>NC_059130.1:97330798-97955798 GCF_020740605.2 Lemur catta | reverse complement strand
TAAAAATGTATAAATAGCATTATTTACTCTAAAACAAATTTTAGTGACCTACAAATAAATTATATATTTTCTCAGTATTAGCACACCAGTAACTCATTGCTGGACAAACACAAATAGGTATGTGAACCTAAGAGAATATACTTTACAGATATATCTCAGATCAGAAATTCATGTTACACTTTCTAAAGCTTAAAAAAAATTCATAGATTTTTTTTGATTAGCAATAGTATAATTTTCTTAGGATAAATAATTGAAAGTTTACTGTATCAAGGTCCAGCAAAGGAAACTTAATTCTAGTTTGTAAGAAGTTTGCAGAGACCGAAAGTAAGAGAAATTTCCAATGCTAGTTTGGCTGTAGAATCATCAATGCCAATTATAAAAACATAGGAAATTAGCCTCTTTTTGGTTCTGTTAGTTCCTTGATTAGAACCAATAGCTTCAGCATGAATAGAGAGACAGATGTATTATTTGCTTATTTTTCTTTCCCCATTTACCTTAGGATTTGAAACAGCCCATGGCTGAAAGGAAGTCTCAGCTGGATGCTCTTGCTTTTGATATTCAGTTCTTTATCTCCGAGCATGCCCAAGATTTGTCCCCTCAGCAGAATCGACAGATGCTAAGGCTTCTGAATGAGCTGCAGAGGTCCTTCCAGGACCTTTTGGAACAGACTGCAGCTCAGATGGATATCTTGCAGGGCCATCATCAACAAATGGAGCAGGAAGCCCTGGTTAAGGTCAGACTGATCCAGCAACTGGGCTCAGTTTGTCTTTTGGGATGTCCTCTGTCTTTGGGTTTTCTGGCCAGATTCCATGAATCATGATTTCAGGAACCTGGGTTTACCAATTTTAAAATTTCATGTCTTTCAGGCCAGTATGGTCCTGGTCCAGGAGACAGCTATTCAGGCTGTTTTTCTTGCTGTGTTTTTGGTTTTGTGTGCATGAGTGAGAGAATATATATGTTTGTGTGTGTGTGTGCATGTGCAGGTGTTTTCTTTTAGTGAGACCCTTCCTTCACCGTGTCTCCGACTTTCAAATGAAAATCATGTTCCTAGTCCTTTCTTCCCGTTACTTTCTCCCTCAGCATTCTTTTGAGGGCCATTAAGGATATCTCGATACTCTGAGTTCTTGAGAAAAACAGTTCTGAAATCAGTTTTATTTTGGGGCTTTTCAAATGATGTACAGTAAGATTCCTTGACAATCTTCAAACAGCTGACAAGAAACTTTTACCAGAATCATATTTTATTATAGCGCCTTTTAAACCATTCTACCATCTTCCATCACAACCTTCTTGCAAAACTCAACATAATTGCATTAATAGTAACATCATTACCTTAGAATACCTAGAATGATACTTATGCCATTTCTGCTGTTTGAATAATAAGTTGGCATACAGCAAAATGATATTAGAATTGTCATTATCACCAGAAAATTTGTCTCAGGAGCTCCTTTATTAAATATTTTGTTAAGTATAATTGAGCTTTTGAGTCATACTTAAGGAAATTAGGTTCGTCAGTGCCATATGTCCCCTGTTACTGCCTCATAGTTTCAACTGCATTGCAATTGAGAGAAAATACTAATGAAATGCTTCAGCTTACTTTCCAAATCTGAACATTTGCAATGCCATAACTTGGGAATTTATAAGGCATGGTGTAGCCTGCAGATAGTTAATGAAGTAGCATTGATCTGAGCCACCTTAATGCCTAGCCCAGATTCAGGCTAGGCCCCTGAGCTGCAGCAGGCAATAGAACTGCATGTGAACATTCTCCCTGAGCACGTAATTAATTCCACAATGTTTATTAACCTTGTTGTTGTCAGAAATGCTCTGCTCCTCTCTATATTTGCTCTGAATGTGTGTGTATGTCTGTGTGTTAACTTGTTTGCTTTGCTTTTTTCAGATTCAGTCTGCACCCATCCTAACCCATGAAGATCCTGTTTTACAGCTGAAGAGCTCTTAGGAGTTCTATTCCAGAGCCTTTCTATTTGTCCTAAAGAGGGGGAGAGAGGGCCAATTTGGGCACCTGTTTGTAAGTGCGGGTGACTAACCATCAGAAGGTAGAAACTGGTGGAAAATGGCTTTAGATGGATGGTCAGGAGAACACATCATGCTCAATTGCTCAGTCAGGTGCTTCAGTGTCATGCAACTGAGATGAGATCTAGAGAAAGATCAGGCACAGAAACACATTCCCTCTCTCCCCATGGGCCTGGCTTTTCCCTTTGATATCAGTGTAGACACCTAAAGGACTGAGCCGGTTGGTATTCTTGGGCAGTTTCCTTCTAAAAATAGCCAAATTAAGCCCCTCTTGCCTGGCATATAATCATTCTATTTAATGAGTCTCTGCATTTGTGAGACATTTGATTTATAAAGTCAGCTCAATTATTAATAAGCTCAATTAACTTATGAATTTCCTTCTAGTCCAGTTCTTCTACTTTTGACTTAATAAGTAGCAAATCCTCTGGTTGTAATAGAGGGATTGATCAGAACCACTAATATATTATCATTATTATCTCATGTGGATTTCAAGCATATGGGCTCTCTGTTCTCCATTTCTAGGATTATAACAGCAATCTGGCAAAGGAGCTCTGAAACTAAAACCTGAACTAGAAGCATTCACTCTCAAAATTACCCTCGATTATCATCCAGACCATAGAGCCAGATCAACAGACTGTCCAAATAAGGGGAGCTTCCGAATATGATTTCTGTGCCTTGTCTTGTTCTAGTCTCCCATCAACTTTCCATCCTTGAAATATAACTTTCCAGTTTTATATTTTAGGGAGTTATCTTGCATTTATAAAATGAGAAATAGTAATTGTCTTTTGACCCCTTTGCATTTTAATTAGACCCTGCAGAAACAACATAATACCTGTCATCAGAAACTAGAGGATCTTTGCAGCTGGGTAGGACAGGCAGAAAGAGCACTGGTGGACCACCAGGGCAGAGTCACCCAGCTGGATCTCTCTGCTTTGCAGAAGAAGCAAAGTGACTTAAAGGTCAGTGCAAATTAGTCCATTTTTTTATTCCTTCAGTAAGTATTTTTAAAGGCTTGCTATGTGCTAAGCATAGTGCTTAGCATAAATAACAATGATAAACAGATATCATCCCTGTCCTCATAAACATGCCGCACAGTCTAGTGGGACAGACAGACATTACACAGGTTATTACAAAAATGCACATATAGTTATTAGCTGTTAAATCTATAAAGGAAAAGCTATGTGAGAACAGAGAACCCAATCTAGTCTAGGATGTCAGAAAAGATTACCTTAAAGAAGTGTCCCTTAAACTGAGAAATGAAAGATATGTAGGGGTTAATGCATGAAGGGGTGGGAAGAGGAAGAGAACTTATCAGGCAGAGGCATCTGTCTTGAGGTGAGAATGGGATTAAGCACAACACAACCAAGAACTGAAAGAAAGCTAGTTCAACTGGACTGCGAAGAACAAAAGGAAAATTAGTGAAACATGAGGTTGGAGAGGTAGGTGGGACCTATATCGTGTTGGACCTTGTAGACCACATTAAGGTTAAGGAGTGATAGCCAAGAGAATATAAAGGACCAACAGGCTTTGGCTATGCTAGAATCATGTTGTTAGTTCTTATTTATGAAAAGAATGATCTCTTTGAAGATAACTCATTGCAAAAATTTCTGCCATTCAACATGTTTATGGGCAATCTCCTTTTTTGTCTTCACAAAATATTTGCTTAGAAAACTAAATATTTTAAAATTTCTTTGCATGATCTAAGCCTAAACCTTAAGCAAATTATAGTCAAGGACTAGCAGATATGTCATCCTAGCCATTCCATCTCTGTACTATTAAAGGACTCAGAAGTACTAAAGTTGAAGGCTCTGCCATTCCTCTTTTCATGTATTAAGGACTTACAGGACAACATTCAGAATCATGCCACCTCGTTTGCCACTGTTGTTAAAGACATCGAAGGGTTCCTGGAAGAGAATCAGACCAAGCTGAGCCCTCATGAGTTGACAGCTCTTCGGGAAAAACTTCATCAGGCTAAGGAACAATATGAGTCTCTTCAGGAACGGACACGGGTGGCCCAGAAGGAGCTGGAGGAAGCAGTGACCTCAGCCTTACAGCAGGAGACTGAAAAGGTTACCAGTCTATGATATTGATATTTTTAAAAAAAGAAAATTTTGGCACCTACAAAAATAAAAGATAATGAGGGGAAATTGTCTTACTAGAGAGCATAGAATCACACAAAAGGGCTGCTTTACGAGCTGGTGTGTGAGTTAATCTTTATTTTTATAAGAAACATCCAGAAGAACTTCAAGTCAGAAAAATTGGTAGGAAGTACATATTACCAAAGAAGAGAAAAAAAAGTCTTGCCATACTCAGTACACTGGCTAATTGAAAATGTCAGAAAGAACTTAGTGTGGGAGGGTATTATCCCAGGGAGGAAAACCAAATGACATATGTCTAACATGAATCTGGACTGGTGATCTAAGAGTTTGGGGAAAATATCTGTGGAGTCTTAGTGGGCCACAGGCTATCCTTTAGCTGCCTCTATAGTTACGATGGGAATCATGGCACTGGGATAAACTAAAGAGAAGATAAATCCCCAAATGGTCTTCTGTACCTCACTCAGCACTGGCAGATTGAATCTGAATCTTGTTCAGACTTGAGCTCTGATGCTAATGAGGGAGATAGAGAACATGGAAAAGAAATGTAAGTTATCTGAAGATAAATTGTGAAATACATGAATGTATAACTTGGCATAACCAATTTAATTATTAAAAATACTTGTATAGCCTGTAAATAGAATTTTAGGGGCAAGTTTAAGAAGTAATGTTTTGTTTGGTTGAGAAAAGGATGAGAGAAGTCTGCCTTTCCTTTAGGGAGGAGCAGCCAGATAATTGAAGGTGGCTATGCTATTTTTTACCCTACACACCAGTGCATCATTCTGTGCACCTAGAGAGGATTCCACGAAGCTTTGCTGGGTAACAGGACTAAATGATCTCTTAATAAAGTCTTTTTACATCCTAGAATTTGCTCTACCTCTCTTTTTTTAAATGCAGTAAGATAGAGACAAAATCTAGAGATTGTTTTGAATAATTATTTTTCAACAGACTTCAGAAGATATTAATTCCTTTTTGTATGTGTAAAGACTATTTATACCCAGTCTCAGAGCTTCTCTTTTTCTTTAGCATGAAATTCCCCGCCCCTTTACTTAGTCTGTGGTTGTATAGTTGGGTATGTAAGGCCTTCACTAAACTACCTCTATGTCTTTCAGAGTAAAGCAGCAAAAGAACTGGAAGAGAACAAGAGTAAGATTGATGCTCTCTTGGATTGGGTGACTTCACTGGGATCATCTGGAGGACAGCTACAGACAAGCCTTCCAAGAATGGAGCAGCTCTCAGGAGCTAGCCTGGAGAAAGGAGCCTTGGATACCACTGAGGATTACATGGGGGTGAACCAAGCCCCAGAGAAACTGGACAGGCAGTGTGAGAAGATGAAGGTGAGGCTGTTAGCTTGTCCTCACTCTGTTGGAGAAGCCTCTCCTGCCCTGGACAAGTCACCACAACCTCTTTGTCCCTAAGTTTAATCCTCTTTGATGTCCCAGCAGCTTTGACACTGTTGGCCATTCCTCTTGAAATACTTTCTCCCTTGGACTCCGTAGCACACTACTCTGCCCTGATTTGGCCAGCTTTTGACATACTGATAGGCTTCCAGGTATATCTAAGGCCCTCTTCTCATCTTTCAGAATATACCTTCCTTGGGTAGTCTCATCCACGCACATCACTTGAATTACCATTTGTACTAATAGAGTCCATGAATATATTTCTCTCCAACCCTGATGCCCATCCTGAGCTTCAAACTAGTATATAAATCCGTCTGCCTGTTTGCGACTTAGAAACACAAGCACCTCAGCCTGAAAAGGGAACTGTTATTTCCTATGATACTACTACCCCAATCAAACATGTTCTCCTTCCTGTATTCTCACTTAATTGTAATTGCCTGAACTAGACATCATCCTAGATTATTTTCTCTTTCTCCCTCTGCTAAATCCCATGCTGCTTATATCCATTCTTCTTTATCTCCACCGAGATAATATTATTGTAGTTTAAACCACTATCAGCTTTCACTTGTGTTATTATAGTAGCATCTATTGGTCTCCTTGCCTCTTGGTTTTATCCTCCAGTCCATTCCCCATGCTACTAAGCAGTCTTTCTAAAATGCTGTATCCCTGCTTAACCTTTTTTATGGTTCCTTGTTGCCCTTAAGATTGAGTTGAAACTTAATCTTCAGCCCCCACCCCCAGGATCTGTTCTTACTTATTTGGCCTTATCTCTTAACCTTCCTTTATACTTGAGTCTCTAGCTAAACTGATTCCTTTCAGTTGATTGACTGTACTGTGTTCTCACTCTCCTCTGGGTCTTTGCATGCTCTTGGAAATTTCTTGCCTCTTCAGTGTAGAAAGTAAGGGAGGAGCCCAGCTCTTAGTTAATTTTTACTCATTCTTCAAATCACAGCTTAGATTTCACCTCCTCTAAGAAGGACTTCTTCACCACTCCCCAAAGTTAGGGTATAAATTCCCCTTATATGTTCCTATTATACCCTTCCCTATGTTGTAGCATTTCTCTTTCTATATTGTATTTTTGTCTGTATTGCCCTCTAGATGCTAGGCTTGAAAGCAGAAACCATTTCTTATAGGCTCCTTGTTCTGTAATAAAAAACAAAACAAAATCGGAAATCATCTCTTACTGTTTATCTCTGCTCATTTATTCATTCATTACTTCTGTTCAATGGCCTGTGTGGGCCATTGCCATATTTTGTAGTAATAAGATTTCTGCCACTTGTATGACACTTCTGTACTTGGAAGATCCATTGTAGTGTGTCCCCCAAAGCCCTGATAGTCTTACACCAGCACGGGGCAGAGATGGTTCTGCTGTCACAGGGAGCCTCCTGACACCTCTTGCTGGCAGCAGTCAGCCTGACCAAGTAGCATGTCCATCCCAAGAAGGAAACTTCCTTACTTGTAGGTAGATGGGTTAGAGGATAAGAATGGGGTGATATCTGGGTGGTACACAGACAAAAATGTAGTACCATTTTATACTACTATCTGTTTGAGTAGGATATATTTGTCATCTCGGCTTTCTTGAAATGACATGGGAAGCTGAGGCTGTCAGGTTGCTGTTGATGTAGGCTGAAACTGGAAAATAGTCTGAAGAAGTCCTTCTCTAGGCAGTTGCATAAATAGCACAGATAGGAGCACTGACTGAGCTCCCACTGTCTTCTGGTAGACTAAGGAAGAGCATGTTTCAAAACAAAACGGAAACCCACAACTCTTCTCAAAGAACTTATATTCCATCAGAATAGAAATAAGGTCTACATATAAGCACATAGACATAGCACATACAAATAAAAAGTATAAATTACTTATACTATCCATAAATACAGTTTACTTTTTTTTTAATGAATTAATTTTCCAAAGTCTTTCTTAGTAGGACAGTGTTCGTAGGCATGTGAGTGATGTATTTCGTGGCTTAAGTATTTTTAATTTTTATGTTATCATATGTATGGCTTATGGCTTATTCAGCTGCTCTCTCCTTCCATTAATGTGAATAATTATCAGTTGGCCATTTGTACAGTTTAGTAAAGAGGCCACAGGGGTGTTTTTTTTTTTTTGGTTTTTTTGAAACAAGAGTCTAGCTCTGTTGTCCAGGCTAGATTGCAGTGGAGAGTGTGATCATAGCTCACTGTAACCTCAAATTCCCAGGCTCCCAAGCAGCTGGGACTACAGATGCATGCCACCATACCCAGCCAGTTTCTTCTGTTTTTTTATAGAGTCAGGTTCTAGCTATGCTGCCCAGGCTGGCCTTGAATTCCTAGCCTCAAGTAGTTCTCCCATCTTGGCCTCCCAAAGTGCTGGGATTATAGGTGTGAACCACTATGCCCAGCCCTAGTCACAGTTCTGTCCCTTAACAGACTGCATGACCTTAGGACATATAACATCTTTTTGGTATTCACTTATCTTTACTGTGGGTATTATCCTCCTACATTGCAGGTTATGCCACAAATCAGATGAGATAATACATGTAAAATCTCTTTAGAAACAATAAAGCTCTGTATATGTCATTTCAGTGGGAATCAGCATATGGCATAATGTTTAGGGAGTGAGAAATGTTGGTGATTCCTAAGCATCTGGAAAAGCGGTCTGTTGAGGTAGAGGTAGAGACCTCACTCTACTTCTAGCTATACTCATAACCAAATTATTGTGGATTCCCTACTGATTGTCCTTTGTTTGGGGGGATTACTTATCAGGCCCGTCACCAAGAATTGCTGTCCCAGCAGCAAAATTTCATCTTGGCTACCCAGTCAGCTCAAGCCTTCCTGGATCAGCATGGCCACAATCTCACACCTGAAGAACGACAGATGCTACAAGAGAAGCTAGGAGAACTAAAGGAGCAATATGCCACTTCCCTGGCCCAGTCAGAGGCAGAGCTGAAGCGGGTACAGACACTTCAAGATGAGTTGCAGAAGTTTCTGCAGGATCATAGAGAGTTTGAAAGCTGGCTGGAACGGTCTGAGAAAGAGCTGGAGAACATGCACAAGGGAGACAGCAGCCCTGAGGCCCTTCCCTCCTTGCTAAAGCGGCAGGGAAGCTTCTCAGAGGATGTCATTTCTCACAAAGGAGACTTGAGATTTGTGACTATCTCTGGACAGAAAGTCTTGGACACAGAAAACAGTTTTAAGGAAGGCAAAGAACCATCAACAACTGGAAACTTAGTGAAGGACAAGCTGAAGGATGCAACAGAAAGATACACTGCTCTCCATTCAAAGGTAAGAGGGGGGTTCCTGGCAGCCTCAGGTGAAATGATCTTGGCCTCCTTCACACAACTGTGGGTTTCTGGGGCTCAAAATTAGAATCTCAGGACACAGTGGATAAGCTGATTTTTATGTTGACCACAGACAGAGAATCTTCATAAACTATGCAAAAAAAATGTAAAATATATAGGCCCACAGGCTAATGCCTGATCCTGGCAGTGTCAGGAGTATGTCTCACTCTGTTAGTGGAGGTGCTCAACTTCCTGTATCCTGACCAACAGACTTGGGCTCGCAAGAAACATAGCACAGGGGAAACTTAAACCAATTGCACAGTCTTTATTCCTGGACAGAGCATCTAGGGTAAATCCTTACCTTCCTCCCTGTCCAAAGAACTCCCACTTCCTCCTAAAGTTTAGAATCTAGTCACTTCTTCTTAGCTGCCTTATGTTTTCCCCCAGCATCTCTAATCCCCCAAAAGGAATACTTTTTATACCTTTCAGTTCCTACTTTTGCCTGCAACCTGATGTATATTTGTTTGGTGGCTTGTCATGCAACTCATTAAATATTCCTGGGTGTATAATAAGGTTAAGGTGAATAGCATGGAGCAAACAATGAAGACCCCACTTGTAGATGATTGCTACCCATTGATTCATGGGTCCTGGTCCTATCCTTATCGAAAGTTACAGTGAGTTCTCTGTAACAAAGCCAGGCCTCTTTATTTGGGCTGTGCCCAGGAAGCTGTTGCCTTTGGCCTGACCTTACTGACGTCTGCTCCCCTTTCTTTCTCTGGCACAGTGTACACGATTGGGTTCTCACCTGAACATGCTGCTAGCCCAGTATCAGCAGTTCCAAAGCAGCGCTGACAGCCTGCAGGCCTGGATGCAGACTTGTGAGGCCAGTGTGGAGAAGCTCCTCTCAGATACTGTTGCCTCTGACCCTGGGGTCCTACAGCAGCAGCTTGCAACAACAAAGGTAAGTCAGGGCACATGCTGTGTTGGGGGGTCAAAGCCTTATATTGCATGGCTTAGAGCACTCGCCAAAGAAAAGCAAATACTTGCAAAGATTAAAGGCAGTGGTTGGAATGCCTTGGACAAGATCTGATTCCTAAACACTTTATTATCTATGGCTGTGGATAAACTGAAATTATTTTATAAAACTGTTTAGTAGCTCTAGGTTCCTAGAATCAGCTCTGTTTACTCAGATGTTTTTCTTTTGCATTTTTCATGGACAAGCAGCAGTTGCAGGAGGAATTGGCTGAGCACCAAGTACCTGTAGAAAAGCTCCAAAAAGTAGCTCATGACCTCATGGAAATTGAAGGGGAGCCAGCCCCAGACCACAAGCATGTTCAGGAAACTACAGGTATGAAACAGCAACAGCAATAGTATTCCCTTAATTCCTAGTATGTACCTCTGTTCTGCAATATATCGCATTATGTTGTGCAAATATCTGTGGCACCAGGCTAGGAGCTGAGGATATAAATATGAATAGACATGGACTCTCATCAAATAGCTCACTCTGTAATGAACTTTATTCTTGCACCATTAAGGACTTTCATAATATAGCTTCAACCCCTTTTCCCCAGGCGTCTACCTTCTAGTCACACCCTACTTCTCTTCCTTTCCCAAGTAAACCAGTCATTTCTGCATTACATTAGCCCTGAAGTTTTTCCTGTTGCTTAGCTGCTAGCATTTACTGAGTGCTTACCATGCATGATGAACTCTTACTCATGCTTCAAGATGTAGCTGAGGGTACATCATGGTGAGTATGGTTAATAACAATATATTGTATACTTGAAAACGGCTAAGGGAATAGATTTTAAGTGTTCTCACCACAAAGAAATGCTAAGTATGTGAGGTAACACGTGTTAAATAGCTTGATTTAGCCATTCCACAGCGTATACATATATCAAAATATTATGTGGTATACCATAAATATATATAATTTTTATTTGTTCAAAAAAAAGGTGTATCTGAGCGGTTACCCCCTTTCTAAGATCCTGACCTACCACCCACACTCCTCAAAAGAAATAAAAGATAAGAATTATTCTTCCTTCTAGGCTTCTCTAGAACACTACTCCTAATACCAATATAGCACTTAGAATTTTATTTTTATGGTGAGTTGTGATGTACCTTCCTCTGCCTGTGCTCTGTTTTGGAGTCTTAAGTTTGGAGGCAGCAGAGACTTTATCTTAATTATCATTAGTACAATGTCTGGCTTGTAGTAGGTGCTAAATAACTAATGCTTATTGAATTTTGCTCTGATACTAATACACTTCAAGCTTATTCCTTCTATTAATCTTATCTTGATGTCAATTGTTATTATGTTTAATATATGCAATTTCAATACATTCTTTTTAAAAGCACAATGCAAAATACTCTCCACTCTTCCTTCCAGATTCCATACTCAGCCACTTCCAAAGCCTCTCCTGTAGCCTGGCTGAGCGCTCTGCTCTGCTGCAGAAGGCAATTGCTCGATCTCAGAGTGTCCAGGAAAGTCTGGAGAGCCTGCTGCAGTCCATCAGGGAAGTTGAACAAAACCTGGAAGGGGAGCAGGTGGCAGCACTCTCATCAGGAGTCATCCAAGAAGCCCTAGCCACTAATATGGTAAGACCTATGTCCCCAGAGCTATCACAGAGGGTGTGTTTGCCATGTGCCGTAATTACATAGTGTTGAAAAAGTAACAGGAGAGAAATTCACTCTATGAATCTTCTAATAAGATTTAGAGATGATGACGAATCCATGTAAAGACATTTCCACCCAATTTCCAAGCCACCATTGCACTGGGGGAAAAGTGGCGATAGCAAAGTCATGTGGTAGAAGGGGTGGAGAACTAGGGGGCTGAGATGTGTGGTATTCTGAAGGCTCAGTTGCAATACTTAAGAGCCCTACTTGAGGAGGTGAGCTTGTAGTTATTCATGTGTGGCTCAGATATCCTGGAATAAGTGAGCCAGGAACTGACAAACATGTTCTTGATGACAGAAATTGAAGCAGGACATTGCTCGGCAAAAGAGCAGCTTGGAGGCCACCCGTGAGATGGTGACTCGATTCATGGAGACAGCAGACAGCACCACAGCAGCAGTGCTGCAGGGCAAACTGGCGGAGGTGAGCCAGCGCTTCCAACGGCTCTGTCAACAGCAGCAAGAAAAGGAGAGCTCCCTAAAGAAGCTTCTGCCCCAGGCAGAGATGTTTGAACATCTCTCCGATAAGCTGCAGCAGTTCATGGAAAACAAAAGTCGGATGTTGGCCTCAGGAAATCAGCCAGATCAAGATATTGCACATTTCTTCCAACAGATCCAGGTGAGGAGATATCTGCCATCTTAGCAGAATAAAAGGGAGAGAAGGGCAAAAAAAGAACCAACATTTACTGTGCTCATACTAAGTCAGTGTGCTGGAAACTTTAGCTGCACTATCTTAAAGAATTATCACAGTATCACACCCATCCTGTAAAGTAGATATTATTTCTCCATCTTTTTAAAAACACAGCCAAGATTTATTTTCCACTCATACTACATCTTCAATAGTGATATTCAGCTCCTCATAGTCACTCAGGGATGCAGGTTGATGTAGACTTCACCCTGACATAAGCTTTCATGATTACTGCTGTAATGGGAAGAGACCATATTATATCCACTTATATTTCATTTTTCATTAGTAAAAGCAAGTTTTACATGACCACACCTAACTTTCTAGGTAGTGGGGAAATATAATCCTATCATGCACCTAGGAGGTGCAGAACTGGAAATATTTGATAAAAAGTATTAATAAACCACTACAGATATATACCCAGAAGTAGAATTGCTGGGTCACAGTATATACATATATTTAATTTCACTAGGTAGTGACCAGTTTGAGCTCCAGAATGGCCGCACCAGCCTACATTCCTACTTGTAGTACCTTAACATTCCTATATCTCTACCTCACTGCCTTGGGTTTATCCAGCTTTCTAACTTTTTCCATGTTAAAATGGGATCTCATTATTTTGTTTTGTTTGTCCTCCTAAGTTTTTGCTTTTTGTTTTGAATAATTTCAAACATACAGAAAAGTAGAAGGAATAGCTCAATAAACACCAGCATGCTCTTCACCTAGACTCACCAATTGCTAATTGTTTTCTCTTTATAAAAATATAAAAAAGAGAGAGGGTATCATTATGGGCTCAGACATTCATTATCATCATTATTCTTTTTGATACTTAAAAGTTTTCCCAAATTTGGTCAATGGGAGCCCCTTCAAACTGTCTCCTGCCTTTTTTTTTTTTTCTTTTTTGAGGTGGGGTCTCACTCTGTTGCCGAGGCTAGAGTGCAATCATCATAGCTCACTGCAGCCTCAAGCTCCTGGGCTCATATGATCCTCCTGCCTCAGCCTCCTGAGTAGCTGGGACTACAGGCGTGTACCACTACACCCGACTCATTTTTCTGTTTTTTTGTAGAGATGAGGTCTCACCCTTGATCAGGCTGGTCTCGAACTCCTAGCCTCAAGCAATCCTCTCGTCTTGGTTTCCAAAGTGCTAAGATTATAGGCATGAGCCACTGCACCTGGCCCTGTCTCCCATCTTTGTGACATGTCCCAATCAGCATATGAGCACTTGCTTACTTTCTGGCACAAATAAGATTATTTCCTTGTCCCATACATGAAATCACCTATTTCTCCAAGGATCCTCACTTTCAGTGGTGAATGTGTTTAGGAACCAAAATCTGGACACTAAATGAGCTACTGGGGTATCATTCTTTCTAGGTCCTTTTGCTGAATAGTGTTAGGAAACATGTATTTTGTTTTTATATCATGAGATCATACTGATAATCCAGTTTCAGCTCAACACCACAGGATTCTTCCTCCACTCCACATTTGTATGTTCCTTTCCTAAAAGAAGAACCCTAGCTCACAGCAGCCTTAATATATTTACTTACTTGTTTTATCTTACAATAAAATAAGATGGTTTTAGAATTAAACTAGTATTTCTACCAACAATAAACGTACTAAATAAAATAGAAGATTTTTTTGTGTCCTTAGACTGTGACCTACTGTGTGCTGTGTTCTAAAGTAACCTGAAGTCTTTTTTTTCCCTATAATATCATATATAATTAGATTTATTTGTTTCTGTTTATATTTACCTTCGGGGCTTAATTTTCCTATCTTTGTTGATCAAACTTATTCTTAAATAAGTAAAGCTTTAACATAGCTCAGAAGTTAAAACTATTCAAAAAGCTATACTCAGGGAATAGAAAGTGAATAAGAATATACTCTCATTGTCTTTCTTGGCTCTTTCATCCCATGTTCACCCACCCCCATAGTAATGAATTTTATTTTTAATTTTTTTTATTTATTTTATCCAAAATAAACATATACACATATTCTTATTTCCCATTCTTCCTTACATAAAAGGATATATTACGTAATCTTTTGCACTTTGCCTCTTTACTTAATATGTACTAAAAATCATTGAATATGAGTTCATAGAGATCTTCATTTTTCTAACCATACATTCATTGTGTAGAGGAATCATAGTTTATTCAGTGAATTTCTTATGTGTGGACATTTTAGTCGTTGGTTCCAAATTATACTATCACCACTGAATAACCTTGTACATTTTTCCCCATATTATTGGAAGTATATCTTCAGAATAAGTTCCTAGAATAGAGTAGTTATATCAAAGGGTAAATACATCTGTAGTTTTGTTAGAGCCAAATTCCCCTCCATTGGGATTTCACCATTGTGCATTCCCACCAGCAGTACATGAGAGCACCTGTTTCACCAACAGAATGTATTACCAAGCTTTTGAGTTTTTGCCACTCTGATAGTTAAAGCATGATATCTGAATTTGGTTTTATTTTTTATTTCTCTGATGAGTGAAGTTGAATATATTTTTACACTTAAGAGTTTGTTTTTACATTTGAGAGTCATTTATCTATAAACTATTCATTCATGTCTTTTGTCATTCTTTTGTCAAGATTTTGGTCTTTTTTTCCTCACAATTTTTAGAGTTCTTATGTATTATTTAGCCATAATATGTTAGAAATATTTTCTTCCAGTTTAACCTTTGTCTTTTGACTTTGCTTGTGATTTTTTTGCTATGTAAAAGTGGAGTTTTTTTACACAGTAGATTATATCAGTGTTTTATTGAATATGTATTTTTATTCATATTTTGAAAGACTTAGGCCCCAGGTCATGAAAAAATTCACCCATGCTTTTTCCTAAAAGATTTGATGTTTCTTTTTATTTTTTTTACCTTTGAATTTTTAACAATATGTTTATTCTGAGGTGTGAATCAAGTTTATCTTCTTCTAAACGTCTGTCTAGTTGTTTCCAATACAGGTTCAGTATCCCTAATCCAAAATCTGAAACACTCCAAAATCTGAACCTCTTTGAGTGCCGATATGACACTCAGAGGTTGTGCTCAAAGGAAATGCTCATTGGAGCCTTTCAGATACAGAATTAAGGATGCTCAACTAGTAAGTATAATGCAAATATTCCAAATCCAAAACATCTGGAATCCAGAACACTGCTGGTCCCAAGCATTTCAGATAAGGTATACTCAACCTGTACCATTTATCTGAAAAGTCCATCTTTTCCCCAGATTTGAGAAGCCATCTTTGTTATATACAGAGTTGTTGTATCTATTGGAGTCTATTTCTGGACTTTCTGTTCTGTTTTGCTGGTCTGTTCATTTGCTGTGGCATACTACTTTTAATTATAGAGGCTTTATGGTGTGTTTTAATACCTGGTAGGGCTAGTCCTCATTGTCTTTTTCTTTCAGGATTTTCATAGCTATGGTTGCACATTTTTTTCCTATGTGAACTTTAGAACCACTTTTATTAGTTCCAGGGAAAAAAACTTGGCATTTTTATTTGGGTCACAGTAAGTGTATTTATTCACAGGTGCATGTGTATATACATACACACGTACATATGCATACACATGTCTTTATGGATATCTTTCCATTTATTCATGTCTGTTTTTGTATCTTTCAGAGGTATTTTAAAGTTTAGGTTTGTATGTTTCTTGTTAGCAGATTACACAGATTGAACCTTTTTGTTGCTATTGTAATTGAAGTTTTCATTCTTGATTTTTATGTATTGGATTTATATCCTGCCACCTTATGTAATTACTTCATTGTTTGATTTAGTTGTATTGTTAATTCTCTTGGGTTTTACAAATACATGTTCATATAATCTGCAAATAGAGTTTTACCTCTTCTTTTCCACTTCTTATTCCACAAATTGATTTCTCTTAATTGTACTGGCTAATGTCTTTAGTACAGTGTTACATAATAGTGGAGATAGTGTGTTTATCCCCATTTTACAGAAGAGACTATGGAAGCTTATGGAAGCTTAGAGAAGTTTAGTAGCTTAAGATCATGAGCTAGTCAGTGGCAAAGCCATGATTGAATTTCAGATCTCTTTGACTCCCAAAACCTTCATTCTTTACATTCTTTCATCATGGTATCTCCCAAGTCTTTGAACATTTGTTTAAAGGAGACTTTTTTGTTATTCCTAGCCACTCTCTGGTGGGTTGGAGAGGTCCTACATATTTATTGTTTTGACCTAGCAGTTGACCCAGCAAGCATGCCTCTTTTCTTGTTCCCTCTTTTCCTACAGATTAGGGAGAACTAGCCCGAGACTTAACCTAGACACCTGTCATCTTTTTGAGTATATTTATTTATAAGGATCAGAGGATTTAATACATTTCCTTATTTACTTGACAGGAGCTCAATTTGGAAATGGAAGACCAACAGGAGAACCTAGATACTCTTGAGCACATGGTCACGGAACTGAGATCTTGTGGCTTTGTACTAGACCTGTCCCAGCATCAGGACAGGGTGCAGAACCTCAGAAAGGATTTCACACAGCTACGGAAGACAGTTAAAGAAAGGTGAGTTTTCCCATGTGTTTGATCAGTGTTGGGAAACTATTTTTTCTTGCTGTGGGGTGAAAAGATCTTTTCTTCCTTTGCCAGAAAAGATAGCATCCAAAACTCTGCTACTGAGTTATAGAAAGGTAGAAAGTGCCAAAGAATCTACTTGATGCTTAGTGATTTTTGTATTGCTAACTAGCAGAAAATGGGCTGAGTTCCATCTCTGTATGATCAAAAGGCAAAGTCACCTGGACCAAACAGAGCAAATTTGGGACAGCAAGTAGAAGTATAGCAGAATTTTAAGTAGAAAAATTGAAGATTTTCCAGACATAATTAAGGGCTATGTTGGCATTTCCCCTGCTTGTTTTGACCACATTTAAGTTGCTGCGTTGGAAGAGTGTCTGGGTTCTTGTTTCAGGGCAAATAAGAGAATGTAAGACAAAGACTGACTGATTTTAACTCACTGTTGAAAAGCCACGATTCCCCGTTATAAAGGTTCACATGGGTTTAAGAGCATGGGCCAGACTTCTTATCTTGGTTTAGCCATAAATATAATCTGGTTTAGCTGATGACCGCCTTAATGACCAGAGGAAAACAGTTCCTGAAACCAGCATTGTTAGAAACAGGTTATTTAATGGAGGGCAAGGGGACAAAGGTCAGGAAGGCTTTGTTTTGCTTCCCCTGTGCTGAGGGCCTTTTAGCTGTATGAGGAACCAGCATCTCTGGATTGACATCTGACTGATAGATGTTGCCCATTTCCAGAATTTTCTCCTTGATTTCATTTATTGGCATGCTTAACCTGGTCTAATCCCCTGACTTCTCTGAGCCTGACTTTCAGCACCTTCCTTGCTAAAGGAATCAGCATTTGGATTGGACCTTGAAAGAGTCAAATACCTAAAATGTAGCAGAGCTGGAACTGAGATCCAAAGCCTACATTCTTTCCATTGTATCATAGTACCTAAATAGCAGGCTCCTTTTAGTTTTTCTCACTTTCACTTTAGCCCAGAGTAAGATTAAAGACTTCTTTCCCCAGAAATGTCCAAACAAGGGCAACAGATTCCTGAGTTTGATGCTCTCCTACAGTATATGTGGTTGTTCGGCCAAACCTGCTATGGAAAAGGTTATGGGAAGGAAAGGCCCCGTTAGGCAACTGATACCTAGAGTCCCAGAATGAACCTAGTTTTAGTTCGAGTTGACTTTACAAAACTTAGTCTGGCAAGTAACAAAACTTCTTTGTTGACAGAGAGAAAGATGCATCATCTTGCCAGGAACAGTTGGATGGATTCCGAAAGCTAGTTAGGACTTTCCAGAAATGGCTGAAAGAAACTGAAGGCGGTATTCCACCTACAGAGGCTTTCATGAGTGCTAAAGAGCTGGAAAAGCAGATTGAACACCTCAAGGTAGGTGAACAAAAGGGGCTCCAGGAATGAGCCTAGCAGCAGTTTGGAAGCTTGTGTGTACTGACCTCCAGCTATAGTGGGGAAATAGTATGAGAAATCCTAGTTATCTGTCTGCATTAGAATAGAAATTCCTCCATTGTCTTCATGTGGTTCCCACCTACCACTACCCTACACTGAGCACCATAACATCTCCTATTTAAAACCCAGAACCAAACAAATCATCTGGGAATAAAAAAGTTTCAGCTTTTTCTTGGATGCCTCTAATGCTATGGTGGGTCATGAAAAAGATAGCTGTCAAAATCGAATCCTTAAGAAGCTTACACTCTCTGGTTGTATATTTGAGAATTAGACAAATATATGTGAGCAAGTAACCAGATAATATGATCAGGAAATTAAGGAGAAAAGAACTAGTACTATTCCAGCTACTAAAGGAAAAGTTAGATTCAGATGGTTAGAAGTTACCTTCAAGAATGGGACCAACTTTCCTCCCATCCCCTGCAGAATCCCTTCTGTACCACCTTTGATTCATAGTCATCCAGCCTCTGCTTACACCTCTATATTTCTTCTTTCAGTCGAAATGGCCAAATCTGCCTCTAACTAATGTCATGCATTCATCCCTATTTTCTCAGTAAAGCATGGTTTATCTTGAGCAGGTGAAAGAGAAGAGTTTGACTGCATTCACAGGGTGGGCGCCAGGAACATTTGCTGTTGGGAATTCCCTAGGACAGAGATTCCCCAAATTTCTTGTTTCACTGTGCCGTTAGTGTTTTAAGAAGTTTTTCATGGCACCTCAGGGCCAAAATAAAAAAAAAAAAACACTAATAGTATCACTTAGTAAGTAGTTCCAAACAACTCAGTAGTTGTTGTTCATATGGTATCCAACAGATGTCACTGTATTTTCCTAAAAAATTTAAAATATCCTGTGAGTCAGATATAGTTTGGGGACTGTAGCCCTTTGGAATCAAGGGTGATTAATAAAAGAATTGACAGGCAGTTGAATTTAGGCAGTATGAGCTTGCTAGATGTTAATGGCTCTGTGTCTTCCTCTGCTGCTGCTCTACAGGTTAAAGTCCAAAGCAAACCAAGCAGATTGTCATATTCAGTGTGGAAGAAGGGATTGAAGGCTAGGGTAATATCCCTGCCCTGAAAGGAGTAAAATCTCACTGCTGTGGCAGGCAATCACATCTCAGCATGACTTGGTACTTTTCTCTTAGAGCCGATGCCATTATATCCTAATGGCTTTGTATGGTATTTAGAGCTCTGATTCCAAACCCAATACAACGTTCCCTTAGTAAATGCAAAATGTAGCCTGTGATTCTATGTATTTCTCTACATCTCAATATTGGGCTCCTCATTTACTCTCCAAGTCACTATTTCGTCTTTATTCTTTTTTTTTTTTTTTTTTTGAGATAGAGTCTTGCTCTGTTGCCCTGGCTCTGGAGTGCAGTGGTGTCATCATAGCTCACTGCAGCCTCAGACTCCTGGGGTCAAGCAATCCTCTTGCCTCAGCCTCCCGAATAGCTAGGACTATAGGCATGCGCCACCACACCTGTCTAGTCTTTCTTACTTTTTTTGTAGAGACGGGGTCTTGCTATGTTGCCCAGGCTGGTCTTGAACTCCTGGCCTTAAGCAATCCTCCTGTTTTGGCTTCCCAAAGTGCTGAGATTATAGACATGAGCCACTGCGCTCAGCCTCCTCTTTATTCTTTACATGCACATTGCTCCCTTCTGTTTACCTGGCAAACTTTTATCTTAACTCAAAGCTTTCCCCCCCCCAGGCAGAACTAGATGTATTTCCTCTTGACCTCTCAGAGTTCACAGACTGTCCATATTTCTGTAATAGCATTAATCACATTATAATGCAATTGATAATCTGAGCACCTGATTTTACGAACTATGTCATAATCCTATTTTATATCCCCAGTGTTTGGCATGGTGCCTATCCTATGGTAGATGCTCAATAAATATTTGATGAATTAATAAATGAATCAGAAGGTTCTGAAAATTCCAGGATATCATTCTCCCTTCCCTTGGGTCGTTAACCCAGGATCTTGAAATGGCTGAATATATGAGGATAGTCCTTAATGCTTGTAAAAATTTTAGCAAATGTTTGTAAAACACATGTTTCTGCTTATGAGGACAATCCCCCAGATGCTACATTAGCCATTTTGCTCTTTAAACAGGGTCTTCTAGATGACTGGGCAAGTAAGGGAACTCTCGTGGAAGAAATCAATTGCAAAGGCACTTCTTTAGAAAATCTCATCATGGAGATCACAGCACCTGATTCTCAAGCCAAGAGTGGTGAGTACAAGCTCTTCAAAATGTAGTGAACGTCTTTCTTTGCTTTTGGCCTTTGAGGATGCCCCTTTATTTAATTAAAGTTAGAATCAAGGTTGGGTATGAAAACAAAGGGGGGTCCACAAAGCAGTCTTCCCCCTCAACCTAATCTGTTTCCCTCTTTGCTGTATAACATTGCTCCATTTTACAAAATTCGTTCCCATGATGAGAAAAGTAAATGAACTAGTTGACCCACTTAGAACTGTCAAATGAACATAGGAGAATTAAAATAGGATTTTCATCTTAAGGAATTTCTTTTAAACATGTGAATGGGTTGGGCATGCATCACCTTTAAAATTGGGCAGGCTTGTATGGGTATGAGTATGCTATCCAGGGAGAAGCTAGGTATTTGGGAGTCAGTATCAGTACACCAGGGACTGGCACACTTCTTTGAAGGGAGTACAAAGATTGTGCCCAGATGTATGAATAATCTCTGGCTGTAAATTAAATCTTTCAAGCAAAATCTAATATGAGTTCACAGTCATTTGCTGGTTGCTAATGGGATCTCATAGGTTTTATTACAAGACTCTGATAGTACACTCCTATAGTCACTTAAATAATAAAGGAAAAATTCACTTTCTTTTTTCCTTCTGAGAATGTATACTTTTCTATAGTATTCTAAAGTTTAAAGATTTTGGCGGGAGCTATCCAGAAACTACAACATTTCAGGAAATTGGTGATTCTTATATTCTAATAAACCTCTAAGTTCAGTGATTTATTTGTGTGTGATTAGATCCAGAGTTGGCAAACTTTTTTATTTTTCCTTTTTTTTTTTGAGACAGAGTCTTGCCATGTTGCCCAGGCTAAAGTACAGTGGCATGATCATAGCTCACTGTAGCCTCAAACTCCTGGGATCAAGCAATCCCCTTGCCTCAGCCTCCTGAATAGCTAGGATTAGAGGCATGCGCCACCACGCCTGGCCTTTATTTATTTATTTATTTATTTATTTATTTATTTATTGTAGAAATGGGGTCTTACTCTGTTGCCCAGGCTGGTCTTGAACTCCTCCTGCCTTGACTTCCAAAAGTGCTGGGATTATAGGCATGAGCCTCATACTCCCTGGGCTCTGGTGATCCTCCTACCTCAGTCTCCTGAGTAGCTGGGATTACCTGGCAATTTTTTTTTTAAATATATATTTTATAGATATGAGGTCTTGGTATGTTGCCAGCCCCCTATGTTGCCTTGGCCTCCCAAAGTGCTGGGATTATAGGTGTGAGCTACTGTGTCCAGCCTTTTCAAACTTCTTAAAGCACTAGCATCTTTTTTCAGTATAATAAATGTCACACAAAACCCAACAACATAAAGCAAATAAAAATATTTCATTGGCATAAATTTTTATAAGTTAATTGATACATTTATCTATTATGAAATCCATCAGTAGGAATATTGAGACTATCTTAATGAAAATAAAAAATTTGAAAAGGAGGATTATTGGGTGACAGCTTTACCAGCTGATTTATTTCTGAATTTTGTTTGGTTTCATTGTATCCAGAAAATATGGTTCACACAGATAAGTATTTGCAAATTATGACAATTTGTGGGTTTGTGGGTTTTTTTTGTTGTTGTTTGTTTGTTGTTGTTGTTGTTTTCTAGCCAGGCTCTGTTGCCCAGGCTACAGTGCAGTAGTATCATCATAGCTCACTGCAACCTCAAACTCCTGGGCTCAAGTGACCCTCCTGCCTCAGCCTCCTGTGTAGCGAGGACTACAGGCACGTGCCACCATGCCCAGCTAGTTTTTCTATTTTTTTGTAGATGGGGTCTCACTATGTTGCTCAGACTGGTCTTGAACTCCTGGGCTCAATCACTCCTCTGCCTTGGCCTCCCAAAGTACTAGGATTATAGGCCAACAATTGTTTTTAATAATTCACTTTGTAATCTCAGGGTACTCTTTGACTAAATTGAACTAGAAACTTGAAAGCAATGTAATAAGAAATTCTTGTTTCAAAATTAAACCACTAAGAATATTTAATGAGGGCTCTTAAACACAGAAAACATCTAAAATTGGCATTGAGGACAAAAACTGTCTGTAGGCTGACATCATCATGATCTAACGTGTTAAGAATTCTATTATTACATAATTCTGCCCTGATGAAAACTTGCTCTATAGATGTACTTCAGCCTTTTTTTTGTCATGTTATTTACTATATTAACATGTATTATAGATGTTCTTTGTATGGTATACATGAATGGACATGGATAGGTTTGAATATTGTAAAGTGCTAATGAAGAGCTACCACCTTTCCAATCATTGACACTCAAAAATAAGTTTAAATATATACTTAGAGGTAGCAGGAACTGCTTTATTCTCCCCCCAAAAGTAGCATAAAGTGGTTGTATCTAGTGGGTTAAGATGTAGCATTTACCCTCATTAAATATGCATGTTTTATTGTCATTTCTGCGTAGTTAGAAATTTACCCAAATATCAAATCTAAACCAAATATTAGCAGAATCCCTAAAGCACCTCCTTAGGGTGCTTTGAAAATCAGTTTGAATATTACTGTCCTGAGTGCTATCAAAGTTCTCTTCCAACTCTGAAAAACCATGAATATTCCAGTTCCTTACATTTCTGCAGCTCTTTTTGTTTCCTGAAGTGCTTTCATATACATTGTCTCATGATCTGTCTCCAGTACCCCAAGAGAATTGGCAGGATAGTTAGTATTAATTTCATATCCTGGAGAAGAAACTGTGTCCATCTATTAGGGCTCACATACTGAGTTAGTGACAACCTTGGTTAGGACCTTCTCGTAATTACTAGTCCAGTTTCTTTTTTTCTGTCACCATGCTGCAATGGAATGGAATTTTTCTGTTTGATCCGTTTTTAATTGAAAATGCAATAAAATTAACATTTAAAATTTTATAATCACTACCCTAACACAACTATTTTAATATAACCTTGCACATGACTTTTTGTACAGTGAAATTAGTGTTCATGAGAGTTTTATTCTGTCCTTTCAAAGTATGATTAAATCATGAATATTTTTCAGATTTCTATATAATCTTTATAATTACATGACCTGGTTTTTACTTACGTTGGGAAAATCCTCTGAAATATAAGGAACCAATGTGGGGAGAATGTAGGTGAAACTGTGATTAGAAACAGAACCAAAGGTCCAAAGCAGAACTTATTGGAATAATGTTTATGAGGCAGATTTATTGGCACTTAGAATTTCTGTTTTCCCTTGGGGAAATGGGAGCGGGAAGAGGTCATGAAAGGAAAGACAGGGAATCTTCCTTTAGAAATTATATAAGGAAGGGCTCACTTTAACATCTTTATTATAAGAAGGCTGCTTTTTATGACCTTGTTGGTACTTGTTCATTTTTATTATATTGAAAGACATTGATATAAAAGGTAGACCTTTTTGTCTTTATTATAAATACTCATTCCAATATGTGGTAGGTACTAAAGACTTAATAATTTTACCAATACTTGCAGCATCCAAAGAATTCAAGTTGGAGATTTAAGAAGAAGGAAATTTGAACTTCCTCTAGAAAAGATTAAAAATCATTCCTGCTAAAGGAACTGAAACACCTTGAGTGACACTTTGTTGCCTGGCAGCTAAAATAATTTGTCTCTTTCCATAGTATGTTGTCTTGTGCTGTGTTAACTTCCTGATGCTCAAGCTTAAAGTGAGTGCCAAAGAACAAATTCAGTCCTGTATGTATTCCTAACACGTTGGTCTTGCCCTGTTTGTCTCTCTGTCCTTCTGCTTAGGTTCCATACTGCCCTCTGTAGGAAGCTCTGTAGGCAGTGTAAACGGATACCACACCTGCAAAGGTGAGAATGCCATTTCAACAGTGTCTCTTTGTTGGGTGTGTCAGCACAGCATTCGTGTTTGCATCTGTGTGTGTTTCAATATGTGTGGAAGACCTGCTGCCAGGATGGGTGTGAGGATGAAGATCTGGGGATGCCTGTCCATTTGCTGGCTATAGGCTAAACATGTTGGCAGCCCCTGCAACTCAAGACACTTGAGGAAATAAACTAGATCATTAGATAAGGGCAATAAGGAAAGATCTTGAAGAAAATATATGTTAATTTTTGAATTATAAAGAAGCTATGCTAGAGATAATCTATTCTAGCCCTAAACCTCCCAGCTGGGTGACTTCTCCATAGTTGGGAGAAGAGGGAGCAGAATGATTAGCCAAATTCATTAGTCCCAGTAGTATGCTACAGTTAAATTCTTACTTTGCTCCCCTCACTTTTGTTGTTTCCATGTTTATTTAGCATTTTAAGGCATATATCTGAGTATATAATGCCAAAACCAGAAAGCAGATAAATGAGAGCTCTTTTGCTTTTGTGTGTATAAACAGGAACTTCTATGTGATTTATCAGGAAGATAATCTCCAGTTCACTAGAAGGAAGATGTAATCTCCTCTCACTAGGAGATGTGCTTAATCCTGATAAATAATTTAGGAGTGAGGAACCAAGGGAAATGCTCAAAGAGTTATTCCCAATCTGATTTCTGTTTCTGTAATACTAGATCTGACAGAGATCCAGTGTGACATGTCAGATGTAAACTTGAAGTATGAGAAACTGGGGGCAGTACTTCGGGAGCACCAGGAGAGCCTTCAGTCTGTCCTCAGCAGAATGGAGGAGGTTCAGAGGGAGGCAAGCTCAGTGCTGCAGTGGCTGGAATCAAAAGAGGAAGTCCTAAAATCCATGGATGGCTTATCGTCTCCAACCAAGACCGAAACAGTGAAAGCCCAAGCTGAATCTAATAAGGTACTGTTTACATTAGCTGCATCCCAACACCAGAAGGGACTGCTGAGAGTGAGACAGGGACAACTACGCAGGCTGTGATGAGCAGTATGTCTGACTTCCAAGTGATTAATATGCCTTAACTCTCCTAGAGAATTTTCTTACCTATCAGATTAGAAATTGTTATAAATCGGATTCAGAAACAAAACCAGATATGTTTGCAGAAGAAGAACAGCCTTCCCCAGAAGCATTAGTTCATTAAGAGTGGTATTTTATTTATGCTGTAAGCAAAGCCAAACCATTCTCAACAAAGCACATTCCCAACTCTTAGAGAGATCTAAATAATGGTGATTATTTAATCTTAAATTGACATGTAAGACTAGGAAAAATGATGGAAGATAGAAGATCATAGAAAATCCTATAAGAAATTTTCAACAAAATTTTTAACATTCCCACTGAGCATAGTATGTCATCTCCTTCAACTACAAAAACATCATCATCATATTTTGTCACTTTTAGTTGATAGGGATTAATAATTCCTTCTTACTGGGTTCTACTGATGTGTTATACATAAGAAACTCAGATTTTGCCATCTAGATTTTCGTTTTAAAGTAAAAATTAAAGCAGAAAGGTTAAGTTTCTTAAAATCACAAAACAAGTTATAGATAAAATCAGAGTAGAGCCCATATTGCCACCCAGTTTTCCAGTCATTTCTACCACACACACAGTTTTGTTTCCTGTCCAGAATCTCATGGTATGCATGATGTTCTTTCTCCTAGGCCTTCCTGGCTGAATTGGAACAGAATTCTCCAAAAATTCAGAAAGTAAAGGAAGCCCTGGCTGGATTACTGGTGACATATCCCAACTCACAAGAAGCAGAAAATTGGAAGAAAATGCAAGAAGAGCTCAGTAAGTTGTCATAGGAGTGTTGCAAATTCTCTAAATTGCTTGTCTTCAAAGCAATAGAGAATTTTAGCACACCTTATAAAGCAGGAATTATTTTTATTTAATTTTCTTAAATAAGGGAAAGGCCCAGATAGAGCCAGAGAGTGACCCTGATTAGGGGAAAAAATTAGAGATTCCACTCAGAGTCAGGAGTTTGGCTTTCCTGGGCAAGTCAAACTGATCAAGAACTAAAGAGAGCATTGATGATGAAAGTGAAAAACAGGAAATAATCTAAATAATAATCCCCAATGATAGTGATCCACATTACTTAATATATCTTATATCTCTTGTCTTTACTTAAGGGTTTTCTGCTGATCAAACTTTAAAAATACTGATTCAATAAAGGGATTAAATAAATTATATGCTCATAATATTGAACTATAAAAAATGTAGATGAATATTTACTAGCATGAAAGATGTTCATAATATAGTAAATTTAAAAAGACTATAAAATTATATATACATGTAGTATATTTTACATGCACTTGTGTGTATGTATGTTCTGTGCAATTTTAATCACGTGTAGTTTCATGTAACCACCACCGCAATCAAGATACAGAACTGTTTGTGTTACTTCAGTTAAAAATTTTAAAAGGTTATTTTTAATTTAAAAAAATTTTAAACAATGCTCCTGGGGTTATTTCCTGTGGTATATTTGGAACATGATTTAGAGGCCAGGCCAGTTGTTGATGAGAGTAAAGGAATACATGCTCTCATTTCCTCTTTCATAGATTCCCGATGGGAAAGGGCCACTGAGGTGACTGTGGCTCGGCAAAGGCAGCTAGAGGAATCTGCAAGCCATCTGGCCTGCTTCCAGACTGCAGAATCCCAGCTCCGGCCCTGGCTGATGGAGAAAGAACTGATGATGGGAGTGCTGGGGCCCTTGTCTATTGACCCCAACATGTTGAATGCACAAAAGCAACAGGTCCAGGTGAGCAATACAGCTTAATGCTTTAGAGCAAAGAAATTGGGAGTCACATGAATCTGGATTTGAGTGCTGCTCCCAGGAAGTAGATTTTCTGTGACCCTATCCAAGTCATTTACCACTCAGGGTCTTAGTTTCTTCAGTTTAAGTGAGATGTTTTTAAGGTATTTATCACAGTGCCTGTCAAATAGTAAATAGTCAATAACTCTATTCCTTATATCATCAACAGAAGGAGTACGAGGAATGGATATGAGAATGGGGAACATTTTCTGACTAAATTATGGAATCATATTTTACTTTTAGTCCCCAGAATAGTGATCCACATTACTAAATATAATATCTTATATCTCTGCTAGCTTTACTTAAAGATTTTTCTGCTGATCAAACCTCAAAAAGGTTGATTTAAGTTCCTGACATTATAGAAATTTCAGTTGTTCAAAATTATGTCATTTCTAATGAAATCCTGCCTAGAACCTTTTCCTTATTCTGCATCTTCCTGCAAACCTATTCCATATCTTCTAACCTTCCACCAAGTTCCATAAGTTAAGACCTAAGAGTAATTTTTGAAGGAAAACTTTCTTTCCGCCCCTGCATCCAAATAATTATTGAGTCCTATTTAGTCTACTTACAAATATTTTTCTAATCCAGTGGTTTTTGAAGTTTTTGTTCTCAAACTTCTTTTGTACTATTAAAAATTATTGAGGATCCCAAAGAGCTTGTGCTTATCTATTGATATCTACTGAGATTTGTTATATTAAAACACTGAGGAATTTTTAAATATATATATTAATTTTAAAATAATGATAAAACCATCACATTAACCTAAGTAACATATTTTTATGAAAAAATAACATTTTCCAAAACATAAAAAATTTAGTAATGAGTGGCATTGTTTTATGTCTTTGCAAATCTCCTTAATGTCTGGCTTAAGAGAATATTCTCACATCTGCTTCTGCATATCTGTTGAGATAACAAATGCCATGTAGCCTCTGGAAAACACCATTGAATGTTTGTGAGAAAACAAAAATTAAAAAAGGCAAATAACATCTTTTGATCTCTGTGCCTTTGCTAACCCTGGGCTCTTCTCTGATGTGCCCTTCAGCAGACTTATTCTCTCGTCTGCTTGGAGACCTCCTACTCATTCTTTTTTGTCACCCCTAGGGGGTCTTTCCTAATTTCTGTCTTCTATCTTTTGTCATCCCCAGTAGAATTAATCATCCTATTCCATGCTTTCACAGTTCCATGTTCACATCAATGTTTAACCATTTTTACTTTTGTTACATTGTATTATAGTTCATTGTTTTCACATCTGTTATTTCTTGAGGTCATGTCTTATTTATTTTTGTGCAGTGTAAATGCTGAGTACTTTCCATAAATTATCTTATTTAATCCTTGTAACAGCCAAGATAAGTACTTTAATATCCTTATTTTATAGATGAAGAGGCTGAGTTTTGGAGAACTTTTTAAAACTTGCCTAAAGTCATAGAGCTAGTGGGTGATGGAGTCAGGATTTAAATGCAGGCAGTCTGATTCCAGAGTTTGTAATCCTAACTTCTTTTATGAAAGCAGCAAGGGATAGAAAAGAAGTAAAAAGGCATGGTCCTTACTCTTTATCTAATTGTGCTATATTATAGTACATAGATTATATGTACTGTTGGAATTCTGAGAAAGAAACTGAGAAAAACAGACATTGAGTGTTGAAATGACAATCCCAGCCAGTAATATAGCTGACGTTGGGAGCCAGTGTTCTAAACCCCCAACTCAGAGGTCTGAGTGTTTCATGGCAAAGCTGATGAATCCCAATACAGAGAACAAACTTCAATTTCCCAGCCTAGGCCAACCGGAGTAACTTATGTTGAAACAGAATAAGGCAATTAAGGAAAAGAAATAAAATAGACACAATCAATGATGCTTTCAAAATAAGTTTTTATTAAGCAATTGCCTGGTCCTTGGAGTTTTTCTGGTTTATTTTCAAAAGAAGTTGGTACTTTTTGGCACAGTAAAAAGTCAGTTTTTGTTTTGACACTGCTTTTAGATTTGTTTTTTTCTATCTAAACATCTTGGTGTCATTTCTGTTTCAGTTTATGCTGAAGGAATTTGAAGCGCGCAGGCAACAGCATGAGCAATTGAACGAGGCAGCTCAAGGCATCCTAACAGGCCCTGGAGATGTCTCCCCATCCACAAGCCAAGTACAGAAAGAACTCCAGAGCATCAATCAGAAGTGGGTTGAGCTAACTGACAAACTCAATTCCCGTTCTAGCCAAATTGACCAAGCTATTGTCAAAAGCACCCAGTACCAGGAATTGCTCCAGGATTTATCAGAGAAGGTGAAAGCAGTTGGACAGCGGCTGAGTGGCCAGTCGGCCATCAGCACCCAACCTGAGGCTGTGAAGCAGCAATTAGAGGAGACGAGTGAGATTAGATCTGACTTAGAGCAATTAGACCATGAGGTAAAGGAGGCCCAGACACTGTGTGATGAACTCTCGGTGCTCATTGGTGAGCAGTACCTCAAGGATGAGCTGAAGAAGCGTTTGGAGACAGTTGCCCTGCCTCTTCAAGGTTTAGAAGACCTCGCAGGTGAGTTGGAGTGAGGAACACACTTCTGCCATTTTTAGTGGCAAGCAGAAAGAAGGGGTGGGTCAGTAGTAATTCTAAGAATCTAGGATGACCGTTAAGTAGTTTTTGGACTCAGAATAGTGTTAACCTATCCCTTCTATAGTTCTCACACTTCTATAATGAGAACTACTGTGGTTTATTACACACTGAATACTAAAACCATGTGAACCTTTACACAGCATAGTCCTAGAGATAATAAGCCCTAATGTAAATTTAGCCAGCAGGTAGAGATTCATCCTTACAGATGTACTAATATGTAGAGTTACATACATGCTTTCATTGATACTCACTTATTTTCTTTATATCATACACACACACAGATATCATATATGCAAAGTTAGAACATATTCTGGACTTCTTATGATGACCTTGTACAAGAAAACTTTTGTCACGAATTCATTGCCTCTTTTTCTGGAAATGTTTATGACTTTCACTTTTTACCTGCATAAAAGTTTACTTCTGTTACTCAGATCACCTTACAAGGTTGATATGAGGATTAAATAAGATATAGTATGTAAAAGAGCCTAGTTATATGCCTCTTTTATGGTAGGCCCTCAATTAACATTAGTTTCCTTCCTCTAAGATTAACCCATATACTCTCACTAAAACATTTTAAATGCCATGTTCAGGCTTGATTGATTTCAATTTCATTTTCTCATTTCAGCTGATCGCATGAACAGACTCCAGGCAGCTCTTGCCAGCACCCAGCAGTTCCAGCAAATGTTTGATGAGCTGAGGACCTGGTTGGATGACAAACAAAGCCAGCAAGTGAAAAACTACCCAATTTCTGCAAAATTGGAACGACTGCAGTCTCAGCTACAGGAGAATGAAGAGTTTCAGAAGAACCTTAATCAACACAGTGGTTCATATGAAGTGATTGTAGCTGAAGGGGAATCTCTACTTCTTTCCGTACCTCCTGGAGAAGAGAAAAGGACTTTACAAAACCAGTTGGTTGAACTCAAAAGCCACTGGGAAGAGCTTGGGAAAAAAACTGCAGATAGACAATCCAGGCTTAAGGACTGTATGCAGAAAGCCCAGAAATATCAGTGGCATGTGGAAGACCTTGTGCCATGGATAGAAGATTGTAAGGCCAAGATATCTGAGTTGTGCGTCACTCTAGATCCAGTGCAGCTAGAGTCCAGCCTCCTGAGATCAAAGGCTATGCTGAATGAGGTGGAGAAGCGCCGCTCCCTCCTGGAAATACTGAATAGTGCTGCTGACATTTTGATCAATTCTTCAGAAACAGACGAGGATGATATCCGGGATGAGAAGGCTGGGATCAACCAGAACATGGATGCTATTACCGAAGAGTTGCAGGCCAAAACAGGGTCACTCGAAGAAATGACTCAGAGGCTCAAGGAGTTCCAGGAAAGCTTTAAGAATATTGAAAAGAAGGTTGAAGGAGCCAAACACCAACTTGAGATCTTTGATGCTCTGGGCTCTCAAGCCTGTAGCAACAAGAACCTGGAGAAGCTAAGAGCTCAGCAGGAAGTGCTGCAGGCCCTGGAGCCTCAGGTGGACTATCTGAGGAACTTCACCCAGGGGCTGGTGGAAGATGCCCCAGCTGGATCTGATGCTTCCCAACTTTTACATCAAGCTGAGGTCACCCAGCAAGAGTTCCTAGAAGTGAAGCAAAGAGTGAACAATGGTTGTATGATGATGGAAAACAAGCTGGAGGGGATTGGCCAGTTTCACTGCCGAGTCCGAGAGATGTTTTCTCAATTGGCAGATCTGGACGATGAGCTGGATAGCATGGGTGCTATCGGCAGAGACACTGATAGCCTCCAGTCCCAAATTGAGGATGTACGGCTATTCCTTAACAAAATCCATGTCCTCAAGTTAGACATAGAGGCCTCGGAAGCAGAGTGCCGACAAATGCTGGAAGAAGAGGGGACTCTGGACTTGTTAGGTCTCAAGAGGGAGCTGGAAGCTCTGAACAAACAGTGTGGCAAGTTGACAGAGAGGGGGAAAGCTCGTCAGGAACAGCTAGAGCTGACGTTGGGCCGTGTAGAGGACTTCTATAAGAAATTGAAAATACTCAATGACGCCACCACGGCAGCAGAGGAGGCAGAGGCCCTTCAGTGGGTAGTGGGGACCGAAGTGGATGTCATCAACCAACAATTAGCAGATTTTAAAGTAAGTCTCACCCTTGTTTTTTATCTTTTTCTGGCTAATGTGTGTTTCTTTGCTTGTAACTTAGAAACCAATTGAGTATACATTTTAACTTCTGTTCTTCCATTATTCTCACTTCCATCACCATCAAAGCACAGTGTGTAGAGACTAAGCAGTCTCTTGGACTTCTGAGCAAAGTGGTTTGAATATTTTTCTATTGTAGTTTGTTTTGGTTTTTATATCCAATTAAGGATATAGAAAAAAAATGTCCAAGCCTTATCTCTTACTCAAAGAATCTCCTCTTAGGATTTTTTGAGATTTCACCTTAACCAATTTGGTAACAGCAGTGAATGTGTGTTCAGGTCCCTCTTGCTCAAATTGAGGTATGAGAAGCTATAGGATAAACATGCACTCATCTTCCTAAAGTGTTGATTTTATACAGATTTTGGGGGAAAATATTTGATGTATTATTGATGTATTATGGGATAAAACATAAAATTTTTATGAATTATTAAGGTAAAAACATAACACTTCAAAGAAATCTCCCACTTACAGCAAGCAGCTTAAGAAAATACCTCAGACTCCTCGAGAATACAAATTCTTTGCCTGCAGGAGAGTCTGAGAAGTACTACCTTAATTGGAAAATATTTTAATTCTTTGCCTGAATTAAAATTTCTAGTCCTGAGATTTTGTCAGTATACATGAAAACAACAGAGGATGATTAAATGACCCCAAAGTGTGGATTTCCTGGGTCAGAGGCTTGTCTGTTGGGTCTTGGCTCTTACTATGTGAGCCTTTTGCTACTAGAGTTTCCTTTGCTGTAAATACCTAAAAGTGCCTCAGGTTGCTGCTGTGCATGGAATAGGTTTGGAAAGGATACTTCCAGCACTGTTTTTCTATCACTAGTGTTAATTATTCCCACTTAACACCATTAACACTCTTGCTGTCAGAGTAGATTTGTTCTCTCAGAGCCCCTGCCTGTCAGAGTTCTTTCCCTTAAAAACATGGATGGAGAGGTGGTGTTGACACTAGCTCAGAGCTGCATAGTCCTAGAAATGTCACAACTTTGTAGACAAGGTCCAAGTGCAAAAGGAGGCTATTTCAGAAGGGCCACCTCTAGGAGCTTGGAGCATGTTCAGCACTAAAGTGGGACATTGGCTGAAGGTCCCCTTACCTTGTTCGGAGATAGTGCAATTTTGAGCAACACAAGTCATCATATTTGGGTTTGTTGAGGTACCCAGATAAGGGAAGGGAGGAGGAAGAGAAAATTCAAACCCACGAGCTGATATGTGTTCCTATTAGTAACTCCCACACCCCTGTTCTGGTGGCAGTATGGCCTTCCCTGTTTCAGCTTGTGCGTTTTTCTTTCCTCTTCTTGAAACTAATTATACTATTCTCTACCATGGTGATATTCTCAAGGATATTAGAGACATTTGGTGCTGCTTTGTATTAAATGTTGCTAAATTACTGTGCCCAGTTTGATTTCTGTATTGATGTTTTTGTGTATGGCCTCTCCAGTGTTGTACTGGTTGGATTGCTGTTATATGTCTGTAGGGGAAGATCATTTGTGGGTTTTACTCCACTACCATGATAGCAGGTATTATTTCTTACTGCTATCACTTGTCACTGTTGTCATTGGGGCTGCCCTTAGCAGTCTGCCCCCTTTTTTCTAATCTTTAGCGAGCTAGAAAATGAAGTAAACAGGCCTGTTAGAATTGCCTTAAATGCAAGCTGGAATGTAAGAAAGAGTCCACAGATAGGCATAAATAGTGTTTGGATCTGAAGACAAGTCATCTTTTCCTTTTCATTTAATCCTTGGTTTCTAGAGACATTCTGAATTTTGATGTTGCTGGAAGATTTCAAGAAATTATTGGACATTATTTAATTTGTATCCTATTATGTTGCCTAGTAGTACTCAGAGCTCAGTAGCTGCTTAGTTGCTTGTTATAGCTAACTTGTTTCACTGATTTCCAAGAATAATCCTCCCACTGTGTAAAGGCAGAGACTGGACACTGATCATCTGGGCACCTGTAGAGTGTGTTTGTCTACAGTGGACTGGTGTTGACAAGGCAACCCTGGAAGAAGAGTGGCAGCAGGGAGGAGGGTGATGGAGTGCCCTGTGTGTGACCCATCATTAAGTCACCAGGTAGTTACTATAAAATGATCAGTATCCCTCCTCAAGTTGGGGATACAAATCAAAAGCCCTGTTCCACCTGTCTACCTTATAGGGAAGTTAAACGCTTTGGAAAGAGTTTTTGCCTCCGCCCAGCAAAGGTCTTTGGTCAGGAGGGGAGGAGCAGGCTCCTGGCTGAGCTCATGCTGAGCTCATGGGAAGTGAAAACAATGAGAAGGAAAAAACTCAGTGTGTCAGTTCCACAGTCCCCTAGAGGCTGCTTAAAGGGAAGGTCTTTTTGGAGCCATTCTGAAGACTGAGTCATTTTCATGATTTGAGTATTGAGTTCCTGGGTTAATGTGTTGTAGTCCAGCAATAGATTAATCATTCCTTACACTAGCAGCAGACCAGATTCATAAAGTCTGATTCTGCTTTCAGATTCAAATTATTTTTAATAAGGAAAAAACAGACGAAGATAAATACTAAAAAATAGCCATTAGCTTCAAGTTTTCAGCTCTTTTCTTTTTTTAATGGAATCATGCTCTCAGCACAGAATCCATGTAAGGGAAGAGGATATGAATCTGTGAGACAGAAATACAGGCTCTGCTTTGACCTGGCTAACTCTACTGGGGATAGTCAGAATAGACAGATGAGTCAAGTCTGTGGAGAACCCCAGTCTTACTAGGGACTGTGCGGTAGTGCTGATAAATCCATGCAGCTGCAGTCTGTGGGAAAAATTATTTTCTCCTTAAATGAATGTGGAAAACCAAAAGTCATTATTCCTAGGAAAGATTTTCCCTTTATTGCTTCTGAGTAATTGATAGAATCTGTTCAGCCAGTGAGGACCTATCACATGGGGATGGAAGAGATTCCTTTTCCATTCCAACTGGGCAAAGACCTCAACCTTCCTGAGTTAGAGCCTTTACTTGGTTCAGCTCTCTGTTGGAAGTAGAAAGGAAGAAGCCATTCTAGATATCACTAATGAGAGTACTGAACATGTTTACAGAAAACTGGAAAGAAAAGACTTTGGCTAATCTCTTTAGGAAATTCCGTTTTCCTGAGCAAGAGAGTCTCTGATTATTGAGGAAAAGGAATTGTTTGTGCCTAATAGGCGACTAAGAAGACAGGAGGGACCTTTATATTACTGAAACTTGAACCAAAGAATTCCCCAAGCGTGACCTTCCTGGGAAGGGTGGAATAAAAAATAATCTGTTAAGTCTTATGATAACAAGAGGCTTTCCTCATTTTGAAATTCCCTATGTAGGTTTTACTTGTTAAGAATTGACATTGACAAAACCAAAACCAAACAAACAAAAAAACATTTTTTAGGAAGCTGGGTACAGTGGTGCACACCTGTAATCTCAGCTACTCAGAAGGCTGAGGCAGGAGGATTCCTTGAGTCCACAGGAGTTTGAGACCAGCCTGGGCAACATAGTGAGACACCATCTCAAGAAAAAAGAAAAAAAGAATTGAGATTATTCTGACTCTTAAACCAGTCCCTCCTTTGTACCCCTGCTCTCCCCAAAGAACCATGCTGACCTCTCAGTCAGGAAGTATGTGGTGGTTCTGGCATCATAATGGTGAGCAGTACCAAGAAACCTGGATGAACCTTCATTCATTCATGTTCATATGCATTTATATTTACTGTGTTTTCAGGCCAGGTTTCAAACTTGGCATTCTACCTCTCAGTGATAAGGAAAAACAATGGGAAAAATGGAAACCTCTTTAGGGTTTATGGGTTCCTCACAATGGTTTACTTCCACTAATCATGCACTTAAAACATGCAAGCCAGTTAGTTGGTGTTTTCCTTCCCTGTCTTTGAGGCTGGGCTGGTGGGATATAGGTGCACAGCAAGCTTCTTTAGTACTATCTTCACTCCTAATTCAGGTTGAGCAGAGCCCAGGATCAGGGACTCAATACACTTGAAGCTTCTGTCTGGGAGACCTAGATATCCTACTGTGAAACCAGAATAAGAAGGTCCTGTAAACTCCTTCATTTGATTTTTTTTTTTTTGCCTCATAGAAAGCACACTTAAACGTTCTCATGAGCACATGTGAAAACCCTTGGAAGGCAGGGCCCAGCATAGAGCAGAAAGACTGCCAGTTTGCACAGAGGTACTCACTCCTTCCTTTCAAATGATTACAAAGACAATATCAGCCCATCTACATTTTTGCCAGTTAGTACACCTGCCTGCGAGTAAGTCACTAAAGGATAAAGCAAATGAGGTCAGCATTATCTACCTGCCCTTGGAGAGATTGGAAATCAAACTTGGTATGACCTGTCCCCTGGAGGTTTAGTATCCCCACCTTTATGGCAGCAAGATAAGATGAATAGGTGCCTTCTATTTTCCCCTCCCAACCCCCAGCTTGTGGTGCCCCTTGACCTGTCTTGGTTTTTTCTTTCTTTCTAAACAAGGCTACTCCAGATAGAAACTAGGGCCAAGGAATGAGAGAATACTCTAGAAGCGCATCTCTCAGTTTCAGCACTGTTGACATTTTGGACTGGATAATTCTTTGTTGTGGGGAGCTGTCCTTTGCATTGTAGGATGTTTAGCAGCATTTCCGACCTGCACCTATATGTGTAGTAGCGACTTCCCAGTTGCAACAACCATAAAATGTCTCCAGACATTGCCAAATGTCTCCTAGAAGACAGAATCATCCTTGGTTGAGAACTACAGCCACCTGTGTGTGGAAAATTTAGGATTCAGTTGGAATAAGTGCTAGTTTATTAAGTTAAACATGTAGCAAGCAGCCTTCTGATAATCTGTTTATGACTGTGTGCCGTGGCAACAACCGCCTCTACGTCAGCTTTCCTTTAGGCCAGGCCCAGGATTCTTTATTTTTGCTGGTGCTGATCTGTTTCTGGCCTAAAACCTCCTAGTCACTTTCCCTGGCATCTGGAATTTGCGTATAGTTGTTGATGCAGGTGCGGTTGATGACATGTTTCTAAAGAGAAGAGGGACTTCCTTTGTGGAAATACTTCAGGGAGCTTCCTTGCTCTGTGCCTGTAAAGGGAGATACAGTCTGTCTGTTGTTCTGCACGCCAGCCCAGAGTTTGGCTGCTGATATTTATAACCCTTATGTAGCCATCCCCTCCCCCCCAAAGAATTCCAATGCTCTGTAATAATCCTCTCCACCCCTACCATGGCAACTGGATGGGGAAAAGGTGAAGGAGCCTTTAAGGCCTTTGCTTCACATTGAACCTTTTCCAGCTCCGTTTTAAAGTATCACCCATTTAGTATTTTAAATATCCGCAAAATTCCAAGCTTGTATCCGTTATATCATCTTAAAGGAGCCTCATGTCTCAGTGAAAGTAGTAAAATCAAATAGAAGGTCATCAAGAAAGGATTAATAGATTTCACAAAAATCTGTCTGGAAATTTTGATAGCAAGGGGAGATTTTAGAACAACAAACAAATATATCCTCAATCAAAGAAAAGGACTGAACAGTTTGAGTTTACTGATATTCTTTACATATAGTATCAGCATATAGCATTCACAACTAAGATTCTTCATTTGATTTTATACAAGAAGGAAGAAAAAATCTGTTTCCAGAAATACTGGAATATACCCTATGCAGAACTTATATTGATTATTTAGTATTTGATTAGTGAACATGATCGAGATAAGCACAGATATGCAGAACAGGACTGTTTCTCATTGTGTCTAGAAACTAATGGTAAGTGGTCTCAGCCTTACCCTGGTCCTGGAGCTTCAGCAAAGTATCCTGTGTGCTTCCAAGCTGGCTAGCTAGTATATGTGCTGTAAGCAGTGAGCCTCTAGGAAATGTGATGCATTTCTTTGAAGGGCCCTTTAAAGTTGGTTGTTTTATGGAATAAAATTTGTCCCATAAGGAGTCGTGTCAGGTCACTGCACCAAAGCATCACTGTACCAAAGGACTATCTCCTGCTGAATGGATTCTTCTCAAGTTTCAGCTGTCCTGTTTGGAAAAACCCAGCTATGGAGAGAATGTGCTCCCTCCCCACCTTCCTTAATACTTTGCCACCACCAAGTGTTTTTCAAGTATGAGTCTCTGGTATTGTCTGCAGAAGATTAATGGGATATACTTATTCTGGCCTTCACAAGCTGTTTCCCTACCACCAGTTCTGTTATTTGAAATATGAATCTTTGCTACATATGGAGATAGTTTCTGGATCCCTTTATGAGCATTAGAAGGGGCCCCATATTCCTTTCAGTCCATTCATACTGAGCACTTGCTCTGTGCCAGCCCTTGTGGTGGTCCTGGGGTCTCAGCCCCTGGTTAACAATGCACACATGCTACTCTCTACCTGTGATGGGGCTACGACGTCCCAAGAAACCCATCATAACTTGAAAATATCATAAGTCAGCAATGCATTTAATACACCTAACCTACCGACCATCATAGCTTACCCTAGTCTACCTTAAATGTGCTTAGAACACTTACATTAACCTAGAGTTGGGCAAAATCGTCTAATACAAAGCCCATTTTATAATTAAGTATTGAATATCTCATGTAATTTATTGGATACATACTTACTGAAAGTGAAAACAAAATGGTTGTATGTGTACTTAAAGTATGTTTCTACTGAATGCATGTTGCTTTCACACCATCATAAAGTTGAAAAATCATAAGTTGAACCATCATAAGTCCAGGGACTGTCTATAATATGAAACAGACACAGAGAATTACAGAGGAAGGAAAGGGAAGGGTAAAGGGGAAAGAAAGATTTTTCAAGCTACATAGAAAGTAAATGTTAGAGGCCTGGCTGGTGGCTCATGCCTGTAATCCCAGCACTTTGGGAGGCCAAGGCAAGAGGATCATTTGAGGACCTGGGGCTTTCTGATTTTAAGGTTGTTCTTTTTCAAGCACCAAAGGAGGCAAGAAAAGCTTCATCTTTCTCTGCTGCACTCCTTTTAATAAAAGGATTTGTTCTGTAAAATTTGGATTCAGGCAAAAGGCCACACTTAAGGACATAGAAGGCCACATGTGGCCTTGGGGTCACAGATTCCCCACTCTTGGCTAGGTGTTCAAGACCAGCCTGGTAACATAGCAAGACCCCATCTTTACCCACACCCTCAAAAAAAAAACGAAAGCAGCCGGACATGGTGGCGTACATACCTATAGTTCCACTATTTGGGAGGTCTGTCCCAACTATTGGGAAGGTCTGTTTGGCACCAAAACTTATGCTACACTAGTGGTTCTCAACGAGGGGCAGTTTTACCCCTTGGGAGATACTCAGCAATGTCGAGACATTTTTCATTAGAACAACTGGGGAAGCTGCTACTGGTATCTGGTGGGTGCTGCTAAACAACCTACAAAACACAGGACAACCCCTTACAATGAAAGAATTATTCAGCCCACTTCAAAAATGGAGATTTGAATTTTGCCATCTTCAGATTCCATGACAAATAAGAGTTAACTGATGAAATAGTTTCACTGCCAGGGAAGCTTCTGTGGTTTTCCTCCCCTTTTTAAAAAATTGGTTAAGAAATAGTGTTACTTCCGAGAGTGACTTATACAGATAAAGTCAGGATCTTGAACTAATTTGAGTCAGTGGCTAAAGAATTCTCTCTATGCTTGACCAGTCCCCACCCCACACTGCCACCAGGCTCCTGCTGTGGAAATCAATCAGCTGTGTATCTCAAGCTGCTTCCTGTAGGGTGTGTTATGGAATGGCATCAGCCCCTGCACCAGCTGGGAGTACTGATCTCAGTGTGATTCTATCAGATTCTGTCTCTTTTGAGCCTTGCTGTTTGGAACAAAGGACCCTCTGTTAAGAATGCAGAGAACTAGTGATTGGACAGCCGGCATATACAGACATGGTTCCCATGGAAAAAACAGACATAGATTATGCTGTAGCCTTCTAAAATTTGGGCCTCTGAGGTGGATTTCCTGAGCTACTACCTGTATTCAGCCTCATTTCTGTGAGTGGTTTTTCTTCCCCCAAATCAGTGGAGGGACCATCTGATCTGATGAATTAAATGGTGGCATCCTTCAGAACTGGTGTATTTCTGTGTCTCCAGTCTTGGAAACTACATATTTGATCCCCACTCTCTTTCCAGTCTTATTTCTTACATGGATGATCTACTCTATTCCCTCCCCGCCCCGCCCCAGACACTCCTTATACATCTTACCTATTTGGTTTCTACCCATACCTGAAGGCATAGCTCAAGTACCATCTCTTTACAAAAGCCTTCCTGATCTCCTCAGCTCACTACTTCTCTTGATCCCCTAAATCACTTAATATGTGTAACTCATTTGGTTCTTATCACATAATGCCTAATTTGGGCATTTTCCTGATTATATGCATTTGTTCCATCACTCATCTCAGTGAATTCATTTTTGTGTCCCTCAAAGTAGATAGCACATTGGTATATACATGGTTGGAGATTAGTGAATAATTGAATGATTAGATGAATGCTCTTTATTTCTTATAAGGTTCTAGGATTCAAAATGCTGTCTGCTCTGCAATATTTGAGGTGTATCCCTGTGTGTGCTGAAGAAATTCTAATCTTAGCCTGGTTTCCTCACCTCTCTGTCTTCTCTCTGGGCTCCCTTCCTTCTTTACTAGTTAGCATATGTTAAGGGAACACAATCTCATTCAATAGTAGCCCAAAGAAAGCAAAACTAAGAAATATGCTACGTCTTCATACTTGAAGAAAGCCAGGTTCTGAAATAGTGTTTTGTAATTACGCATCACTTTAGAGACATTGTTATTTACTCAATTAGTTGACATTTAACAAGAGTCTTCATACTGCATTTAACTTGGTGTAGTGAAAAAAATTAGATACAAGTTTGAGTCAGTAATACCAAGCTTTGAATACTGGCTCTGTCATTTACTAGCTGAGTGACCTTGAGGGAAGTTACTTAACCTTTCTGCATCCTAGTTATTTCAACTATAAAATGTGAACACTGATAAATCATAGCTTTAGGGCTTTTATGAGAATTAAATGCAGTGATATAAACGAAGTGATACAGATAAAAGCACCAGGCTTATATTAGGGATTCAATATATGATAATATCCTTTTTTAAAAAAATATTTATCCAGACATATAAATTAGAATATTGTGAAATCTTTTAAATAAGAATAGTTATCCCCCTTTGTGTCCACCGGGTGATCATTCTCCAGGAAGCTTGATCTAAGGGCAAGCACCAGATTATAAATTAGCTCTTTTTCTTCTCGGAAAAATGGAAATTAAGAAGATAAAGTAAAATTAGTTTGATGACAGCAGTGAAGCAAGCAGATAGACAGACAGCCTTCCTGAGCAGTTTTTGTGGGGAACAAGTGTAGGGCTTATTTCTAACCCTAGAGTAGCAATACATAGGCAAGTTTAGATCATGACTCCTTAACACAGCATTAAATATAATTTATGTACACATACATATACATGTTTATTTATTCATTAATTTATTCATTTATATACATTCCTATCAGAATCCCACAACTAGCGAGTTTTTCTGAGACCATTTTGGCCTTGGCTTATGTGCTCTACAAATTAATATTATTTTCAAATCATTAACCAGAATTAACAGAAGACATTACCAGCTCAGTGACTTCCCGAGCCACTTAGTTACCCATTAGATCAGCTCGAATGATCTCAGGGTTCTTGGTCTAATTAGCTTTTATCATAGACCATGTTATCTTCCTCTGTTGCCATACAACAGCAACTACCAAGTCAGCATCTTTAGGAGAGATGCCTCTTAATATTAATCAATCTTTAATTAAAACATTGAGGTGTGAGGGAGAAAATATCAGCATAGTTTCAGAGGCAAGCAGCTTAAAAACACAGATATAGTTCATCTCTCTACCAATCTCATACCAGATTGACATGTTTTACAGGAAGGCTTTAATTCTTTACAGTTTCAGCAAATATGTGTTTATAATATTTGGTCATGTATATATGAGAGTCGGGGAAGAAGATAAGAATTCAAACAAATTGTACTTATCTTAGGTTTTCTCCAGCTTGCATTCATTGTATCCATTCAAGTAAACCATTTAATAGCTCTATCATCTTGTTCATTCCCAAAGGATGAGCTCTGGTTTTGGTCTAATTCCTTAAACTCAAACCTAAGCTGTTTGTATTATTGTTTGTGATCAAAGATAAGAATTGCATTAGTAACAAAATGAAAGAGAGCGCTTGCAGAACTCTCTTCTCTCTGTATTATTTATTCTACCTCCTTTTCTAATATTCAAGAGGGGGCTCTGGCAGCAAGATTTCTCAGAGATTCAACCCAGGGACCTGTTTCATGGAAGTAGCCAAGCAACTTTGTGATGGTCATGCCACCCTGGAACTGGAAAGACTATTTTCAGTTAGTCCCAGGGGAAAACCCACATTGTTACTTTCTTAGGAATGCGTCCCCGAATTTCCAGGCCAAGTTGAGCCCTGTGACCCATGCTGTCATAGCACTGTTTGCTTTCTTTCAGAGTACTTATGTAGTTGAGTTAAAGTGAATGTCTGTCTGCCATACTAGAATGTGGGCTCCCAACCACATCTTGCTCATTACTCTCTCCCTTAGCACCTGGCATAGTTTTGGGCACATAGCAGATCCCAATAAATGTTTGTTGAATGCATGAAAAGAAGAGAACCAGGGATACAACCTTGTGAAATTACTTGCCACAAGAGGACAGGAAGAAGAATGCAAGGAGACAAAGAAGGACTGGCTAGAAAGGTAGCATCAGGCTAGCACAGTGTCATAGAGGCCAAAAGAAGACTCTTAAGAAGGGAGGATGAATACTTATTTCTCACTACTGCTTATCCTTAACCCCCTCTAGTCTGATCTAACACCCATCACTGTGCTGAAGCTGTTCTCTTAGAAGTATTCCTTGACTTTCTAGTTGCCAAGTCTAGTGGCTTTATCTAACTCACTGTTCTCATCCATTATGCAGTATTTAACATCACAAGTTCTTTCTTGAAACCCTCCTGTTAATTTACTTTCCTGACATTATACTCTCCCCATTCTCTTCTCTGGCTGCTCTTCTGCTTTCCTTTTTTGGTTTGTCTTCCAACCTCCTAAAATATGTGGTTTCTGAAATTCTGACCTTTCTCTTCTCTCTCTGCACTCAATCTCTAAGATGGCCAGCTCGTCATGTTCTGTGGAAGAAGGTTTCCAAATCTGTATCTCTACCCCAAAATTGAATCCCTTGTTTGAGATGCCCTTCTGGATACCTCCACATGGGTAGTTTTTGAGTACTTCACATTCAGAATGCTTTAAATTAAATGAATTCAAATATTTTCTTCTTCCTTGCTATTGTTTTATAGTACTATATGCCCTCAGTAACCCAAGAGTAATACTATAGCCTTATCTTTGATTTATTTTTCCCTCTAACCTCCACCTTCTCTCCGGTCAGTTATGAAGTCCAAATATTCTGCCTCTGCAATTACTTTCACAGCCCTCTTCCTTATTTTTACTAGCTGTATTATTTTTGGACAAATAAGTTTATCACCCTAAGCTTCATTTATAAATTAAGGATTTTTTTTTAAGAGACAATATGAGATAAATGACAATTGAATAAGCACCCAGTCCCAAACATAACTCAATAACTCTCATGACCTCCTCTGGTAAATTTCAATTAACTGATTGGGTCTGGTGGCTCATGCCTGTAATCCTAGCACTCTGGGAAGCTGAGGCAGGAGGACTGCTTGAGCCCAGGAGTTTGAGGCTGCAGTGAACTATGATGTCGCCACTGTGCACTCTAGCTGAGGCAACAAAATGAGACTCTGTCTCAAAAGAAAAAGTTTCAATTAACTAAATCTTGATGTAGTAATGGTTTTCTGAATAAAGCATAAATTCTTTGGCTTGGCATTCAAGGGCCTTGGTGAACTGACCATGAACAACTTACCATTCTGACCTCTCATTTTTCCCTGTCATACACCCTGTACTTAAGCCATGCTGAATTAGAACTTGTTTCTTAGGGTCCCATGCTTTCCTACCTCTAGCTCTTCACTTAGAAATCCTTGTCTTCATCATTTCTGTATTTTCAAATCCTAATAAGTTAATGTGATTCCCTCCACAAAGCCTTCTCTGATTCCCCCTGCCTTCCTTCCTTCCACCCTTCTATCAGGTCTTTTCTAACTTGCAAAGTTCTATGCTTTTGTTATCACCATTGTCTTGGTGACCATTAGTCTAAAAGAGATCAGTACATTGCCTTTTGGAACATCTACAAGCAGGAAAGGGCTTACAGGGGTCATTAGAGTTCCTGCAGAGTGTGTGGAAAGTTTCCTCATGGGTTTGAGAACACATGAGAGCTCAAATAGTATCAAAATTCTTGGTATCCATTTAAACAAATTTTATATCATGCTGTATTACTTTGTGAGCCACTGTGTTGTAGCCATCTTTATAATAATAAAAGCACCAAAAGGATGGTAGTAGCTGATGCCCGACAGGTACAGACTAATACTGTGGAGTTTCCACTTGCAACTAAATAATGCTTGTAAAGTCTAGAGATCCTAAGATGAAAGGCATTTTGTACATTTGAAGTGAGCAAGCTCCAACCAGTCCTCTTTATCCTTTTGTACTTCGAAGTAATCCTCCAAGAGACAGAGCACCCATCAAGGTGGATGAAAACGCATTGTAGAATCTAAGGAAGTGTGAATCTGGGGTCTCTAGATTGTCCTACAGGGCTGACAGTTTAGGTTTGGAGTGGACAAAGGCAAGGGTTCAGGTCCAAAACTTGGAAGGGGAGCTGTGTTAGGGTGTGAGGAGACTCCACCAGGCTGTCTTTAATTAGGAAGACAGCAGGAAGGAGCTGGTAGGGCCAGGATTCTTCTTTCTTCTAAGTTCACTGGAGGAGAATCTGACACCAAATTCTGTTCTTAGGAATTTCAAAATGAGTAGAGAATTCTTTGAACTCTGTAATCAAACTAACTGGAAACTAATTTGAAATTTGGCTTTAGCAGATGTATTTGTGGTTACAGGGGTGGGGAAGCATCCGAAGAGGTTCTCTAGAGCTCCCTGTATTTCTCTTTTAAAAAGTTTACATACAGCATGTGATATGAACAAAGGCTTTTAAAATTATTATGGCTATCAGGCCAACAAGAGGCTGAAAGCTGTATCAGGTATTTATTTCAGTCACTGAGATGGCTATTGGCAGAGATCCACATACCGAAACTAAGGAGAAACTCATCAACAGAAATAATACATGGAGAGCAAAGACCTTGTGCTTCCTCCCTTAATTTCTTTCTAAACACATACTGATGATAAAAAAAAAAAAAGAGCAAAGCACTCAAAAAGCATTCTTTGGCTTCGGGTTTTTTGGGTTTTTTTGGAGGTAGGATGGAAGGATTGGGTTACCATATGTAATCTTTTCTATAGGTTGTGTTTAAACTTTGGGAGGAGTTCTCTGTAGTATGTTCCTAACACCCTAATTAGATGAAGCATTGATGAGACTAGTAAGAATAAGGTAGCTAGGTGTGGGGAGGGATTAATTAAGAAAAGGCTGAATTAATTGGCACCTGACTTGGTGAGGAAACAGAAAAGGAATTTCTGGCCATGAAGTTTGTGATTCCACATCAAGATCATTCTTTATAATAGAATAACCACCCACACTTAGTCCAGAGCCAGAATTCCTCAGATTCTTCCAACCAGAGGGGTCCTGGCATGCTAAACAGTCTGTTATGATATCTGAACACTTAAGTGAATGTATTTGGCCAGGGAGATTTACTAGTGAAATTGATCTTGCCTTCCTTGGGTTTTTCCAGTTGTGCTGAATAATTAACGGAAAATTAAAACCCAGATTCCCTGAACTGTTAAGTATCAGATCTGTAAACTGATCAGTCCTGAGGATCACAGTGTGTCAGAGTTAGAAGGAACTTTAAAACTCTGAACAAACTGTAGAGGATTTGTAAATCTGTTTCCCCAAATCCCTGCCAAGCGATTGCTTGAATTTCTGCTCCAACACCTGCAGGGTTAGGGAAGTCACCACTTTAGGGGACACCCCATTCTTTAAACAGCTGTGAGAAGCTCTTTGTTGGTTCGAAATATGCCCTTGGATCTTGGTGTGCCAGCATAAGGAGAGACATCCAGAACAAGTTTCCTTCCTCCCACGTCCCAGCCTTTTAGATCCTTCACGTTGATTACATCTCCTGGAACTTTCTCTAGGTCAAGGATTCTTGGTTCTTTCTGCTATTTGTTCCTCATAGGACAGGGTTGTTTCTAGTGTCATGCACTATTGGATCAGGAGGACACAGGATTCTGAGCTAGCTCCTTTAAAAGTTTTAAAACTAAAGAATATTAAAACTAGACAGGTTGTCTGCCTCTCCTCACCCCATTTCAGTTTACAGATGAGGAGAGAGCCTTTTGGATTTGAGTGGGTAGAACTGATCAGCAGTCTCTTTTAAAGTGAGAAATGAAGTGTAAAACATTTTGCCAAAGAAGGTCTTTTAGTTGCTTAATTCTTATCACAGGCCTCAGCTCATATCTCATTTTTGCCAAGGACCTGTCTGGCTCCCTCAGTAAGCCTAAGGCTCAGCTCAGGGTTTCACTGCCAGATCTCTATACACCAACTATTGGCTTCGCTTACTGTTTCTGTAAAAGATGGGAATAACTTTTCTGTAAGTTTTACCATATATATTGACCATATAGTCCAACAAGGATTCAGATTTTAATACACTTTCTTTTTTTCCTTCATAAAATCAGAGAATGACCATCAAAAAGGGAACAGAATACTGCACCCCTTCAGAGATGCAGCTGCCTCTGGTGGACAGTTTCCTGGGTTGCCTTTTGTACTTTTCTTTGTTTAACAGTCACCAGGTGACTAGACGGCTTTTCTAAAAGCCAAAAGGCTGTGGATGGTATTGTGAGCCACCTTGTCTAGTATTTTCTGTTTTGAGATTTGAAATTCAGACCTGTGCTTTTCACCTGGCTCCAAGGAGGCTCAGGTTTCCCTGGATGCGTGCTGCTATAAAGGAACTCAGGTGTTTGGGCATCAGGCGCTGCTGCCGGCATGTCCACAACCCCCTCCACCCCATTTTCCTCGGTCATTGACACCAGTCAGGTCTGTGGGAGGAGAAATCCTGGTGGGAGAATGGACCAGGACTTGCTACAGTTGAGAAGGGGGAGAGAGAAGGTAGAGCGTGCCTAGAGTTATCCAATAACTTGGTCTTTGAGCGTGACGGAATTCCTTTTGAACACCGGGAAAGTGCCGGGTTTAAGGCTGTAGTGTTCTTTGGTCTGGCAAGGGGCGCGCTAAAGGTGACATTGGAGGGACTGGGGACAGCCTTTGGCGGCAGAGCTGGAGCGGAGGGCGATGCAGGCGGCCCACCCCAGCCGGCGCGACCCTGCCGGCAGATGGGGCCCCGGAGTGGCCCTTGCCAGACCCGGCTGGCTGGGGGCAGGCCCCCTTCTGGGTTCGTTCGCCCTTGGGCTGGGCTGTGAGCCCGGCCGGTTGGAAGCAGGCGGGGGCGGGAGGGGGCCGGGCCAGCAGGAGAAGGGCGGGGCTTTCCTTTGTCAGGGGATTTGCGCGGCTCGGCCGAGACTCGCGCAGGAGCCGCTCCCCTCGTCTCGCCCTCTCGGGGGCGGGGCGTTCCCCTCTGGCCCTGGGGCGCGGTGGGCGTGGGCTTCGGCCGCCCAGCGGATGGCGCCCTGGGTCCCTGGCTCGGAGCCCCGCAGAAGCCCCTCCTTCGGCGCCTCGGCCTCCAATCCTTCCCTCCGCCCCTTCCCTCTCCCAGGGGTTGCTCCTTGGCCCCGCCCCCGCCCTCCTCCCCTCGGCTCTCCGCGTCGCGCGCTCCCCAGCTTCCAGGGGGGCTGCCCGGGCGGGGCGGCGCGGGGAAGGGGGAGGAGAGCCGCGCGCCAGCCGAGCACTTGCAGCGAGCGGAGAGCGAGCGGCCGCGCGGCGCAAGGGAGGAGGGCTCGTCCCCCGCCCGGCCCGAGCGGAGCCTTTTGTTCCCAGCCAGAAGTTTGCATGCCGGGACCGTGACAGCTGCAGGCGGGGAGGACGGCGGGGCCGCGGGGCCGGCGGCGTGGTGGAGAATAGAGGCGGCTTGCTTGTCATGCAGCCCACGGCGCGGCGGCTGCGGGCTGGGGACTGGCGGCGGCGGGGGAGGCGGCGCCCACAGCACTCGGGACTCAGCTGCCGGAGGGACAAACTAACTTCCTGAGCGCGGGACCTGCGCCCGGCGCGGCCGGGAGCCACCTGCCAGCCTGCGGTGAGGCGACCCTGGCCCTCGGGGCGCGCGGCATGGCGCGGGGGAGCGGGCGGTGCTGAGCGAGCCCCTCCAACAGACCCTCGGCCGCCGCTGCAGCCTGCCCTCTTTCTGAAAGGCCCGGCGCGGGGCTCCACTCGCCTTGTTTTGCGGCCAGAGCACAGGGTTGGCCTGGGAGCCACAACAATGCCATGATGTTTTGGAGACAGGAAGCCCCAAGCTGGCCCCGAATGAAGGACTTCCTGTGTTTAAAGTTGCAGGAATATCCGCCGACCAGCCCAGTTCAAATGCAAACACCCCAACTAGGGAGGACGAATGGCTAATTCAGACCAGCTGGACTCTCTAGGGCTGGAACCGAGGATAAAATGAAAGGAATTCTTAGGAGCTTGGGCCATACTTGAAGACTCGAGAGGCTGTGCCATTGTTGTTAAAGGACACAGTCGGCATAATTCGCTGCTTCCAACTCTGCTTGGGTGAGAAGTGAGTGGAACTAAATACTGAAAAACACTTGTCAATAGCAGATGATTTTTTTGCTGACTGAATTCGAAAGAGCAGTGCTCTTTTTAAAAATAATAAAACCAGAAGCCATACAAGGAATTATTTTGTTTGTGGATTAAATTATATCATTTATCTGTCTGCAACTATGGGGCTGCTAGCTTGTGAGGAAAAAGCTGTTTGTCTTAGAGCTTTTCCCAGAATGGTTTCAAAGTGGGACTTCCATGCCTTTCTGGAGGGCAGATGCAATTGGTGGTTTCGGGTATGAACAGGCAAAAGGATTTATAACTTACGTAGAATGCATTTTGGGGGAACCTGTGAAAAAACTTTTAAGAGATTTACGGTTCAACTTGCTTGAAAAAGTATGGGTAAGCCACTCAGCAGGCCAGACTGTTTAAGGCGGAATCCCACCTGCCTGGGGAAAGGAGAGGAGGAAGATGGCTATATAGAGGATTGCTATGTTCCACAGCGGTCTATATATGATACCATGAGGATAAATGAACAAATTGACCAGGGGTCAAAGCTTAACCAGACTTCAAAAAGCACCATGGAAAAGATGGAAGGAAGTACTATATCAAGCAATGGTACATTAGGCGCAGCATCTAATGTTTTTGAATCTAGAGCACCAGAAGGTAAAAAGCTGGATGAGAGAATAATATTTGATGCACTAAAGCTAAGCAGTGATGTGCAAAAGTCAGCACCTGTGCCACCCAGAAGGCGGCCAAATGCAGAACGCAAAGACAATGTTAATAGGAGATCGTGGAAGTCCTTCATGCCACCCAACTTCCCTGAATTTGCAGAAAGGATGGAAGCTTCTCTCAGTGAGGTTTCAGAAGCTGGTACTTCAAATGCTTCCTTGCAAGAGAAGAAGGAATCCAGTTCTGCATTAACAGAAAGTTCTGGTCGTTTGGACCACAGGGAACCTCAGTCAGAGTCAGTAACTCTGGAGCATGTGTCCAAATCCATAGGTATTCCAGAAGTGCAAGATGTAAAAAACTTAAGTGGAGACTGCCAGGACTTCAGGTTTCAGCAGCATAGTGAGAGCTCTCCCCATGAATTCCAGCCACTAGACTCAGAAGCTGCAGCAGCAAGTGCTAACACAGATGTAATGCAGGAACACAGATTTTCAAGTGCAACCTGGCCAAGGGCCATGAAAAGTTTAGCTAAGGGAGGCTTCAGTGAGAAGCAACACCCCCTTGGGGACGCAGCCTGCACTGTGGAAATGCCACCTCTCTCCCCATGCCTGAGTGAAGAGCTGTTAGATCCAGAATTGCATATTCTCATAACCCCCAGCCTGAGAGAGAAAACGGAGTCTGAGCTGAAGTTTGAGGAGGATGAGCGATGGATCATGATGGAGGCTGAGGAGTGGGAGGAAGAGAAACTGTCAGAGGGAGGAAAGACTTTTCTAATGGCAGATGAGAAGAACAGCTTGGCAGATATTTTTGAAGAAAGAGAACAAGCACACACAGCAGTGGTGGAGGATGGATCTGATTGCTTGGCTGCTGTCTTGGGGACTTTTGACCACCTAGCTCTTGGTCAGATTTGTTGCTCTGATGACCCACATCCAGCTAAGGACCAATTGGTAACTGTTCCCAAGGATACACCCCTGGATTGCAGTTGTGTTCTTACAGGTGAGGGTACTATTGGTGAGATGAAAAACAGAACCGCTCAGGGGCTAGAAGGTCTTGTTTCAGATTTAGAATGTACTGTTTGTCCTGTTGATGCAGAGCAGCTCTCTGACACAGATTCAGTGCAGATGTTTCTTGAACTTGAAAAGGAATGTCTATGTGAAGAAGGAATAGCTCCTCTAGTTGAGCTGCAGAATCGGACCTCTTCTGAAGGGCTGGCCCCATACCAGGATGCAGACAATTCGCTTACAATTAGTCATTTTCCAGGGGCTGCCTTAGAAAAGGAACAACCTGTAGGCCTTTTAAATGTAAGGGTGAAGGACTATAATACTGGATTGGATTGTGACTATTTCAATGTCCTGGACTCTTCTCAGGTGCCTAATGCTATGGAACTTATTGCCCACCCTGAGATCATGAGGGACACTTCCACTGTTAGCACAGAGGTGTGTGAAAAAGTGCCTTTTAGCCCCAAGACTGCAGGAGAATGTAAGTCCAGACAGCCAGCTGATCTAGATTCACTGGGAACGCTGGACCCAGGAGGATTGCCAAACTCTGATCACAGGGCTTCTCGTGAAGAAAATTTATCAGGCTTTATTGCTTCTGAGCTAGCCAAAGAAAATGGCAATTTGTCCCAGGTAGGCTGCAGTCATACTGAGGGGAATGTTCAGGAGTGTATTGAACAGGGCCCCCTCAGTTTTGCTTTTACCTATGAACTAACAGATGTTACCTCAGGACCTGAAGTAGAGGTTGTATCATATGAATCAAATTTACTAACAGATGAGATTCATTTGGAAGGTGAGACAGGAACTATTAATCAAGCAAATAACAGTTTGATATCCTTGGGAAATGTGGAACCTTGTGAATTGTTATCCGTGGAGAAAGTTTATGACGAGGATGGTGAGGCAAAAGAGCCTCCAGCCATGCTTTTGGAAGATCGAGCCCCAGCACATTTTCATAAAGACTTCCCAGAGCAGGTCTTCCAGGATGTCCAGAGAAAACCCCCAGAGTCAGAGATTCTGAGTTTTCACCTGCTGTTCCGAGAAGTGAGACGTGGTGCAGATGGAGTAGAAACTGCGAGTGATATAAAGTCTAAACTGAATCTGGCATCATCAGAGGCGGGGGAGACGGAAATGAGAGATTTGGCTTCATTCCTAAATGTCTTTCCAGAGGAAGAAGTTACCGAGGATAGTAGTACTGAACCAGTTTTAGAGGAATGGATACCCATCCTACAGAGGCCTGCCCCGACTCCTGCAGTGTCCACTGTAGAAGAAGATGCCCTAGATGCTGCAGTGCCCACCCCAGAGGAGGATGTCTCAGTTATTGCAGTGCCTGTCCCAGAGGGAACTGCTGTAGCTGCTGCTATAGTGCCCTTCCCGAAGGAGGACGTCCCAGTTGCTTCAGTAGTCACTTTAGAGGAGGATGTCACAGCTGCTGTAATATCAGCCCCAGAAGGGGCTACTGCCCCAGCTGTTGCAGTGCCTACTCCCAAGGGGACTGCTCCAGCTGCTGCAGTGGCCATCACACAGGAGACTGTACCCGTTGTTGCAGGGTCCTCCCCAGAGAAGACTGCGCTAGCTGGTGCAGTACCTATCACGGAGGAGGATTACACCCCAGAGGAACCTGCCTCCCCAGCTGCTGCAGAGCCCACCCCACAGGAGCCTGCTGCCCTAGCTGCTGCAGTGCCCGCCCCACAGGAGCCTGCCTCCCCAGCTGCTGCAGAGCCCACCCCACAGGAGCCTGCCTCCCCAGCTGCTGCAGTGCCCGCCCCACAGGAGCCTGCCGCCCCAGAGGCTGCAGAGCCCACCCCACAGGAGCCTGCCTCCCCAGCAGCTACAGTGCCCGCCCCACAGAAGCTTGCCGCCCCAGAGGCTGCAGTGCCCGCCCCGCAGGAGCCTGCCGCCCCAGAGGCTGCAGTGCCCGCCCCACAGGAGCCTGCTGCCCCAGCTGCTGCAGTGCCCGCCCCACAGGAGCCTGCATCCCCAGCTGCTGCAGAGCCCACCCCACAGGAGCCTGCTGCCCTAGCTGCTGCAGTGCCCGCCCCACAGGAGCCTGCCTCCCCAGCTGCTGCAGAGCCCACCCCACAGGAGCCTGCCTCCCCAGCTGCTGCAGTGCCCGCCCCACAGGAGCCTGCCTCCCCAGCTGCTGCAGAGCCCACCCCACAGGAGCCTGCCTCCCCAGCTGCTGCAGTGCCCGCCCCACAGGAGCCTGCCTCCCCAGCAGCTGCAGTGCCCGCCCCACAGGAGCCTGCCTCCCCAGCAGCTGCAGAGCCCGCCCCACAGGAGCCTGCCTCCCCAGCTGCTGCAGTGCCCGCCCCACAGAAGCCTGCCCCAGAGGAGTCTGCCTCCCCAGCTGCTGCAGAGCCCGCCCCACAGGAGCCTGCCTCCCCAGCAGCTGCAGAGCCCGCCCCACAGGAGCCTGCCTCCCCAGCTGCTGCAGTGTCCACCCCACAGGAGCCTGCCTCCCCAGCTGCTGCAGTGCCCGCCCCACAGGAGCCTGCCCCACAGGAGCCTGCCTCCCCAGCTGCTGCAGAGCCCGCCCCACAGAAGCCTGCCACCCCAGCTGCTGCAGTGCCCGCCCCACAGGAGCCTGCCTCCCCAGCTCTTGCAGTGCCCGCCCCACAGGAGCCTGCCTCCCCAGCTCTTGTAGTGCCCGCCCCACAGGAGCCTGCCTCCCCAGCTGCTGCAGTGCCCGCCCCACAGGAGCCTGCCTCCCCAGCTCTTGCAGTGCCCGCCCCACAGGAGCCTGCCTCCCCAGCTCTTGCAGTGCCCGCCCCACAGGAGCCTGCCTCCCCAGCTCTTGTAGTGCCTGCCCCACAGGAGCCTGCCTTCCCAGCTGCTGCAGAGCCTGCTCCAGAGGAGCCTGCTGCCCCAGCTGCTGCAGTGCCCGCCCCACAGGAGCCTGCCCCAGAGGAGCCTGCTGCCCCAGCTGCTGCAGTGCCTCCTATGGAGGAAGTTTTCCCCATTGGCATACCCCTTCTTGGAGATACTGCCCACACTGATTCAGTGCCTATCTCAGAAGAAGGAACTCTTGCTTCCCCCACTGAAATGTGGATTAAGGAGGACCTTGATTCCCTAACATTTGGAATAAAAGAGGTGACCAGCACAGTGCTACATGGGAAAGTGCCTCTGGCTGCAACTGCTGGATTAAATTCAGATGAGGTAATTGTTGCTCATTTTGATGCCAGGAAAGGTGTAGAGAGTAAAGTGAGATGTGCAAGTTATCTGAACATGGAGGTGATGAGAAATGACACAGATAGTCCTTTCTTTTGTTCTTTTTGGGCCCCCTGGGCTTATAGTTTCTGGTCTTTCTATTGAGTTTATGGGGAAAATATATCTTAATTCTGTCTGATGAAAAACTATAATTCATACTTCATTTTTTATTCGGTTAAGCCAAGTCCAAGGAATATAAACAGACCTGAGGTGCTTATGAATCACTCTGGGAAGATTAGTTAGATATCCTGAGTCTCCATTTTCCTCATTTGTAAGGCAGAAGTGAGGATAAATAACAATTTTAAAGCACCAAGTGTCCAAGATTACTAATCACTGGTGGTATCCCCCGTTTTCCCTTCAAATAGATGTGTTGCTGAGTTAAAAGAATTCACCAAAGCAGATTGGGTGAAAGCAGTAAAGATGTGGAATGAGAACTTTTTAATGCAAGTGTATGTTTCTAAATGCCAGAGCTAGGCATAATAATGTTTATGAAAAATAAAGTAGGGGTATTTTGGTCAGCTTTGTCAAACTGCCTTAGTGTCCTTAAGCAAGTCACTTTCCTTGCTTGAACCTCTTGTTTAATAATCTGTAAAATAGGATAATTGGGCTAAATGTCCTCCTGGGTGTCTCCTAGCTCTAAGATTCTTAATGTTAGGAGAACAAAATGTGTTAGGAAGCAGTTGGGAACAGTGTTGCACATCCTTGAGCCATCCTAGTCAAAGGAATTTGAGATCAACAGCTTTCTACAGTTAACTGCCCAGGTATCATTTGGTCAGTGATAAAGAGTGAAGGAGTTAGAGGTAAAATCTTACACAATCAGGGATAACAGAGTGAGGAGGTGGTTTTGCTTTTAGTACATCCCTAGGACCCAAAAGAGTGCTTTCTTCATAGTGGACATTCACTATGGACTGACTGAGTGAATGAATAAATATCAGTCTCCTAGGTTATTGATGGATGCTGCAAGAAAGATGGGTTCTCTCATTCACCCCATTGTAGAGCCTGTCAGACTCTTAGTCTGCTAGAGCACCAGTTAAACATGCAGCTACTGGCAACAAAATTATTTTATTGTGTGCCATAAGCTGCCAACTTTGCCGTAGATCCTCATGCTTAGCTGACTGGTGGTGGTTTTACCTTTGACTTTACCAGTTATTTTGTAATGTAGCATTCCATCAAATTAGGATGTGTCACCTTTCAGACTGAGGGATTTTGATTCTGAGTTTTATTGAATTTGGGATTGACACCCAGATCCCAGTAACCTGTCCAAAGTTAGGACAGTAAGTCAGTGACAGAGTAAGTTCTTACACTGGCATTCTTGATAATACAGAATATTTGTAGTATAAAGCCTATAGCAGTAGTCAGTGAAATACAGGGATTAAATTTATAAGGAAGCAATCAAAGCTGCATAAAGGAGAAAAAGTTCAGAGAAACCCTTGTATCAGTCTCTGGGGTCTCTGTTTCCTCATCTGCAAAATAAGTGGATGAGCTAGGTAATATCTAAGTGTCCTTCAGATACAGGAGGTAGTCATTTTATGAAATGGAGAAGGAAATGGTAGCCTAGCTGCAAGGTTTTCATCTTTGAAGTGTGGTTACTTTTTGGAATATCTGGAAGCAAGCAGATGCCTACATCTGTGTACAGAAAAGGAAAGATCTGAGCCATACCCCTAAGCAAGACTGTTAACCAACAAGGATGTAGGGAGGCTATTTTGAAAATATTTATTGAAAAAAATCAAATCATTAGGGAGTTACCATGAGTATTATACTCAAGGTGAAATATTATTTTACAAAGTTTTTCCAAGGCCAGGCACAGTGGCTCACACCCTGGCGGTTTGGAGGGCCAAGGCAGGAGGATCACTTGAGGCCAGGAGTTCAAGACCAGTCTGAGCAAGAGTGAGATCCCATTTGTACAAAAAGATAGAAAATTTAGCTGGGCATGGTGATGCACGCCTGTAGTCCCAGCTACTTGGGAGGCTGAGGTAGGAGGATCACTTGAGCCCAAGGAATTTGAGGTTGCAGTGAGCTATGGTGACGCTACTGCACTCTAGCCAGGTAGACAGAGTGAGACCCTGTCTCCAAAAAAAAAGTTTTTCCAGGATGAGAGATGTATGAATTTTATTTCCTCTGTTTTAAGAGGGTTCCTAGAGGCAACTGAACCTGTCATTTTTATACATAAACACTTAGAACTTGACAAGTGGTCATACCTGGAATGTGATTTAGAATGAATTGCTTTAGATCCTCTCTGTACATGTATGTACAAATGCACATGTGTGTACATGGTTGACGTAGATATAAACTTTCTAATAGCCAATAATAACAGTTTGGTAGAATAAGCAAAATGCCAAAAAAAGTTTGCTATTTCTGTAGTGGGATCTGAGATCCACTAATCATCAGTTATTTAAACTCCCCATTCGTTCATAGACTTCCTCATCTTTATTCCCAGTCACTGGTTCAAAGGAAGAAAAAATGTCTTTTGTTATAAAATGGGGATTCTATAAAATTAAAATTTTCCAGGGGAGTCTATTTAAGCAAAAATTGGAGAGCACCACAATCCCAGTTCAGTGTTTGAATGCTCTGCTGATCTACAGAACCTTCATGGATTTATTTGCTTTTCCTAACATCATTTGTATACAAGGATTTATTGAGTACCTACTCTGTGCCAGGTACTAGGCTCCTACAGTGAATAGAATTGGCCTGGTTGAATAGTGGATTTGAAGACAATTGGATGGAGTCAAGATATATTTTGGAGGTAAAATCAACAAGAACTGACAGTGTCAGTGTCTTTTGTGTTGGGGATGAAGGAGAGGGAGTTATTAAAGATGACTGGGTTCTGTTTTGTACAACTGAGTGGATGAGGGCAGTAGTAAATCATTGATTTAAGAAAGAACAGATTTGGGGGGAGAGGAAAGTGGGAGATACTGTTCTATTTTGTAGCCATTAGGTTTGAGATCCCTGTATTTCATTTGTATGGTGATGTTAAGAAAGCAATTGGATATAAAGGTTTGAAACTCAGAGATATAAATTGAGAGTCATAAGCATTTATCTCGGTTAATTTTAACCTGTGGGAATGGATGGGATTGCCTGTGAAGAGTATAGAATGAGAAGAAGGCCCAGGACTGACAGGACATCCTCCCCTCACCCCCATCCTTAAAGTCTCCAGTATTTAGAATTCTAGGAGAGAAGGAGAAAGAGAACAAAGGTCATGAAAAAGAGGATCAGTCAGGATGAAACTGGGAAAATGCAGTATCCCCAAAGATAGAAGTGTTTCAAGAAGTTCTTTGGGAAATTTTCTATTTTATATCCCTATTGCGTCTTACAGCCTTGCAATAATTTTTACTAGTGTACTGCTCTGGAAAATGTCTGTGAGTGCTGCTTAGTTAATAACATGGCACAGTCCTATTTCACTAACAGTGAAATACTTAAGGAATTTTAATGTATCTAAAGCACTGGTATTGCAAAACAGCTTTATTTGGGAGTCCAGAGAAGGAAGAAATTTTTTCAAATTTCCTTTCTTTAATGTTCTGTTCATTTGTATTCAGAATAAATACCTGGATAATATTTATTTAGAGGTGCTTTCATATATTTCTGAACTTTTGAAAAATGGTCAGACAAATACTCATTGTCCCTGTCAACTTAATCCATAGAACAGAGATGAGGAATATCTAATGTGAAATATTTGTAAACAAAGTAAATCCAAATTTTAAAGAAGAATTAGCTCTATTACAGATTGAGCATCAGAAATCAGAAATGCTCCAAAGTCTGAAACTTTTTGACATGACACTGATGTGACACTCAAAGGAAGTCCTCATTGGCACATTTCAAATTTGAGATTTTCAGATTTAGGATGCTCAGCCACACTGTCCCCTCCCCCAGCCCCCACCATCACCACCACCATTTTGTTGTACCACCAGTAACTTTAAACTTGGGAGCTTCCCCCGCCCCCACCATTTTGCTCTGATTTTTCTTTAGTAAAAACATCTTCAATGCTACAAAATAGAATTACAGCAGTTGCTTTTTCTGGGAACCATGTTGTTGGAGAAACAGTCATTTTAGCTGAACTGCCTGGTAGTGTTGCCTAACAAAATATGGTGTAATCAAATTATAGTATAAAATGAAGTACATCTTTGTCATCTTCCTTTTTCACTGTTCCCTAGGGCTTTCCCTCCCTGGTAATCTTAGCCATAGACCATTATTTCTAGAATCAGATTCCTAATTCTGGTGTGATCCATGGTCTCATATTGACCAAAATTAGTCTTGCCCAAACTTATAATTTTCTTTTACATTTATTTCTGTCCTCTTCCATTTTCTGTCATCTTCTGGCCTTAATTGACTCACCTGTCTCACTGAAACTGAAAGAACTTCTTATGGAAGAAAATAAATGGAAATAAATCCAGGCTAATGGAATATGGCTGGTTTTTTCCTCTGACAATTGTGAGAAATCTGATTTCTAGGGACAAATATTTATTTCATTCTTTCCTTTAGTCTCTTGGTATGGCAAAAGTACCATTCTCTTCTGACCTTTTTTTTTCCTTTTAGAAACATCTGTCATTATTGAGCTTGACTGTAGTGAAGTATGCACATTGCTTGTTACACTTGTTTACACTGTTTTAAAATTCTGTTGCTTCATAGTGAGTAGGGATATACAGTATCATTTTTTAAAAAGTATTTATATATGTGTGTATATATCTATATATGCACATCTTACTCGGAGTGTGTGTCCAAAGTTCTGAAGGGCATTTCCCAACATTACTGGCCCGTTTCCCTTTGTAATCAGAGGAGTACTGTTTCAAGATTATGGGTTGTGTGTGGTCTGTGGCCCTGGAACAGAATGAACTTAAATGGCCACAGGGGGATTAAGCTATGAGATTGGCGTTTTTTACACTGATAATATATTTTGACTAATTGAGTTATTAGTCCTAATCAGAGAAGAGCATTGCCTATTATCAGTGGTTAGTTAAGGCTGTTCCCCAAGGTATATTTCATCTTAAATACTAGTCATTTGGTATCATTCTTATTTTTTAGGATTCATATACATTGAACTTGTACAATATTTTGAGGTTGATGCTTCTGTATTCTCTATAGCTTTTTGCATTAAATAAATTAAGCAACAGATTAAAAAAAGATCAAACTCATGAGTCAACTGGGTTAAAGACCTAAGTAGTGTCATAACTCTCTAATTACATGTACGTAGGAGGATGTATTGAAATATGAAACCATGTTTTCTTGATACTTCACTGTGCAGCTTGCTTTTTTTTTCCCCCCTTTTATTCCTGGTTTTCCTTCATTGAATCATAAATGCTCCAAGAATAACCAGTCACTGTGGTATAGAGGGGCTAGTAGCCTTTAAATTAAATCTTTGGCTTGCAATTATCTAGATGTTTCAGAAAGAACAAGTGGATCCTCTTCAGATGAAATTGCAGCAGGTGAATGGACTTGGCCAGGGATTAATTCAGAGTGCAGGAAAAAACTGTGATGTGCAAGGTTTAGAACATGACATGGAAGAGATCAATGCTCGATGGAATACACTGAATAAAAAGGTAAGTGAGAAGGGGTAACAAGTATACTGGGAACAGAAGGCATAGAAAAGAGACATCTAAATCTAAGGTTTCTTTGGAACCTGACTACAAATAAAAATTCACAGCTGCAATCTGTAGTTACTAAAAAGGGTCGGTAGAAATTTAAAAATTGTTCTCTCCTTTCTCATAATAAGCCTACATGTCTGTGACACAGGTTGCACAAAGAATTGCACAGCTACAGGAGGCTTTGTTGCATTGTGGGAAGTTTCAAGATGCCTTGGAGCCGTTGCTCAGCTGGTTGGCAGATACTGAAGAGCTCATAGCCAATCAGAAACCTCCATCTGCTGAGTATAAAGTGGTAAAAGCACAGATCCAAGAACAGAAGGTAAGTGAAAATGTTGGGACAGTGAACTGTAACAGCCGTAGGGAGTGGTAGACAACACATTTCCTTATATTAATAGTTTAAGGAGCAATTCAGTTTTAGTAGAATCTGAACCTACTTTGTGTCATCCTGAAAAGAAAGGTAGAAATTGATTTTCATCTTGTTACTTTAATCTACTAGTTTACTGTGGTATGTTAGACTGAATAATTTTACTTGTTCGTATATCCTATTTTGATGTTCACCCACAGCTTTATATTAAGAGGTTTTGGTGTTTTTAGAGTCAGCAGTATTCTAAATAATGTATATCATGTACAAGGTTCTGTCTGTATTTTTTGTTTAATTTCTACTTCAGTGCATTTTTCTTTTTTTAAAACATTTATCTCAAAGAGAATTTTATTTTTATTGAGGTATAACTGACAATAAAAATTACATACATTTACAGTTTACAACATGATGTTTTGATACACATATACATTGTGAAATGATTTCCAGAATCAAGCTAATAAACATATCCGTCACTTCACACGTTAACTACTTTTCAGTGCACTTTTCTTTTGGTTCAAAGGACATTTCTTGTTAGTCACATAATGACAATCACTGCTCCATTTAAAAACTTAAGTGTGTGAAAAGTTTATGTGTTTGGTAAGAACTATGCTGTATCTCATGCTTTTTCCTCAAGGATGGAAAAAACTGTTAATTAAGTTTAGGATTTGGCAGGGTAGTGTTGTTCTTTTGATTTTTTTGTTTCTACTGCACATTTTAAAATGACCCTGTGTCATCACTTTTCATTTTCTTTGAACATGTATATGATAGTTGCTCCAACGGCTCCTAGATGACAGAAGGGCCACGGTAGACATGCTTCAAGCAGAAGGAGGCAGAATAGCCCAGTCAGCTGAGCTGGCTGATAGAGAGAAAATCACTGGACAGTTGGAAAGTCTTGAAAGTAGATGGACTGAACTACTTAGCAAGGCAGCAGCCAGGTAAGGCCAAAGGGGTTTTGATGAATGAGTCTGAGGTTTGTTTTGTCCTATTTTTGACTTACTATCACTGAAGTGCTCTAAAAGCTTGTGGATGATTCATACGGTACTTTGGAAGGTGTTTAATGGCTGAAGGATAAGTTTTTAGAGATGCTCCACGTAACCAGAATGACTCTCAGGAAATGAACTCCAACTATTCATAAATTTCTGAGAACTGTAAGACTCATTGCTCTGTGTTGTTGTTCTGCTGCAGTATAATTGTGGTTCCAAATGACAGACACAGACTCCTACAAGCCAGCCAAGTTATTTTCTGAGTTTTTGAAACAGATTTTTTCTGCCTTTATATTTATAAATAATGCCTTTGATACTTGGAATCGAAATTTGTTATATTTCTTTTCTGTTAGGTTATCCTAATATTAGATGTTTTTGCATCTAGGAGTTAGTCTGCAGTTCTGTTAAATATTTACTATATGGGCATTCAGGAGTTGCATAAACTTTCTTCAATAAATGGTCAACAGAAGAAAATGCTTTCTCTTTTCATAGCTATAAGTAACCCTCATGTGACTTGATCTTAATACATCATATGGATGTCTTCTCTTTAAACTTATACTATCGTCCGTTTTAAAAACAAATACGAGGTAATCAGAAATCTTAAGAAAGTAGTAGAGTCAATCATTTGTTATTGTAGCCTATGGCAGTCTTCAAATAACTCCCTTTTCAGGGAGTGCCACCACATTGGCTAGTTTTTAAATTTTTTCTAGAGACAGTCTTGCTGTGTTGTCCAAGCTGGTCTCTAACTCTTGGCCTTAAGCTATCCTCTGGCCTTGGCCTCCCAACGTACTCGGGTTATAGGCATGAGCCACTACACTAGGCCACTAAAGACTTTTATTTCAATTTTTAAATTTTGGATATTTGATGCTTCTAAATTATTTGTAGCTCTTCTCTTTGATACCCCAAATCTTACTACGTTGAATTATTCAAACTTTCAGATTCTAAAATCAGAGAAGAATTAGAAGGACACAGAAACTAGAGGCAATTTTTAAAAAATGAAATTCAACTTTAATCTTTATGATTATATGTTTTAGTTGCATTAATTGAAGATGTATTTTGAAGTCTGGCATAAACAAACTAGGAAAGGAAATTCTATATTTAGATTGCCACTTAAAAATGGTAGCATTTAGAAACAGGTTTTTCTTTATATTTAAACATAATTGAATTTCCAGATAACCAAAATGCCAAATCTTTTTATTTCAACCATTTCTTATTAAAATAAGTTTGTCAGGGTATAACCAGCACAGGACCTAGCACAAATAGATATTAAGTAAAGGTTTAATGAACTAAAGTGCATTGTATATTCCCAGGCCTTTTCAAATGGCATATCTTTTGTCTGTTCTTGGTAATTCACAGGCAGAATTATGACCTTTCATTATTAATCTGTGCTAATAGAGTTCTGTGGTTCTCCTATCTCTTGTCATGCTGCCTCTAGCATCCAGGCTTCCTCTCCCCTTTGTAATTCGCTGCTTTTATTCTACAGAGTACTTGAAATCCAAGCTTAGCATGGGTGTTATATTGAGTAAGATTCCCAGTGAGCTGTGAAGTACATAGGTTTTTTGGCTGCTATTTATGTTGGCAGATTCAGCCAGTCTGAGGTCATTTTTTTCCCCTTAAATCTGAATTCAAAGTTATGTTCCGGGGCTTGAAGTTATTAGCAGCCTGACTGGATTTTTGGGAGATGAGGAGGAATTCTAGTTCATGGAACTACAGTATACTGCCTTTGCTCTTCAGCTACTCTCTTCACTCATAAGTGAAGGTGGCAGTGACAGAGAAGTTAAAACTGATGATTTTTTGACTCCTTTAACTTTATTTTGGTCACATGTTCAGATGATTCATGTGCTACATTCTGTTTTGATGTATGTCAATGTGGTATAAGGAGAAAAAGCATTAGAAGGTCTGATTGTAATCCTCATTCTACTCTTGCTGCTCCCTGGGTGATTGGACAAATCTTTCTTTAAGCCTTCAAGGTCAATTTTCTCATTTATCATAGTGGGATAATTATTGTGTGCCCACCTTACAAGGTTATGACAGGATCAGAATAAGGTAATGCTGTGAAAACCTTTAAAATACCAAAATGCTACACAATGTTTGTTTTGTTTACTATTGGTATTTAAACTGTACCTGGTAAAGACTGTTCTTTTACTGAATGTAGTACTATTATCAATCTTAATGTGACTTTCTGCCTGAGCAACTTGTTCTATATATTTGCGTAGGCAAAAACAGCTGGAAGACATCCTGGTTCTGGCCAAACAATTCCATGAGACAGCTGAGCCTATTTCTGACTTCTTATCTGTCACAGAGAAAAAGCTTGCTAACTCAGAACCTGTTGGCACTCAGACTGCCAAAATACAGCAGCAGATCATTCGGCACAAGGTATGAAGTAGTTACAGTTAATGAAAACACAAAACTGGAATTAGAAATCCTAGAAATAAGAAAACTGCCTACAGCATTCTAGAAGATGTGTTCTGTGGGGTTTTTTTAAAGTTTATTTAAAATATGGTCAGATTATTAATTGGAAAAGTCATATCCTTAAAGTAAAAATAGAAATTAATAGGTTACCATCAGAAAAAACAGCTTTTGTTCCCAATTTTTATATTACTTTTGCCTTTCAGTAGGTGAACTTTTTTATTATTTAATTTGTTATATCATTGGTTATTCATCGTTTTATGTTTAGTTTTCATTTATTTTGTTTCTGTTATTCATTTTTTCCATCTGGATTTCCAGGCTCTGGAAGAAGAAATAGAAAATCATGCAACAGATGTGCACCAGGCAGTCAAAATTGGGCAGTCCCTCTCCTCCCTGACATGTCCTACAGAACAGGGTGTGCTGTCAGAAAAGATAGACTCATTGCAGACCCGATACAGTGAGATTCAAGACCGGTGCTGTCGGAAAGCAGCCCTGCTTGACCAAGCACTGTCTAATGCTAGACTGTTTGGGGAGGATGAGGTGGAAGTGCTCAACTGGCTGGCTGAGGTTGAGGACAAGCTCAGTGCAGTGTTTGTAAAGGATTACAAACAGGATGTCCTGCATAAACAGCATGCTGACCACCTGGTATTCATGTTTTCCATTCTTACTGGTTATGTTACTAAGTTGTTATTTTGATTTATGTTTCTCTTCATTCCTTTTTCTTTGTTTTCTTCATTTCAAACACTTCAACTTTATTTTATACACAAGTGCATCATTTATAGACTTGGTGCTAAGTACTAATCTGTCTTAGGTAAGTCCATGGAAATACTTGTGTTTAACAAACTAAATCAGTAATTCTAGAAGATGGTATGCGGCATAGACAGGGGCCATCTCAGCTCCAATTCATGATTTACATCTTTCGATAAGGTATCACTAAGTTTTCGTTTGAGCAATTTTATGAAAGAGAAAATACTTTAACAAAACCAGATATATCTAAATAGTGCCCAGGATTTGGTCATGTAGTTATAACTTTTACAATATTTCTAGAATTTATATGCTCAAATTCTAGGGATTTTGTGTCATCTTAGTAGAAAGAAGTTTGCCCTTTTCATTTCATTTTTATGAAATCTCTTTGGGAGTAGTAAAGATAGGCAAAACAATTTGTTTAATAGTCTAATATATTGTTTTGCTTCTTCAACTTCAAATATGGAAACAGTTTTGAACCAGGATCCTGATTTAAATCAACCTGTTTTTGCTGATTTTCTTCTCTTGAACTTTCTATTTATTTTGGACACAGTAGACATTTTTGCTGAATTTCACTTCTACCTTTCTTAGGTACCTACCTACCTAGGTTCAAGTTTGGTACCACTAGATTGGTAAAGCTGATTTAATTCTAAATCCCTTCTCATTCAGCACAGAAGAAAGCTTGCCTATAAGTATCTGATTTAATTATTTTGAATAATCAATGAGCTAACCAAAGAGATAATGAGGAAATCAAATACCTGATATTTAAAACTAAACTGGTATTCATCTCTTTACTTTAAATTTGGTCTCTTGAAAGTCTCACATTTCTTACCCACTGTTGTGCCATAGTTTTAGGATTAATGGTATTCTTTCCTTTCAGGCTTTAAATGAAGAGATTGTTAATAGAAAGAAGAATGTAGATCAAGCTATTAAAAACGGTCAGGCTCTTCTAAAACAAACCACAGGTACTTTGAAAAGTGCATCTCTTAGCACCTCTATGGTCTACAAAGACAATCACATTTCCAGGGAAGTAAGCTCCTTGCATTAGCCACTTCTGTTAGTATATATGAGGAGCTTGGTATTCACTGATTGTGTTACCGTGTGCTCCAGGAGGCTGATGACCTGTGTCCTGTTTCCTGCTAAATCTTATGGAAACTAAAGGACTCAGTTGTCTCATATCAGTTATAGATGATGATCCTCCTTGCCCTCCAGTATGTGGAATGCCAGCATTCTCTGAATGGTGCTATGGACGTCTAGAAACACCTGAAGCTGAACTCAGGCCTTAATAATCTCAGAAGTGGCCTCTTTTATCAAGTGGAAGGTTTATTTTATTTCCCACTTACTCTTCTTATGGGATGTTAAGTGAAATCATTACCAGAGGGAGAGAGCATCTATAAAATTAAAGGTCTGATTGGAAGAAAGGGGGATTAAAGGGACTCCTCATCCCCAGATCTCTTAAATATGAATAATTGTGCTATCTCCCACAGGTGAAGAAGTGTTACTTATCCAGGAGAAACTAGATGGAATAAAGACTCGCTATGCAGACATCACAGTCACTAGCTCCAAGGCCCTCAGAACTTTAGAGCAAGCCCGGCAGCTGGCCACCAAATTCCAGTCTACCTATGAGGAACTGACTGGTTGGCTTAGGGAGGTGGAGGAGGAGCTGGCAGCCAGTGGAGGACAGTCTCCCACAGGGGAGCAGATACCCCAGTTTCAGCAAAGACAGAAGGTGAGCTGTCATTCCATACTGTAAAGGGAAAAGTTACCTCTTTATCAGAGTTGTTAAGGTTTATCACCTTTATTTAAATCTAAACCAAAAATGTCTGCCTCCCTCCTTTATTTACTCACAGACAGTAAGATTTGACATAAAGACAAATTATGTCAATTTATGTATAATATATACATAAATTATATATATATTATAGTCTAAAGGAGAAAAAGTTAAATCTCACATGCCTAGGAAGTTTGCTTTGTATGTAACATTTTATGATTTACCTCCATTTTTCATTCTCAAAGAGTACTTCATGTTTTTATTTGATTCTCCTACAGGATCTAGTATAGTTCTAGATGCAGAGTGATACTGTATAGGTACTTGTTAAGTTAAATGCCTAGCCTATGGTTAAAACATTATTTATCATTTCTATTGAAGTGACGAGAAAAAAGAACGAAGCACTGTTTGTTTTACCCGGAGACAGTCTGGCTCAAGAAGTCATGCAGACAGTTCTAAGCAGGCAGCAGCTAAGTCTAAAGTCAGGCTTCAGAATGACTGAAAAATCTGAGACAAGAAAAAATAACTGAAGGAAGGAGGTCAGAGCCCTGCTGGGATGTGTGGTAGAGATAGCACTTTCCACCCAGCACAGCTGCTAATGTGCTTTATTTAGCAAGGTATGGCCTGAAAACTCTTTTCCCTCCTTAGGAATTAAAGAAGGAGGTCATGGAGCACAGGCTGGTGTTGGACACAGTGAATGAGGTGAGCCATGCTCTCTTAGAGCTGGTGCCTTGGAGAGCCAGAGAAGGGCTGGATAAACTTGTGTCCGATGCCAATGAGCAATACAAACTGGTCAGTGACACTGTTGGACAAAGGGTGGATGAAATTGATGCTGCTATTCAGAGATCACAACAGGTAATGTTTGTAATGCCTCTGCACTAATATTTTAGACAGTGGGGATTGATGTGTGAGATATAATACTATGAGCCATATAAATAAGAATAATGTCTCAGGAATGAGAATGACTTCAAGCTAAATCTGATGCAACAAACATTTCAGTAATGAAAAATGATTGGGTAGAGGTTTATGAGGATGGATCTAGGTTTGACCCAAAATACTTGATCCCTTTGAGTAAAGAAGAACTTGGAGAAGAGTCTGTGTGAGGCCTTTTCTTAGCTAAGCTAAGAAGTTTGATGGTGATAGGAGTAGACAGTATCTAGATCCAAAAGGTCCAAATGCATTACAATCTTAGTTTGATATAATCAACTCTCTTAGCATTAGATGGAAGAGGGGAAGGAACCAAGAACTATAATTACTATCAAATATGCAAACCAAAATAGCAGAGCTATCCAAAATAGAATCCTCTCAGTAAACACAGGTGTCATATTTCCCTTGATCTTTTTTCCTCCCTGCTTTCTGGAAAAAAGTTACTTGCCTTTTTCTGTAGCTGGATACCACCTTTTAATGGTCCATAGTACAAAAAATAAATGAATATAACATAACTCCTTGGGTTCATAGTAATAAGCAAATGCTTTTTGAACCACACAGAAATTTGCTTTGATTCCAGGTACACCCCCAGTGTGTCTTTAGCATTATCCCTAATCTTTGCCAGATATTTCAATAGGAAACTTATTGAGCTTGGGAGAAGCCTATTTTAAATAACAGTGCAGGTTGGCAAAGTCAAAGAGGAAGAGATAAAAGATGGGGGGACCCTCATGATACAAAAGTCATATAGAGCATGTTTTTGTTATTACATAACCAGATCTGGTGTTTCTAATGCTCCTTCCGTTGAGTAAGTACTTGACTCAACTGTCTATGGCCATGCTAAGTTTATAGTTAAACATCTGACTAAAACTGCTACTGTTTAATGTCTGGGGTAGGAAATGGGATTGGCAGAAAGAGTGCACTCACTCACATCAAAGTATTGATTAAAGGTATATTTCTTTTGAAGGGTGTCAATTTCTGTTGTTTTTATCTGTAGGACCACTAAGTAGGTTCTGTAACTTCCTTTAAAGAAGTTGAAATATGATCAATTCTAATTTGTTTGCATCTGGGCTTGTGATTCTTCCTAGTTTGGCCTTTACTTTATGAGATACAAATTATATTACTGAAAATCCAGGCCCTTCTATGTTGAATAAATTAGAGTTCTAAGAAGGAGACTTTGGCTGTATGTAATTTGTTTATTTTTCTTCATTACCTCTATTAGTATGAGCAAGCTGCTGATGCAGAACTAGCTTGGGTTGCTGAAACAAAACGGAAACTGATGGCCCTGGGTCCAATTCGCCTGGAACAGGACCAGACCACAGCCCAGCTGCAGGTACAGAAGGTAAGTGTAACACTGGTGTGCCCACTCTGACCTGAGCTAATAGAATCATCGGTAGCTTCGAGTGACTAGGAGAGATTCTGATTAACCTATGTCAAGTGGAACGATTTAATGGCATGATGGAGAATAGAAATTAATTTTATATATACTTAGTTGGGGTAAGGAAGAAATTTTTTGCTTTGCGAAAAAGGAAAAATAGGCCCATTAATCCAGGAAAGAATAGTTAGCAGTTTCCTGGATGACTTTTAGGAGGGAGGATGTTTGTGTAAGCTGCTAAAGAAGAAAAGCAAAAAAAGATGTTGGATAGACAAAGTGTCTAACTTTGTAAGAACAATTTTTGATGTGGCTTTAAAGCAAAGAATTTTTCGCACGTTGTGTCTTACCATTCACTAACACAGGCTCAGGCTCTTTTTACTTCCTGACTTAACTACAGTTTGCTTTTCAAAGGCTTTCTCCATTGACATCATTCGACACAAAGATTCAATGGATGAACTCTTCAGTCACCGTGGTGAAATCTTTGGCACGTGTGGGGAGGAGCAGAAAGCTATATTACAGGTGAATGACATTGATTTATGCGCCACATTGTTCCTGTCTTGATTATGGTGAATTAGAAGTACAATTGTGAAATGATAGTTTAAGATTTTTTTTCCTCCTGAACTTTCTTAATGCTGATTGTCATTAAAGTCAAACTTGATGTTCTAGGGAATTCAGACTCCTAACCCCGTGTTCACAAATGTCTAAACAGCCCTAGTATATAATGTGAAATATATTGCAAATCCATCTTCTTTATAACAAAGAAATTGCTACTTATCCTTACTCCTTAGGGAGTAAGCTTTGAGTTACTTTTCAAGGAATTTATGGTAGGGTTTTTAAAAGGGTATGGTCAACCACACTTTCTCAAAAACATTTATAAATTGACTGAGCTACTCATCATAAACCTTTGAAGGATAAATGCCAGATTTCTGCAGACATTTTTTATCAGAGGAAAAAAGGCAAAACTCAATGGGCAAAGATTCCATCATAGCCCCTGAGATGTTCAGTTTTAAACTGATCTGTTATAGTCTGTATCTAAGGGTGTGTGTCATTACTGAACGGTTAATTTTACTGTGCTTGTGCTATTTTACTGTCTTTAGTTTTATTTTCATCTTTCAAAAATTATAGACATAATTTTTCAGATAAATATAAAGAAAATGAAAATGACTTGTAATCTTACTAGATTAGTCCATATTTTTAAATAATTTAGTGTGTATTCCTTTAGACTTTTCAATGTATGTATACCTACATTTTTTCCTTAAAAGAAGAGTTTGTAATAGTAATAACTTTTTTTTAATTCATAGGAAAAGACAGAGTCTCTAATACAGCAATATGAAGCCATTAGCCTACTCAATTCAGACCGTTATGCCCGCCTAGAGCGGGCACAAGTCTTGGTGAACCAGTTTTGGGAAACTTATGAAGAGCTCAGCCCCTGGATTGAGGAAACTCGGGCACTAATAGCACAGTTACCTCCTCCAGCTATTGATCATGAGCAGCTCAGGCAGCAGCAGGAGGAAATGAGGGTAAGGAGTACTCCAACTTTTATTGCAGAACTAAAAATGGGCTCTGTAACTTATTCAAAAACAACATATTTATTTGTGCCTACCGTGTGCAAGTTCTATATTATGAAGTTATTTCTTAATCAGTTAGAATTTCTTTGCATAATAAAGTACATACATGAATTATTTCCTTTGTTATTTAATACAAATTGATTAAAGGATAAGATTATGGAGATGTTGAGAACCTGGGTGTTACAGAGGTAAAGAAAGAGTTAACTTAAAAAATCAAGGGTATTTAAAATATTTCCAGGGACAGTATAGGGTGTTGTTAGACTCAAGGTGTTTTTGGATGGCTCTTTCCACTTGGTTAGGTACCAACTGGAGTGAGAGCTGTGAAGTAATGTCAGAAAGCTTTTTGCTGTATGTGGTTAAGACAAAAGGGAAATTTATAGACATTTCAATTAATGTTATTACCATTAATGATATTTTATTAAATGTTTAGCTTGTGCTTATTGCCATTCCCGTGTTCCTATAAGTAGAAGGATGCAAACTGGATGTAGCCAGCAGAAAAGTCAAGTCAGGGAGTGGTTGCCTTGCCAGAAATGTTGCTCTTCCGTAGCTTATCCTGCTTGGTGTGTCTCAGTCTGGGGAGGGAGACAGGTATTAAACCATGTAAATTATAATATGGTACATAGAAGTATTTATGAGTACAGAAGAAGTTGGGGTAGATTTGCATGACACGGGTGGTAAAGGAGACTGAGAAAGGATGTATCTAGGAAGGCTTCCAGGGCAACAATACATCTGAACTGGCTTTTGAAAATTAAGAGGATTAGGTAGTGTCAGAGATCAAGACTTAGGTATTTTTCTGTTCCCCCATAAATGATGAGATGCTGGAACTTACTGGCATTTAATAATTTAGTTTGTTCCTCTCAAAGTTAGTATTATCTTTGACCGAAGTATCTAAATAAACTGGTATAAAAGTGCTCATGTTTTAATCCATATTTCTTTACATAGCAACTAAGGGAATCTATTGCTGAACACAAACCGCATATTGATAAGCTACTAAAGATAGGCCCACAACTAAAGGAGTTAAACCCTGAGGAGGGAGAAATGGTGGAAGAAAAATACCAGAAAGCTGAAAACATGTATGCTCAAATAAAGGAGGAGGTGCGCCAGAGAGCCCTGGCTCTGGATGAGGCTGTGTCCCAGTCCGCGCAGGTATGTATGTGTCTGACATTCATAACCTTCAACTGTCTGTTAGTCTAAGCAAGAGATCTCTGTATCAGGTATGGCTCTATGTGCAGGAATGTCCAGACCAGCATGTTGATAATACGTGATCGATAGAGTTAGAAAGCTTTGCCTATCTGCATTTTTATTCCAGGGAACATTGGCATACTGATACTGTAAGAAGCATAAAATGCAGGTATATATTGTCTGTTGACGGTTTCCCTGAAAACTTTCTATGTTGTGATGATCCTTTAGTAGGGATGATTTTGGATAAATTTATCTTGCAGATTCAAAAGCAGTGACTGCCTCAGAAAAAATTTCCTTATTGGTCCTGTTACTTTTGAGATTTAGAACAACAGCACATTAGTTTTCTTACTCAAGAAGCAACAAGCTAGCTCCTAGTTGAGAGATGATGCTTGGGTAGGGAGAAATAAGAGCCAAAGAGAAGCATAAACCACCCATAGTGGAGTTTAAAGCATGTAACTACATACTTTTCAACTAATATGTTACTGTTAGTGGTACTTTTGTCATGTCTGGGTATTTTATTCCTATGTTTAGTCAATATTCTTGGTTAATATTTGTACTTACTCAAGTTTTTCCCCCCCACCTTCCGTCCCATCTCTCACTCACATTGTGGAATGTGTTACTTTGTGTTGTTGCTGCCTGCTCCTGTCTTCCCCACATGGTCACATTTCATTGTTGTGTTGACTGCGCCCACCATTACAGATTACAGAGGTAAGGTACCCACCCCCATTGGTATTAGGGTGTTCTTATAAAACTGAAAATTGAAGGCATTACCTATCATGAAATTTCCCCTAATGTTAGTGGAATAAATTTGACTAGTGCACTTTACCATGCCAGTTTCATTTGGGGGTTGAACCTAGAAGTGAGGGAATGATGGGAAGTGATTTTGTTAAGGAAATCCCACCATGTTTTTCCTACAGGACATTTAAAATTGATAAGCCTTACACTAATTAAAGAATCCAGAGTTGGTTTTAGATAGATTTTTTTAGAAGGCAAGCTTATCTCTTTCGCTGCCTTTTCTCCTCTCTCTGAATTGTTATAAATGAGAATTTTATAATTGTAGTCATGTTATTCAAAGAACCAAAAAGGTGGGAAGGTAATTGTTATTTCAGAATAAGATTAGATTTGGTCTTCCTTAATTGCCTTTCATCATGCCAACATTTTCCTCTCTCACTATTCCATACGGTGGGTTGTTAAATTGCATGCCATGATACTTTTAAATGCCAAATCATGTAGCATTTTAAGTTCCCCATCCATTTACACAGCTGGTGGAAGGCATCTAACTTCTTGGTCTAGTCTGTTGCATGCAACTGTCATCTGAGATGTTGACATACTGACTCTCACTGGTTTCATAGTCTTGTCCCTTTTTCATTACATTGGTTGAAATAGGAGAAATATTGTTGCAGCAATAAAGATTTGAGTTGATTTCTGGTATATTAATATCTTTTTATTCTTAAAATAAATATTGGCTTTTTTTTTATCTGATGGGTCAGCTCTGGTGTACTGTGCCCAAACAGTTTCTTAGCCAAACCCAATACTTAACAGCCATTGGGCTGGGCTGAGCACAGGTTATCCTAAACAGTAGTAGATTTATACCTTGTCCTTGTTCCCTAACACTTCCCCAAGAAGTGTGATGAGGTGTTGCTGTGATGGCTAATGTTTCAACATTTGTTTAGTTTCATGATAAAATTGAACCTATGTTGGAGACTCTGGAGAATCTTTCCTCTCGCCTCCGTATGCCACCACTGATCCCTGCTGAAGTAGACAAGATCAGAGAGTGCATCAGTGACAATAAGAGTGCCACCATGGAGCTAGAAAAACTGCAGCCGTCCTTTGAGGGTCTGAAGCGCCGTGGAGAAGAGCTCATTGGGCGATCTCAGGGAGCAGACAAGGATCTGGCTGCAAAAGGTGCTTGATGGGTGTAATTATTTTTAAAGAAAATCAGTAGAATAAATTCAAGGCTGTGGTTGTCTCCAGCATCCCACCAGATATATTTATTTCATTGAATAGAAAGGCAGTCCCCCAGTAATGAGTATTCCAGCAAGTCATTTGAAGGTCATTTAGAATTCAGAACACATTTCCCCATTGAAACAAGGTTACAATTGGTAGTTAGATTCCCAGGCCAGGAAACAAATGCTCCTTTAACCCCCTAATGTGAGTAAACTACAGTATCAATAGTGGGTACAACATAACTACCTTTTATAACAGTTTCCATGGGAAAACATACAAGTTCAACATAGAACACTACAAATAGAGTTCTCATTTCAGCCTCTTTGTACATTAGAGGTTTTGTATCTTAGCAGTACCTTTATATTAGTTTATTTTCAGATTACCTCTGTTATCCCTTTGTGTGAGAGACCAACATAAGCCTAAAATGCTAATGTAGAAATAATAAAACTAAGATAGAAAAGTATCCTTCAGTTATAAATGTTTAGAGCGTTTTTTTTAAAGATGGTTTCATTGGAAAGGTTAGATGGAATTTCTGATGAAACTGATTTCAAGTACTTAGAGAAGTTCTATTCACTTATCTTTTTTACCTCCTCAGAAATCCAAGATAAATTGGATCAAATGGTATTCTTCTGGGAGGACATTAAAGCTCGGGCTGAAGAGCGAGAAATTAAATTTCTTGATGTCCTTGAATTAGCGGAGAAGTTCTGGTATGATATGGCAGCTCTCCTGACCACCATCAAAGATACCCAGGATATTGTTCATGACTTGGAAAGCCCAGGCATTGACCCATCCATCATCAAACAACAGGTTGAAGCCGCAGAGGTAAGAAAGAAACAGAACCCCTCCTCTCACGTGTTTGTCCTCTAGAAAAGCACTTTATCGAAGTATGTTGTGTTGTTAACTGCTTACCCAGGCTGAGTTCCTCAAAAATTTTCTAAAATTTTTTTTTTAAGTTAAGGCTTCTTTTCCACTTGAAAAAAATATCTGCTCATTATGGTAAATGTCTTTAATGTAAAAAAAAAAATAGATGGTAGAAAATGAAAATCAGTTTTGGACTCATCATCAAGAGATAACAATTGTTACTTTGACATACCTTTTTCTAGTCTTTTTGGGGAGTCTAGTTTTTACTAAATGCATTTCTCACCTCTTCTCGTCCTTTTAGCACAAGCCAAGCCTATCTTGATATTATCTCTATTTCTTATTTTATTTCAGCTATTTTTCCCCACAGAAATTTTCCCCATCCCTACCCCTGTCAATAAGGCCAGTCCATGAACCAATTTTTAGGATATGGCACAAACTTCTTTAAGATTATAGAGTCTAGCACTCCTATTATACCAGTCAGTCAGTGCTTAAATTTTTTATTTGTACTTTATTATTTTACCCTTGTTGATATACTTCTCTAAAATAGACTTCTGGCTGTAGATTATACTCTCCTTGGAGGCAGGAAGGAATGAACCTTTTGTGAATTATTGAAGCTCATTCTACCTTTCCCATACTGTTTTATATATACATATATCTCTATAGAATAGTTGATACGTATTTTGTGTATATATATGAAAAATAACCAGAGTCTGAAACTTCACTGTCTAGGTAAGTGAAATATTATGAACATTGAAAGGCTTTTATGAAATTGACAGTTCTGTAGAACATCTGCTATTGATGGGGGTATAAATCACATTTGCAAAGTTTGGGAAGTTCTGTTCTGCTTTCTGTTTTGGCTTATATGCTGTTCATTACACGTAGACTATTAAGGAAGAGACAGATGGTCTCCATGAGGAGTTGGAGTTTATTCGAATCCTTGGAGCAGATTTAATTTTTGCCTGTGGAGAAACTGAGAAGCCCGAAGTGAGGAAGAGCATTGATGAGGTATGGAAAAATGGATGAGGCATTCAGATGGAACATTAGTGGCCTCAGACTAAAGAGTGGTATTGATTGAAGAATCTGACGGCATGTTTTTCCCCTAGATGAATAATGCTTGGGAGAATTTAAACAAAACGTGGAAAGAGAGGCTAGAAAAACTTGAAGATGCCATGCAAGCTGCTGTGCAGTATCAGGACACTCTTCAGGTGAGAGGCCAGGAGGTGACCACCAAGGAAATACGGGTCTCATTTGTAGCCATTTCCTGCTTTCGGCACAGGAGTGGATCACTTTTCACAGGACCTAAGACAGTGCTGTTTCTCTGTTTCTAACCAATGTTTCCCACCTCTATTGAGAAAAGTAGTGCCGTATGTCTGAATGTCTACTTTTCCTGCCATTTTAATCATCACCATTGCCTGCTCGACATAGAGTCATTCGGCTGTACGGTGAAGCTGCCCTTATTGTGTGAGAGTCATTGCTTGCTAGAGGTTCCAAACCCAGGTTTTCTTGAAGCAGTTTAGTATAGTAGCTTCAGGATACTATGAGTGTCTCAACAGAGAAATGTTAACTTTTATTCAAATTTAGTATTTCCAGATGGTAGTTTATTTTGGGCCTCATCTCAGTAGCATTGGCTCTGTTCTTAAATCTCCATAGTACTAAAGAGCATTATCCCTTATCTCTGCCCCCTACCTAAATGCAAATATTATAGCACAAGGTGTTTTGATTCATCCCTTCTTATATTAGCAGGGATAATGCTAATTCTCACCCAACTTCTGTTTTTGTTTTTGACTATTTACTTGTATTTTTATTCTAGGCAATGTTTGACTGGCTAGATAACACTGTGATTAAACTCTGCACCATGCCCCCTGTTGGCACTGACCTCAACACTGTTAAAGATCAGTTAAATGAAATGAAGGTTTGTATCTGGGAATGGCTTTTGAAGAATTGCTTCTTTTTAGTTTTTAAAGGCTTAGTTTGATGTTAACATTAAGTATGTCTTTAATAGGAGTTCAAAGTGGAAGTTTACCAACAGCAAATTGAGATGGAGAAACTCAATCACCAGGGTGAACTGATGCTAAAGAAAGCTACTGATGAAACAGACAGAGACATTATACGAGAACCATTGACAGAACTGAAACACCTCTGGGAGAACCTGGGTGAGAAAATTGCCCACAGACAGGTAAGGCGAGTAGCAGAGTACATCAGTGAACTACTCTCTGCTCTTTTCTAATTTCCTAACAAATATTCCCTTTCTGTCTCTTTCTGAGTAGCATAAGTTAGAAGGTGCTCTCTTGGCCCTTGGCCAGTTCCAACATGCCTTAGAAGAACTGATGAGTTGGTTGACACACACTGAAGAGTTGTTAGATGCTCAGAGACCAATAAGTGGAGACCCTAAAGTCATTGAAGTTGAGCTTGCAAAGCACCATGTAAGTGTTTTCATTTTTTCATCTCTGTCCTTACTGGTTTGAGACCATATTGCCACCAGAAGCCTTTTGATGTGTGTATCTTAGGGAACCAAGCTTGATGATGTCTATAGAGATAAATTATGTTGTTTGACACTTTTTAGGTTCTAAAAAATGATGTTTTGGCTCATCAAGCCACAGTGGAAACAGTCAACAAAGCTGGCAATGAACTTCTTGAATCTAGTGCTGGAGATGATGCCAGCAGCTTAAGGAGCCGTTTGGAAACTATGAACCAATGCTGGGAGTCAGTGTTACAGAAAACAGAAGAGAGGGAGCAGCAGCTTCAGTCGACACTGCAGCAGGTACGTGTGACATCCAAGTTAGGTAGGGAGAGCTATGCAGATAAACAGAAAGCCTCTCTAAGTCAGAGAGAGGAAAGCAGTTTGGGGTAGAACCCCCTGTGTCTTAAGAGGAAGGTCTGTTCTGTGCTAAGACTCGTTTGGAAAGAACAGCTTTTGATTGGGTGGTTCTTTTTTAGATTAATTGGTAGCCCAGTCTCTTTATTTCCATTCAAAGTTAGTAGATCTTCACTATAAAAACCTTGTTCACAGATTTAGTTTTTTCTTGAATCAAGTCAGATCCCCCCTATACAACAGAACCTTAGTTATATAGTCAGTTCATCAGATTATATCAGATGTCTCTAATATGTTATTGTGAGGTCTGAAGGAATCTGCTAGATTCTCACAATAAATAAGCATATTGGGCCCGTGCTAATACAGCAACAGAACAGCTCTGCCTGTGAGCAGCCCAAAATTTATTCCTGAAGATAAATTCCTCATATGATCATTTAGAAAGTTTACTTTTGGGCTGAGCATGGTGGCTCGTACCTATAATCCTAGCACTTTGGGAGGCTGAGCTGGAAGGATCATTTGAGGTTAGGAGTTCTAGACCAGCCAGAACAACTTAGCGAGACCCCATCTCTACAAAAAATAGAAAAAATTATCCAGGCGTGGTGGCACACGCCTGTAGTCCCAGCTGCTCTGGAGGATCACTTGAGCACAGGAATTTGAAATCGCAGTGGGCTATGTTGACCCCACTGCACTTTCACCCAGGCAACAGTATAGAACCCTGTCTCAAAAAAAAAAAAAAAGAAAAAGAAAAAAGACAGTTTACTTTTGAAGCTAAGAATTGACTACTGACATTGCTGATATGTCTTTTTCTCAAAAGGCCCAGGGTTTCCACAGTGAAATTGAAGATTTCCTCTTGGAACTGACTAGAATGGAGAGCCAGCTTTCTGCATCTAAGCCCACGGGAGGACTTCCTGAAACTGCTAGGGAACAGCTTGATACACACATGGTAATGGCAGTTTCTTGAAATTGAGCAATAAGCATCCCATATTCAGTAGCTCCTTTCTGAGATCACAGTCATATATGTATCTGGGAGTCTACAAAGTGTAGTGCATTTTTAGCAACAATCTAGTACAACCTTGAGGATTGCTGCTTATTACAGGTTTCTAATATTTTACCGTAGGCAGCAGTAATGACAGGGAAGAGTCAACTGGAAATACATTGGTGAGCTGGTAAATCTTGGGTTGATCAGTTTGATTAGCACAAGAATATTGACTTGAAGGTGAGAACATCAAGAAAACAAATACATCATCTGTCATGAGATCAAAAGTGGAAAAAAAGGCTGGGCGCGGTGGCTCACGCCTGTAATCCTAGCACTCTGGGAGGCCGAGGCGGGTGGATTGCTCGAGGTCAGGAGTTCGAGACCAACCTGAGCGAGACCCCGTCTCTACTAAAAATAGAAATAAATTAGCTGGCCAACTAAAATATATATATAGAAAAAGTTAGCTGGGCATGGTGGTGCATGCCTGTAGTCCCAGCTACTGGGGAGGCTGAGGCAGTAGGATCGCTTAAGCTCAGGAGTTTGAGGTTGCTGTGAGCTAGGTTGACGCCATGGCACTCACTCTAGCCCGGGCAACACAGCGAGACTCTGTCTCCAAAAAACAAAAAAAAAGTGAAAAAAAAAAGACAAATACAAACATAGATGTGTTTGTATTTAAGAAGACTACTTAGTGAGGATTTAGGAAACATGAAGAGATGCTGACAATATTTCAAGAAAGCATGCTGAGAACAAAAGGCAACATAATTTCTAGGCAAATCCTTCATGAAAAGGGGAAATAAATTATTGGGGTCTATTTTTGTGATTTCTGATCCATAAAAGGAATTTCTTCTATTTACTTAGTAACAAAATTATCTTAATATTTTACTTTGTCACTTGGCAACAAATTTATCTCATTTAATAAAATGCACTAACATTAAAATAATAAATTATTTAATGGTAATAATTAAATGTTAATTGCTTAATATTAAAATTATTTTTAATATTAACATTTTAGTATTGAGGAAGAATCGTGGATTTCATTCCCTAATAGCTCAGCAGTTGAACTGAATCCAAAAGGAAGGCTTTTAATCAAGATGAGGCCTTCCTGGACTTTTCCAGACTCTGCTAGTGAATCTGTGTGTGGGTGTCTTCCAGGGAATTGGTATTATTGATATCTTTCCTGCCTTTTCTTGTAGGAACTCTATTCCCAGCTAAAAGCCAAAGAAGAGACTTATAATCAGCTGCTTGACAAGGGCAGGCTTATGCTTCTAAGCCGTGATGATTCTGGGTCTGGCTCTAAGACAGAACAGAGTGTTGCACTGTTGGAGCAGAAGTGGCATGTGGTCAGCAGTAAGATGGAAGAAAGAAAGGTATCATCACAAAATACAAGTGTTATTACTGTGTTTGAGTAGTTTGCTTGGTGATTGCATATACAATAATTGCCATCTTGTTTATATGAAGATTTTTCAAAGACCAATATATTGTAATAGAAGTTGCAAAACCGATACCCTCTGAACTGGCTGTGTCTTCTGCTATTAAATTTCTGTTTTCCATCCATGTCAAACTACATTGATGGTACTAGTTTCTGCTGATATTTGCTTTTATAATTATTCATTCCTTTTCTACATCTACCAGTTAAGACATTACTGCCTGTTTCTGCTCAGTGATGGACTTCATATCCCACAGTAATCACCAATTTGTGTTCCTACTTACAAACAAGGTTTTGCTGGAGTTGGTGACTTGGGATCATGAGGGCAGGGACAGGGCATGTGGGGAGTGTGACTAATAATTCTCCATAAGGAATTTGGTTTCTAGTATAAGTGCTGTATACAAGGAATTTTACTAAAAATCAGCAGAGAAGTAAATTATATGACCTCTCCCCACTCTTCTTCAAAAATCAAGTTCTTTTCTCTACAAAAGCAGAGAAAAACAATTAAGGATCAAGTATTTGCCCAAAAAGATTCTATGTTTTATGTGAGTCCAGACTTTCACTGTTTTTTGTTGGTCATATCAAGTGTAAAATATGTGTGCAAACCTGTTGGCCACATTCACTCAATCAATAGTTATTATGCAGGTGTGTCCCAGGCACTATGCTAGGTTTATAGAGGAAACAGTAAAAAGCATGAACACTATCATTGTGAAGTTAGTGGAGAGAAGGACATAAATATTCACACACATAAATGAGCATTTTGAAAGAAGAATTAATTTCCTAGAATCCTTCTATCATGGGGTTGGGTGATTTTGTTCTATGAAGAATGGCCAGAGGACCTGAGTATGTAGCTGCATTCTAAGCCTTGGACAGGCTGTCATCCATAGTTCCTGCAGAAGGCAGAACTAAGACTAATTAAAAAAACTGAGGCAGATTCTAGCTCATAATCAAGAAATTTCCAGAGAGTTTTCCTAACAGTGGAGCAGAATGCCTCAAAGTAGTTACCTGTCATTGCAAATGGTCAGGCAAATCTGGGTGTCAAAGTATAGTTATTTCTGATTTTGCAGAAACATTATATTTCAAAATTAGTAAAATCATTACTAAATGTGTATGGTGCTGTATCAAAGAAGATATAGATATAATGATGTGGAAAGAATTTCTACCATCTAGGAACTTATATTAATTTCTAAATATTTCTATAATGGATTTGAGGTAGATTTCATTTTTCCACTTGATTTGTTTCAATTGGGTTTGTACATGTTTATAACATTTATTATAATGTTTTTTGAGGGGGTTACAAAAGGAACCTGACAGCACAAATAGGACAATGAAAATCATATATAACCCAATGAGCTAGAATTAACAGCATTAATATTTTTAGTGTACATCTTGGGGTTTTTTTCTGTGAATAATTTGGATATATATATTTTTAACAGCCTGTCATTATTTTACTTTGCCTCCCTAATAGATTGTCTGGAGGCAGGAAGTTGGGGGTAGAGGTCTCTGAGGATGGAGCTTGTGGACTCTGTGGAATTGAAGTGTCCTTGTGGAGAGTAACACTTGCCCTGAATGAGCCATTGTTTTTGCCCTTCGGATTTAGATCAAAGTGTCTAAAAATTTACATCTAGTATTGTCTTTTTTTGCCTAGAATCTCTTGGCTTCTTTTATTACATTTTATGCTTGTAGCATAAACATAAGTTTCAGACTCAGACATTTTCATATGCCGTATTTTCTGAGGCCATGTATTTGACATCATCTTTATGGTAAAAGACTTTTCATTTAGCTGTTTTTACACCACAGAAAATATGTTAAAGGAAACAGAGACTTTATCTGAAGCAGGTTGCATAGCCTGCAGCTGTTACCGCTAAAGACTCTGCTCACTTACATTGATTGAATAGTTTTATTCCTGTTCCAGGAAGTGGAAAGTGGTAGAGAAAGGAACTTAGCTGCTCATTGTGCTCTTTCCTTTTCCATGTACACAGTTCTTGTCCAGTTGTTTCAGTTTCAAACACTAAACATTAAAATGTCCCCTTCTTTACAAACAAGGCATGCTTGGCAGTTGAGTAAATGAGGCTTCGTTTTTAGAGGTCATTTCATTTGGTGTACAATTCACGCCTTTGTCATTGAAGCTATAATTCCTGAATTTGGCACTTTTTCTTTTTGTGTGTGTGTTTTATTTAAAATTCAGTCAAAGCTGGAAGAGGCCCTCAACCTGGCAACAGAATTCCAGAATTCCCTACAAGAATTTATCAACTGGCTCACTCTGGCAGAACAGAGTTTAAACATCGCTTCTCCTCCCAGCCTGATTCTAAACACTGTCCTTTCCCAGATAGAGGAGCATAAGGTAACTGTGACATTATGACGCTGCCTTCCTTTTGAAAGGAATGCTCCTTTATCTTAAGCTTAAAAAAAGCAATGTTGTTCCCTCAGGTTTTTGCTAATGAAGTGAATGCTCATCGAGACCAGATCATTGAGCTGGATCAAACTGGAAATCAGTTAAAGTTCCTTAGCCAAAAACAGGATGTTGTTCTGATCAAGAATTTGTTGGTTAGTGTCCAGTCTCGGTGGGAGAAGGTGGTCCAGCGATCCATTGAAAGAGGTCGATCACTAGATGATGCCAGGAAGCGGGCAAAGCAAGTAAGTTGTAAAAGAAAGATAATTAATTTATCGAACAACTTTGGGCTGCATATATCAAGTCTCTGGAATGGTTTTCATAAACATGTTGTATAGTTTACATATTTGTTCCTGTTGTAACTTATTTCTTATGTAATTTTAGTTCCATGAAGCCTGGAAAAAACTGATTGACTGGCTAGAAGATGCAGAGAGTCACCTGGATTCAGAACTGGAGATATCCAATGACCCAGACAAAATTAAACTTCAGCTCTCTAAGCATAAGGTGAAGCAGTTCAGCGCTCTTAAGTCCTGAGCTTGGTAGTCACTAAAGCTTGTAGCTTGCTAAAAAGAAAAATCAGTGGTAGTCAAAAGAAAACCAGTTGGTTAATGTTAAAAAGTCAAGATGATGAAGCGAGGGTTCCATTTAGACATCTGACTAACTCTTTTTGTTCTTTTAAATAACAATTTAAACAAAGTGGTTAAGGGAGTAAACAATTAAAGCTGTAGGCTTTTAGAAATTGTCAAGCACTGCTGAATATGGCATAAACAAAAAATTATAAATTTTTATCCGGGCGTAGTGACGTATGCCTGTAATCCCAGCACTTTGGGAAGCTGAAATGGGAAGGCTAACTTGAGGTCAGGAGTTCAAGACCAGCCTGGGCAACATAGTGAGACCCTGTCTCTATTTTTAAAAAATACAAATTAAAATAAAAAATTATAAATTTCTTGAGGATAAGTTGTTACTAATTTTAGTTCAAAAAGTAATGATATTCAAAGGCTAGGTGCAGTGCCTCACAACTATAATCTCAGCACTTTGGGAGGCCGAGGCAGGAGGATTGCTTGAGACCAGCCTGGACAACATAGTAGCCTCTGTCTCTAAAAACATTAAAAATTATCCAGGCATATGGTACATGCCTGTAGTCCCAGCTACTAGGGAGGCTAAAGCAGGAGGATCTCTTGAGCCCAGGAGTTTGAGGTTATATCAGCTATGATCGTACCACTGCACTCTAGTCTGGGCAACAGAGTAAGACCCTGTCTTCTTAGAAAGAAAAAAAAATAGTAGAGATTTTCATACTATATTTGGTTTCTAGCCTGAAAACTCAAACTATTTTGTTCCAAGTCAAAATGTTATCTGACTTTTAACATGTTATTTTCTTTCTGGAAACATAGGAGTTTCAGAAAACTCTTGGTGGCAAACAGCCTGTGTATGATACCACAATTAGAACTGGCAGAGCACTGAAAGAAAAGACTTTGCTTCCTGATGATACTCAGAAACTTGACAACTTACTGGGAGAAGTCAGAGATAAATGGGATACTGTTTGTGGCAAGTCTGTGGAACGGTGAGCATGAAGGTCCCCCTTCAGGGGTGTGTTTGGGATCTTCGAAGTAACTAAGAGACTGTTATTAGATTCTATAAAATGGTGATAAAGATAATGCATTGGTAAGAGGTTTTGTACCATCTTAACATCTCCAGTTAATTCAAAGAGATTTATGAAGTAATTTGAGTAAAACATTAAAGTTCTCATTTTAAACTTTAACCTTACTGTATTAGAAAGGGAGAGGTCCATAAAATCAAGCCAAACAGTAATAGAAGATCAGTAACTATAGTATTTGTACATCGACAGTTTGTATTACCAATAGTTGTCCTACTGAGCACTCTCACTGTGTGTCAGACACTGTCCAAAGTCTCTCTGTCATTACTTCATTTAACCATAATAATGCGTGACTTTTACTGAGCAAGTACTACTGGATATGTGCCAAACAGTGCCTAATAACCATTTAATTCTCATACCAACCACCAAGGTGAGAACTGTTTTTATTCCCATTTTACAGATGAGGAAATGGTAACAAAGAGGTTCTTAACTCCCCTACGTTCACTCAGCTACTAAGTGGTAGAGCTGAAGTTTGAACCTTAGTACTTGGTTCTGAAAGTTGTGCTTTCATCCATTCACACCCACTATGCTACGCTAAAATTACAATATCTCTGTACTATTTGTAGTCCAATTTTTGTTTTGATGAGGCTACCGAAATTCAAAGAGGTAAACAAACAGCTCAGGATCACACAACTGGAGTAGAGCTAGGAGCTGACTCCTGACCATCACCAAAACCACCTCTTGTCCTTGGAGTGGTTAAAGTGATCAATACAGATGGTGGGTTGTTAGGGTGTGCCCAAGTGTCACTGGACTATAAGATGCCCAAAGGGCATCTATGCCTGTCCCCTGTACTACACTTAATCCTTTCTAAAGAGAGGTTTGATTAAAAATGTCTCAGTATCCCTCTTAGTCACTTTTTTACTATTTCTAACTGTTGTAACATGGAAGTCACTTTCTATATAGAGCTCAAGCAATATTGCCTTTCAATAGGCAGAATTGTGGGCCATTCATAAAAAGAATTTCTAAAAATGGTGGGGTTTGTATGCATTTCTCAGGCAGCACAAGTTGGAGGAAGCCTTGCTGTTTTCAGGCCAGTTCATGGATGCTTTGCAGGCCTTGGTCGACTGGTTGTACAAAGTGGAGCCACAGCTGGCCGAGGACCAGCCTGTGCATGGGGACCTTGACCTTGTCATGAACCTCATGGATGCCCATAAGGTAAGGGGTGAGATCTGGGCTACATGAAGTACAAAGCTATAGGGTCTTCTGCTTACATATGCCTTCTGCTCTGTGTTAACCATCTAGGGGAGAAAGCCTGACAGCCTGTGTCTCTGCCTGTCAGAGAGGCGGCTCCTTATTCTGTGTGTTTAGACAAACTGTTGCTGGAATCCTGCATCAGTCACAAAGAATTTACCAAAATTGGTTTGATTCAGATTTGGCAATGTGCAAACTTCACTTCAAGGTTCCCCCTCTTCCTGCTTGTCTCTCTCAGTTGAGTCACAAAATAAATTTAAATTCAGAAGGAAATCCTCAAGATAATCTATTTTTACTGACTCCTAAAATGGAAATGAGTGATTTTGTAAGCCACTTATGAACCTAACAATCCTAATAACACCACGCACACCAAAATTTAGTATAATCTACACCTGTCATGTTGAACCGCGTGATATCTTCCTGTTTCAGCACAAAGCATTTAACTTTATCTTGAAATTACAACAAATTCTTATTTTTTGCACAGCAGATGTATTCTTATTTTATCTTGGTAATTCTGAAATGTTAATATAATTATTCCCATTTTACAGATGAGGAAATTGGAATTCAAGCAACTTATTCAAAATCATATAACTCACAAACACCTGAGCTGACATTTATTTAGAGCCACATCTTCTGGTTTTTCTTTCTCATATGTCTGCCTTCCTCTGTGCATGAAAGACTCTTGATTAGAATCTACCAAGAAACTGATTACTTTCTCTGTGGTTTTGCTTCTTGCACTTCAATTTCTCAAACTAATTCTATTTTCTTTTCTAGGTTTTCCAGAAGGAGCTGGGAAAGCGAACAGGAACTGTTCAGGTCCTGAAGCGGTCAGGCCGAGAACTCATTGAGAATAGTCGAGATGACACCACTTGGGTGAAAGGGCAGCTCCAGGAACTGAGCACTCGCTGGGACACTGTGTGTAAACTCTCCGTTTCCAAGCAAAGCCGGCTTGAGCAGGCCTTAAAACAGGTAAGAGACATTTGCTGTGCCACCCCAAGGGAGTAGGTCTGAGCAAATTCATTTTAGTGTATTAGGATCAGTTCCAGCCAGTCTTGAAATAAATATAATAAAGTCAAAAATTGATACTCTGAATGTTCTATAAGACTGTCACACTCATTTGTATTAGCGAAAAAAGGAATTCAGTTGATTTGCAAAGATTGCAAATGAAGGGTGACTTTGTGGCACTTTGATAAGGCCATCAAAAGCCTGTGGTACACTAAAGAGTTCAGTCCTAGACCGTTTCCCTGGCATGCGCCAGTGTCTAGGACTTCAGCTGTAGAGAGAGGTTCAATCTTTCATGCTTGGTTATTTCAGGCAGAAGAGTTTCGGGACACAGTTCACATGCTGTTGGAGTGGCTTTCTGAAGCAGAGCAAACGCTTCGCTTTCGGGGAGCACTTCCTGATGACACAGAAGCCCTGCAATCTCTCATTGACACCCATAAGGTAATCTTTCCATGGGGTTCGGACCCATGCTACCCACCGCGGTGACCCATGGCTCCCCACCAAATGAAAGTAGCTCTTGCTTGGAAATATCAGACCTCACATGAAAAGGAATAAAACAAGAATGAGCCTAGCTCATTGGTTTAGCAGGAATGAGAGAGAAATGATTGGTGGTTTTTGTGACACCTTAAACATCATTTATTCATTCATTTTTACTAAAGGAACACATGTTATTTGTAAAAAAATTTGAAAACATGGTATCATATAAAGAGAAATGTGGACTATTTCATCTTCCTTACTCCTCACCTGTACCTGCCTTTGTTTGACTTTCCTTATGTTATTAGCTTTGGCCTCTGAGCTGATCCCCCAGAACCACCTACCAAGCTATAGAATATAATGCAGTATCTGGGGCCTTGGTTTGTTTGGCCTAATGAGGTGGGAAATGTTGTTTCCTTTTTTTAAGTTTTGTGTTACCCACTCAGAGATTTTATTTTATTACTTTTTTTTAGTGACAAGGTCTGACTTTGTCACCCAGGCTAGGGTACAATGACACGATCATAGCTCACTGTAACCTCAAACTCCTGGGCTCAGGTGATCCTCCTACCTCAGCCTCCCAAATAACTAGAACTACAGGTATACTCCACCATGCCCAGCTAATTGTTTTTAATTTTTTTGTAGAGACAGGGTCTTGCTATATTTTCCAGGCTTGTCTCAAACTCCTGGCCTCAATCCTCCTGCTCCAGCCCCACAAAGTGCTGGGATTACAGGCCTACCTAGAGATTTTAATCTTTTGTCATTGTATTCTGTTGTGGGTATTTAAAAAATATCATGATATTTTATAGCTGTCATTATATTTTTCCAAGACAAATGTGTTTATAAATATGGAAATGAATAAAAACAGGATTAAAAAAGGAGAGAGAAACAAACGAGCTCAGAATATAGGAAAGGGGTCATTCCTCTGTGTGTCTGTAGTCTCTGTTGTCATCTGTAGCAGAGTCATTCTTTTGTAAACCCCTCGCCTTCCCACATCTTTTAGAACTGGAAAGAAAATGCCAAAGACACCTAAATACCAGCTTTTAGAAGTCTGTGTCAACACGTGGAAGAAAAAGATACACTGAAATTTTCCCCCTTTAGTGTAAACTGACAGTGCTGCTGAAGTAGATTTCTTAAGATTTTGTTTTCAAATCTCTTTGTTTAGGAATTCATGAAGAAAGTGGAAGAAAAGCGAGTGGATGTTAACTCAGCGGTAGCCATGGGAGAAGTCATCCTGGCTGTCTGCCACCCAGATTGCATCACAACCATCAAACACTGGATCACCATCATCCGAGCTCGCTTTGAGGAGGTGAGTCACAGTTTTAGAGGATGACTACACACACCCAGTAAAATGCAGTTATAGTGATAAACTACTACAAAGCTTGCTTTCTTTTTTCTCCCAGATAAGTAATATTTGGTCCACTGTGAATATCTCAACAAAAATTAAGTTAGCATTTTAGTAAAGACTGTTTTCTTATAATGTGCAGCAATAGTGACTTCCAGTGGACATGTCGTACATAGTGTTTCCCTCCTTCCTAAGAAGTCCTATGTTTAATAGGAAGTACAGTTGGCCCTTGGACAACATGTTCTGAACTACACAGGTCCACTTATACTTGGATTTTTTTCAATAAATACAATCAACCTTCAGTATCAAAAGGTTCCACATCAGTGACCAAACTCAGATCAAAAATACAGTGTTCTCAGGCTGTGAAACCCACTTATGTGGAAGGCTGACTTTCCACATCCGCAGGTTGTGCAGAGCCAGCCGCAGGACTTGAGTGTGCATGGATTTTCCTATCCACAGGCTGTCCTGGAACCGGACCCCCATGGATACCAAGGGACAACTGAACTCCATTTGCTTTTAAGCGAGCTGATTTCTTATTCTAGCTCTTATCCCAGCTTTGTTACTGGGGTAAGAATGAAGCGTTTTGACTGCCTGGGTGGTCTCTCGTCTAAAAAGTCATTGTGAGGATTAGATGAAAAAGGGCTTTGGAAACAAGATCTGCCTGACTGAAAAAGGCCATGGTTTCCTTCTTTTTCCACAGGTCCTGACATGGGCTAAGCAGCACCAGCAGCGTCTTGAAACGGCCCTGTCAGAACTGGTGGCCAATGCCGAACTCCTGGAAGAACTTCTGGCGTGGATCCAGTGGGCTGAGACTACCCTCATCCAGCGGGACCAGGAGTCAATCTCTCAGAACATCGACCGAGTTAAAGCCCTTATCGCCGAGCATCAGGTATCTTAGCCCCACCGTGTGGTCACTTGTGTTTCCTGTGTTGGCCATGGAGCCCATTACCTTTGTCCCATGTCTTAGTTTTAATTGCTGCTTAACATATTACTACAGATTTAGCAGCTTGAAACAGCACACACTTATCTCACAGTTTCCATGGGTCAGGCATCTGGGCATGAGTTAAATGGGTCCTCTTCTTGGGGTCTCACCAGGCTGAAATCAAGGCAGCAGTCAGTACTATAGTATCATGTGGAGTTCAGGGTCCCCTTCCAGGCTCATTCAGGTTGTTGGCAGAATTTAGTTCCTGGTGGTTATAGGCCAGAGATCTCCATTCTCTTGCTGGCCCTCAGCTAGGGGTTGCTCTCAGCTCCTAGAGGTCCCCTCAGGTCTTAGCAGCACAGCCCTCTCACTGCATTTCCACAGTCAGCAGGAGAATCTGTCTGAGGTACTATATGGAGTCTTACAGAATGAAATGTAATCAAGGGAGTAAATATTCCATCATTTTCACAGGTGTTGTCCACATTCAAGAGGAGGGGATTATACACCAAGAGTCTTGGGGCAGCCATCGTAGAAGTCTGCCTGCTATACCCTGGGGTTTTTGTTTGTTTGTTTCTTTGTTTGTTTTTTGACCATCTGAGCCCAGGGCCCACTGGCCTATCCCAATTACACCTGGTTTCAGAAGGCCCTCTTGCATGAACCCAGAGATTGGCTAAGATAATACATCAGGCTAAACTGAATGAAGAAAGCTCATTTGAGCTATCTTCATAATATATCCTTAGAAGACAAATACAGTTTTTAACCATGATAATTTACACTGATTGCAAGCATGGATCTTGCTTAGTTATACTGCAGACAATATGGTCTTTTTAGTTTATATAAATAATGTCCCTAGCAAGTGAGACCTCCCTATCCAGACAGTCCCAACTTACAATGGTTCAACTTAATATGTTTCAACTTTGTGATAGTATGAAGGCAACACACATTTAGTAGAAACCGTACTTCGAGTACCTATACAACCATTCTGGTTTTTACTTTGAGTACAGTATTTGATAAGTTACATAAGATACTCAAAACCTTATTATAAAATGGGCTTTGTTTTAGATGATTTTACCCAACTGTAGGCTAATGTAATTGTTCTGAGCACTTTGAAGATAAGCCAGACTAAGCTATGATCTTTAGTAGGTTACGTGTGTTAACTGCATTTTTTACTTAAGATATTTTAAACTTATGATGGTTTTATCAGGATGTAACCCCATCATAAGTTGAGGAACATCTGTCCTTCCTATGAGATACACCTACATTAACACTTTCCCTCCTGAGACATTACCTTCCTATTCAAGGCCAATCCCTCTCCTTTCTGTTATCCCCCTCCCCTCTGTGCCCTCAACCTCTCCCTGCCTCCTCTTTCCTCAGTTACCCACCACAGAAGCCTGTCATGTGTCTAGAACACCTCCCTTTCTTCTGCCTGCTACATCTAGCCAATCACCAGGGTTTGTCCTACATTCAAAATACTTATTGGCTCCATCTTTCCTGCCATGGCTGTGTTCCTTACCATGTTCTACCTCAACTACTGCATCAATTTCCTGACCTGTTTCCTCACTGCTGATCACTACCCACCCCACCCCACCCCCAGTCACTCTGCCTTCTACACTGAAGTCAAAATGATAGCTTCCAAGCAAAGATCTGATTGTGTCTCTTCCCTGGATCAAAATCCTTCAGTTGCTCCCCATTGCTCTCAGCAGAAAATCCCAATCAGCCTGACACAGGGCCCTTCTTGATCTTTCTCCTACCTACTTCTGCAGCCCCACCTCTTGCCACTCCTCTGAGGGCATCTTCTGCTCAGCCGGTGGGTGGAAAGGTCTTGGTCCACAGCACTGTCAGGCGTTCCTGGCTCTGCCCAGGCTGCACCCTCAGCAGGGACTGCCCTCCTGCTATTTGATTAATTCTTCATCCCTTAGCAGCTCAGCCCCAGCCCTGGCCTCCAGGCAGCTTTTCCTGCCATTGCAGGCCATGAGGTACCCGTCCCAGGCCTTCCCTTGGCACTCTGTGTGGCCCTCAGTGCTCTTCTTCGTTTTTATCACTCAGCTGTGAGCTTCTTGAAGTCAGAGCCCACGTCTTACTCCTTCAGGTCTAAGGATAAAGTGCCTTGCTCAGTCAAGGTTCTTAACAGGAATGAGGAAGTATGCAAGGGCACCGTCACTTGGTCAGTCTGTCATGGGCATGGCCTTTGTTAATAAGAAGTTATCTGCCTCCAAGAAAACTCTCAACTCTTTTTCCTGTTTTTTGTGTTTAACAGATGTTTATGGAGGAAATGACTCGCAAACAGCCTGATGTGGACCGGGTCACCAAGACATACAAAAGAAAAAATATAGAACCTACCCATGCACCTTTCATCGAGAAATCCCGTAGAGGTAGCAGTGTGTTTCCATCTTGCTGTATTAAGATGCTTTATTCCTGCTGGTTGAAGATGAGCACTTTCCAAGAGCTGATCAAGACATTTTTTTTTTCCATTTTAAAAAGCCATATTGGATTTGAACCAAAATCTCTTTTTTTGAAACTCACTTTTCTTATGCTGACAGACAGTAGCTATATTCCATTTTCTTGGATTAGTATAAAATGACGAGGTGGTTAAGCCTGTTCTTTAACAGTGACCTTTCCATCTTTTTGGTCATCAGCACTAGCTACTTACATTTAGTTTGTGCTAATTTAATCAAAATAAACAGCTCCTGTGGAATCCATTGCTTTTCTAGTTGGATTGACATGTCCTCAGTTCACTAAGGTAGGACAGAATTGGCTGGAGATATGTAGGAGACAGATCAGTACCTGTTGGCTAGAGAGGAAGATCGATGGTTTTGGAATTAGTACTCCGCCATATCTAAATATTGCAGAGTCCCATATTTCTTTTCTCAGTTGCTAACTGGATCATATTTATAAAGATCTCCTCAGTTTAGACATACAGCTATTTCTCTTTGTGGACTGACAAAACCTCCTATTCTAATCTTGTGATTATTTTTCCTTTTAGGGAAGTCCTTGAGTCAGCCCACGCCTCCTCCCATGCCAATCCTTTCACAGTCTGAAGCAAAAAACCCACGAATCAACCAGCTCTCTGCCCGCTGGCAGCAGGTGTGGCTGTTAGCACTGGAGCGGCAGCGGAGGCTGAATGATGCCTTGGATAGACTGGAGGAGGTAAGGCCCCACTGAGTGGCCTTCCCTGGGGGGAAGTGTTTCTGTCAAAACACAGCCCTTCTGAGGCTGTCTTACCTGTGTGCTTTGACCCACTTCTTCAGAAGTAGAAACAGACCTTTTTCTTTGAGGCTTCTGGGTAAGAAAAGACACATTTGTAAAAAAAAACCACTCACAGCAGAGTAGGCTGAAGCATCTGGTTGTAGAGAGCAAGAGATTAGCCAGTCCCTGGGAGGGACCTGATCCTCCTCAGCACCTTGCTGAGAATTAAGAACATAGGAAATTCATCTCCAGATGTGTAGCATAGCACAGAAATGACCGTTATTGATCACTTTGTGTAAAGATGTGTGCCATACAATTATGAAACAAAAGTAATTTTTTATGATCTTATTATTTTATTAGTCTTCACTAGCTCACAAAAAGCAAGTCTATTTTGAAGTGTCATTACACAATATAAAAAATATATAGTACTATACCTCCCACTTTTCAAAACAAATCTCTAATATCTTTTATATTTCTTTATTTTTGCATATCAAAGCAGCTATGCCTGGAAGTGAGTGTTCTGTGTTTGTTTGTTGTTATTTCCGTAGGTCAGTTGAGTTGTAAGCATATTGGATTCTTGGCACTTTTTTCCCCCCATTCCTTCCAACTTTGGAGTTTGAAAGACCAGGGGGGGAAACTGCTGCACTGTTTAAGTCATTCTGAGTATATATCACTAATGTAGTCCAAGTAGCTGGAATCGCCTTGCGCACTGCAACAGGTCTGCTGTTTTCTGTCAAGGCCAAATATTTAACATGGAAGTCAGATGGGCAGTTTGCTCCCTTTGGTGCCATTCCAAAGAAACATGCTTGGGTGCAGGGTTGTGTTCCTAATGCTTCCATTCAGTACTGAAATTTTCTCATCAAAGTCTCAGAAAATAGTGGGAAGCATGAGCCTCCTGATGTGGGCCCTATGTGTGATTATAGTGCAATGTAAGTGATGATGCTAAGAACCTCCCTTCTGGGGTAGAATCTATTCCCTTACATCTAAGAGGATGATCCTTTCAAAAGCCCAAAGGGAAAGCAAGGCTGGCTTCACCCATTCTCATTCTACGTGCTCTGTATTTTTCATGGTGGTTGTTCAGTTACTGTTTCTCCTGCTACTCCATTATGCTGCAGCTTTTGTAAATAGTCATGGCTTTAAGTGAAGGAGCCAGATTGTGCTCTCACAAAAGTGGCAACATGTAGATATCATTGTTGGTGCCCTCTGGAAGGCCTGCATGGCTTCACTGATGTCTGAAAGTTTTGGTATGCTATGGGCAGCTTTGAGAACCAAAACAGTAGGTCTTACTGATACCTTTGATTTCTGTCTAGTTGAAGGAATTTGCCAACTTTGACTTTGATGTCTGGAGGAAAAAATATATGCGTTGGATGAATCACAAAAAGTCTCGGGTAATGGATTTCTTCCGCCGAATTGACAAGGACCAGGACGGGAAGATAACACGTCAAGAGTTTATCGATGGCATTTTAGCATCCAGTGAGTCCAGTCATAATTCCAAATGTCATACCTGGATTCCTTGCACTTTGTAGATGCTATAATATTCTGGCTAAACAGTCTTTGTGAAGTTAAAGGTGTAACCTTGGAGAAGAAGTAATGTAACTGCTTACTAAAAATGGTCTCATTTTGAAGGAGAAAAGAATCTCATCTCACTGGGAATAAAAAAAGCGGGTCTGTTTGATACATTGGGGCAAGATAAACACGTTTGAGCTATCAACAAGGAGCTGCTTTTGTGAATGATGAGGTTCTAAGTAACATGTTTTTTAAGAAAGCTTTTCATAAAAGCGGTTTCTTGCATCTGTATAACAGCTTACAAAGTGTATGATCTGCTTTACTTTTAGCAGAAGAAATAATTGAGGCATAAGTAGTTAAGTGACTCACCAAGATCACAAAGCACTTCTCACAGTTGTGCAACTAAATGTGGGCTGGTCTGGGGAGGCCTGACTGTGGAAGTGATGGTTGAGCTGAGATGCACCCACGTGAAAATTTGTGGAAGAGCTAGAGGCAGAGGGCTACGGAGACCGAAGGCACACAGCACTGAGATGGGAGTGAACTTGCCACTTTCCGGGAATGGAAAGGTGAACGTGGCTGGAGTGTCAAGACCAAGGGAAAAGAGTGGAAAGAGATGAAGTTGGCAGTAGGCAGCAGGCAGTTAATGCAGGGCCTTGTAAGCCATAGTGAGGAGTTTGAATGTTACTGTAAAGGTAGTGGCTTCAGCTGGGAAACAATATGATCTGATTTATGTGTTTAGTAAATCACTCCAGCTACTATAAATATTCACACTTCTCTTTGGAAAGCAATTTGTTAGGAATCTAAGATGGTAATCTAAACAAAGGAATAACTTCATACTATTTCAGAATGTCACTATTCTGAAATAATCTGAACGTCCAATACTAGTAGAGTGGATAAGCAAATTCTTAAGTTGAGTGGTAGATCTGTGGGTGGTTATAATATTACGTTTTTGCATTTTGTGTGTCTGAAACGTGAAATACTACCTTTTTTTTTTAATATATAGGGGGTGGGATGGTCTATAAGAAAAAACACCAAAAATGTAACTGAGTGGTCTCTGGATGCTATATTTTTATGTGATTTTTTATCTTCTTTATAGTTTTATCTCCTAGCTTTTGTGAAGCAGACATGCATTTGCTTTGCAGGAAAAATCAAGGCATAATTTTTTTTTTTCTTTCAAGTATTTATATAACCACCAACCAAATAAATAAGCCTTCTTAGTTAATGTTTCAAAATGTGATTCTTTTTCTCCAGAGTTCCCCACCACCAAGTTAGAGATGACTGCTGTGGCTGACATTTTTGACCGAGATGGAGATGGCTACATTGATTACTATGAATTTGTGGCTGCTCTGCATCCCAACAAGGATGCTTATCGACCAACAACCGATGCAGATAAAATTGAAGATGAGGTATAGGAAATAATTGTATCTTGAGTACATTTTTGACCGTAGGTTCATACTGTCCTAAATTTGGTTGGGTGCAGTTATCATAGTAGCCCTCTGACTTGTCTGTTGGGAGGTGATTATTTGGAGTTCTGTTCTGGGATCTCCTTTTGGATAGCATTTCAAAGAGCCCTGGAGGATCTTTGGCTCTCGAGCTCTAGCTTAGTCTAAATGGATCACTCAAGTGAGTCATGTCTGTGTGGAGCTCTAAAGTTTGCAGAGAACCATTCCAGGGTGCCATACTTATCCTGGTTCAACTATGTTGCTTAGGATGAACTTGTCTCAGTCCTGAGTGTCCTACCTCAGAATCCAGGGAAGTGGTCTTCACATGTAGTATTTAAGGGGTGAAATGTAATGTTTCAGATGGTGTGTACCTGCCATGCTTTTGCGTAGTTTAAAACTGTATCACATTGAAACTAGCAAGTTCATTAGTACCGCATAGAAATCCTAGCATCGTTGATAACAGATCTTGGGAAGGGAGAGGCAATGGGGCAGTTCTTGGAAGTGGCCTTGGAACATACTGGGTCTGACTTGTAGAAAATCCCAGGCCCCTAGGTTGAAAGTGAGATCAGTTCATAATTTGCTTTATTAGTCATTTGATTTCGATACATGCATATTAGCACTTTTCTCTGAAGGAATTTTGAAGCAGGATAGAAAAATGTGTTGTATAGCTCTAGCGGCGTGATTTGGCGACAAGATGTCTAATAGGAAGTTCTCAGCTCCCAGACATGGGTCTCTAGGCTTCTTGCCTCGAAAGCGCAGCAGCAGGCATCATGGGAAGGTGAAGAGCTTCCCCAAGGATGATCCGTCCAAGCCTGTCCACCTCACGGCCTTCCTGGGATACAAGGCTGGCATGACCCGCATTATGCGGGAAGTCGATAGGCCAGGATCAAAGGTGAACAAGAAGGAAGTTGTGGAGGCTGTGACCATTGTGGAGACGCCACCCATGGTGGTCGTAGGCATGGTGGGCTATGTGGAAACTCCTCGAGGCCTCCGGACTTTTAAGACTATCTTTGCTGAGCATGTCAGCGATGAGTGCAAAAGGCGCTTCTACGAGAACTGGCATAAATCTAAGAAGAAGCCCTTCACTAAGTACTGCAAGAAATGCCAGGATGATGAGGATGGCAAGAAGCAGCTGGAGAAGGACTTCAGCAGCATGAAGAAGTACTGCCAAGTCATTCGCATCATTGCCCACACCCAGATGCGCCTGCTTCCTCTATGCCAGAAGAAGGCCCACCTGATGGAGATCCAGGTGAACGGAGGCACCGTGGCCGAGAAACTGGATTGGGCCCGGGAGAGGCTGGAGCAGCAGGCCCCTGTGAACCAAGTGTTTGGGCAGGATGAGATGATTGACGTCATCGGGGTGACCAAGGGCAAAGGCTACAAAGGGGTTACCAGTCGTTGGCATACCAAGAAACTACCCTGCAAGACCCACCGAGGGCTGTGTAAGGTTGCCTGTATCGGGGCATGGCATCCTGCCCAAGTGGCTTTCTCTGTGGCACGGGCTGGGCAGAAAGGCTACCATCACTGCACAGAGATCAACAAGAAGATCTATAAGATCGGCCAGGGCTACCTTATCAAGGATGGCAAACTGATCAAGAACAATGCCTCTACCGATTACGACCTGTCTGACAAGAGCATCAACCCCCTGGGTGGTTTTGTTCACTATGGTGAAGTGACCAATGACTTTGTGATGCTGAAAGGTTGTGTGGTGGGAACCAAGAAGTGAGTGCTCACCCTCCGCAAGTCCTTGTTGGTGCAGACCAAACGCCAGGCTCTGGAGAAAATTGACCTTAAGTTCATCGACACCACCTCCAAGTTTGGCCACGGCCGCTTCCAGACTATGGAGGAGAAGAAGGCGTTCATGGGACCACTTAAGAAGGACCGAATTGCCAAGGAAGAAGGAGCTTAATGTCAGGAACAGATTATACAGCTGGTGGGATCTCAATAAATGTTGTTTTCCAGTGGAAAAAAAAAAGAAAGAAGAAAGAAAAATGTGTTGTATAGTTACTTGAGAATTTCTTTTCATGCCTTTTCTCTCTTAATGTCTCAATTATTTTACTTAGAGCAACATGTATTAATTTGAAACAAGATAAATGCATATGTCAAAAGCCTGAAATACCTAAAAAATGGATAATGATTAGCTTCTCTGTTTATATGTAAAAATCTTTGTTTCTCTGAATAGGAAGTCTTTTTCTACACTTTTCTTTTTGTTCACAACCAATAGGTCACGAGACAAGTGGCTCAGTGCAAATGTGCGAAAAGGTTTCAAGTGGAGCAGATTGGAGAGAATAAATACCGGGTAAGGAAGAGAAAAACCAGTCCTTCGTGGTGGCTGCTTCCCGTATAGTCTGCTTGATAATGTTCCTGATGATTGGAGGCCCAGAGCTCGTAGGACTTGAGATGCGATCACTCTTTGGCCCTCATCTCTATAGATGCCAAATGTCAGATGTCCCGTTCATCTGAAAACTAGTGCCATATCCAGACTGTAGCTTTTACTTGAGTGTTGAGATAGGAAACATTTCAGAGCCATCACTTCACTACCGACCAAAGTCTTAGGGAGATGAGGCATCTTTGGAAACAATCTAACGACTATATCTATATCTATATCTAATGACTGACCACTCACCCCAATGCGCTGGTCTTCACGAGCCTGACTGGCTCCCAGGCCATAGAGGGCTGTGACAACTGTGTTGCAGCCTCAACAGATGCGGTACCTGCTCTGAGCTGAGCCACATTGCAGCCTAGGAGCACTGGGGAGATGCCAGGCTCAGTGGTCCTCCCTGGAAAGCCATGCTAAATGTGGCCATAACTGACTGAACTATACTTGTGTTTTAGCTTCTTTTGGAACTAGTGTCAGGGGCATAGAAGGAATCTAAAACGGGACTTCTAAAATACATTCAGCAGCTCAATTCTCTAAAGTCCTGAGAAATATCTATGATTGCCAAAGACAATTTAGACGGCCATGTTAGATTACAAAGTTGTATACACTGAGTGAGAAACACGGAAAAATCCACTTTCCGTTAGTACTTTGAAAATGTCCCCCAAGTACACCAAATCCACACCATGCTATAATTCGCTGAGGAGCACTGGGTGAAATCTGCCTTGAATCCAACCCAGGGCATTTACTTAATAAAGCTACAGATAATCTTATGTTTATTTATTGGGTTCTGTTTTATTATTTTTTTAATTATCTATGAGAGAAATAAGTTAACAGCAATGTAGTGTGGAAAGTTAGGCCTTCTTAATTTGTAAAGCCACATCCCTATAGCAGGAGCTTGGTAAGAATACATTCAGTGTATGCAGCTCTGCCGGAAGACTAGTAACGTGATAATATGATTTCATTCCATAGTGTTAATTTGACAAAATGTTCTCTTTTTTCCCCTCCATTTCCTCCATCCTTTACTCTTACTGTCTGTAGTTCTTCCTCGGCAATCAGGTACAGTGTGCCTTGCGATGTTCTCCTTCTCAGTGGATATGGTCTGTGTAGCTAATACTGCCTGGTCTTTGCTGTGGGGAGAGGACGTAATCTGAAGCATGCCTGGGTCACATCTGGTTGTCTTACCAAATGGAGAAACTGCTAACAGGGCCAGTGTTGCAAAGCTGTCCTAGCAGCAAAAGGATATAAGTACTTTTTTTTCCTAAAAGGAGATGAATTTTCTATTTAAAATGAGATTGGCTAAAGATGATATTATGGACTGAGCTATGAGTGATAGGGTTCAGAGGAAACTGAGGCTATGGGTGTCAATCCATGCCACTTCTAAAAAGAACCTGGTCTTTTGTTAGAAGTCAGTTTATCAAACAGCACAGTTCTAATTTATATCAGAACCTTTTGACAGTTAATACAAATTTTGTAAAGTACAGTAATTTCCTAAAGTATTTATACTTTAGTACTGTCTGTTTAAATATCTTATTGTTTTATAGTTAATTGTAAAGTATTGGAGAAGTGTAGAAATCATAAATGGCTGTGGCCTGAAGTTTGCTGATTATGGCTACCCAGCCAACATCTAATGGGATCATGTTAGACTTGCAAAAAAGATTGGATGCTTTGACTCCACTTGGTAATGCTAACCTTTCAAATCTCTTTGAGTGCTCTGGGGTCCTGTGTCTTCACATGTGGAAGGAAGTTGCATGAGTAAAATCTGTCTCTCTGATATGAAATTAGAAACATTTAAGAGTTGATTTGAGGTCCTCTAACAATGTTAAGTTCCAGGCACTGTAGTAGTCACTAATGACAGTAATGTTCTGGGCCAGTGGGAAGAACAAGGGATAGAAAAATCTAAAGATGGGAACAGTCAAATGGGCTTTAAAAAAATCATTGCGTAAGAGTGTGTGGTATGCCTATTTGCTGCTGACCATGTGCAGGTACTAGGGTACCTTTGAAGGGTACTGACGCCCTTTCACTACTTCATTAACCAGAAGAGGGTCAGATGAGTTCATTCTAATGCTGGGAACAGAATTACAAAGTTAATTTTACACACAAGGCACCTGAGGCCTCAAAGATCACATGCCTGGCTGTCATCCAGGTAATGTCAGAGCCACTGCAAGAACCCTAGTCTCTGTAAGGGGTTTTCCCTGTGAGAGGAGGGAATAGTGGTTACTGGCCCTAGGACTCTTACTCCGAGTTCTTTGCTATACTGACAACCCTGTTCTACCAGGTATGCACAGGTCTCCGTTTTTAGAGCTGCTATAACCCCTCCCACCACTCATGACTCTGGCCTCAACTTCCCCAGCTACTCTGGCCGCTGGCTTGGGTTAAACCTCCTTTTCCCCATAGCTCAGCAGAAACAAGTTAGAATCTTTCAAAGAGAGCTTCAGTGAGAAATTAAGGGGGAAAAAATGATGAAATAAATGGAGCAATAAATTACAAGACACAGTGTTCCGAGAATAAGGCCCTCCCGGGATCCCTTCCTGATTCATACAGGCACATATCCCCGGCCCCTCCTACCCATCCAGAGCAAGCCCTGTACAGTGAGTGACTCAGACTGTCACTGCTCTTGGGTCTGGTGGGATCCTCCATTCCTCTCAGAACCTGCTCCCAGGGGGCCTTCCGTTCTCAGTCGTTGGGCCCAGCGTCTGAGGGGCTCCCACAGAAGCCAGCAGGGCAGCTTCCTTCCCAGGACAGGACGTTTCTTCCCTCACAGCTCTGGGTTCAGTGCTGCTTCTACACACCATGCTGTTGCTGTAGTCACTTTGTATAGAAATGTTAAAATGGTATCAGATGAAAGATGTGGGACTATTTTTATTTTCAAAGTAAAGGGCTGGGGGTTATACAATATTTTTCAGTTGCCTTATCCATGCACACAGCGCATTTGAGTCGCAGCAGCTATTGAATACAGAGAATTACCACAAATATATTGATATTGAAGGAGGATGGTTATATGACCTCAAACATCCTTTCTTATATTTTCAATTTTTGTGCCTTGTTTCAAAGTTATGATTCTCCTTTATAACTTTGAAAATGCTAATTAAGTAACTAAATAGTCCCCTCTCCCCCACCCCTATATCCCAGGAACATTCTCCTTGAATTAAATAACCCGGAATTCTATCTCTCCAAACAAATTTTTGATGTTTGTTTTGAAATCTCAGCATGCTTCTCTTCTTTTGCCTCTTCGCTTTGGGAAGAGGGTAGTTTATGCAATGAGAAACTCCAAATGTTAAGATAGGGCTGGGAAGTAGGAATGTTAGGCAAGAAAAAAAGGAAAAAATAAATATCAGAAAGAAATATGCTTGTTTTAATATCCAAAATGATTACTGAATACTATTTATAATCATGGAAAATTAAATTTTTAATTTCAACTAAATTTTAATATAAATACTATCTAATCAATTATTCAGGCTGAGGAAACTTCTCTGCTTGTGACACTGCAATTAGAGAATACTTAGGGTTTATTTCTGAAAACCTGATGTAGAAAATCAAATTTTCTTCCTAAGCTTGTAATAATGATGCTTTGCAAGGGTTTCTTTAAAGCTTGAAATAGTATTTGCTGTTTTCCATTTAATTTTTGAGCACACTGTATTCAGAAGTCGACATCCACCACCTTTCTTTGAGGAAAACATTACCATAACAAAAAATATGGAGTTTTAATTTGGGCAGAATCTCTTTAAAAAAAAAATCAAAGTCAGCCAACTCACTTTGTCCATCCTCCCCGCTTTTAGTACAGGGGCAGGGTTTAAAAATCAAGATTTAACTTTATCCAGATAGAAAGTGTATCAAGACACTGGTCTTTAGCTTGATGTTTCTGCTTTTCTATTTTTTTAATCCTTTTGTGAAAAATGTAAAAATGAAAAATAGAATTTAAAATTCTCCCAAAGCTATCACATTATCATTCCTGTCTGAATACAGTCTGCTTTGGAAAAAAAAGGTATAGTTTTGCTTTCAGCATACTTGTTAATTAAATTTCCTCTTGATTCTGCAGTTTGGGGATTCTCAGCAGTTGCGGCTGGTCCGTATTCTGCGCAGCACAGTGATGGTTCGCGTTGGTGGAGGATGGATGGCCTTGGATGAGTTTTTAGTGAAAAATGATCCCTGCCGAGGTAAGGAACCATCCTGAGCATGAATTGTGTTAGGTACACCCCCAGCACTGCTCTTTCGTGCTTACAGGAAGTATCAGTGGCGGAGTCTGTCTGTCATTTTGTTGTTAGCTGCCCAGGTGTCATCCCACTAGCACAGATTAGAACTTGGGGGTGCCAGAGTAGACCAGGGAGAAAAAGCTGAAGAGGTTGATGCTGTCGGGGGAGGCAGATTTAAAGGAATGCAGTAATGAGAACTAAGAATGTATTGGTGTTACCCAGAAGTTTCAGTTTGGGTTATTAAATTAATACCAGCTTAGAAAGGAGCCTGATGAAGCCCTTTAGGTTCCCTCTCAGTGCCTCATATCCCTTTGCCTGTAATTCCTGTGACTGAAACTAAGGGAGACTGTCAGTCCCTTCCTATACGGCAAGGGACTGGTGAGCCCCCTTGACCAGAAGGATAAAGGCCACCTACCAGTGAGCCCAGACACTTCTAAGACAGATGGCTGCCTAAGCAAGACCACAGGTGTCTTTCTGCTACACGTGAAAAGGCTGGCCCACCAGCCCAAAGGCGAAAGAACACTGTCAGTATAATATGAGCATAAGTGGTGGCACCTGCATCTAGGGGTGTGTGGGGGCTGCAACAGGGGAGAGATGACCAAGTCCAGTTGGCAAACCCTCTTCAGCTGTGCCCTTTCCTTTTTCCTGTTAGCAGAGCTGCATGTGGGTGTACAGAAGGCTCCCCTACTGTCTGCCAATTTGTCTTCCTTGACTAGTTTCTGCATTTCCTGCTCTGTCTGTTTCTTTGTGTTTACATATTTTTTATTCTAGTTCACCATCCTGGGAGTAAAATAAAGCGCTCTGATTCCAGCTCTTCGATTTCCAGTCAGTCTCCCATAGGTTGGCTTCTAAGCTTTGTCCCTCTTCCCACACCCTAGCCCGTTGAGAATGGCTTCGCTTCTTACACTGTTAACACCTCTTGGCTCCATGTATCTGCTGCCTTCTTGAATGCTTGAAATAGCCGAACTGTAGCTTTTCTCGCTACTTTAAGTTGATGGGGCATAAATACTCCTGTTGAGACAGTATCCATGGAATTTGTTCTGAATTTCTATTTATTTAACAAATGCTTATATTGCTTTATGTGACATACACTATTATAATTACAGATGACACATTTATGCCTCGTAACTACCCTATGAAGTGAAGATACTATTAGCTTCATTTTACAGAATAGGAGAACTTGTCCAAGGACAAACAGCAAGTAAATGGTAGAGACAGGATTCAAATCCAGGGCAGTCTGGCTCTAGAGTATGTACCTGACTACCATGCTGTGTGTCTCAGGGGCTGACATACCCCCTTTTTGCGTATTATTGGTCCAAGCCTGCATAATAAAATTAAGATTCATTTATAAAACTAGCAGAAATAAATGTTTACAGTATAGTTGTGTAACTTCTTTGGAAGTGGTTTATGTCATTCTGAAGCATTCAATGAGAACAGAGCTAACGGGAGCAGTTCTCATGTGAATTCAGATGTGCCCATAAATAGTTCCTCCCATTGTAACTCATTCAGCATTTTTCCAGTAAACCAGAGTAAAACCTAAGCAGTAATAATTTTCATTAGAAGTTCCTTTTTTAAAGAATAATTTTGAAAACACCTCTTCTGATAAAAACTTGAAAGGGTTTAATCAGTTTTTAGAATTTAATCACATCATAAACCAATATCCTTGATTTAAAAGTTTTCTATTGTTTTAAGTGAGGGTCAGTTTATGTCATATTAACCTTAACTCAATAAAGCAACGTTATTCCTTTCCAAATCTATCAGTAAGGTCTTATTTTTCCTGTCCTGTATGATTGGACCAAACAAAAGAGATGCTGCATGTGGCATTTTGGAATCCTTGGTTGCCTGTTTATTTGCTGCCTGCTCTGTTTATGATAGCATTGTGCTGCTGGCCAAGGAGAGCACTGCTTGCTTTGCCCTTATCTTAATACCTGAAAATTGGAACCCCAAGGAAATGTGTTGGGCCATAGCTATTTCCTATGGAAATAGCCTTTTCAGCATCCCTTGGAGCAAACAAGGTAAGACTGTGTCTCTCCAGGAGTGCCCTCCTGGAACTCTATAATCATCTCGATCTGTTGACTGTGGGATGGAGAACTCCCCAGCAGTAACAGATTTCATAACTCTACCAGTGATGGACAGGATGAACTATTTCTTATCAAATAAAAAATAGTGTTAGGAGATGAACAACTAAAGACTACTAGTGGTGTACTGTAATAAGTGAGTTGGCAGGGTATGGATATTGAAAAGAGAAGTGAGTTGAAACTATTGAGGGTTCTATGTGGCTTCTAGAAGCACTGCTTATGGTAGATTTTGTATTCATTCCTGCTGCATTTCTGTGAGTCTCTGAACCACAGAGAATGTTATACTGAAGGTACTATGAAGTTGATGACAGGTTCTTAATGTCAGTGTACACTGTAATTTATTATCTCCTTTTATTTATTTACACAGATGTTTTTAAAGATGAAAGATACCTTAAACTGCATGTTGCTTTAGCCAAATGTAAAAAGTGAAAATATTCCATTAGTTAGGTTTGCCAGTTCTCCTGGTACTGCCAAAATCAGAGATTTCAGTTTCTGAATTCATCCATGGCAAAGGAAATCATGACGATTTATATGGAGATTAAAACAGTGCTCCTGCCTAAAGAATGGGTATACCTGCACCTAGAATACTATGTATGTTCTTGAGCATTGGATATATTGATTCCCCCAAATAAGTGAAGATCTAGAAAACTTCACTTAATGAAGATTTAAAAGACACAATTTGGCATAGAACTGATTTTTCTTTTCCAAATTGTTGTAAAAATACATATAACATGAAACTTACCATCTTAGCCATTTTTAAGTGTACAATAATTAAGTACATTTACACTGTACTACTATTATCACCATCTGTCCACAGAACTCTCTTCATCTTGTCAAACCAAAACTCTGTACCTATTCAACAATAGCTTAGAACTGAATTTTAACTAACATGCCTGCTCCAACCAATGTGAGATGGCCAGCATAACTCCCTTAGAAAATGATGGCCTCTTCAGTGGTTGAAGAACTGAACTTGAAATGGTTGCCAGCGGGGTCTGATCCTGATGGCACGTTCAGAAATAGGATTTTCCCCTCACAATTCTTTTCACTGGGGTAAAGATCTATCAGAATAGTCAAACGTGTACTAGGAATATTCTGTCTTTTTAACTTCAGAAATATAAGACCCAATGTTAGGGAAATATTTGAAGCAATGTAAATACTAAAAATACCTTTATTGGTGAATTCAGTTGCAAGTAAGTAATCCTTGCTTAATCAAAATAGTGTTACCTCCTATTTTTGAGAAAAATGTTTACTTTTTACCTTTGGAATTGCCCAAGAAATTAATTCACAACTTCCAACTGTTTAACTTTGTTTGCTGTCACCCTCCACCCCGCACCACCAGTGTTAATTACCTCCTAAAGTCCTTTTTAATTCTGAACATTGGCTGCTTTAAGTATATTTCTGAAGAAATAGCTTTCATTTCTTCCAAGCAAGATGTATGTAAAGTGTTCCCTACCAAGTATCTTTTTTTTTTTTTTTTTTTTTTTTTTTTTGAGACAGGGTCTTACTCTGTCAACCAGGCTGGAGTATGGAGTACATTGGCACAATCATAGCTCACTGCAACCTCAAACTCTTGGGCTCACACAATCCTCCTGCCTCAGCCTCCTCAGTAGCTGGGACTATAAGCACGCATCACTAAGTGTGGCTAATTTTTTTTTTTTTTCTTTTTTTCTTTGGTAGAGATGGGGGTCTTGCTATGTTGCCTGGGCTGGTCTCAAACTCCTGGGCTCAAGCAATCCTTCTACCTCAGCCTCCCATAGTGCTGGGATTATAGGTGTGAGCCACTGCACCTGGCCAAGAATCATTTCATTGCCTTGCATCTCCAAATATTTTCTTTTGAAATGCAAATTCCCATGGGAGTTATAACATGTTAAGCTAATATAGACATGGCTTAGGATAAGTAACTCATTTGTTTGTCTGTTTACTTAGATGAGAGCACTAGAAATATGGGAATTTTACTATTATGAGTTTAAGGGCATAGGGACTAAGGGAATATGCAGAGAGAAGGAAAATAAAAGGAGAGGGCAAGCCTTCAAAGACTAGATTATCTACTCTATCTTGTCTGGGGTGGGCCCTGATTAAAGGAAGCCATTTTTGACATGTGAGCACACCCTGGGAACAAGATGAACTGGATTTTCCCAGCATCCTGAATGCACGTAGCTGGAGAAGCAAGTGAGGCACTCTTTGGGCCCCGCAACAGTCATTTGATGAGGCATTACAATGCACCTACCCCATGGTGCCCTCTAGGGTTGACATGGTCATGACGTAGGAGCTAAGCATAGGATCGTGTGATAGGATTAGACAAGTCCTCAGATCATAAAACAGAAAGGTTAAATGCGTTGCTGTTAACATTGGGTAATCTCCATTCCTGTAGTATCTTTCTTATGGAAAACTGTTCTGTCTGCTCTTTTAAATTGCTATTTCTTTTCATATTCTATATACAGTAGATGTGGCCATCATGAATTTAACCTTGTAGTTTCAGTAATGAAAATTCATGGTTTTGCATTTGTGGCTGGTGTGCTAGAGAGTGAGCCTCGCTGGCCACGACCCCCACACTCCAGCCCAGCTCCATGTTTCTGTTGTTCATCTGCCATGAAATGATGAGCTCTTCTTGGTGGAAGCACTTCTCAGTGAATTCAGGAAGGTTGTGAGATTCGTTCCTGAAACTGTTGAGCATTCATTCCATTTTCTGAGAAACAGGCTACTCAGTTTCACAGATGCTTATTGAAACCCTAAAAATGAGCCTGGCACTGGAATTAGAAGGTAAATTAAGATGACTGTCCCTGCCCTGACAAGCTCTCAGCCTAGGGCAGGGAGCAAACACGGGAATAAATAAATGTCCTTCCATTTGATAAAATGAATGAGTTGGGAGAATGGGGGAGGGAGAGATGGCTCTGCCCACGGAGATGGAGAGGGCATCTGGAAAGGTGTTGCTTCAGCTGCATCTTAAAGGGAGCTAACACTCGACCAGGCAGGCAGAGGGGATCTGGACGTTCTCGGTATAGGAAAGCACATGTTCAGATGAACAGCAGTGTCAACAGCAGGACAAGTAGGGGGACCACAAGTAGTCTCCTGTGACTGCAGCCAAGTGTATGAGGCCAGTGGCCAGACAGGCTGTGGAGAGAGGTCAGCAGCAGGGAGCAGGTGATGGATGCCAGAGCTCCGCTTGCTGAGCACTTGATCACATGGTGCCCTCCTGGACCCCAAGACGTGGTCCTCAAAAAACCAAAAAGTTATGTTCTTTTATTGCAGGACTTCTCAGAGCCTACAAAATGGTTATTGCATGAGGGCACTTCTAAAATGAGAAATGTAGAGTACAGTGTTTACCAAACATATTATGTAGGAAAGCCCTCAAAAACCTCAGTTTGGGAAATTCTGCTATAAGCAATGAAGGGCCATGCAAGGATTCTAAGCTGTTTAGAGATATCGGGTTTTTATTTAGAAATTAATTCTACAGAATGAGTGAGGGTTGGGTGAGTAATGAGATGAGAAACCAGGAGACCAATGGGGAGGAGATGCTACATGAAACACTTCAGTGTAAGGGGGTGTGGAAAGGCTCAGAATTCAAGAGGCATTAGGGGGTAGAATCAGTAGGCCGAACTGCTATTTGGAGGGAGGGACCTGTGTCACCTTCCAGGTTTCTGGCTCTGGTCATGTCTAATCAGTCATTGGATATAACTCAGGCATCCAGGAGGAAGATCCGCACTGTGATTATATTAATATTTGGAGTTGGGCATGACCGTGTGATGGCACTGAAGTCCCAGGAGGAGGAGCTCACCAACAGATCGAAAGCCTAAGAGGGAAACCAGAACTGTGGATGGACCCAGGGCATATTCATGTTTAAGAAGTAGGCAGGGAGGAAGGAGGGGCCAGAGAGCAGTTGTCCTTGAAGCCAAAGGAGGAGAGTGTTTCAAAAAGAAGAGAGCAGTTAGTAGTAACCCTCCATGTGCAAATTACAGCAGCGAGATGTTTTTACCTAATAAATTGGCAGATTTTTTTTCTTGCATGGAGCAGGTGATGGATGCACATTTAATGTGCACATATAATAATACAGAGTATGGCCAGAATGAAGTCAATTGAATATACTCGTATTATGTTAGAGAATGTACTTTGGTATAACATTTTGGAGATTAGTTGGCATGTATCAACCTTGACACATGGTTGACATACTTCAGGTGACATGTTTTTACCTTAAATGTGCATCCTTTCTCCCCAGCAAATTCACCTGTAGAAATTTATCCTAAGGAATTATCATGGATATGTGCAAAAATGTTTCACAAGTTATCACAGCATGGGATACAATGCTTAAAAAACTTAAATAAAAATGCAACATTGGACTGGTTAAATAAATTGACATGCAGATGATGAAATACTACTTTGCAGCTAGTTGAAGTTTTATGTCAGATGTGTAAAGGCATGGAGGAAAGTTCCTTGATTTTTTTTTTTAGTTAAAATATATTTATACATATGTGCAAAGGAATAATGACTCACTGACATCTTAATAGCAATGTCTCCCAAATTGTGAGATTAAGCAACTTTTATTCTCTTTGTTCTTTTCTGTATATTTCAACCTTTCCACAATTTAAAAAATATCCCCTTCTCAGGTAGAGGTTATCAGTGGCCTTTGGCAGAGAAATTTCCTGAGTGGTCTGAGGGGAGGCTTGGAGACAGCGAGGGGACGTGATGAGGCAGACAGCTAGGCTGGGGATGGCTAGGGCATGGGGATGAAGAGAACAGCTGAGGTGGAAGATGTGGGTTCTAGTCCCAGCTCTGCCACAGCTCTGCTTGACCTCAGCCTCTGTGCATACTTCAGTTTGTTTGCTCTAACGTGGGGATGGTGATGACAGTCAAGTGCAGTATTGCATGTGACCACACTTTGTAAATTGTACAGTACATAGGGAACAGGATATCACCATTATATATTATAGATAGCCCTCTCTAAAACATTTAAAATGTCACTGCTCTCAACTGAGATGCCATTTCAAAGTCTTCCTCTTGTATCACTCTGTTGTTTTCTGGCAGTTTGTTCAGAAGTAAACTGTTAAATGTTTACCATGGTCAAACCACACATCTGAAGTTCTTTATGGCTCAGGGCCACAAATAGTTGTTTTGGGGTACCCTCAGATCCTCAGCTGATTAAATGATTTTCATTCAAAAGTGTTCTCTTAATACCTCTGCACCATTGTTCTGGGGACTCTAACGAGCACAAGATAAATAAATGTAAGTCATGATTCCAGTTATTAGTGAAGTCATACTAAAGTACCCAAGTTAGTGCTGAAGGGAATTCTCTTTGAGAATCATTAATGTACATACAGAAGTGCTGAAATCTGGGAAATCATTGAGTAGAGAACCAAAAGCCAAGGAATGAACCTTGAAGGGCATGTTTTTGTTGGGGCCCAAGAAGGAAAGAAACACTGGGTCGTGGAGCAAAACTGCTTAGCCTTTCAGGGACCGTTGTCATAGACCATCTGGACAAGCAGGGCTCTTGGAGACCAGTCGGCCTGATGGCCTCTGGTGAGCCCAAGGAAACCAAAGCCCAGAGCAGGAAGGATCCTGGGTGGCCACAGAGCTTGGACTATATGTAACTCAGGTTTTAGCATCCAAGTTAGTGCTTTAACTTGACACTTTGATAAGTTATGTAACATATTGAGAGGAGTTTGGACTTGATTTAGGAATTTGGAACCACTCTGCCTGGACACTCATGCAACATGATTTAAAATCTGATTCTACCAAGATTTCTCCAGTTCCTTGAGGGACATATGGGGTAGGGCAGAAGAGAAAGTGGGTCTAGTTACCTAAAATCTTATAGATTTATGGTTTCTGACCAAAGTAAAAAATCTAATGTGGAAAAAATATGACAAATATTTTGTTCATAATAACTTCCTTTTCCCAGGCTTCCCCAGGAGTCCCATTTGTTTAGATCTAGCTAATACATTCTAAAAAGTGAGCAGTTTAGGGTGGATGAGGAGTTAGAGGGTTATCACAGGCTGTAACATCTTTCGGTTAGAAATAATCTAAGAACGTATGCCAGAGGAATTATTTCTTTGAAATTAGTAGTGTCTTTCACGTTTAACATTTTTGTTGGCTGTAAATGATGAGATCTTCGAACATCTACATTTTACGTTCCGATCATATAGCTCTAGAAAGCTGTGAGACTGCTGCCCCTCAGTGCTGTTTGCACATTCTTCTCACCTCGATGTTCCTCCTACTTGCAGTTGCCCCTTCAGCTTCTCACCACTTTGGGTTTTTGACTTAACATTCTCACTGGCAGGTTTTGTGCATGGTATTGGTCTTTCTCTCTCTCTCTCTCCCCCCACATGTCTACTTCTTAAAGATTCTGTCCTGATCTTTTTACTGTCAAGAGTCACTGGACCGCTTTTTTTAGGACTGACTGAATTCAAATAGAGGAGTCTCAACAATGTCGATTTCAGCAGTCTGTTTTTCTGTACTGTTTCATTGCCATGTGTTCTGTAAAAGCTGAGCAAAAAAGTACACATGTACTAAGAGAGAGAAGAGGGATTTTGATTTAACTTCAGAGGTTTGTGACTGTTGCATCTGCATTACGTGAGCAATTACAGTGTGCTTTACCCCTGGGGACAGTGGCAAAACAAGATCATGACAGCAGAATGGGATGGTACTTTGTACACAGAGACTTGTTTATTATAGCAAACCAAGAGGTTTTTTCATTAATATGTCTACTATGGATAAGAATCCTGACAATGTTAATGCGTCATGAATTTATCTCTATTTTTAAAGAACCCACCGATGGTATAAACCTGTAACTTATATAAATAACTGTTATGGGGTCAAGCAGCTGTATGACCGTCAAAGATATATTTTTAAGATTAGCTGACATTGTACATGTTTATTTTCTTTTTAGCACGAGGCAGAACCAACATTGAACTTAGAGAGAAATTCATCCTACCAGAGGGGGCGTCCCAGGGAATGACCCCTTTCAGATCACGAGGCCGAAGGTCCAAACCATCTTCCCGGGCAGCTTCCCCTACTCGCTCCAGCTCCAGTGCTAGTCAGAGTAACCACAGCTGCACATCCATGCCGTCTTCTCCGGCCACCCCAGCCAGTGGTACCAAGGTACGTACTGACCTCTTCACAGCCGCCTTCCTCATTTCCATCTTTCCAGATGTTGGTTGTTTGGTGTAGCCTCTGAACAACTCCAGTGAGGAGAGCATGAAACCATACACATAAGCTCTGCCTATACCACAGCTGCCCAGGTGCTAGCAACACACAGATACCTGAACTTCAAGATGGCTACAAAAACACTTACTAAAATAAAAACTCAGGCTGGTTATGTCAGAAATGTTTCTTATATTCTCAGTTTGAGTTTGAGCCCCTCGAGAGTTACTACTTTTGAAAATCCAGGCATTGTCTGTGTTGCTAAAGCTAACAGATAAGTTTGATGTTTCAAAGGGTTATGTGTGAAGAGTTGCTATTGCCTTTCTGCCTGGTCTCTCTCATCCCATTGGACTGATGTGCATTTTATTTTGTTTTCTGTTTCTTTACAATTTAGTATTTTCTATTTATTTTTTTTTTCTGTTTCCAATTTGCTCCCTTTCTGTTCCATTTTCGATTGTTCCCGTCCTTCCCTTTGGATTTCCGTTTCACAGACTCCACTTCAGTTCTCACGCTGTTATGACAAACCCTGGTTGGTAAACAGTAAAGCTGGCACCCCTTTGAGGGACAGCCATTCTCCTGACCTCCAGCTGCCCAGCCCCGAGGTAGAGTATGGCTTTGCTAAGGACACAGTACGGACAAGGCCCTCGCTAATGGACTTGACCAGCTCTCCTTCCTGACACGGGACCCTGCTCTCCCCCATCTCTGTGGTGCTTGCTGACACAGCTGATTCATCTATTCGAGTGTTTTCAGGGGTTTCTAACTCGGATTCGCCAAAACTGGAGATAAATAAGAGATGCCTAAAACTAGATTGTTTAACAACTTTATAACAATCTTTAGAGTAATATTTGTTCAGGATTGATAAACAGTGGTCATTCCTGGTAATGTTTTATTGATACCATTTATAATCAGGCCTCTTGGAGTCTCCAAATGTCAGATACACAGACGAGTTATGAACACTTGAAATTGAACTATGGCGCATGTTCCACAATGTTTTGTCTTTGCTTAGAGCAGAAGAGTGGTTGGCGCCACCTGCCCTGAGACATGTCCCCAGGGTGGTTGGTATTGCCATGCTGGTCCAAGGCATGGGTGCTGCCTACTTCAGCCAAGCACAGTATCAGTGAACACTGCTCTGAGACTCAGATTTCAGCTTCTGAATTTCTTGGCCTAGGCACTTGGTTTTCTGTAGCCTTGATTTGAATATACGTGCCAGCAATTAAGCATGTTCAAGTACAACCATTAAAATGCCTAAACACTTTTGGAAGAGCAGTGTTCCAGAAACGAAACATGGAGTAATGGCTTGTCTGATAGCAGTACAATTTGCATTCTAGCTCCTGGGACGCATTGGGTTCTTGTGCCTCAAAAGACAGCATTGCCTTGAGTCCTGTAAAGCCTCAGCCACAGAAAGCAGAGGCACAGGAAGCCAATGCCTGTGAATGAACTGCTGCTTTGGGGTTCATCCCGCTCCAAGCTACAACTCCAGTGCGGAAATGTATCTGGTTTAGAACATGGTCTGGGGACCAACTGTCACTAAACCCCACGACTCACTCTGCTTATCTTGCTTTTTTTCTTCCTTAATGGCTCCAGTTTCGTGAAAATCTCAAAAGTTCTAAAATTTTAAGTGTTTAATTATGAAGTGTAAATTCTCATACAATTTGATAGATCAGCCTTTTTGTTTTGTCTGAAGATTTTATCTTTTGTTTCATTTCATTTTGAGGTTTCACCTTTCCTTACTTATTAATATTTTGGTGTTCTGCAACCAGGCCGTGTCCTGACTTGGCATCGTAGCCGGGGGTCTAGCTGGGGTCTTTCCAGCGGCAGTGCTCAGGACCCATAGCTTCTGAAACTGGTGCTCTTCCTCCTCTGTAGCCAAGGAGGGTTTGTGCTTGAATGTTGATCACTTTCTGTCGCTTCCGCTTTTTCTTTGTGAATTAAAGAAATACAACACACACAATGAGATGGGTTGCTTTACTCTTCTATGTGTGTAAACATCTTAAAGGTCCTGGAAAACAATTCACACAACTGGTATCAAAGAAAAATTAGAATTGCAAGCTGTGGCATGATATTTATGAATAATAGAGATTTAAAATACTCTTTCTTCTCCAAATGAAGTCTACTACCTAAAAAAAAAAAAAAAATAGAAAATATAGCACCTACTGGTAGCAGTAATAATAATAGCTCTTTTCCAGTTTGGGAAATGCTTCTATACATCACTTATTCAACAAGTTTTTATTGAGTCCTTCTACTGTGCCAGACAGTTTTAGATACTGAGGATGTGAGAGTGAACAAAAAAAAAGTCCCTGCTTTTATGGAATTTATGCTTTATGCAAGAGAGGCAGGCAGCAAACGACTATATCACACATCAGGCAGTGATAAGTACCATGCAAAAAAAATGAAGCAGGGGAAGAGAATGGAAATTATAAGCAGTGTCATCCAAGTAGGGAGGTAAGCCCCCTCGAGCCCCTGAGGGGAATGAGGGGTGAGCCACTCGTGTATCTGGGGTGAGGGGTTGTGCTCCAACAGTGCAGGCAGAGCAAGCAGAGCGGGGACCCGACCCTCCCCAGGCCACTGGAGGAATAGCCAGGAGGCCAGTGTGGCTGGGGTGGCCCGATCAAGAAGAGGGTGTGGTAGAAATAAAGTTGGAGATGCAGGATTTGTCCCTGATTTCCCAAGGGAGAAGCAAAGACACAAGGTGTTAATTTAGGTCCGTCACGGGTCCAGACTGAAACCCAGGTCTCCCAGCTCCTCATTCAGAACCTCATTCCCCATAGCACAGTCCCACTGTCATGTGCTTCTCAAAATTTGTTTGATCTACAAGTCACATAAAGGTCTTAACTTGAATAAAGTTACTGTACCTATTTGGAAATAATTGGAGTAATATTTGAATCTCTGTATTAAATATGTGGGGTTAAAACTCATATTGCAAATTTCTAACCCCAAAATGTTGATACATGGGGTTATTTGTATTTCTTTTTATTTTACTCATTCACCATATTTCTGGTTGTTATAACTATTATAATCTTACTATCTGAGGGGGTTTTTTTTCCATTTTAAGGGAAAATTTATCAGCAAGGCAAAAGGTATTCGAAGACATTTTGAAATTTCTAATTTGGAACATAAAATCTTTACTTGGGGAATCCTCAAAATACATGACCTAGGATACTTTCAAAATAAATCTTTGTTTTCCTGGACTTTTAATTTGCTTTTCAGTTGATCAGACACAAGGAGGCTTAAGTAGACCTTTTAAAATCGAATTTCTGTCAAAGATTTAACCAAGTGAATGTAAGCTCTTTATGGTCTTTTTTTAAGGTTATCCCATCAACAGGCAGCAAGTTGAAACGACCAACACCAACTTTTCATTCTAGTCGAACATCCCTTGCTGGTGATACCAGCAATAGTTCTTCCCCGGCCTCCACAGGTGCCAAAACTAATCGAGCAGGTAAGTACCTACCCATGACCTATGTCTTGGGCTGAGGAGTGAGAGGGAAGGGCCAGGCTTGAGTCTGGAAACCGTAACCTATGCTTCACTGCTCCCAAGGAGCCAGTTATGAAAGTAGCACTTAGTGTGGTGTGCAGAAAGACAGACCTGTGGGTTTTCAGATGACCCCCTGTTCTTGATCAGAAAGGATCACATTTGGGAGAATGTGAAAGAAGGGGCCTCCTAAAAGCAGGGCCGTCCTCAGAAGCCAGTGTAGTGTTGATACATTTGCTAATAACTTTTCCAACAGTCCATTTTTATTATGGCTGCTGGTGAACCGGGAAAGTAAGGGAAAGATCACATTTGTTCACCTGCTGCTGTTCCTCATGGGGACCTACAAGTCTGAATTCACGTCCTGGCTCTCTGCTTCCCATCATTCAGCCTCCATTCCCAGACTACCCATGGATTAGCCCAACTGGTAGACTCACTACCTGTGCTCAGGCGATGGCCCGACTGGCCCTGCCTGACCCCATTTTGGGGGCAGATAATGGTGCTGCTTCTAACCCTCAGGAGGCAGCTTCTCAATTAGAATCACAAAGCCAGAAAACATTTCAATGACTTCTGTGCAAGTGAGGAAACTGAGATATAGAAAGGCTGTCATCTGCCCAAGGTCACACAGCAGATGAGGTGGCATTAGGATCAGAACCCTAGCCTCTGCTCACTTATTCTTCTACCTCATGCCGTCTCTGTTAAGTCTAGTTAAGTCTTCTGCTTTATTCTTGAATTCCAGACCCTAAAAAGTCAGCCAGTCGCCCCGGGAGTCGGGCTGGGAGTCGAGCTGGGAGTCGAGCCAGCAGCCGGCGAGGAAGTGACGCCTCTGACTTTGACCTTCTAGAGACGCAGTCTGCTTGTTCAGACACTTCAGAAAGCAGCGCTGCTGGGGGCCAGGGCAACTCCCGGAGAGGGTTAAACAAACCTTCCAAAATCCCGACCATGTCTAAGAAGACCACCACTGCCTCCCCCAGGACTCTAGGTCCCAAGCGATAACACTGTACAAGCACCCCCAAGCCACTATCCACTTTGAATCCTGCTCCATACATTGGGTGTATATTTATTCTGAACAGGAGAAGTTATATTGTTAAAAGTGTAAAAGAATAATTGTGTTATGAAGCTGCCTTATTTTTTTCTTTTTGTAAGTTACAATTTTCATGTGAATATTTATGTAGATAAAATTTGCCTCCTGGTAACCCTGTAATGGATGGGGCCCAGAAATGAAATATTTGAGAAAAACAAGTGAAAAGGTCAAGCAAATGTGTATTAAAAAAAAAAAAAAAGAAAAGCCTATAAATAGGGTTTCTGCGCGGTGCAGGGTTGTAAACCTGCTTTATCTTTTAGGATTATTCCTAAATGCATCTTCTTTATAAGCTTGACTTGCTGTCTCAGCAAGATAAATTATATTAAAAAAAATAAGAATCCTGCAGTGTTTAAGGAACTCTTTTTTGTAAATCACTGACACCTCAATTAGTAAGAACTGAGGGGGAGGAGGGCACTTATAATTGCTTTTTCCAATGTTTTAATGTTGTGATTTTAGCTGAAGAGAGGGAACCTCATCTAAGTAACATTTGCACACGATACAGCAAAAGGAGTTCATTGCAATACTGTCTTTGGATCTTGTTTCAGTACTGGGTGTTTAAAGGACAAATAGCTGCTAGAATTCAGGGGTAAATGTAACTGTTCAGAAAATGTCAGCACATTAGGATTTTGAACTGATTTGTGACTTCCTATCCAGCCTAGCCACCAATAACTCTTGTGTTCACTGGGACCCAGACCCTTGGCAAGGGGGCCTCCTGGGTGGCATTGTGAATTATAGATTTGTTTATCTACATTTTTGCTATTTATTTAAATGGTCGATCAACTTCCCACAAACTGAGGAATGAATTCCACAAGCCTGTTCTGGAAATGTGGACATGAGACAAAAGCACTTGCTCGTCCTTTAACGGAGTTCACCAGCACACTTGTTAACCAGTCCCGTTTGCTTTCGTCTTTTTTTGTGCGTAATAAAGTCAACTGACCAAGTGACCATGAAGAGGGGCTGTCTGGGGCTCCTGTTTTTTAGCTGCTGTTCCTCTTCAGCTCCGACCATGTTGCTGTGTGATTATCTCAATTGGTTTTAATTGAGGCAGAAACTGAAGCTCTACCAATGAACTGTTTAAAAACAAGACACACTTTTGTATTAAAATTGCTTGCAGTAACAAATGTTTTGTATTTCCTGATTTCCTTTTCAATCATTACCTTGTATATCAATGTTACCCTGGGGTATAATAGTGTTGTAGGTACTTAAATGCATTATTCAAATCAAAATATCTTGATGGATAAATTAGGAAGCTCATTAATAGGGAAATTTTTATTTTATCTTTGTGAATTTTGTTTAATAAAGCAACAAAATAATCAGGATATTAACATAAATATGTAGGGTATCTGTCCCACTTACATGTTTAAACAAATACCAGTATGCAGGAAGACATTAGAAATCACAAAGATCCTGGGGTTTGAGGGAATGGGGCCAGTTTCTCACAGTATGCTGAAATTTCTGGTTAAATGATAGAATTGCAGAGGTAGAAGCAAAATTGGTCATCATATCTAGCTCCTTTGTCTTACAGATAGAGAAACTGGGATAAGAAAGTAGATGACAAAGGGATTTCCCTGCGTTTACAAAACGAGTAAATGACAAAGTGGACCTTAATTCCAATCCTTGACCCCTATTTGTCTGGCATTTCTATTTCTTTCAGCCTCAAGTTGGCTTTGTAATGGTTAGAACAGCCAAATATTAACTGGTACTAACAACAGGGAAAAGACTGGAGCACCTGAGGGGTAAGAGGGGCTCACACCCAGGCCACCTGTGCTCTTGATCATTAGGCCACACTCTTAGGATGCAGAAACTTGGTAAGATAGATGCATGTTTGGCAAAGCTGTTTGAGGCCAAATATCCAGATTTAAGAGGAATTTGCAGCCTCATGGATTCTGAAGGAAGTGCTTACTCTATTCTTCATGGAATTGGGTAACTTCAAGCTGCCAGAACTTTGTGTAGTTACGCCTCTAAGGCCGCCTGACAGCCAAGACATGCTGAGACCAGTTTGACCTCCATCTTTCTAGAGTCTGGACTTTGGTCATTTGCTTTCTTTTACCAAGTAATTAAAGTTTTCCCTGGGTTTTTGCAGCAAAGCTCAGCTGGCGGTGGCACCCACAGAAAGTGTATTTCCATTCAACACCTGCATGTAAAACCAAATGCCAGAAAAAGGGTTAAAATAGAGTTCCGTGATAGAAATGCTACACAAGGAATGCAAATTTGCTATCTGCTGGATACTTGAAAGATGCAATAACAATAGCTAACATTTATTGACTGCTTACTATTATATAAGCCAGTGATTGTGCTAAATGCTGTATATACATTCCTATTTAATACCCGTCACAATCCTATGATCATTATCCCCCTTTCCTGGATGGGAAACTGAGTCTGCGAGAGGTTAAATAACTTGCCTAAGGTCACAGAGTTGCCAAGCAGCTGGGAAAGCCCTTGTTTTGACATTACTTTCTCCAAGAAACTTTCCCCACCTCAGTTCCCTTCCGGTTCTGGTGGTCTGGGATTCCACTCACACGTCGCCCAACCCCCACTTCCCAGCCCCTCCTCTTCTGCCGTTCCAGACACTTCGCCCGCTCCTCTGTGGGAACACACCTTACATTCTGCCTCTGGAAATGACTGTGTTCACCAGCTGTCACCCTGTTAAGAGTGGGGGCTGCTCAGGGGCAGGGGACTTGTCCACTTGATCTCTGACTCCGGGCACAGCACACAGCCGCCCACGGTGGCTGTTGCTGAATTGAACCGTGGGCTGAGGGCCTTTGGAATGGCTAACACCTGCTGTTTAGGTTTATGGCAATGTGAAGCCCATTGTTTAGAGAACACAGCTATTTCCACTCATCCTACATCCATAGAAATCATTTCTGTCATAAGAATCAGCCCAGTGCTGGGCAGCTTGCAGTCTGCCTGGGAGCCCAGCATTGCACAAAACGCACCCTGAGATTTGCAGGCTAGATCTGAGGCCCCAGATGATGTGATGTGGCCTCAAAGGGGAGCATAGAGGGTGCAGAGAGGACAGTGAGGGGATGGGCAGAAGATTCAGAGACCCTGACCAAGCTGACATGGGGACGATCCCTTGACTCTGCCCTCTGCCCCAATCAAGCCCTGTGGATTCAGCCTCCTAAAGAGTTTTGTCCTCTGCTCCTCCACCCCTTCACTGTTAGAGGCTCATTGTCATTGTAACCCCCACCCCAAAGCTGTGCCTGCCTCCAACTGCAGGGCCCCGACTCCTGCCTCCTTCCTGCCTATCCATACTGCCCTCTGCATTAGGGTTCTGCTCTTGCCTTGGGCACTTTCAATGGCTAATCTGCATTATCCTGAGGATAAAGCTCCGTGTCCTTATGGGGTTTACAAGCAGTGTGAAAATTTACCTGTTGGGTAAAATACAGACCAGACAGGTGCTTAAGGCACCAGCAAATGATTATTTACCTGAAGAATTTATTGATATTGAAAAACATTTTTGAAGTGATCACTTCAAAATGTGATTTTGTTGGGCATTATACAGTTGTTGGAGGTTTAATCTTGAATCCACATGGGGCAATGGTTCCCAACCTTTTTGGCACCAGGGACCACTTTATGGAAGAATTTTTCCACAGATGGGGGTGGGGGTGTGTGTGATGGTTTCAGGATGATTCAAGTGTATTACATTTATTGTGCAGTCAAACCTCTCTGCTAATGATAATCTGTATTTGCAGCTGCTCCCCAGTGCTAGCATCACCACCTCAGCTCCACCCCAGATCATCAGGCATTAGAGTCTCATAAGGAGCGCACAACCTAGGTCCCTCGCATGCGCAGTTTACAGTAGAGTTCATGCTCCTCTGAGAATCTAATGCTGCAGATCTGACAGGAGGGGAGCTTATGTGGTGATGTGAACCATGGGGAGCAGCTGTGAATGCAAATGAAGCTTCTGTTGCTTGCCTGCTGCTCACCTCCAGCTTTGTGGCCTGGGACTGGTACCAGTACCCTTCCGCCACCAGGGTGTTGGGGACTGCAGACATGGGGGACACCATAATCACTCGGTGTTCAGGACCCACCTCTAGTTCCCTGGAAGGCCCTTGTGGTCAGCCCCTCCAGACTCAGCCATTTGTCCCCTTGGCTCTCCAGCCTCCGTGGAACAGCTAACGTGCACGTGCCCACCTGCCCCAGCCCAGCTCCACTGCTGCGAGACCTGGGGGAAGTCTCTTCATCTTCGTGTGCCTCAGTTTCCTCACCTGTTAAAAAGAGACGGTTCTAATGGTATGTGTCCCGTGACAATGAGGGAGCATTACAGAAGTGACACAGGACACACACACTCAGAACCTGCCTGGCGCCTGGTAAGTGCTAATTGTTACCTGCCATTGTTAGGCTCGCTGGAATCTCAGGGCCTTGACACAAGCTATTCCCTCTGCCTGGAACACTTTCCTCCCACTCACCTTTCCTGTCCTTCCAGACCAATTCCATCCATCCTTCTGAGCTCAGGCTAGGTGCCATTTTCAGCGCAGCGCCGTAATTATAAATGAACAAACGAGGGGAGAGAGCACCTAGGGAAGGAATAGCAAGGTGTGTAGAAAGGGGCTGAGTCAATCGAAATGTTTCCCTGAGGATCCTTCTCTTGCAAACCTTGCACCCGGCCGTGAAAACTGCGAAGATGCACAAAGGCGACGCTCCGGTGCTCGCAAAGGGCCCCGGAGGTCCTCGGCTAGCCTGGAGGCCGGTGCGCGTCTCCTCCGCGCGGCTAGTTCCGCCCCGGGGTCCACGGGGCACGCAGTGAGCGCTGGCGGGGGCGGCCGCCGGGGGCGCTGCCGGAGAGGACGCTGGAGCCGGGTGGGTGGTCGCGCCAGGAGGAGCCACTGAGCAGGTGTCCGGGAAGGTGGACCCGCAGCAGCGCGCGCAAGCGGACCTCGGGGAAGGCACCTGGATGCGGCGAGGTGCTGCGGTGGCCGGAAACCCGGGCCCGGCTGCTGCTGGCAAAGGAATGTACCCCACCCTCGGGGCTTGGCTGGCATCGGCCCGCCTCTACAGATGGGACTGAGGCCCGGTGGCAACACCCCGCGCACCAAGGCGGAGCTGCTGGACGGGCACTGGGGATCCCCGCCAGGGCCACAGCATCAAGGACACGCCCCGCAGGAGCGCATGTGCCAGCTGTCCCCGGACGGCGCCGCCACCCTGGGGTCCCAGAGCGGAGGCTAGAGGCTGGGTGGGAGCCCAGGACGACCCTGACGGTGCTGGCGCCGGGGCTGCGGACCCCTTGCCCGGCCCGCCCACCGGCCACCGAGAGGTCCTCCCGGGCGTCGGTCCCCGGCCTCGGCCCCGCCCTCGCGCCCCCGTTGGTCGCGCCCGGGGCGGGGCGGGGCGAAGGGCGCGGGCGGCCGCGGCGGGCAGCACAGACGGGGCCGGGCCGGGGGACTCGCGGGTTCGCGCCGCCGGGATCGCTGCGGGAGCTCGCCCGTCTCCCCTGCCCGTTGCGCGGACCTCGGCCTCAGCCGGACTGGCGGGCACGGCGGTGACAGACGGATTAGCCGACGGTCCCCAGTCCGCGCAGTACCCTGCCCAGAGGCTGTGGGTGCCCGTCCGCACGGCCCCGGGCCGGGACAGGTGCGGCGCGGGGACCGCTCTGGGATCGCTCTGAGGCCGCGGGCGACGCTCGCCCCGTCCCGCCGGCCGCCGAGCCCAGCCGGCCGCTCACCGTCGGGGCGTCCCGGCCCGCGCGGCCCGCGGAGCTGATGCGCGCCCGCTGAGCCCCGGCCGGCCCGCCATGGCCGCGCGCCCCGGCCCGCTCTGGCTCCTGGGCCTGGCGCTGTGCGCGCTGGGCGGCTATGGCCCCGGCCCGCGCCCCCCGCCCGGCTGTCCCCAGCGTCGTCTGGGCGCGCGCGAGCGCCGCGACATGCAGCGCGAGATCCTGGCGGTGTTCGGGCTGCCCGGGCGGCCCCGGCCCCGCGCGCCGCCCGCCGCCGCCCGCCTGCCCGCGTCCGCGCCGCTCTTCATGCTGGACCTCTACCACGCCATGGCCGGCGACGACGACGAGGACGGCGGGGCCCCGGAGGGGCGCCTGGCCCGCGCAGACTTGGTCATGAGCTTCGTCAACATGGGTAAGTGCGGGCCTCCGGGATGGCATCGGGGACCCCGCGGTGACCGTGTGGACGGCGGGCTGAGTGTAAGGGGCCCGGCGCCCTCACGGTGGCCCGTCGGGGAGTGAACACGAGCTGCATCCTCGGGCAGTGCCAGACCTTGGCCGGGAACCGGGAGTCACGGGGGATGGACGCAGCCCACAGCGGCGTGGGGACTGCCCTGGTCAGGGAAGGTCTAAGGCACGTGGGGCTCCCGGGGCTGCAGAGTGGGCAGGAGCAGCGGGGAATGTGGACCCCCAGGGGCTGCATTCGCCCCCCGCCCCCAACACACCCAGGAGTAAGAGTCAGGCGACGTCGGTGCCCACCCAGGCCGCACCAGGAAGACAGCCTGGTCCTGGGAGACAGATGAGTAAACAGAGGCTGGGATGCTGTCACTGTGATAAGGGCAGTGCTGAGGAGAGGGACAAAGTTCAGTGTGGAAACCCGTGGTCACACCATCAGAGTGACCAGAGCTGATCCACTTGCCCTGAGTCCACAGCAGGCTCTTCCCTGTGCAGAGTCGCAGAGCCTGGGTGGGGCCGGCTGTGAGGGGAGCCGCTGGGGAAGGAGCAGACTCTCAGCTCGGTGGGGCAGGGACTGTGTCTTGTCACCTTGGGCCCCAGCAGCTGGGATGTGGCCTGGCATGGAGTGAGTGTCCAGGCCTGTGGAATGGCCCAGTGGGCAGCCTGGACCCTCTCTGTTCTCCCAGGCAAAGCCCGGCTTTTCCTCTCTGCAGACAGTTTTCTCTAAACCATGGAGCCATTTACTCTTAAAGGTCTCAAAGTTATTTTTTTCCACTAGAAAACTCTCTGTAGTCTACGGTCCGGAGTATTTCCTGTTGGTCGGTCCCCCATCTGCTTTTCCTCCTGTCTGTGGCTAGTGCCAGGCAGAGGTCTGGGCTGGGCAGACAACAGGCTGGGCCTGGGGACCCAAGGACCACAGCTCAGCCTGAAGTGGTCAGGGGAGCCGTGGGCCGAGAGCAGGGAGAGGACCCTGGCCATGGTCACCAGCCTCCTGTCACCTACAGCAGCGCTCATGACCCTCCAGCAACCCTGTTCACAGCCGTGGTCCTCATCCCATCTCCCAGATGAGGACAGGGAGACTCGGAGAGGCAATGTCACATCTAGGATGGCACAGCCTCTATGCAGCTGAGCCAGGACAGGCCCAGGTCTTCTGACTGTACATCCAGTGCTCAAGGAGGTGACATTTCTGTTGTCAGGTTAGGCTCTCAGGGTCGAGAGAGCTTTCTGAGGGATTTGGGCTGAAGAACACGGGGAACTGAGCAGCTGCACGTTTTGTGGAGTCCTCAGCCATTTGCTTCCTACACTAGGGCAGGGAGAGAGAACAGCCAAGCCTCTGCCCCCCCATGCCAGAGTTGCTGGTGGGCCGAGATGGGGAATGAGCAGCGGGAGGCAGCCGTTAACCAGTGCTGAGAGCCCAGTGCCAGGCACAGGACTCCGGCCAGTGGGATCTGGTTGCCACCTTCCCGGTTAGAGGGCAGGGTGGAGAGTTGGGACAGAGGAGCCCATATGTGGGGCTGGTACCAGGGCTCCATCCTCAGGACAGGCTGACCCAGGGCTCAGGACCAAGAAGAGTTGAGGATGGAGTCACCCAAGAATATGCCCAGGGGAGCCACCCACCAGAATGAATCACCACTCAGCCCACGTCCTGTTCCCCCCACCCCGGCATGCCCTGGGGTGGGTCAAGGCAAGCACAGCCTGGAGCGAGCTGTTGCTGTGAGTCCAGCAAGGCCTACTCCTGCTGTGTGACCTTAGAGCAGTCCCTCGCCCTCTCTGAGCCTGGGCCCTTCCTTGTAAAGTGGGGCTCCTAGTGATCGGTCCTCAGGGTGGTTGTGTGATTGGTTGATGGAGGGGGAGGAGCGTAAAGTCAGCCCCCCTCCAGAGGGTGCACCTGTGCCTGGCCGCTGTAGGCCCCAGTCCCTCCCAGCTACAGCCCAGCCTTGGCGTGGATGTGACAGGAACTTCCCCACGTGTCTTGTACACATGTGAAACCCAGAAATGGCCAACCAAAAAGTGTCTGTAGCTATTTTTAGAGTAGAAATTAGCATGTGACCTTTCACAGCCTTACAATTCCTCATTCAATTCATATGAAACTGGTTTGCCAGCCCCATTTCATGGGCTCAGAGAGGTTAAGTGGCCACCCCAGGGCCACACAGCATGTTCAGGGCAACATCCACGGCCGTGGAGTCCAAATCCCAGCTTCTTCCCACGCCAGCTCTGCGTGTTTCATTAAGACCCGGGGCCTCGGACGCTGTGGGTTTAACAAGCAGATCTTTGTTCAGGGGAAGCCCAGGCTGTGGGCGGGCGCAGCGGCTGTCAGAGGGCCTTCTTTATCCGGATGCACTAATGGCACCAGCAGAACTCTCTCGGTGAGAGTAGTGCTAACTGGTGATTACGGAGGCCGTCTGGGGCACTGGACACGTGCCAAGAGTCTCTCTGTGTTTAGAGCCGCAGGCCCCAGGCCCCTGAAGGTCTGAGGCCCAGAACCACCATGGGTGTAACAGCAGGGCCCCTGAGGTGTCACACCCACGCCCTGGCTCCCACACCTGCTGCCTCCAGCCCCACCTCTCCTATCGCCCTCATCTGGCTCCTGAGAAGCCAGGCCTGGTGTCCCCAGGCCCCTGCCTGTCGATGGCAGCCTGTGGGACCCAGAGGCCGGGTCCTGTCCAGGCCTCCCACCCATGGCCCCGGCGCCGCGTGGAGCAGGTGCTCCAGGAAGCCTGTCGTGATTTACCCTGGGGGCCAGGGCCGCGGTCAGACGGTGCCCCAGCCTGGCCTCTGTGTCCACATCAGCCCGTAGACCTGCAGCTCCTCTTTGTCCCAACAGTAATGGGGGCTGTCACCATGTGGAGCAGATGGATCCTGTCCCTGGTCCCCCGAGCCTGGGCCCCTCCTTGTAAAGTGGGGCTCCTAGTGATCTGTCACCCAGGTTCTTGTACCTTCTGCACCCGCCATTAATTCCTGCGTGTTCTGAGCCATGTCCCTTCCCTTCTCTGGGCCTCCGCTGTCTCGTCCAGTCTACAGTGATGGTGTCAGAAAGACGAAGTGCTCCCCGCTCTGGCCCTGTGGCTCAGTGTCAGAGGCATCTTCTCACAGCATCCCCGTCCCCTGCCCCAGTGCCTCACCCAGCCTGGCCCCTCCTGAGGGAGGAAGGACGGCAGCAAGGACCGACTCCGCTCCTTCTCCCTGAACCCTCTCCACCAGGGCTCCCCGGAGAGGCAGATGCCTGTGTTCCAGATGGAGAAACTGAGGCACAGACAGCACTAGCAGGCAGAAGTCTAGCCAGGGGCCCTTTTGCCCTGACCCTTTCCTGAACCAGACTGATTTATCCCCGTGGTGTCTGGTGGCTGAGGACAGGGGTGTTGATAAACTAACTGAGCAGCTGGTTTGGGAGAATCGGGACTGTGTGGGGATCAGGAACCTGCCCGGGTCCTGCTCTGCCCTTGTCAGCCCTGTGGCCTTGAAGTGCGATGCTTTATCTCCACGGGCCCCAGGGTCACATCCTTTGGTTCTTTACTAGGGAACTCTTTCACTTTCCCATTCGTTCATTCATTCATTCAAATAAGTTATGTAGCACCTGTTACCTGCCAGGCGCAGTTCTAGTTGTTGGGGACACAACAGTGAACAAAACCAAGTCCTTCCTGTCATGGAGCTGACCTCCCAGTGGGAGACACAAATAATAAATCCATGAGCCATGAAGATAATGGTCAGGTACGCTGGACAGTGATCCCCTCTCCTGGAAATGGGAAGGGTTGAAGGACAGCAGGGCAGACAGGACTGGGGTGAGGGTTTCTGACCTGGGACTCGCACACACAGAATTGGCATCCTGACTCCAACACCTGCTCTCAGCGTGATCTGGGCTTTCCAGCCCACCTCTCCCAGCCTCAGTTTCCTCCTCTGGAACATGGACATACTCAGCTTATAGGGCCGTTCTGGGCTTGTGTGAGATGCCACCCAGTGGTGACCATATGCCCAGAACCTCCACATCTGATACTTAATTTCCATCTCACAATGACTGTCACATCTTTGTTCTGAAAGGAGAGTGAGGTTCAGAGAGGTTAGGTGATTTTCCCAGGGCACACAGCAGGTTGTCTCTGTGCCTCCATAGCATCTGTCACTCTACCCAGGATGCAGCCTGGCCCATCATAGGGTGCAGTAAGTGCAGCATGTCAATGTGTGTTGTAAACTGAGAATCCTGGTTTTAAAGTATCTTTATTGTTTTGAGATTTATGAAAATAATGTATGTTCATTATGTAAAATTCAAATTATACAGAAACATAACATGGATGCCCCTGTTAGGGGAATGAATCTCATTCCTACCAGACAGTCCCTCCAGCAACCACTTTCTGATTTTAGTCACTGTAGATTCATTTGAGCTCTTCTTTGAACTTCATATAAATGGAATCATATAGCGTATGATCTTGTGCCTAGTCTTTCAATATAATTCAATATAATTTGAGATTCATCCATGTTATTGTAACATCTGTACTTCTTTGTTTAGAGACAGGCTCTCACTCTGTTGCCCCGGCTGGAGTGCAGTGGTGTGATCATAGCCCACTGTAACCTCGAACCCCTGGGCTCCAGTGATCCTCCTGCCTCACCCTCTCGAGTAGCTTGGGACTACAGGTGCACGATCACGCCCAGCTCATTTTTTTTCCTATATTTTTTACAGACAGGGTCTCGCTATGTTACTTAGGCTGGTCTTGAACTCCTGGCCTCAAGGAGTTTTCCCCACCTCAGCCTCCCAAATTCCTGGTATTATAGGCATGATCCCCTGTACCCAACCTGTAGTTATGTTTTCAATAATTAATTTGTATTCCATTGAATGAATATACCACAATCCATCCATTATTATTAGTGGACATTTGGGCTGTTTCTAGTTTGGGGTTATTATGAATAAAGCTGCTCTAAATGTTCTTATACACATCCTTCTGCGGATATATTAAACCTGAATTTTAATCCTGGGCGTGCCACTGGGGAGCTCTGAGACACTGGAAGCTTGCTGAAAGTCTCTGAACCTCAGTTTCCACACCTGTACGACAAGGTGAGGAGACTGTGCCTCCCAGGGCTGCGGAGGATGCAGCGATCTGTGCCGTGGGCTCAGCTGGACGCCCGACGCTTGGCAGGAACTTAATAAACGGGAGCTGGTCTGTCACCTCCTACTTCTGTGCCTTTGCTCATTTTGTACCCTCTTCATAGAATATATTCACCTCCGTTTTTGCTTGTCAAAATCCACCCCTCTTTTAAAAGGAGATGGGCCAGGATTTCCATAAATCTGACTGGTCCCAGCCCCGACTCCATCCCCTAGAGACGGGCTTTTTCTGCAATGGAAGTCCCATCCCTCATCGTATTTCTCTTAGGGGTCTGGTCACTTGCCTGTGTGACTCAGGGGCACATCCAGCCCCTCTTCCTCCTACTCCTTGGGAAACCCTGAACAACCTGAAAACAGGGACCAAATCTGACTCTTCACGGCACCCCCACCCCACCGTGTACCAGCCCCTGCGTGGCGGGAGCTCCGGGCCGACTGGCAGTGTTGGGAGAGGAGCCCAGCGGCAGGCAGGGGCCCGAGAGCCAGGCAGGAGCTGGGCCTGGTCGGTGGGCAGAAGGGGGCCAGCCCTCCGTCTTTGTGGAAGCCGACAGTGGGTGCCACAGCTCCCTGGGCCCTCCTCTGGGACCCTGAGTCCCCATGGGCCCTGCCTCGAGGAGGGTGGCTTCAGCAGGCATCTCGGGCACCTGTTGACAGAAGAACCTTGTGGACAGGTGACCCTCCCATCCCAATATGGCCACCCATTGACTCCAGGGCCACTCATTGCGCACCGGCTCCAAGCCTGAACGTGCACGTCATGGGCCCCTAACCTGATCTGTGACCCCTGGAAAGCCTCTGCCCCTTCTGGGCCTCAGTTTCCCCATCTCTGCAGGGTTGCCCAAAGGCCTTTCCAGCTCTGACCAGAGAATGTGCCCACTCCCTGCCCGCTCACGGGGGCTCCTCCTCACGGAAACCTCTGCCCCACAGGCAGGAGGGAAGTGTCACCGTGCCCAGGTCTCTCTGGAAAATTCCCAGAGTTCAGTTCTTTCCCGCGGTTCAACTGGAGGAATTGCATCTTTCTTGCTCGCATCTCCTGGGATCTATTCTTGGCCTTGGCGGGCTTGATGTGGTGGCGCGTGGGTGTTCCCTTTTAATTTGGGGCCCGGAGCCGTCCGAGGCCCGGCCCGGTAATTACGAGCGCAGAGCCAGTTATGGAAACAGCTCTTGAGAAAAGCCAGTGAGGAGACCGGACCGAAAATACCCCAGAAGTGAAGGCCCGGGCCTGCCCTAGGCGGCGCTGAGATTTCTGGGTGCGAGGAACCCCTTCAGGACGCAGGCTGACCCGTCGTCCACCCTGTGGCCCTTCCGCTGGCCGGCGGAGGCCGAGGAGACCCGGGGGACCTTGCGTTAGGCCTGACGTGGCCCCTCGGCCTTCGCTACGAGCAGGACTGGCCAGACGGGCCCAGCCTGTCCGCCCCGGGGCTCTGGGGGAGCCTGTCCCCCACCTCAGGGCCAGGCTGGAAGGAGGCAAGTCCCACAGCAACGCGAACTGTCGGTGGCATCTGATGGAGACGCTGTGACGTGGAAGCCACTCCCAGACCAGCAGTGATGCCCCGGCCCAGGTGCCGGACACGGAGCTGCCGTCCTGGGGACAGGCAGCCCTTGGGAAGAATGGGCTGGGTCCCACCCCGCCCCTGGGGCCGCCGGAGCACAGGGCTTGCTGAGCTGACCGCTGAGAGCCTCTCGTGTCCCCCTCACGTGGCTCCGTCCCTGCTGTCAAAGGGCTTTCTGTGCGGAGGGGCAGCTGAAGCAGGAACAGGAGCCCCTGGCACAGCGGGAAGGGAGAGACCAACGGCCTGATCCGTGTGGGGTCGGAGGAGAAGGGGGCTCCTCAGCCGGGCTGAGAGGGAGGCAGCCTTTGTCACGACGGGAGGGTCGACCCCAGAGAGAGCAGCTTCAGGAGGGACTCTGGGGAGGGTGTTTGCAGCCAGAAGGCGCAAGAGGCCGAGAGGGACAGAGGGCGGGGCCAGCTCGGGGAGGGCCTGGAACACAGAGCTGAGCTCCTGTGGGCCTTGCGGGGCTGGGAAGGGTCTGAGGGATGCGGGACGGGTCACACGGGTCAGAAGTTCTGTTCTCTGAACAGCCACTCAGAGCTGGAGGGAGAGGGTGTCTTTAGAAGTCTTACTTTTTGGTCAGAAACGAGACAGATTTAGGTTGTCTGGGTGAGTCTAAATTTTGTCCGGGGCTCAAAAATAGCTGGAGCCTTTGTTGGTGTCGGGCCGATGGTCACAGGGCTGGACATCTGGAGGGCTGGCGTGCGAGTGGCAGGCGCAGCGCCCCGGACGTGGCCAGTGGCCGTGACGGGTGGAGGCCGCCTCCTGCCCACAGCAGGCCTTTCCTGGAAACGTGGGATCCAGAGGTTGTTTTAGCTGAGGCTGGAGGAGGAGGCCGAGGGTTCCATCAGCGCACGCTGGTGATTCACGATTGTTTATTTTCCTGGGGCCACAGTGAGGCGGTTCAGAAAGGAAACTTTGACTACCTCCCCGGGTGGGGCCCTGTGGAAGGTAGCATTGTCTGTTCCATGTGCTGAGCATGGCCTGTTATCACCGTGGAGCTGGCTGTCAAGAGTCCCTGTCGGCTGGAGAAAACTCTACAGGTGCACTGTGGCCGCAGTGGCTTCCCACTCACCTCCCAAGGTCAGGGGTGGTCACAGCATCAGCAGCAATCGGACTTTTAAAATTCTTCCTACATCACAGGGCTTCTTTGAATCACCATGCTGAGTTCTCAGAGGCTGAGAAACAGGATTTGTTACAGACGAACTGGCCTTGCTGTCACTCCAACCTCTTCTTGTTTGCCTCAACCCCTGACCACTAGATTCCAGCCACACCAGCCTCCTTGATGCTTCTCAAACACCCAGGGCCTTTGCACCTGCTGTTCCCTCTGCCTGGAAGGCTGTCTCCTAGCTCTTCACATGACTGGTTCCTTCTCCAGACATGGCTATTTTTCCCCTTACATACTAGGTTTTAGAATAATGGAATGGGATCTTAGCATTCCTAAAAGGCAGTGGTTCTCAACAAGGGACAATTTTGACTCCAGGGGATATTTGGCAATATCTGGAGACATTTTTGATTGTTGCAACCAGGGAGGGGAAGTGGGTGCCGCTGGCATCTAGAGGGGCAGCGACCAGGGATGCGGCAAACCATCCTGTAATACACAGGACAGTCCCCCACAACAAAGGACTATCTGGCCAAAAATGTCCATAGTGCCAAAGTTGAGAAACCTGTTCAAAGGTGACCAGTGTATGGTGGTGGTGGTGATGATGATGACGATGATGATGCACTCACCCTTTCTAAGGTAAAAGGTCATCTTTGTCTGTTTATGTTGCTATAACAGAATACCTAAGGCTAGGTAGCTTATGAAGAAAAGTGGTTTATTTGGCTTTTAAGTCTGGTGGCTGAAAGGTTCAAGATTGGGCACCTGCATCTGGTGAGGGCCTCAGGCTGCCTCAATTCATGGTAGAAAGGGGAGTGGGCAGGTGTGGAGATCACATGGTGAGAGAGGAAGCGAGAGAGAAACCAAGGAAACCAGACTCTTTTTACAGACGCCCACTCTGTAGGGAACTCATCTATTCCTGTGAGACGGAGACCTCACTCACTACCACCGTGGCACCCTTGAACTCCTCTCCTAAAAGTGCTCTTTCATTCTCTACCACAAGGCCAGGCTGTGAATTTCCTACATTTTGACACTCTGCTTCCCTTTAGATTACAAATTCTGCCTTTAGGTCGTTCCTTTGCTGTCGTAACTGAGTGTAAGCTATTAAAAATAACCACTCTGATTATTGAGCACTGAGCTGCTTAAAAATTTCTTCTACCAGATAGGCAAGTTCATCATTCTTAAGTTCTGCCTTCCGGGAAGCCCTAGGGCATGGCCACAGGGCAGCCGTGTTCTTTGCTATGGTGTGACAAGGACGGCCTTTATTCCTGTATCCAATGCCTTGTTCCTCAGTTTTGTCTGAGACCTCGTCAGAGAGACCTTACTCTCCACATTTCTATCAGCATTTTGGTCATTATCACTAAACCAGTCTCTAAGAAGTTCCAACTGTCCCTTGTCTTTTTGTTTTCTTCTGAATCCTCCCCAGAATGACCCTTATTGTTGTGTTCATGGCAATACAGGCTTTTTCCAGCCCGCTCCTCCAACTTCTTCCATCCACTACCTAGTACCCGGCTCCAAAGCCACTTTTGCATCTGCAGGTACCTGTACAGCAACACCCTAACCTTCGGGACCAATTTTCTTAGTCTGTTTTATGTTGCCATAACAGAACACCTATGTCTAGGTAATTTATAAAGAAAAACAGTTTATTTGGCTCATGAGGCTGGTGGCTGAAAGGTTCAAGAGCAACTGCAACTGGTGAGGCCTCAGGCTGCTTCAGTTCATGACGGAAAGTAGGAGGGGAGCAGGCACGTGCTGAGAGATCACAGGTGAGAGAAGAGGCAAGAGAACGAAACCAAGGGAGCTAGACTCTTTTTAACACATCCCTACTCTCTAGGAACTAATCCATTCCTGGGAGAGGGACAGCTCACTCACCCCCCACCCCAGGGCATTAATGTATTGGATTATAACCCACAGAATAAAATAAACATCCACAAATCCATAATGATGTAAATAAATAATTCTAGCAGTGCAGTAGCATCATAATAGCTCACTTCAACCTCGAACTCCTGGGCTCCAGGGATCCTCCCGCCTTGGCCTCCTGAAGTGCTGGGATTACAGGTGTGAGTCACTGTGCCTGGCAAGTCTTTTTTTCAAAAGAATTTCAATTAATAATTGTGGAAGGAATGAAGGAAATAGAAAATCAGTATTACAGATACTATAGAATAATTGATGCAGGCAGGATTCACTAGTGGGTACTAAAATTAGTGGGCACAAGCTTGAAGAGAAACAGGATATGTGCTTAACCTGGAAGTATCTTCCTCATGGTATTTATTATTTACAAAAGGAAAAATAGTGACATTACAGTGAAAAGCCTGGCAGACATCCTGTAACCAAGGAATCAAAGTTAACATCGCTAGTAATAAGACAGATTGACATAACGTTACCCAATTTCATGCTCTATGGTAGTCTCCAAAATCCATATCTTAGTCTAAACATGAGAAAACATAAAACAAACCCAAATTGAGGGAAGTGCTACAAAATAACTGACCGGTACTCTTCAAAAGTGTCAAGGTCACGAAAGGAAAGACTGGAGAACAGTCACAAGTCAGAGGAGCCCCAGGGGAAATGACAAGGAAACATAACCCGGGATCCTGGATTGAATCCTGGAACAGAGAAAGGACGTTAAGGGGCAGTAGTAGAAAAGCTGGTGAAATCTGAGAAAAGTCTGTATTTTAGTTAACAGTATCACACCAACATCAATTTCCTAGTTTTCTTAATTGTGCTACACATTGGCTATGTAAGCTGTTATCATCAGGGGAAGAGTATATCTGGAAAGTCTCTGTACTATTCTTGCAACTCTTCTCTAAATCTGAATAATCTGGGCCGGTGCAGTGGCTCACGCCTGTAATCCTAGCACGCTGGGAGGCTGAGGCGGGAGGAGCCCAGGAGTTGGAGGTTGCAGTGAGCTATGATGACGCCACTGCACTCTGACGTGGGCGACAGAGACACTGTCTCAAAAAAAAAAAAAGAAAGAAAGAAAGAAAAAATTAAATAATCTAAAATTTTTTCAAAATAAAGTTAACAGCATAAATAAAGCAGCCCCTCCCCCCAGCATCATTCCCAGTCCCACCTCTCTGTGTCCTTCACAGCTCTAACCACACATGCTGATCTTGTTTATCCCCCTGGGCAGGGTCTGGTCTGTCTTGTTGGCTTCAGTGTCTCCTGTGCCTAAATAGTGACTCGCACGCGACAAGCACTGCTCTCAAATGTGTTGAATAAATGAATTAATTAATATTCCTGGACGTGACCAGCAAAAATGAATGGGAAAAGTGAACGTTCTTGTAAAGTCTTCAGACCATGAGACGGCAACAGAATCAGGAATCCTCCCACAAGCCCAAAAGTGAAATTATGGGACCCCCAAAATTAGGAATCTTGGCCCCAGATTTTGCAGGTGGGGGAAATAATTTACGACCCAGAAACCTTGCTCTAAACAGCAGTAGTCCCTCCCAGGGCCAGCACAAAGAGAGGATTCCTGGCAGGACACATCTCAGATGGTCGGGATCCAGGACACGGGCCAGATGGGGAGCACCCCCTGCACCCTCACCCCCAGCCTGTCTGGGATGAACGTCCCAACCCCACAACTGGCCGTGGAATTTTACTGGGAAAACCTGAGAAACGACATTGTACAGACCTTGGCCCTGCTGTAAATTCCCTCCATGAACCCCCAAATAATAGCAGGGCTTTGGGAAGCAGCAGCAGCCATTCTGTGCTGTGTGTTCAGGTGTCTGTCTTTAGTCCTGAAGCGTTTGGGGCCAATACCAACTTGGTCTTTATGCCATCTTTTCAGCATCGGACAGTGGTGGTCCACTGTAGTGGACAGAGTCCAGCCAGGGTCAGGACTCCTGGGTCCTGTTTCCACATGTGTATAAAGTGGGTGCAGAGTGTGCGTGGTGCTCTCTGTCTGGGCCAGCACTGGTCTCAGTGGTGCTGCTGAGGTGCTGCCTCTCTGAGCCCGGGCATCTTCGGGAGATTCCAGACCTTGGTTATATGGGAAGGCAGGGCCTGGGCGTGCACCCACAAGGAAATGCTCCTGAACAGTCCAGCCCTCGCTGGACCATGACCAAGTACCGACCACAGTGAGCAAACCTGACCCTATATCAAAGTGTCGTTTTGCAGATGTGGACACCCAGCCCCGAAAGTTAAATGCCTTGACTAAGGTCGGGCAGGTGAAAGCTGGCATCTTTAAGTCATCCAAATGCCTGCCAGTTCAACTGATGTATTTTCATGTTATATTTTCTCTCATGCCACATTTTTATTTGAAAAAAAAACAAAACAAAAAAACCCTGAATGTCTCCCTCCCCCCACCCAATGCCTGTAGAGTTTCAGATGGTGCTGGCTGCATGGCATCACTTTGGCACTTTAAGTTAGGAAATTAGAGGTTAGTGCCCTCCCACCTCCTAAGGAATGGGTACCACTTGTATCCCATAGTCCCTTCCCTTTCACAGACGAGAACACTGAGGCCACACCAAGGAGTACCTGGTCACTGGCAGGTTCAGGACCAGGAGCCCCAGCTACGGGCCAGAGAATCTGCACTTTTCAGTGCTGTGTTGGTGGCTAAAGCAGGGCAGCTTGCCCAGAGCCACCACAGGGGAAAATCCAGGTCCTAGCAACTGCTTTTTCCCCCACATCAGCTTTTGAGAAATATCTTTCCTAATCCAAAGGAGCAGTCACTGCCCAGCTATAAATCCAGCAGACAAAGGGGCACTCCCTTCAGGCGGTGACAGGAATGTCCATGTTAGTGCTGTACCCCAGGAAGTTTTATCAATGTCTGCTGAAAATCATTATTTTCCTAAAAATTTCCCAACTTCTAGGCTTGCCCGGAACAGCCAGCATAGGCCGTTTCCTGTGCTGGAACTCCTGGGCGGCTTATCGATTTCACAAACCCACGGGAAGGGAGTTTGGAAGTGGGGTCAGTTCAGTTGAGCAAGACTCTTGAGCCAGCCTGTGCGGCCCCACCCGTCAGCGAGGGAGGAAGGCCACAGAGCTCGTGTCCACGCAGAGCTGGTGGCTTTGTGGGCTGTCTCTTCGGACGCAATATGAGATCAGCATCTGGTCATTCCCAGTGAGCCCCCAGGACCCACCTGTCTGCCTCCGCTGTGCCCTGGGGGCAGGTGTGTATCATGATGCTGTGACACAGATCGGCCCAGGACAAAACTGAGTGGCTCCTTCACTGTCACACCCTGTGACAACCAACAGCAAGGACTTATTTCATCCTGCAAACTGGGGCTTCTTACACAGCCATGTAACACAAGTGGTCTGCCCAGTTCCTGAATCCACTGCAATTGTCACCAAAGTTGTGCATGTGAGTGTATCTGTTTTCATCTCTTTGTATTTCAGTGAAAAAACCAGACAGAAAGTGTATCTAGGGAGGGGGGCACACGTGTGTAGATGTTCGGGGCATGGGCATCACTCAGCAAATGTCCAGAACCCTGCCCTGGGCAGTCCCTGCCTGTGGCTGCGGCACCTGGACCGTGCCCTGCAGCACACTGAACAGCCTGGCTCTCGGGTGGGCATTGGCTGTGTGCCAGGCACCCTCGGGTGCTGTTGGACAATGCACGACCCAGTCCTCCTCCGCCCTGCCCAAGCAGGTCTGGCCCCGGCCCTGCCCAGCACAGCCGCTTGCCCGTCCGCCACTGGGCCAGGTCCCCACCGCGAGGACAGGAAGTGCTCCCCACATCCGTCTCGGGCCACACAGCCCGGTGCTTTTTAAAAACCTGGCTGTGGTCACCGAGCCCAGTAGCCAGAGAGAGAATTTTTAAAAAGACTCACAAACATATAATTAAAATCTCAGTGTTGGGTTTTGAGGAAGGCGCTGGGCGGCTCCCAGCCCTGCTTTCCGGAAACACAGATTTTTAGTGTTTGAAAGTGACAGGAGGCTAAAGTGAGACCGCCCTAAATATACCATCCTGGGCATTTCCGTGCAGGGAAATGTGGGATTTATTCCGCAACCGCGGACTCCGCCAGACTCTTAGACCAGCCCCCGCCGCGGGGCCGCCTCGGATCCCACCTCCAGCCCTTGCGCCAGCTCGGCCTCCAGGGAGTCTTGCAACCCGCCACTCGCCCCACCAGGCCCTGCTGCCCCCACCTGCTGTGCTCCCCGCTGGCCAGAGGCACAGCCCATGTCCTGGCCCGGCTCCCCTGCTGTGCCCCACACCTGCTGGCCTAAGGGCACCTCCACACCTGTGCAGGTGGGGTCCCCTCTGCCTAGAGCGCCCTCCCTGCCACCTTCTCCAACCACCAGAACTCCATCCCATCCTTCAAGGCCAGTTCAGGTGTCACCTCCTCCGTGGAGCCTGCTCAGATCACACCACCTCGTGGGACCCTCGGACTTCCCCAGCACCTGACTGGGCCTCTCCAGCAGCTTGTCACTCCCACCCTGGCTCTTCTTGTTCCTTTCCATGTTTCCCTCCTCCCTCCTTCCTCCTTCTCCTTGTTCCAAAAAGGGAAACTGGGTCCTTTGCCCTCTGCTGTTTCCAGGTGATCACTTGCCTGCCCTGCCCTCGGGTCCCTCCACTCTAGGCCTGTGTCCTGCAGTGCCCTGACACTGCGGCAGGTTCACACTCCTGCCTCAGCCCAGCTCAGCTGTCAGCTCTGAGCCCCCCACCTCATCCCTGCCCTCCCATCCAGGCAAGGGGCAGATTCTGGATGGCCCGTGTCCCGCTGAGATGCCCTTGGTTATGTCCCTGTCCACCAGGGTTCCCCGGGAGGGCCTGGCCCTTTCCTGCCTTGGGTCCGATGTCTGTGTCCCTTTGGCCTGGGAGCTCCCAGAGGAGGGCCCAGCCTCTGTCTCACCTGCAGGTCCCAGGGCCAGATGGGGGTTGGGGGGCTGCGAGCCAGGTTTGGGGGTGGCCAGGCGCAGGGCTCAGGGTGGCCTGACTACACGACCTCTCGGAGCCTTGTCTACATTGTGGAATCCTGTCTACACCATGGGGCAGGCCTAGAACAAGACCATTTGCACAGGAGGAAGCTGGCACTGCCCAGGCCTCCCAGGGCCCCCCAAGGCAGTGGGTGACAGCAGGTCACCCGGCTCTGCCCACTCAGCAGCCTGAGTCACCCCGAGTGACTGGCTCCGCTTTGTCTTCCAGTGGAGCGAGACCGAGCCCTGGGCCACCAGGAGCCCCACTGGAAGGAGTTCCGCTTTGACCTGACCCAGATCCCGGTGAGGGAGGCGGTCACAGCCGCGGAGTTCCGCATTTACAAGGTGCCGAGCACCCGCCCACTCAACAGGACCCTCCACGTCAGCATGTTTGAGGTGGTCCAGGAGCAATCCAACAGGTGCCTTCCCCTGGGCCCCGGCGCCTGCCCCGCCTCACGGTCTCATGGTCAAGGCCCTGGTGGTGTGTCCCACCCACTGGGGGCTGGGGTGGGGGAGGGGGAGGATCTGTTCCCAGAGGATGGAAAAGGGAGCCAGGGAGATGGGAAAGATGTTTGTCCTGAGACCTCTGGGCACTGTGGGAACAGCCCAGAGACAGTCCTGGTGTCAGGTCCCCGTCCTGCCATCCTGGCCGTGGGACCTTGGTCGGGTCACTGAGCCTCAGTTTCTCCATCTGTATTCAGGCGCAGTAACACCTCTGTGGGCTGACTCAGTGAGATAAGGCGTGGAAGGAGCCAGCCCAGAGTCAGATGCGCCAGTGACGGGTCCCCAAGCGGACACTAGAAACTCACAGGCAGCTGTGCCGGCCACCAGTTAATTGTTCTTTCGTGTCCACAGGGAGTCTGACTTGTTCTTTTTGGATCTTCAGACGCTCCGAGCTGGGGACGAGGGCTGGCTGGTGCTGGATGTCACAGCAGCCAGTGACCGCTGGCTGTTGCACCGTAACAAGGACCTGGGACTCCGCCTCTATGTGGAAACTGAGGATGGTGAGGCTGAGGGGCTGCTCCCCCGGGGCCCTCACAGGCTGTCTCAGCAGAGGCCATGGTGGTGGCCTCCTTGGGCCCTGGTGTCCCGCCATTCTCAGCTGTGCCCACTGTGAGGGTCGATGAGGTCCAGAGAGGAGGTCCTGGGCAGGTGGCCCTGCTCTCCTGCAGAGCCCACATTTGAGTCTCTAAGAGTGAGCCCATGTCTTCCTTCCCCGGGACGCAGGCAGTTCTGCCCCCGGAGCGGCTTCTACATTGGGAGCTTCTGCACTGGGAAGGGAAGGAGGGGAGGTGGCTGCATCCCCAGGCTCTGAGTCCGAGAGGCCTGGGTTTGAATCCCACCTCGGCAATGCCCCACTCGGTGGCCCTGGCCTCAGTTTTCTCATCCAGAGAACGAGGATTCTCTCTCACTGCACGGGGATTTGGGGGGACAGCCTCTTTCATACCGGGCAGTGGGAAAGGCCGAAGGTGGGCACGAGGTTGGTGTGTTTGTGGTCCAGCAAGAGGGCGCGTGGGCTGCAGAGCCGGCCAGGGAGCAGTTGGAAGGAGCTGAGATTGAGAGAGGGCGGCAGGGGTAGCTGAGTTAGGGTAAACCAGGGCGAGGTATTCGGAGTTTGGGGTGGTTGATTTTGCTTAGTAGCAGGGAGGATGACAGGACCTGATTCAGGCTTTTGCAGAGAACCCTCAGAAATGCTGCCCTCAAGGGGGTGGAGGGTGACTCCCCACCCGTCCATAATGGCGACCCACAGGGACTTGCTGTCTGAAAGCACCGTGTGGACGGGGTGGGGCAGAACCTGCACAGTGAGGAGCCGGACAAGCTCCACGTCGCCTGGGAGGAAGGTCACATCCACACGCGCTGTGGACAACGGCGCTTCCCCTCGGAGGCCGCCTCCCCCAAGCCCATAACCCCCCTCCAGCCACGAGAAAACTCTCCGCAGAATACCTGACAAGTACTTCTCAAAACTGTCACGGTCATCAAAAACGAGGCAAGTGGAGCCTAAGCAGTTGTAACAACTAAATGCGATGTGGTGTCCTGGACGAGATCCTGGAACAGTGAAAGGACATTAGGGGAAAATTTATGAAATCCGAATAAATGATGGCATGTGCTTAGTAATAAGATACCAGTATTGGTTCATTAGTTGTGACAGGGGTACCCTACCTAGTAGTGTAAAATGTTAACATTCCCCAGGAGAAACTAGGCCCAGGTATATGGGAACGCTCTGTGCTACCTTTGACAAATTTTCTGTAAATCTCAACTGTTGTAAAATTAAAACTTTACAGAACATCTGCATAAAATAAGCAACCCCCTGACTTCAGCGGGGAGGGCAGACTGAGAAGGACGAGAGTGACGTCAGAGAGACCTGTCGGAGCCACACAGCGGTCCAGGAGGCGGCTGTGAGGGCTCGTTGGTGCGGAGACGGAGAAAGGTGGATGAATTAGGGAGGTGAGGATGTAGGTCCAGCTGGGGAACAGGTGAGGGAAGAGGGGAATGGTGGATGACATGTGGACCCAACCTGTGGATAGTTTTTAATAGATTTTTTGGCCTGAGTTGGCAGAAAATAGAGGAAGGGCAGGTTTCGGGTAGTAAGTCAAGAGTTCTTCTGTGGCTGGCATATGGAGACCCTCTGGGGTCCTACTGAGATCCCTGGACCTCATGGAAATGCCACTCCAGGGACAGGTCGGTATGGAGATCCAGGTGTGAGAAGCGCTGGAATGTAATGGATTTAAAGCCATGGAACTGGACCAGGTCACTTGGAGAAGGAATGTGTCCCTGGAGACGAAGGGGGTGGCCCAGAGCCCTGCAGCCTCCAACAGGAGGGACCAGGAAACCTGGAGGGCAAGGTGACCCAGACGCCAAGAGAGAAAAGTGTTTGCAGAAGCAGGGAGTTGTCATCTGTGTCCTGCTGTGAGCATAGAAGACAAGAACAGAGAAGTAACCAAAGGATTTAGTCACAGGAGGATGTTGATGACCAAGAGCTCAGTGTGGGGACAAAGTCTGATGGGGGAGGTGGAGGGAGGCAGTGGAGACAGTAGACAGCTCTTTCCAGAACCTTTGCTGGGGAAGGGGAGCAGAGAAATGGGGTGGTGGCTGGAGAGAAATGGGGGACAGGGCAGCGTCTTTACAGGTTAGGCGACACTCCTGCACTTCTGTGGGGGAGTGACTCAGTGGAGAGGGACGAAAACTGCAATACTCAGGACCAGTTCAAGGGTGAGGGACAGAGGACATTGGCGGCAGGCTCTTCAGGTGCAGGGGCCCTTCCTGATGGCTGTGTGGGAGGGACAATGTGCTTCACTGTCACAATGAGGGGTGAGCCTGAGCCCCAGGTGTTTGCGTTGGAGCAGACATCCACTCTCCCGGTTGTCACAGGATTAAACCAGGGTGCCCCGCACAGAGGGAGTGCTCAGAGAGGGGTGGCTCATCACCACCATCAGCGTCCCCCTGCTGTGCCTGTTCCTTAGACACTGGCAGCTCTGGGGAGGCTCTGGCGGGTTTGCAGCTTCTGTCTGAGGCTCCACGAGGCAGGAGGGATTGGGGTGACGCCTTCCACGCGGAGCCTGGGCTCGGCTCTGCCCTGCGCCTGGGGCCTGTGTGCGGGACACAGGTGGACGGAGAGCAGCGCCGTCCCGGGCCTGCACGGGCGGCGACTCTGGCCCCCAGCTCTGGGCAGGCGCGGGCACAGCTCCGTCCTTGTCCCTGCGGCGGGCCGTTAGGAACCTGGCTCCTGGCCGCGTACACCTGGCTCCCAGCACGACCCCCAGGCGCGCGTCACGGCGCTGGCGCCCTCCCTGCTCTGTGACTCGAGGTGCCCCCAGCTTGTGCCCGGGACCTCGGAGCCCGGCGGACGATGGCGGCCTGGCGGCTCCTGGTGGTGACACTCGGGAGCTCCCCGTCTCACTACTGCCGTGACACACAGACAGACATACATGTGAATCTGTGATGGAGAAATGTGGTCTTCATGGAAGTTTCCCCGGTAGCTCCTCTGACTTTCTTCTGGGGCCTTTCACTTTGTTGGTAAAGTTTGTTTCCCGGCAGCCTCCCCTCCTCCTCCCACGTCTCTTCTGGTGCCTGAATAAATACGTGACCCTAGAAGGAAAACAGAACCGTGTCCAGGGGTTGGGACCTGGTGATGGGAGAGGCGGGGAGAGACTGCTGGTGCCGACAGCCCACAGGGAAGGTTCCCCCAGAAAGAAGCAGTCTCTGTGTTGCCCAAGGCGACAGCTTATGCTAAAAGGAGGTCTAGAAACCTAAGCGATGGACTAGAGGGTTTTCTCCACTTGAGCTGCATCTGCATCCTCCAGACCAGACACCTACATCCTTCCCCCTGTTAGTGGCCCTAAGTGGCCTCTTGTGTAACAGCCCTCAGAACCCAGGAGGGGCTGTGAGGTGTCTCATCCTGAGTCTGTAGTCTCAAAACTAAAGTGAGAAGAATGTGTGTGTGTGCATGTGTGTATGTGCCTGTGGGTGCCTGTGTGTGCACTGTTGGAGACCAAGCCTGGCACGGAGCGTGCTCCTTGTAAGTGAGCTCCAGGGGTTCACACAGCTGATGGGAGCGTGCTGGGCAGAGCAGTAAGTTCTAGGTGGTCAAGGACGGCCTTTTTGAGAGGGCCCATTAGAGCCTCACCCAATGGAAGGGCTGGATCCTGGACAGGAGGGATGGCACTCGCTGAGGGGACAGCCTGGGGGCGTGGGGAAGTGGCCAGGGACCATGGCTGGGGGTGGGTGGGATGAAATGTTGTTGAGTAGACGGTGGGGCACATTTTCGGGCTTCTGGGGAGGGGCAGCTGACTTGCCCCGGCTGTGAGAGTTTCTAGCAGGAGTGTGGAACAGGCAGAGGTGCCAGGAGCACACAGCGAGACGCCCCACTCTCATTCCCAGGGAGGGTCTGCCAGACCTGGGCAGCCTGGGAGCTGCCACCGCCAGGACTGCCCGGCCTTCCTGCAGCCAGCTGGAGCCAGGGGCCCTGCCCAAGGACGGGTGGGCACAAAGCAGAGCTGAGGGGAGGGGGGCTCTGGGCTCTGGAAGGAGGGGCTGGGGGGCTTCCCCAGGCCTGCCGATGCAAGCTCTGAACAGAGACCAGGCATCAGTCCCCTTCCCCCCATGGCCCCAAGCCAGGCCTCTGCAGTTGGCCAGGGAAGGGTGTGACTGTCCTGGCTCTGTCCCACCTTGCCCTGGGACCTTGAGCAGTTGCTGCTGTCTTTGGGCCTTCGTTGCTGCTGCTGTAAAATGGGCGCCTGGGATCGGCTGCTCGCAAGGGCCCTCAGTCAGGCTCACCTGGCCTGTGGGGCCTGCGAAGGGGTCCCCAGCACCAAAGGGTCCCTGGCTCAGAAGGTCTGCAAGGGTTTATTGGGGAATTGATCTAATATGTCGCCATGTTCTGTGCCCAGGAGACCCCCATAACTGCAGACCCTGGAACATAGGTAGTCGCACAAAAGAAAGGCAAATAGTGAACAAAGCCTGGAGGACTGATGGCCCCTTGCCCCCCGCAGCCAGGGCTCCCCAGCAGCAGACAGCCCTGGAGGGCTGCCCTGGGTCCAGAGTCGTCCCCATGGGGGGCCAGTCTGCAGAGTTCCCCTCCAGGTCCCGGCATCGGTGACTGCCGGCCACCCTGCTCAGGACACTGTGTTCCTTTCCCATGTGTCCTCTCCCGCCTGTCCCTCTGCTCCTGAGGCTCCGCCCCCTGTGGCTCTGCCACTTTCCATAACCCAGACTGGCCAGGACCCAATCTGCCGAATGGCTCTCCCGGGCCGCCTTCCGATGGCGGTGCCTGCACCCAGCACCCTCCCTGTCCATGGGGCTCTGGTCCACATTCCTCAGAGGGAGCCTCTCCCGGGCCCAGAGCAGTTGTCTGTGGCAGGTGACGTCACAGGTCAAAGGTTGGTCTCTGGATTGAAGGGTTCAATCAAGTGTCCAGCGGACACCTGGCCTGAGGCACAGCTGCTTAAGGGCCGAGCTCTGAGAGGGACTGAGAGTGGGGCAGGCGGTGTCCTCGACCTGTGGTGCGTAATGGAGACCCACGTTGTATAACGTGCCTAACATGTAGGTATGTCTGCGTGTGTATATGTACACATGTACATGTATGTGTGTGTGCATGTCTATGTTTATCAGTGTTTGTAACATGGAAGTGAAATGTGCTCTCGTGTAAACTGACCACTTGGCACTGTGTTCAAAGAGATGCACAAATGAGCTAGTGATCCTGCTTCTGGGACTCAGTGTGAGGAGACCTCACACCCAAAGTGCACAGGCTCTGCTGTAGCCTCATCTCTATAACGAGAGCCGGGAAATGGCCCGCGTGACTAAGGACGAGCCGCGTCTACGTCAATCGCGCTGTGCGCTCCACGGGACTTTATACGCTGGAAATGTTTATTGTGCAGACATTTTGCCAACCGGAAAAATGTTTGTGGTAAAAAGTAGAAAAGCCAGGCGTGGCGGCTCATGCCTGTAATCCCAGCAACTCAGGAGGCTGAGGCGGGAGGGTCGTTGAGGCCAGGAGTTCGAGACCAGCCTTGGCAGCGTAGCCAGGCCCCGTCTCTGAAAAAACAATTGCAGAAAATACAGACTTCTTTCCTGGGCTGACAACTGTTTAAAACTTAAATCCATGTCATGAAAACAGCCCAGAAAAATGAAAATGAATATATAGGAGTTGAGGAGGGGGGTTAGAAATGTTTTTTCTCAAAGGTTTCTTTACTGTGGTTATTATGTTGCTTTCACAGTAAGAAAAGAAAAGAGATCACTTGAAATGCAAACAAGTGCAGGAGGAATTGTGGGTTTTGGTCAGGCTTTGCGTTTCCAGGGTCAGGGATCACGTTTTTAATGGCTTCCTGGGTCTCGGGGCGGCTGTGGGAAAAATCCCTTTTTACAGGCTTCGCTGGACCTGGGGCTGAGCCCGAGCCAGGTCCCCGCCTGCAGCCTCCTGTCTCTCTCTTGTTCTCAACCATCATGGGAACTTGGGCTCTGGAAAGAGGCCGACTCGGGTTGAGCCCTGGGCTTGGGACTGGGTTGCAGGGCCAGTCTCTGCCCCACGGAGCCTGGCGCCTCCTCTGCGGGCATCAGGGGGTCGGTCAAGGCCCGGCCCTCGGGCCGCCCCGGCAGAGCAGGACTCGCCGAACCCGCACGTGCTGCCCCGGGCTGTCCCGCTCAGAGGTTACAGGTTCGCACCCCAGACGGTGCAGGCAGGAAGCCAGGACACGGGCCTCAGGGTCCTCAGGCGGAGGTGAGAGCCCGGTTCTGGGAGTCACTGGCAGGGGCCCTGGTCACCACGGAAGCCCCTGAAGTGTCTTCTGTAAAGCGTGCACTTCGGGATTACTGTAAAGACCGAATGAGGTAACCAGTGGGGAAATTCTTTGCAACTTGCAAAACGTGTTACTAACGTCTGTGTCATGATTATCCCTAATACCGACACCTGTGGCTCATGAGGCCCCTCACTCCCCACCTCCTCCAGATCTGCCGCCAGGGAGCCGGGGCTGGACTGAGGACTCTGGGCTTCAGGCGAGGAAACTGAGGCTCAGCCGGCCCCTCAGGCCCTCAGGCTCCACGCCCCTGGACCTGCAGGGGGAGAGGTCCCTCTGTGTCCCCGCACAGGGCCCCCGCCCGTGAGTGACCCCCTCTCTCCTCTGTCTCAGGGCACAGCGTGGATCCTGGCCTGGCCGGTCTGCTGGGGCGACGGGCCCCGCGCGCCAGACAGCCTTTCGTGGTCACTTTCTTCAGAGCCAGCGCGAGCTCCGTCCGCGCCCCTCGGGCAGTGAGGCCACTGAAGAGGAGGCAGCCGAAAAGAACCAACGAGCTGCCGCACCCCAACAGACTCCCGGGGATCTTCGGTGAGGGCCGGGGCAGGGCCTGGGTTGCGGCCCCGCAGGCTTCGGCCGAGAGAGGTGGGGCAAGAACCAGGCGATGGCACAGAACCTCGGGGCCCTCGGTTCGGTCTAAGCCCTGGTCACTCTCCAGCAACCGTGCCTGACACTGTCTTTGCTCTGAGGCACCGAGATGACCAGCCACTCCGCTCTCTCCAGGCCTTGGAGCCTGTGCCCTGCCTGTCCCTGCCACCTGGAAGTCCCCGTCGCTGCTCCCCTGGGTCTCCCAGGCCTTTCCCAGGAGCCTACCTCAGCTGGAGCCTGGGCACCCTGCAGGACCCTCAGCTGTTTATGGGAAGGTCTCTCCCCAGCAGGGCCAAGCCCCTCGGGATCAGGGATAGGTCTGACCCGGCCATGTGTCCTCCTTCACAGGGAGTCAGCCCTTTGGCCGGCCTTGACGGGAGCCACTTGAACACGTGGAATGGGTGTGGTGAGGGGGGTGGCTGTGAATCAAGAGGGGTCTCCAGGGGAAAGAAAGAGGAGGCACAGGGTGGCCGAGGGGCCTCCTGGGGTGTTCGTTGGAGCATCAGGCGGCTCACAGGCTGAGGGGCAGGGGAGGCCAGCCGAGCACAGGGCTACTCTAGCCATGGGGAGCCGTGGAGGGCTCTTGAGCTGGGCCATGGCACAAGCAGAGCTCCAGGGGTGGCTTTATGAGACCACATGGTTTCCTAACATTTGTTTATTCAACAAATGTGCCCATCAGGGTGACCCCCACCCCAGTACCCCATGGGAGCTGCACAGAGCAGGAACCCCAGAAAAGACCTTGTCCTGTCTGTCCCTACAGATGACGTCCATGGCTCCAGCGGCCGGCAGGTTTGCCGTCGGCACGAGCTCTACGTCAGCTTCCAGGACCTCGGCTGGCTGGTAATTTCTGACCCTTCTCTGTCTTTCTTAATTGAAAACCTCCACCTGTAGGTCACACGTGGATCTGCAGGGAGGACTTAGAATTATGGGTGACTTCCATTTTCTCTTTCTCTGTTTTTAGACAGGGTCTTGCTCTGTCTCCCAGGCTGGAGTGATAAGATCATAGCTCACTGCAGCCTCAAACTCTTGGGCTCAAGAGATCCTCCTGCCTCAGACTCCTGACTGGCTGGGACTACAGGCATGTTGACATTACACCCAGCGTATTTCTTTATATTTTTTAATAAAGACAGTCTCGGTATATTGCCTGGGCTGGTCTTGAACACCTGGCCTCAAGGCATCCTCCCGCCTCGCCCACCCAAAATACTGGGATCACAGATGTGAGTCACCACACCTAGTGCAATTTTCTTTCTTTCCTTTTTTTTGAGACAAGATCTCACTCTTTTATGCAGGCTGGAGTGCAGTGATGCGATCATAGCTCACTGCAGCTTCAAACTCCCAGGCTCAAGGGATCCTCATTCCTCCCAAGTAGCCAGGGCTACAGGCGGGCCCCACAACGCCCTGCTAATTTTTATTTTATTTTGTTTTTTGTAGAGACAGGGTCTCATTATGTTGCCCAGGCTGGTCTTGAACGCCTCGGCCTCCCAAAGTTCCGAGATTACAGGTGTGAGCCACTGAGCCCGGCTCCTGTTTTCTTTTTGTGTTTTTCTGTTGTGTTTTCCAAGTTTTCTAAAGTGAAAATATGTTACTTATAGAAGAAGAGTTTTTTTGTTGTTTTGGTTTTTGTTTTTGTAAAAACCATGAAAATGAAGACTGAATCGTCAGCCAGCTAAGCTGTCATCGCTGCTACAGGGACCTGAGATGGTGGCGGTGCCCTGTGCATTGCTGTGACTGCAGCCCGGGGGTGCGGGCGGGAGGGCAGGCTGGGGGAGGACACAGAGCGAGGTGGGTGTGAGGGGACAGAGCTGGAGCCCTGTCTGCCGAGGGTCCCTGGGTGCAGTCAGGCCCCTGAGGGTGGGTGGATGGGCCCTGAGGCTCAGGGAGGGTGAGGGGCAGCCCTGAGTCGTCCTGTGACACGTCCTCTGACGGGACTGAGGGGCTGAGGGGAGGCAGGTGACGGGACTCACCTTCCCCCATGTCCCCCAAGGACTGGGTCATCGCCCCCCAAGGCTACTCGGCCTATTACTGCGAGGGGGAGTGCTCCTTCCCACTGGACTCCTGCATGAACGCCACCAACCACGCCATCCTGCAGTCCCTGGTGAGTGTCTCACCGTCACGCCCGGGCCGGGGTGGGGGCCCTGAGGGGAGGGGGCTGGTGAGCCAGGAGGGCAGTGAGGGCACCTGCTCCGGGTCTCAGGGCGCTTTCTCTGCGTGGAGTCAGTAAGGTAGTGAACCCCACAGCTCTGCAGAAACCACTCCCTCACGGCCACGCCTGTACATGCACGCACCCCTGAACATGGCTGCAGCCCGCACTCACACTACATAGCTCAGTACACGTACACATCCGTGCACTGCACACGCGCATGTGGGTCACTTATGTCCCTGTGTGTGGACACCCAGGCTGACAGGCACCGCTCCTCACGGTCATAGGCTTAGCACACAGTAGACACGCACGCTCGCACGGGGACCTGCGTGACCTTGACACACACGTGTGCCTGCGTGCACTGGCGTGTCTGGTTACCAGACCCACAAGGGGGTTCTGGTCCTGTTGCTCACCGCACAGAAAGCCGATTACTGAGGGGTTGCCAAGGAAGTGTGATACTTTATCACAGGTGACACCACTTGGGAGATGGGAGAAATGCCTCAAATCCGACCAGCTGAGGGCAGGGGTTTTGTAAGGGGTTCAGGACGGTGGCTTCGCGTATGGGGCAGTTGTGTTGAAAGCGACGCGGGCAGGAGGGCTAGTTCAGAAGTCGCAGGTCAGTGATGGTGGTGAGTGTGCTGATGTCCTTTGACGAGTCTCCGTTTCTGGGAGACAACACAGAAGGGAAAAGGGTTGGTGAAACAGCAAGATTATAACGTTCTGCTGGTGGAGCCCAGCGGCCCCGGAAGCCCAAGCATAAGGAAGCCGTAGGGAAAGCACAGACGGGGCGTCACTTTGTGTTTGTTCGTGGGGCCGGTTACACTCTGACCACAACACACACGCACCCCATCCCCTCTGCCCCTCACCCCTGCCTCTGCCTCAGCCCAGGCCCCCAGCGGCTCAGCAAAAGTGGGCACTCACCACCTGCCAGGCAGCAAGGAGGACGGGCATTGCCCCCTGGGGGAGGCTGTGGGTGAGCACGTCAGCAAACTACCACCACGGCCACACGTCCTGTGACCAAGAGAAGAAAGGGCCCTCAGGGGAGGGTGCCAGGCTGGGCCTCTGTGCACAGGAGGATCCATCTTAGGAGCCGGAGGAAGAATGTTCCAGGCAGAAGGAGCAAGTGTGAGGCCCTAAGGCAGGAGTGAGCTTGGGGGGTTCAGGGCCAGCAGGGAGATGGGGCTGGGGCAGAGGGCTAAGGGAGGCGGAGGGAGGTGACCCTGGGGATGGGCAGGCCACTCTTCCCGGGCCTGGAGGTCCCTGGAAAGGAGGGTGGGTCTTATTTCAAGTCCACTGAGAAGCTGGTGGGGGGGAGGGGCGGGTAGCAGGGCCTGGCTGTGGTGGGAGGGTGGGCGGTAGGGGCCAGTGGTGGGGGAGGCAGGAGACCAGCAAGGGCTGCTCTGGTCACCTGACGGGGTTATGGCAGCTTGGACCAGGCAGGGCCACTCCAGGGAGTGGGGACAAGGAATAAGGGGTCTCCCAGGGGCCCAGAGCACCTGATGGGTGAGGGGACTGAGGACGTGGGCGGCGGGCTGGGTGCTGTCGGGGTACAGGACATCAGCAGTTCTGCTGGAGGACCTTCGGCCCCAAGGGGAGAAGTCGGGTGGGCAGTTGGGTGCACAAGTCGAGTTCAGAGGAGGGGTCTCAGGTGACACTGGGAATGTGAGAGACGTGGGCGGGTGGAGGGCCTTTAAGAGCTGAAGACATAGGAGATCCTCCGGGGAGAAAGGCAGACCTGGGCCAGGGTGGCTAAGGCCTGGGAAGGAAGAGGAGCCCCAAGGAGCCCTGAGGGGGCCCTAGGGGTGGGGTGGGGCTGGGCTTGCTGAAGGCCTGGAGAAGAAAACGGGCCCCTCTGGGCTCCCCTGGGGCCACAGTCCCTGCAGCAGCCATGGATCTACTATAGAGCACAAACCAGATCATGTCGCCCTTGGCTGAGAGGCCTTTGTCCTCCCTTCTGTTGTCCGCAGGAGGAAGTCTGAGCCCTTGGCCTGGCACTGGTCGCCCCTCATTAGCTGCACTACCTGACCCCCCCGTGCCATGTGTCCTTCCCTGGGCACAGGTGGTCCCCACAGTCCTGCTCCCCTAGCACTGAGGGCCTCTCTTACCCTCGTGCGGCTCCCAGTGTCCTGGAGATGGGCCAGGGCGGGGAGCAGGCTGAGCAGGGGGGGGCCTTGGAGGTCGCTAGGCTCATGCCCCTGCATGTACCCCTCACTGCCCAGGTGCACCTGATGAAGCCAGACGCAGTCCCCAAGGCGTGCTGCGCACCCACCAAGCTGAGCGCCACCTCCGTGCTCTACTATGACAGCAGCAACAACGTCATCCTGCGCAAGCACCGCAACATGGTGGTCAAGGCCTGCGGCTGCCACTGAGGCCCTGCCCACCCGGCCCCTTCCCACCAGGGTAAGGCCCCGCTCCAGAGGCAGGAAACCCTCAGCCCCAGCCAGACCCCAGACCCCTCCAGCCCCCTCCCCTGGGCTGACTGTCTCCCTGCCCAGCCCTTTGGTGGCCTGATGTGCACAGCAGCCTCGGAGCTGGACAGTGGGCTGGCTGTACCATCTGGGGTCAGCACAGAAGTCCTATCTTGGGGCCTGTCTGTGGCCATCCCTGGCCCAGAGTGTCCGAGCCTGGCTGGTCTGAGGTTGGCTGATGTGGGCTTTGCACCATTCACCACAGGGTTTGGTTGTGGGCAGGAGGACTCTGCCCCTTCCCAGGTGCAACATGGGCACTTCTGGGGCATAATTAGACAGGCACATATCCACAGCACAGCGTATTATTGTATTCCTCGGACTTGGCTCATGGGCACAGTTAGCACATTAAAAGTGAACCAGCTGGATGGGCCCTGTCACCTAAGGTTGAAGCTGGTGGGGACATGTTACTGCATGTGTCTTTCCTGCCCTGGGCCTGCCCCTTCTCCGGCCTGGGGAAGAGGCGTGACCCACCGAGAGGCAAAGAACCTTGGGGGCTTCCAGTTCCAACTGCCCCCACCGCACTCACTCATGGTGGGCTCAGCACTGAGATAAAGTTAACTCTTAGCAGAAGCAAGGACAGTGGCTGCAGCTCATGGTCCAGGCTGGCAGAGCAGATGCCACCACTGCCTATCCCCTTGCCCATGGCCAGGATCAGTCATCAACCTGTGTACCTCTCCGGCGGAACCTGGACAGGCCGCAGGACCTCAGGGTGGAACTGCAGACAGCTGCCACCATTAAGAGTTGGCATGAACCCGGTTTCCCCTCCTGCCCTGCTGAGGAGCTGTCCACTCCCCCCAGAGCATGTGACCGGGCAGCCTCTGGCCAGGCCTGGGGCAAGGGTGGGGACTGTCAGTATTTGGTTGTGTCTAGGAGTTAAGAACAGGCTGGTCACCAAAGTCTGCATGACCCCGGGTGCCCAGCAGCCCTGTCCTGTGTCTTGGGCCTGTGAGTCAAGGGACTCCCAGGGAGTGACAGGTGGTAATTAGACTGGGTTGGGTGGGGAGGTTTGTCTCAGCCCCCACTTTTCCCGGAAACCGCTGTTCTCCTTGGAGCAGCTGCCGGGAGCTGGGGTGTTTATTTGATTTCTGACTTGCCAAACCTGTAATTTACCTGCTGGAACAGACAGAGTCCAGCTGCCCGAACTGTGCCATTAAAAGCAAATCTTGGGCTTGTCCCATCCACAGGCACAGCCCAAGGTGGAACCACCCGTGTGCCCAAGGATGTGCTTCTCTGGAGTTCACACGCTGCACCCCGAGGAGGAGCCTCGGAGGGCAGGTCTGGCAGCAGGGGTGGAGGCTGGGGCCACGCCGCGGGACAGCAGCCCCTCCTCCTGGACCAGGGAGGGCCTCCGTGTGCGAGTGCAGAGGAAGACCCCCTCCCATGTACACGAGGGCAGGCCTGGCTGTCTGGAAGGTGGTGAGCTCCCCATTAGCCTAGGGCTTCGAGCGCAGGCTGGCAGGGATTGGACAAGGCACTGGCCTGAGTGTCAGGAGACCAATATTCTGGTTCCAGCCCAGCCACTGTCTTGGTGTCAGAACAAGTCCCCTTTCTTATTCACTCTTCAGCTTCCCATCTGTGTCTTGAGGACACAGGACTCTTTCATTCCAAAGGCCCTGCCAGCCAGAGAATCTGTGCTGCCCAGACCCTCTCCCCTCTCCCCAGGCCTGAGCGCCCCAGTGGCACCGGCCATGGAGCCCACCTACCATTTCAGGACCCAATGTAACCGCTCTCTCCTCCCAACATCAGGGGCAGTGAGGGTTTGGACTTATTGGACAAATGTCAATGTTTGGTCCCTTCACTGCCCAGCACATAACCTGGCACGGTTTGGGGCCGCCAGGAGTCTGGGAAGTGAATGTTGTGACGATGCAGCTGGCCTTGCCCACCCGGTGAGCAGACCAGGCACGTGAGCATCAAGATGTGCCTCCCTTTTCATGCCGCAAAGTGGAAGGCGTGGTCACAGCCTTCCTGACGGCCATCCAGGCAGCACCCAATGACATCAAACGGACAAGGCCTCAGCGAAGGGAGGTTATTATGGATGCAAGCTCAGGAGTATCGGTGCACAGGTACCAAGGCCACCTTGCTGGTCCAGCTGCAACCGTCAGCCCCGGCTGCATTCAAGGCTGCACGTTACAAGTGTAAACAAGGGCAGTCCACTCGAGCCACTGACCGCGAGACGCTGGCACTGACAGGGAGGACACAGAGGAAGAGCCGCATCTGCACAGCTGATGGCAGGTGAGCAGCAGTCCTGCCCCACTGTCTCTGCAGGGAGGTGGCCATGCACTGCAGGGTGATCCCTCCCACCCCAGGACGGGGGCGTTTTAGAACCAAGCAGACCTGGCATCACGTCCTGCTCCGCCTCTTGTTAATCTGACCACATCACACACCCTCTGCGCCTGCTTCTTCCTCTGGAGAAGGAGGTACCTGCCCTTGCAAGGCCTCCACGGGGTCAGGTGTGACACAGGGCGCTTGGCAGCATGCCTGCGCAGACGTGTGGAATAAACAGCATCTGTGCGCAGTCTCATTTTAAACGGGCCTGCAAATTTGGGCCTGCCCCGCGTGCCTCCCTGCAGGTGCTGCTGTATTTCTTAATACCTCAAAGCTGTGCTTTTCCTGAAAAAAATCTAAACATGGTCGTCTCTTGGGACGAGCTGTGGCCCTGCACCCCACCTGCTTGTGGAAGGAGCCTGGGACTGTGGTGACCAGTGTGCTGGGGTCTCTGCGGAGGCAGTGGCAGGTGTGTGGCCCTCCTCCAGCCCAACAGTATCCTCCCAGCAAGCTGAGGGGGACCTTTCTATCCAAAGTTTCTCTTCTTACCAGAAAGCCTTGAGCAAGCATTTGGACCCCCCTTTAAAGTTTTTTAGAAAATATTACGTGGGTGCTGGTGAAAATTTTGATAATAACAAAAACCAGAATACAAACCAGCCATAATCTGCCATGATCACCAGTGTTAACAGTTCCTTCCTGTCTTTTCTTGGCACATACACATTTGTTTTTATATATGGTATATGGATATTTTATAACGTCAAGATCATACTCTATACAATGCTTGGTGATCTGATTTATTCAATTTATGATATATTTTGGAAAATTTCCATTATTAAATATTCTTTGAAAATATAATCTTTAGTTACGTCCCATCCCTTGGGTTCTGCCTTGTCTGCCTCACTAACAGGTCTCACTACTCCCTGCTCAGAGGGCAGGCAGGACTCCTGTGACCAGGCAGGTGGGCAGCACGGTGCTCAGGTCATGTGGTCACAGGGTGGCCATTAGCCCAAGATCCCTCGACCAGGAACTTTCTTCCCCTGTGCAGCACTTGGCACAAGAAGAGGGTAGGACCCTGCTGAAGGAGCAGGGTGATTGGGACAGGGACAGGCCTCACCTCTGAGACTCAGATGACCTCAGCGTACAAGGGTCACAGGTGGACCCAGCAAGATAACTTCTGGGGAAGTCATACGGTGGCTCCCCTTCCACTGGCCTCTCTGGCCAGGCCTGTAGCCCCACCTTCCCAGGGTAGTGATGGAAGCACAGCAACAAGGACCTCCCACCCCTACCCCAACTAGCCCCGTCTCACAGGGCTGTTTGACCAGTCCTCCCTCTGAGGGCCTCGGGCAGCCTGTTCCCCCTCCCTGCATGTCACCCCCAGAGCCAGCCATGCTGAGCACTTCACACACCCTCTTCTCTCTTGGGCGTCACAGCAGCCTTGAGTAGCTGTCCTCACTGCTGCCCATCCTGATGGCTATGACTGACCACAAGTAAGAGGGACACCAGTAAGAGGGTCCCTGGTGAGAGCACTGCAGGCAGTGGATCCCAGCCCGGGAGCAGGCCCAGGCTGATGGAGGGGTGGAAGCCCCCATTGAAGACAGAAACCCAGGCTGGCCCAGGGTCACAGGGGCTGGGGCAGCAGGGCTGTCCCCTCACCACCAGGCTCGCCCTGATCTCCACCCTGAACAACACAGGTGGAAAGAACCCGCCCAGCCTAGCAGCTTCCCAGTGTCAACACTCATCCAGACAGAGCTACTGGGAGGGGGCACAGGAGCAGGTGGCAGCCCTGGGGGAGGCTCTGGTGACCGAGGGGCTCAGCCTCAGCACATGAGATGCCATGAGGTGCCTGACTGGCCTCGAATTTGCATAGAGCAAGAGGCCAGCCTAGCCTAGCACAGGCTGCAAACTGTGGCACCAGACTGCACCTCCCAGGCAGGCCCGGGGTTGGGGGAGGCGGGAACCACCTCTGGCTTGTTTCTGATGTCTCCCCAGCACCAGGCATGGGGCCCGGGCTCTATGCAGGAATCTAGTTCTGACTGTCGGTTCAGTGAGCGCATAATGAGTGAAGAGATTGGTGAGATTGTGTTTAGATGCCCATGAGAAACAAGACCAGTTGCTGTGAGAGCAGGAATGGAGCCTGGCTCACCCACCTGCCTGCCTGGTAGCCAGAGAAAAAGAGGGAGAGAGAGAGAGAGAAGAGAAGGGGAGAGAGAGGAGAGGGAGCGAGAGAAGACAGAGCCACTTTTGCAATGGCCCAACAGGGTGTCTCTTCAGAGACTTGGCCTGAGGGGCACGGGTGGCCTCAGGGAAGATGCTATGGCCTGTCCTAGCTGCAACCTCCGCAAACACCTGGGACCTGGCTGGAGGCAGAAGTAGAAGAACTAGGATTTTATTTTAGCAAAGAAAACATCCCAGGTGCCACACTGGTATGCCCAGGACAGACCCAGCAGCAAATGCCAGGAAAAGCCGGTGGCCACGCATAGCCTGCCCGTGCTGGCTCGGGGCCCACAGCCGCACTTGGGAAAAGTCCAGGCTGTGCCGGCAGAGGAGCTGCTCCAAGCTGACCCTGAGGAAGTGCTCATGCCACAAACATTACCTGCTTCAAACAGCTGAGGCTGGCAGCAAAGAAAGTGTCTCTCACACAAATTCGCCACAGTCCGCGATGATCGCCTTCTGCTTTGGCTTCTTGTCCTTGCTGCCCTGGGCCTTCGTGGGCAGAACAGACATCAGGGGAGTGAGTGAGGAGAATGAAGAGTGGCTTAGGGATGCCCACGCCCACCCTGGAACCTGGGCGGAAGCAGCCTGGCCCATGTCTCCCAGGCCGCAGCTTGGGGGAGCGGGTCAAGAGTTATTTTGCACATGTGAAGTCTGAGATGCTCATGGGGTATCCAGTGAAGACAACAGTCAGGCAGTTGGATAGGAGTTTGGCGCTCAGGGAGCCATCTGCACGGAGACTTCAGTGGGGACAAGCTTAACTCAGAGACAGCACTGAAAGCCCTGGGCCTGGATGTGGTGGCCTAGGGTGCCACTTCTCAGTGAGGCAATACTGCCCCCTAGCTAACGGCCATGGAGACTCCAGGGTGTATTTTTGGTGATTACTAATATTGGGTGTTGCTGTCATTAGCGGGAAGGAATGAAGGAATCTAGATGTCTTGCAACGTCCCACCTAATGGATAATTACTCTAAATCCTCTTGGATTTTCAACAATACCGACAAACATTCATGTAGATCTGTTTATAATGATCTGAACCTAGAACCTCAGTCCACTTTCCATATAAATCCAAAGAATTATATATTTGTTTGCTTTTGTTTTTAGGGACTGGATCTCATCCTGTCACCCAGGCTGAAGTGCAGTGGCAACATCATAGCTCACTGTAACCTGGAACCCTCGGGCTCAAGTGATCCTCCTGCCTCAGCCTCCCCAGTAGCTGGGACTGCAGGTGCACACCACCGCGCCCAGCTAATTTTTAAATTTTTTGTAGAGATGGGGTCTCACTATGTTGCCCAGGCTGGTCTTGCACTCTTACCCTCAGTACCCAGGAGTACTGGATGCTACCAACCCTGGGAAATGCCCTTGGCCGAAGGGAGCTGCCTCACCAAAGTTTACACCACTGCTGGGAACCAGCCAGAACTCACGACTGGTCCATGTGATGGTACAAAGGCCTGGCCCCCTCGCCTCAATTCAGGACAACTCTGAAGGGACATCCAAGCTCCAAAACTCCCCATGGGATCAGCTGAGGTCTCTATGTGACAGCAAGGCAGTTAAAATACTCTCTGCCCAATCTGCTTCCCTCATTCTCTTACTAGAGTTGTTCCTGAGATCACTCTCCAACAAACTTCCTGCATGCAAATCTCCATGAATTGGTTTCCCAGAAAAACCGAAAAAAAGAAATCAAGTAGTAGTAACATGAGTATATTTTTCAGAGCTATAGCAATAAAAGCCAAAATATTTATTAAAATAAACGAGTGTTGGTTGCCTCTGGCGGGGCAGAAAAATGATGTTGAAGGGAGAAGAATGCCATGTTTTATTATAGAATGACATTTTAAAAATTATGTGCAATTATGACTTTGATAAACATAAAAAAGCTAGATTAAAACAAAAAAAGATTATGGGTAAAAAGGGTCATTATGAATATTTAATAAAATAGGAAACATAGTAACCATCTGGGAGTGGGCTAGGGTTAGAAAGGAGAAAAAATTTTAGCTTTTAATTTATGCCGGTGGATATCTCCTTAACTGAGTGATCAAAGTTAACATTGCAAACATCTGAGCTGACATCACATACTTCCTCATATGGTACCATAGCAGCACTGCTTCTTTGGTATCCCTGCCAAAACACACAACTAAATCTAATCATGAGAAGTACCAGGCAAATACAAATTGAGAAACAACCTTAAACACAACTTGTCTGTTCTCTTCAAAGATGTTGAGATCAAAAAAGACGATGAAAAACTGAGAAACTGTTCCAAGTAAAAGAAGACTAAAGAGACTCAACAACTAAATGCAATGAGTGAACCATTTTCAGGGAAGAAAAATTACTAAAAATCACTATAAATGACAATATTGGGACAAGTGATGAAATCTGAATATGGCCGGAAGGTTCAAGTGGTGTGTCAAGGTTAAATTTCATAATTTTGATAGTTGTCCTGTGATTATGTGAGGGAATATTCTTGTTCCTAGGAAATATAGGGTGGGGTGTGGGGGCTCAGGCCTGTAATTCCAGCACTATGGAGGCCGAGGCCAGGAGTTTAAGACCAGCCTGGGCAATACAGCAAGACCTCATCTCTACAAAAAAAATGAAAAAAATTAGCTAGGCATGGTGGTGCATGCCTGTAGTCCCAGCTACTCAGGAGGCTGAAGCAGGAGGATTGCCTGAGCCCAGGTGTTCGAGGTTGCAGTGAGCTATGATGATGCCACTGCACTCCAGCCTGGGTGAGAGAGTGAGATCCTATCTCAAATAAGAAAAAAAGGAAATATATACTGAAGTATTCAGGAGTAAAGAGGAATGATGTCTTCAACTTCTTCAGTTGGAACAGGGGAAAAAATATATACATACACACACATATGTATATGTATATATGTATGTATGTAAAGCAAATGATACAGCAAGGGGGCAAAAGGTAAATTACTGAATGGCTACAGGATATATGGAAGCTCCTTGAACCACTCTTACAGGATTCTTATTCTATATTATCTATAAGTTTGAAAATATGTCAAAATAAAGTTATGAAAAAAGAAAATACAATAAAACCAAACCAGAGGATAATTAAAACAGTTTATAACTTTCAATTGCTTACTCTTTCTGATGGTTCTAAGCCTTTGAGAGCTTCAGAAATGTCTAGTCTGCCTCATTTGTTACTGGACGCTGGGACGTGAGATGCCTCAGATGGCCTCAGGTTGAAACAGGGTCAAGGGCCCATGGTTCCAGGCTGCTGCCTCCCCAGCCTGCTTGGCCACCAGCTTCCCACCACCTTGACAAGGAGCCCTGCTCACCTGTTCTCATGCGCACAATGTCTGAACGCAGGAGCACCTGAATACGGCCAGCCGGCTTGTTCCCGATCTTGATGTCCATGTACACCTGAGGATTTGAGCGGGCCTTTTTTGCAGTGGGCTCTCCCTAGGCGCAGAAGAAACTGCTTGGTTAGAGAACTCTCTGACTCCCCAAGTAGGAGCGCAAGTATTCCTCTGTACACGCACTCAGAACCCAACTCCAGTGAGCAGGCTGCAGCAAGGTGCCGACAGAGAAGGCCTCGGGCCCTGACGGGGCTGCAGGAGGCAGGAGCCATGGCCACAGCACCCACCTGGACACCAGTGACCAGAAACCCCAGCACTATCTGATTTGAGGCTCCCTGGCATGTCATCTCAGCAAGCTCACCTTCAGACACATCAGCTCGCTTCCCCCTGCCCTGCAGTCCCAGAACAGCACTTTTCTGGCCCATGATTCACAACTCTCAGTATCTTCAAACCCCAGTTCAAGCCCCCTGTTCACATACCACCGCCGCCTCCCTCTATGCTCAGCCGTCCATATTCCCAGGCTGGCTAGATGGAAGAAGCTATGGGGACAGTGTTAGGGTATAAGAGCTAGTGCGTGCAGATTTTGAGAAAGATTTCTACAGACAGAATTTAGGATAGGAAGAAGAAGTTTATTTACTTTTTCCTAGGTGGAGATAGGGCTGGAAAAGGGGCCAGCATGGAGGTGGAGAAAGGAAGAATGTGCTGGCCTCGAAAAGCAGCTATTCAGACTTTTTAAAGGGGGAGGTTGTAAACTAGTGGAGTACAGTTGAGAAACCACTGCATCTGCTCCTTCCTTTCTTCTCGGCAGCAACATGATAGCAGAAGCAGCGGCAGGATGGCAAAGTCCAAGAATCGGCTCTCCTGCCTTTCCTAGGAGAAAGGATTATCACAGATGTGACTATGCCCTTGAGATATAGCTGAGGTCTGAAGCTAGCACCCTGGTGTTCACTCAGGAACTCTTTAGACTATAAAAAAAAGCAGATTCTCAAAGGAATTTTCAAAGAGAGATTTACCACCTCTTTTCCGTCTGTTCAGCTCTTTTCAGAAGTTGTGCAAAACAGAACTCCTGCAGGGTGCCTGTTAGGGAGAGAACTCATAGGATTGATCTTAACTGTTACTAGGAAATGGTGGGATTAGATATTTTCCTGTTAATTTTGCAAGGCTGCCCCTTTCAGGCAGCCCTCTTGCTCGGGCCTGCGTGATCAGAAGACAATGGAGGAGGTTGGGCCTCACTTTGTCCTCCAAGACAAGATTGACTAGAGGATAAATAAAACATGGCAGTACAAACCCTCTCATTTTCCTTTTTTTTTTTTTTTGAGACAGAGTCTCACTCTGTTGCCAGGGCTAGAGTGCCGTGGCATCAGCCTAGCTCACAGCAACCTCAGACTCCTGGGCTCAAGCAATCCTACTGCCTCAGCCTCCCAAGTAGCTGGAACTACAGGCATGCGCCACCATGCCCAGCTAATTTTTCTATATATATTTTTAGGTGTCCATATAATTTCTTTCTATTTTTAGTAGAGATGGGGTCTCACTCTTGCTCAGGCTGGTCTCAAACTCCTGAGCTCAAACAATCCACCCACCTCGGCCTCCCAGAGTGCTAGGATTACAGGCGTGAACCACTGTGCCCAGCCCCTCTCATTTTCTTGATGAGAAAACTGTTGTTTCTGACCTCATTGTAGTCTGGATTAATAGTTAAACATACAGGTTTTGAGCTATCAGGCCAAACACCAGGGTTGATTACAGATATGGCCCTCGAGGAACTAGCTATCCAGCATGGAGAGGTGCCCACAACTGCATGAAGGACACAGGCCCTGGAGCTCTGCAGCCTTACTTCAAATCTCAGCTCCACCACTTATGAGCTGTGCAACAATGGACAAGGTATTTGAACTCACTGTGTCCCAGTTTCCTCACCTAGAATTGGGGATAATAATAGTACTTATCTCAAATAATTGTCATTAGGATGACGTATTTGTAAAGCACTTAGAACAGTGCCTGGCATAGAATAAGCAATATTTAAACATTTGTTAAATAAGAAATTTCAATATAATGCAGTGACTGCTACGAGGGAAGGTGCCACAGGAGCCCAGAGGCCATGGGAGCCCAGAAGGGACACTTATCTCACTCATTAGAGGATTCAGAAAAGTTTCCTGGAGAAGGTGGTAACTGAGCTGAGCCATGAAAAGTGAGGAGTTAGCCAGATAAAATAAGCTACAAAGGGCACTGCAGGCAGAGGAATGATTTATGCAAAAACACAGAGATTTATAGATATCTACAAACTCTTGTTTCCTAGAATATAAAATGGAGACAAAATGTGGAGGGGTAAACAGACGTCAGAACATAGAGAAACTTTCTGTATCTTTTAATGGGGCCTGGACTCCATCCTGTAGATGAGGGCGGCCTAGAATGCTGAGGGGAGTGACACCGTCAGATCTGTGCTTGGGGAAGCTCCCTCTGGCTGCTAAGGACGAGAGGAGAGCAGGGAGGTCAGTTGAGAAGCTACCATAATTACCCACAGGAGAGGATAAGACAATGGTGGCAGGAAAAAGCAGGAGAGGAGAAACGCAGGAAGATTTAAAAGATAAAATTAGCAGGATATGGCAATGCATTAGGTATGAAATATAACGAGAGGTCTAAGCTGACACCGAGGTGTCTGGGTGGGGTGATTATGTTGAAGATGGCAAAGCGAACTAAGATTGAACATACAGGAACCCCAGAGTGAAAGGTGAGGAAGTTCATTTGGAATGTGCTTTATTTATGGTGCCTGTGAGACATCAGGACAGAAATACGTGAAAGGTGAGGGCTAGGGATAGAGATCAGCAAGTCATCAGGACGATGAATAGTTGTTACCTTAGGCAGGAGGCAAAAGTGGCTGAGACTGCACAAGGACAAGATGGAGAGAGGAGCTGAGGGATAAAGAAGGAACTCAGAGAAATGCACAGAGGAGGAGGAGCCCCTAAATTATCCTAAGAACAAGGGTCAGGATGTTCTATAGACAAGCAGGAGAAAATGATGGGGCAGGGAGAGCCTTGTGCTCTGTACAGACTGAGGGGAAGGGGCTTCTACGTTATTCTGCCTCCCTGGAATTGGGGTGGGAATAGGAAGACAGTGAGCCTGGTGCCACGGCCTTCAGTGAGGGAGCAGGAAAGGCCTCTGGATGGTGGATGCCAGTGATGAGGAGCATGCACTGTCCTTTCCCACCTCACTCTCCATGTTCAACAGCAACCACAAATACCTGAGCACACATATTTTGCACCTAGATGAGAAACAGCAAGCTTCTCCATTCAATTCTCTAACGCCACTCACATCAGACGTGCCCTGGGTAGAAAGCGCCAGCCTCTCCTCTGAAAGCACGAACCTTCATTCTCTCCTCCTGGGTTTCTGCTTTTGGGAGGCTCTAGAACCATCTTCCTACTTATTCTCTTCCCAGACTTCTTCAACCAGTCGTCATCTTATCAGACTGTAAGGGAAGAATCAAAAGAATGTTAAGAAATTCAAGCTATCGGCCAATTGCTGATCAGCTATGTTCAGTTCTGCACTGCTTCATCAGCAGAGTGAACGCACTATGTAAGCTCTCACAGCCAGAGGAACTCCCCAAGACAAGAAGAATTGTCAGGCCCTAAAGTCCAGCTCTTAGCAGAGGCAAATCAGAGTACAGAGGAGGGACTAAGTCAAGACAAAAGGGAAATCCTGGCCAGTGTCAAGGCTGAGCAGGCATGTCTATGTCTATATCAAAAAGCGAGACTTTCACATGGGACAATGCCTCTGGCTTGCTGAGAATCTCAAATTCTTTATTTCCAGGGAGGTGTTGCATCCTCTTCTCCACTATAAACCACTCTACTTGTGTTTATACCACCACCACAACATTCCTGTTGACCAGGAATAAATTCCAGTAAGGAATAAATTCCTTTCCAGGAATAAATTCCAATAAATTCCATTCCAGTAAGACCAGGATAAAAATGCAGCAAAGGCCAAGGGATATGACGGAATCTGTGAGTTGCTCCCACTCACCTGGTCTGGAAGAACTTTCTCTAATTCTCATGGGTTTGGTCAAATTGATACAAATTTATTCTGAAAAGACTGATATATAACTCAGCTTCTTAAACCTCATTAGGTTAAAAGAATAACTGATAGCCTTCCATTTACTTCTTTTTAAAATTTTTTTTCATTCATGTATGTATGTATGTATTTACTTATTTATTTTGAGACAGAGTCTCGCTCTGTTGCCCAGGCTAAAGTGCCGTGGCATCAGCCTCGCTCACAGCAACCTCAAACTCCTGGGCTCAAGCAATCCTCCTGCCTCAGCCTCCTGAGTAGCTGGGACTATAGGCATGTGCCACCATGCCCGGCTAATTTTTTCTATATATATTTTTAGTAGTCCAGATAATTTCTTTCTATTTTTAGTAGAGATGGGGTCTCGCTCTTGCTCAGGCTGGTCTCGAACTTCTGAGCTCAAACAATCCACCCGCCTCGGCCTCCCAGAGTGCTAGGGTTACAGGTGTGAGCCACTGCGCTCAGCCTATGTATTTATTTTTAAAAATGGGGTCTCAATATGTTGTCCAGGCTGGATTCAAACTCCTGGCTTCCAGCAATCCTCCCACCTCAAGCTCTGAGTAGGTGCGACTATAGGCATGTGTCACCAGATCTGACCTCCATTTATTTCTGAGAAGTCTGAGATTTGCTCAGGATTAATTCCCAGCCCAGGAGCCTGTAGCCCCTAACAGCAAACTAAACACAAAGTAGCCACAAAAAAGCCCTTGAGCCACCATACACTTCCTTTAATACCAATACACAAGAAGGCCTGTGCTGGCATGATCTTTGGATTTAAGTTCAGGACTCTCTGAAATTCTAAGGGTAAATACAGTTACCAAGTACCTGAGTCCACCTTAGAAAGTCAAGACCAGGCCGGGCATGGCAGCTCATGCCTGTAATCCCAGAACCTTGGGAGGCCAAGGTGGAAGGATTGCTTGAGCCCTGGAGTTTGAGAACAGCCCAGGCCACAGAGTGAGACCCTCATTTCTATGAAAAAAAAAAAACAAAAAAAAAAAAACAGAAAAATTAGCCGGGTACAGTAGCTCACACCTGTAGTCCCAGCTACTTGGGAGACTGAGACAGGAGGATCACTTGAGCCCAAGGTTTGAGGTTGCAGCAAGCAATGATGATGCCACTGATCCCTAGCCTAGGCAACAGAGTGAGACCCTGTTTCAAAAAACCAAAAACAAACAAACAAAAAATAAGAAAGTCAAGATGAGCTTTGAACCGAAGAAAAATGGTATGGTTGATTGTTGGACATATTTGATGAGAGTAACAGAGAACATGGAATGAAATGTAGAATTATTTCATTATCTAAGAATAATTGATACTTGAAAAGGTAAGTTAATAAAAAAAGTTTGCTTTAGGCCCTTTCATGAGAACTAAAAGATGTATGAAAAAAGATTCCTTAATTTAGCAAGATTTAGGTTATAATTACAACTATGCCCTTCTTCTTAGAAACAAAGATGGATCAGGCACTAATTTTATTTCCAGCAATTTAAAAAAATGGAATGATAGCATGAAATGACACCCTCATTTCATACTTAGTCATGAAGATTGATTGTAAAGATAAAAGGGGGGGCATTTAAGGGTTTTGTGGTAGGCAAAATGGCCCTCCAAAGATGTTCATAGTCTGCTCCCTGGAACCTGTGTGCATTATGTTATATGGCAAGAAGGAATTACGGTTGCAGATATAATTAAGGCTGCTAGTCAGCTGACCTTAAAATAAATTATCCTGGATTATTTGGATGGGCCTACTTTTTTTTTTCCCCAGACAGGGTTCTGTTCTGTTGCCTGGGCTAGCTCACTGCCCATAGCTCACTGCCATCATGGCTGGCAAACTTTTTAAAATTTTTTTGTAGAGATGGGGTCTTTACATGATGCTCAGGCTGGTCTTGAACTCCTGGCCTCAAGCGATCCTCCCACCTGGCCTCCCAAAGTGCTAGGATAATAGGCATGAGCCGCTGGACCCCGCCTTCCAATGTAATTACAGGAGTCCTCTAAATGTGGAAAAAAGAGACAGATTTAGTTTCAGAGTGAGTCAGAGTGAGAAGGACTTGAGCTGCCATTGCTGGCTCTGAAGATGGAAGAGGTTATGAGCCAAGAAATGTGGACAGCCTCTAGAAGCCAGGAGAGGCAACAGATTCTCCTGGGGAGCCCCCAAAGTGAATACAGCCCTGCCTACGCTTTTGATTTTAGCTCAGTGAGACCCATTTTGGACTTCTGACCTCTAGAACTATAAAATAAATTTGTATTGTTTTAAGCCACCAAATTTATGGTAATTTGTTTCAGCAGCAATAGGAATTCAAATTTCTTTTCAAGCACCCAACTTGTCACAATCCTTGCGGATTTTCTCTTTCTCAGTTGTTCATTGGTTTAACTATATGACAGCCTAACTTTTCAATGGCTCTGTTTTTGACTAGCGCCAACTAGAGCAGTTTCCCATAATCACTCTCACACACTTCATGAAACCCCGCCTCTTACCTGAGATTCACAAGTTGACCTTGCAACCAGGTTATATTCTATTTGCAGTATACTGACCTAGATTAGGGGTTGGCAAACTTTCCGTAAAGGGCTAGACAGTAGATTTCAGGCTTTGTGAGCCACACATAGTTTCTGCTGCACATTCTTCTTCACTCCCCCCAATCCTTTAAAAATATAAACATTATTTGGCTTATAGGCCACAAAAAACAGGCTGTAGGATGGATTTGGCCCACAGGCTATAGTTTGCTGACCCCTGTGACAAAAACAAAACAGTCAGGGAGAGATTGGCCAACAAAGATAGTTGGTATTCATGCAAATGTTAAATGGAGAGGATGTCTGATTAAGAATTAATTTTATAAGTTCAGAGTGCATATTTTCAAGTAATGACAATTTTTGCTTGCTATATAATTTTGAAATTGTAGAAACTAGAAACACAATATGTACATGAAGGTTCGTTCTACTGAAAAGTGGCACCAAATAATAGCTTCAGTAAAAAATAAAGATCCTCAGCCATACCATGTTGTCCACAGCTGTTGCAACATCCTGCCAAAAGAAGACAAAGTTCATATCTATAGTTCAGCTCTTCTTATAGTTAGTGCTCAAATAAAAACTCAGGAGCATAAGCACACACACAAAAGACACATTTTCTCCTCCTACCTGTCTAGATTGTATATATTTAACAGAGCACATACTAACTGCCTCTTGGAGCTGGTGGTGTATGGATGTACTAATTAGGTCATGGAGACAGAGAATACACCCAGGAATACAGGAACGAGCAATGTCAGGCCAGAGGGCTCAGGCATCTGCAGGACCTGTCTTGTGTATTCTGACTACAAGAGGGGATCTTTGAGCCAGGCCTGGCACGCCTTCCTTCAACCAGAACTTCATGTCTCTCTGCAACTGCCACTACCAAGCCACAGCGGTAGGTTGAATAGCATCTCCCAAAATTTCATGTCTACCAAAATTTCAGCATGGGATCTTATTTAGAAATAGGGTCTTTGTAGATGTAATTCGTTAAGATACAGTCATACTAGATTGTTACGGGCCCCTAAATCCAATGATTGGTATCCTTATAAGAAGAAAAGTCACAGAGAGACACACACAGAGAAGAAAGCCATGCGAAAACAGAGGCAGAGCTTGGAGTGATGCTATAAGCTGAGGAATTGTGAGGAGCCACCAGAAGCCAGGAAGCAGCATGGAAGATTCTTCCTTAGGGTCTTCAGAGAGAACATGGCCCTGTCAAAACCTTGATATTGGACTTCTGGTCTCCAGAGCTGTGAGTGAATAAACTTCTGTTGTTTCAAGCCACCCAAGTTTGTTGTAATTTATAATGGAAGCCCCAGGAAATGACTATCCCAGCCCAGAGTGACACTTTCTGTAACCAATCATGAGAGTAACACTAGTCAAACACTAAACGGAAAATTTCTTATTTCTGACAACTCAAATTCAACAAAAGAGGGCCGGGCGTGGTGGCTCACGCCTGTAATCCTAGCCCTCTGGGAGGCCGAGGCAGGTGGATCCCTCGAGCTCAGGAGTTCGAGACCAGCCTGAGAGAGACCCCCATCTCTACTAAAAATAGAAATAAAAATTATCTGGAAAACTAAAAAATATATATAGAAAAAATTAGCCGGGCATGGTGGCGCATGCCTGTAGTCCCAGCTACTCGGGAGTCTGAGGCAGTAGGATCGCTTAAGCCCAGGAGTTTGAGGTTGCTGTGAGCTAGGCTGATGCCACGGCACTCACTCTGAGCAACAGGAGGAAACAAGCCATATCCAGATGCCACTTAGAAAGTTTTCAGATTTTTCTTGGTTTATTCAACAATGCTTCCAGAAATATTAGTCATTTTGTTTGTTTTAAATAAACATAGCTAAATAATGAACTAATTTTTAAAATTTTGTAGTATTCATTTCTACCACCATGGAATTTAAGGCTAAAGTTCCTTTCCAAGCATTTTGATAACTTTTGTTTATAAAAGGTTGCTTTCTAACTATCATTCATTCCAATTGAGCCTTAATTGTGTACAGAGCATTGACTTTACTACGAAGTTAGGTGACTACTAAAGAAGGGACCACAGTCCTTGTCCTTAGGAGAAGTTATTTTAGCTGGGGGAGGCCAACAACAATAAGAATTACCAATTTATAAAACTCAGGAGAAGAAAACCCCCCCCCCCCAAAAGCCAGTATTGCCCTTTTTTTAAGATTCGAAGAACTAAAGGCTCAGAGTTTGTGTCCACACAGAAAGTTAGTGGCAGAGCTGGGTCTAAAACTCCTATGTTTTTAGAAAACCACAACAAAAGATCAAACAAACTTGCACTGGTAATTGGGATACTAACTGAAGGAATACTCATCCAGGTAAGCAGAAGCCAAGGCTCCACTGCTGAAGGTGAGCTTCCCTCCCAACTCTCTGCTATTTAATAGCACAGCTGCCAAGAAGGGAGGTCTAGTGTGCAGGAAAGGTAGGGTACAGCTACCCAGCAGGTGGTATGAAACTACAGCCAAATCATTAAAGATTTTTCTAAGACTATCCTCCTACTGATTGCTACCATACGGTTATTACATTAATGATCAGAAATAAGGCCAGGCACAGTGGCTCATGTCTGTAATCCTACCACTTTGGGAGGTTGAGGTGGGAAGATCATTTGAGGCCAGAAGTTCGAGACCAGCCTGGGCAATAGTGAGAACCCCGTCTCCACAAAAAAAAAAAAAAAAAAAAATTAGCTGGGCATGGTGGCACATACCTGTAGTCCCAGCTACTATGAAGACTGAGACAGGAGGATCCCTTGAGCCCAGAAGTTTGAGGTTGCAGTGAACTATGGTGATGCCACTGCATTCCAGCCCAGGCAACAGAGTGAGACCCTGTCTCAAAAAAAAAAAAAACAAAAAAAAAAAAACCAAGAAATCAAAGCCCCCAAATGGTTCCAATGTGATCAAAGTCTTCCCTCAAACCCAACAGAATGTCAATCTCTGTAAAGTTCAGCCCACAGCCACACCACCATCCTGGCCTTGCTGTCCTCAGAATGAATATTCCTTTTCTATCACCAAGATAACAGTCATGTTGTCCTGACCTTCATTATATACTAGGCATACATAGGATACCCATGACTTAAAATTTTTTCCCAAGTTCTTTTCCTGGCATCAGGAATCTGAACATGGGAGACACTTTTCAGTGCCATCATTTTATGATACAGTGGAATCAGGACATCTGTGATACCTCCAAAAGAAATAAAAGCAGCATGAACTCCAGTCCTCCACCCCCTTTGCAAGCTCACCTGTAAGCAGACAGAGAGTATTCTGAACCAGTCTCTCGATACTTTTGGTGCGGCTGCTACAAAACCCTGTTAATATGAACACAGGGAGGGAAGGAAGAAAGGGATACCTTTTTGGTATACCCTTTGGGTATACAAATCACTTGTGAGATACAATCCTTTCCCTAGCCCTCTTGAGACCTACATCACGCCCTTAGTTATAATGACAGTTTCCAAAATGGACTAAATGGTTCCAGTTTCTCTCTTCTATAGTCAATAGAATGACCCCAAAAGTACAAATCTGATTACATCACTCTTCTGCTTGTTATTCTTCAAAGGATAAAGGTCAATGCCCAAAGGCCAAAGTCCACATTTCTTAGCAGGACATATAAGACCTCCTAACCTGGGACGTGCCCACCTCTGGCCTCTTTTCTCCTTGCTTCCCCAATGCAAACTATTTGCCCCCAAGTGCCAGGCTTCTTTACACCTCTGGGTTTTTGCTCTTGGTGCTCCTCTCAATTCAGGCAACAGCCTTGCCTCCACCTTGGCTGCCTGGCTAATTCTGGATCTTTCAAACCCATCTCTGACCTCAGAGCATCCTGGAAATTTACCCTCATCTCTGTGGATGGAGTGGCCATTCCTCAACCTCACTGTCACACAGTTGCATCACAGCTTTCACCAACCCACGCAGTGAGGCTGTTTTCATAATTTCCCTGCTATTCTGGGAACTCTTCCCTCTAAGGCACCAGGGCTGTGGGGTTTATGAAACGAACGGGTGCCAGAGCTTGGGATGAGGTCGGAGGTCACAAGAACATATCGCAACCACCTCTCTGGGACTGGGGTGGAGGGTCTGAGCGGCGCCTACCAGCGCTGCACACAGGCTGAAGGGGTAAAGCCCTACAGCAGACCCGGCCCAGGCAGCTGGGGGCCCACACACAGTCCACTCTGCAAAACCCGGTAACCCACTCCGCAGCCCGTCCACCCTGTTCGCCGGAGCATTCCCGGCTTGCCGCACGCATGCTCACTCACGTCCAGCGTCCTCTTGGAGGCCGCCATTTTGCTCCCCGCTCTTCCGCCGGATGAACACGCCCTGCCCCGCCCCTAAACTCATAACCGCTTTAACCGAAGACGGGGTCATGGGAAATGGGGTCATTCACTTTAGAATGGGCACTTAGATGTTATTTAAGGTAAGACCAGACTTTACGGACAAGGACCCTGCCAAGAAGGGCAAACACGCTAAGAAAGGGACTGCCACGGCTGGGCGCAGTGGCTCATGCCTGTAATCCTAGCACTCAGGGAAGCTGAGCGGGAGGATTGCTTGAGGTCAGGAGTTTGAGGCCAGCCCCAGCAAAAGCGAGACCCCATCTCTTCTAAAACAGAAATTAGCTGGGCAACTAAAATAGAATTAGCCCAGCGTGGTGGCAGGCGCCTGTAGTCTCAGCTACTCCGGAGGCTGAGGCAGGAGGATAGCTTGAGCCAAGGAGTTTGAGGTTGCTGTGAGCTACTGACATCATGGCACTCTAGCCCAGGTGACAGAGCAAGACTGTCTCAAAAAAGGGGGGGGGGGGGGGCTGCCTGAGTAAGGCCCCAGGAAGGAGAGCCTGGTAAGCTCAAGGTAGGGAAAGGACAGGGAGGGCAAGTGGGCAGCAAAGGTGGGGTGACCCTGCCAGTTTACTGTCACTTGGACAATCAAAGGAACCATAAAATACTGAGGACTTAAGCATTTTTGTTTGCTATTGTCACTAGATCTTTCTCCTGAACATTTTCCCACTGCCAGAGGATATCTTTTTGCAGACTGGGCAACTGATCTGCCCACCTCCATGGCAAATCAACTGCTGATAGATGAACAAGCCCCAACCAACACAGTCCAGGAAAGGAGGGCGGGGGCGAGGTTCAGCCAGGTTCTGTAGATCTTACCCTATGTCCTTGGGAGGTGTGCCAGCCCCACTCTGCATCCTATTTTCCTGAGCCAGACCCAAGGTCTGTTTTGACCATACCAGACTTCTGTTCCCTGTTAAAAGTTAAATGGGGCCAATAAAAAGATCCTACCATAACTGAATATAATGGGACAGGATCATATTTAACAGTCTTTAGCAATTTAGGGTAAGCATAACCCTAAATTGTCTGCTTATATATAAAGTCAGCAAAGGATGAGCTATAAATAAGTTCACTGGAACCTATTCACATCCTAAAGTTACTTCCAGTGAAAACTGGAATTTATAGAATAAAACTGTTGTCAGTGACAAGGGTAAGACAGAGGCAGTTTATGGAGATTTTTTTTTCTTTATTGAGAAACGTAAGACTCGGGTACATCAAATAAAACCAATTTCTGGGGAGGGGGGAATCAAAACTCACAATAGAAAAAAAAAGTTAACACTGTCTGGGCCAGAGCAGAACCCAGAGAATATAACTGAAAAATTCTAGGCGCTTCATAATTGACCTTTTGATACAAAATGACCTATTAAATTTGCAATTTGTGGTTCCTGGTGTTGAGGTCCATAGGACAAGCTAGGAAGTCTTCAAACCTTGAGCTGAATTCCGTGAGGGGTTATTTGGCTTTTGAATCCTAAAAAGAAAAGCACCAATACAAATAAATATATGATCAAAATTATTTCACAGATTGACTAAGATCTGTCTGGTAAAGGAAGGTATTCTAGAACAGGGTTTCTCAACCTCAGTACTACTGACATTTTGGGCCATACGTACAATTCTGCTGGGGCTGTCCTGTGCACTATACAGTGTTCAGCAGCATCCCTGGCCTCTACCCATTAGATGACAAGGTTCCTGAGGCCCTTGACAAGAGGGTCATGGTTATGCCAAGTCAACCCGTACCAACACCAGCTCTGGCTCTTACCATGTGCTTCTTCCTGGCCTCTGCTTTTGCTCATTCGACTCTCTCCTTTATCTGGAAACACTCACCAACAGTCCTAGTCAGAGGTCCTAATTAAACTTCACTCACCCAATCCCCTGAGGACAGAGGCCGTAGCCCTTATGATGTAAGAAATCACCTGGAACACACCCTGTGCAACAAATCAGGAGTGTTTCTCTCTCCCCCACTAGGATCATGATCCTTGACACCAAGGCCTCCCTCTGCCTACTGTACTCCCAGAGCTAGGCAGTGGTACACACCAACCCCAGGCCAAATCAGGATGATGATGCTCACAGAAATGAGGCTTTGGGATCTGATTGAGGGAACTCCTTACATATCTGTCACTATTTCAGATCAACAGATCTTGAGAAAGATCTGAACAGGTGCTCTTTATGGAGGAAACTGCCCCTTTTAATTCATAATCTGTACTCTTTTATCCATATTAACTCATCCCGATGACAGAAAAAGTTCAAGTAACAGCCTGCCCAAGCTATCAGATTAAATGGCAGAAACATGGCTCTATACACTGCCCCTATTCTTTTAGGAAGATATTCATAAATCAAAACCACTGCAGAAAATCAAAACAGCCAAACATACGGTTTTTCCTTGTCTAAGAGGTAGCAGCAGCAACAGCACCCACTTTCTGGGCAGCTTCTTTCTTGGCATGATGAGCCTGTAGAACTGCCACAGCTTCATCCACCTGAGGGAAATCTCTGGGTGGTCAGTGAATCTGAGGACAGCCAACACCCCTCCCGGGTGCCCAGGGCCAATGGCAGACCAAAGCCAACTGTAGAGATGATCCCTGGGGCTTCTGATGCCACTGCTTTCTCAAATACCCACACAGCAACAGCCCCCAATCCTCCCCAGCTGAGAGCTGAAGTGGCTGGGCCCGAGAACCAGCTCACCTTGGAGCGGAGAGACTCAGGGGACTCCAGCATGTGCAGCAGTTCAGAGTTGTCGATCTCCAGCAGCATTCCTGTAATCTTTCCAGCCAGGTTTGAATGCATTGTTTGGATGAGCGGGAACAAACGTTCTCCTGTGGAGAGGATAGTTAAAAATCAAATCGAATCCCAGTAAAGATAAGACATTGGTGTCTGGGTTGGCACCAGCATCTGACGTCTTCTGCAAGCATGTGGGTCACTCACCTAGCATCTGTTTTTGTTCTTGAGGGGGTGCTGCGGCCAGCATGGAGGCGGTGAGAGGCTCCTGCCCCTGCACATGGACTGCAGGCTGGGGTGCCTGTGAACCAGGAAAGGCAACAGGTTAGCACTGGGGAAAGGACAGCAGCTTACAATAGTTGAGCACCTGATCAGTCAACATATGAACTCCTAACTATGTGAAGAGGAAATAGATGTAGTTGCCCTTGCTCTTAAGTAACTAATTTCAGTCCTTGAGAGGTTGAGGGATGTGGTAAGGAATACAGTGATTATGGACATAAAAACAACCAATCACAATGCAAATAGCATGCTATCAGAAAGAAAAATGAAATGCATATAATAAAACCTACAATGCTAGACAAGCATTTTCTGACACTTAATATACCCAAAGTTACCCAAGAATTCAAAATCTTATTATAAATAAGGGTACAGTGAATATTTGTACGTATAAGCCTTTTCCTGAAAATTACAGTTTTCCTTTAGGGTGAATGTTGAGTACAGACTGCATCAAAGGGTGACAATATCGAAACATTTATAATTACATCCCATATCACCTTTATTGTACCATATGTTTTTATTGTATCAAAGCTTAAAAACTGTCAACATGCAATGTCAATGCCAGTCATAGCCCAAAGTAGGGCTTTGCTGAAAAAAGGTATTTTACACAACATCGGGTTCTGGAAAACCCCCAACTTAGAGAGTATGGGGCAGGATGGTTAAAGAGTAATGTATCTAAGCAGCTTATGAGCCTGAAGGCTTGGTTACTGTGGCACCTCCACAACAAATCGCTACTGAGCTCTGAAGCAAACTAGTTGTATTTTGGCTTGCCTTTAGTGGCACAGATCTAGAGATAGCAAGTTACAGCTTATAAAATCTAAGCTCTGGGTCAGTCCAAACTGCCCCCTGCCCGCCCTCTCGCCCCCTTTGAAGCTGAACTTCTTATCTGTAAATTGAAGTCACTTCCTGCCTTGATGTACCAATCATCTTGCATAGCAGCCAAGGATCAAACAGGCACTGGATGTAGAAGTAACTTGGAGGTTCAAAAAGCTGAGTAAGCATATGCATGTTGCAAAAGGAGAGCAGGAAGCACCGGCTGCCTCCTCTGGGGCATTTTTTTTTTAATTAAAAAAACTTTTTCAATCTCAGTGGGCTTTATTTGTGATTCTAGAATCAGGCAACACTTCATTCCATGAAACAGAGTAAGTGTTCTCTCCTCTGGGGCACTTGTGAGTGAACTGTTATTAGGAAGAACACTTTCAAGACCCTTTGTTCCCACTAGCACCCAGCCTCTGAAGGGCAGGGACAGTGTCTATATCACCACACAGAACGCAGCACAGGAACACCTGGTGAAGAAATCAAAGTAAAGCATCTTTTTAATTAAGTGGACACGGGGAAAATCCTTTTAAGCATTCTGTTTGGTGGACCTCACCTGCAGAGGCTGTATCGCAGGATGAGGGCTGCGGACACTGGAGGCATATTTGTATGGCGCAACAGCCCGAGGAGCAGTGGCAGCAGCAACAGCAGCACGAGGTGCTAAGTTCTGCACAGCTGTGGGAACGCCTTAGGGAAAGAACAAATGCAATTAAAGCCCATCAGTCTGGGCAAAGACCCGTCAAATCCCATCTTTCCCCCTTCTGTGTGCATCCAATACCACCTCCAGACTGGCAGCTGTCAGTCAGCCCTTGCTGGGCGGCACCAGCCCCACCAAAGTCCATAGCCAAGCGGTCCGGGCACTCAGACCCTACAACAGACCAGCAAATGCACATCAGTGTTGGCAGCAGATGTCCAACTGGCCACGTCCCACGGAAGGAGAAATTTCAAAGCACGTTCACACAACACATCACACGTGGGGCCAACTACCGCTACTTTCAAGAATGAGCCAAAGGATAACACACAACTCTTTCCACATCTTGGAATGCAGGACATATCCTGCAAAAAACAGTTTCCTTGTATTACACCCTCCCCACCCCTGCCCCCCGAAGAACAGGCTGCTTCTATAGTCATCCAGCTAGCAAATTTCTACGATTAACTTTTATCACGAGTCACCGATGAACAAAGAATGTTAACAGTAACACAAACCTAGAACTCATATTGTTTCTCTGCTCCTGAAGTACCTACCTAAGCACACAGCTGAGATTACAGAACCAGGACTCAAACTTGAGCCCAACAAACTGACCAACCCAGGGCAAGGCCTAGTCATCGTGACTCCCTCCTCCCCGGGCCACGCTTCTAAAGGCCAGTTTGCTCACCGACTCTCTGAGTAGTAGTAGGGAGGCCACGAGAGGCCGGAGCATTACCAGTTGGAGCCAGATGGCGAAGAGTTGGACGAGGCCCAGACTGGCGTATAGCACTTGGCATTCCTTGGAAGCCTGGTGAAAAGACAAAAATTGTGCATCACTGGCAAGCAATGTGGACCACAACCTAGACTGCATCTCGGAGGGGACAAGGAGGAAAGGCAGGGCAAACCAGGATAGGTATATCCTGGGTGACCAAATCATTGTTCCCCACCACCTACCTTGAGGTCTCCCACCTTGCTGCCAGCGTGGATTAGGCCTCATCTGTGCCAACTGGTTAGGTGTGTAATATGGAGGTCTTCCTTGAGCCTGTGAGAAAAAATACCAAACCCTTTTAAGGGCCCAAACCCACAGTAGAGAAGTATCTCATCTCACTACTAGGCCCTAGGCTATTTGGAATAAAGGCTCCCTATACTCAAAAGCCAAGGGGTCAGTTAATGGGGACTATTTTACTCTACCCCTGCCACTAAGTGTGTGTATGAGGATATGTAAGTCCTTCTTCATTTTTACTTGAAGGGTCCTTACTCTGACATTCTAGAACTCCAATATCCAAAAATCCCTCTCCCCTACTGTAGAATACAGGAACAGCTGTCAGTAGGCAGGTTCCAAAGAGCCGTGACCACAAAGCAGACCCACCTGTGGGACTGCTGGCACAAAGTAGCCACCAGCTGCAGGCTGGAACTGATTTAAGATGGCATTGGCAGGGAGTGCTCTCATTCCAGCCACCCGCTGCATATATTGGTTGGTCAGGTGAGCCTTTCTCTCTTCCTTCCTCTGGGCCAGGGCAACATACAGTGGCTTGGAGCCCACGATGCGTCCATTCATCTCGGTGACTGCTTTGGTTGCCTCTTCAGGAGATGAGAAGCAGACGAAGCCAAACCCTTTGCTTCTTCCATCCTCCAGCATTACCTACAAAATGAGACCAGCTACTTAAGAAAAAAGGTGTCCCTGTGTGTGTGTGTGTGTGTGTGTATGTGTCAGGGGGACGGGGGAGCTATTCAGAAGAGCCAGAAAACCTGGATCCTGCTGAATTACCAAGTCTAGGTCAGAGGTTCAACTCTGGCCCAGGATGTACACCAGACCCATTAAGTCACACCTCTGAAGTAGGGTACCTAGGCATTTTCTTTTTTAAGTCACCAAGTGAGACTACATTTCTCAAACACTATGACATGGCTAATGGTAAAACCAGGAACCAAAGATGTTTCCCCTAGGTACCTACAAGAGACCTTGACAATAGTATGGAAACATTTATTTTTAGAGCTCATCTGCTCTAAGACAGTGTTAGACAAAACTTTCACAAATTCTTAGCAAGGTTAGGATGAGACTTTTGAAATACCACATATGGGTAGAAGTTATAAAACCCCCGGGTCTCCAATGACTGCCACCATTAATTGAATGGAATAAAAGAAACAACCAGCTGGGAGACAGCAGCCTAGATTCTAGTTGTCCTTGCCCTCTGAGCCTCAATTTCCATGACATACTCCAAGGCAAACAGCTACAAAGCCACGTGTCTACTGGTTCTGGCAGTCTTTTTCCACACAAAGTTCATCATTTGCTAATGGCTTTTTTTCTTCACCTAAAATAGTCATTTATTGCTTTCCCTGGTGTACCTCCGCAGAAGTACTGGTAGCAATGACTGTGTGCTTGACACCATTTTGTTTGTGTTTTAGTTAACAGCCTGGTGAGCCTCCTGAAGTGGAGGACAGGGAAGTAAAGATGTCTATCAATCCAACAACTCTCCACCAAGGAGGTGGGCCTGTAACATGTGGAAAAAAAAAAAAAAAAAGCCATACCATGATCTTGAGAATAGTATCTATGAAGCTTTAAGATACAGTCCTTTTGCTCTCTTGCAAATGCCAACCTGACTACTGTGCAGGTAAGCAAGGAGAGACTATCACCCCTTGCACTGATGGGGGCCAGTCAAGGGGTGATATAGCAAGGAGGAGGGGTAAGGAACTGGGCAAACCCCACAGAGTTGGCCTCTAGTCAACTCCCTACTACAACTGATAACATTCCTTTGCAGTGTTCCCAGGTTGGGAGCACCTATGTGAAGGGACAGGGCAGGGCCACCAAGCCTTTACCAGCCCACATGGCTTCCTTTCTCATCACCTAAAGCACTCTGTGGCATCGGCTGTACCTCTGGTGAACAGGACCTGCATCAGGCCATGACCCAAACTTTCACATGCCATCAGTCTGTCACACTCCCAAAATGCCAAGGACACGCACGCAGTACACCATCCCCACGTAGCCAGCATTCTCTTGCTCAAGGACTCAAATTCCTTATCTTTAAAATGAGGTTCCTACTCACGCTGTTAACTCAGTTGATATGATTATCAAAGAAAAATCAAACAAATCATGCACATTGCAAAACACGAAAAAAACTTTCCATTCCATTTTCCTCTTCTTTATAAAACTGGGGTAGAATTTACCAACCCCAGCTCTAAAATCTTCAAAATCCCCTCATTCTCAAGGAGGAGGAAATGTGGCAGAGTTGTAGAGACAGGTCCCAAGACAAATGGAAAACCTGTCTGGATTTCCTCTGCTCATTCTGTAGCACCATCTGTCCCCACACCAGCACGAAGCAGCAAGGAATGGGAAAGATTTAGGTGCTCTGGAGGGCTGGCAGGGAGCACCCGGGTCAGATTCCTCTCCATACCCATGTATGGGAGACAGTGTACTGTTAACCTAATGAAATGTCGTTCTCCAGGGCACATCCTCAGATGTAGTAGCTACTCTCAGAAATGAACACAATTTAGATCCTACTCCTTCAGTGAAACAAATACCAATAAACCTATAATATTGCTGCTTTCAATCTCAAAATCTCAGTGTTAAAATACCTTAGCACTGGTAATTGATCCAAAAGGAGAAAACTCTTTCCTTAATTTCTCATCATCAATAGTGTCATCCAAGTTCTTAATGTAGAGATTCACCCCCTGAAGAAGAAGGATCACTGTTAATTGTACTTCTATACCACACATGTTCCCTGAGACAATGGTTCCCGAAGTGTGGTCCCCAGAGCAGGAGCGCCAGCATCTTTTGGAACTTGTTAGAAATGAATTTTCAGGCCAGACCCCAAACCTAATGAATCAGAAACTGTGGGCTGCAACCAAGCCATATATACATACATATATGTATTTTTTTTTCTTTTTTTTGAGACAGAGTCTCACTCTGTTGCCTGGGCTAGAGTGCCATGGCGTCAGCCTAGCTCACAGCAACCTCAAACTTCTGGGCTCAAGCAATCCTCCTGCCTCAGCCTCCCGGGTAGCTGGGACTACAGGCATGCGCCACCATGCCAGGCTAATTTTTTTCTATATATTTTTAGTTGTCCAGCTAATTTCTTTCTACAAGCTCTGATGATGATTCAGATGCAAGCCCAAGGGTGAGAAATTACTGCCCTAAAACTCTGAGAGGACCATCAGTGCAGTCCTATAATGTTACCTTCCCCCACAGCTGCTCTGGCCCACCATTCACCCCAGCAGGGTTCTTCTTGCCACCATGCCAAACAAAGGGACACCATTTATGTAAAGGAATCTATATGGCTAAGAGCAACAGGCTGAGGCTTCCAGAATAGCAAGCCCCTCAGTGAAAAAATTCATCTCTTTTGTCCCTGGTTCTATAATTGCTGCCATATCTGGTAGGTGTATATTCTTTTAAATCTGTTTGGGAAAAATGAGAGGAAGAGCAGACTCCAAGTTGCTGAAGAGAAAGCCTGCTAAACCTAAGGGTGCTTTGTAAATATTTCACAGCAAATTCCCTGTTGGTAGGCTGGGCCAAGACCACCTTACCTGATATCGACTAATTCTCTCCTGTTTCAGCTGCTCAAATTTCCGTTTTAACTCTGCCTGCCGTTCCACTTTCTTCTGAGCACGGCCTACAAATATAACTTTACCACTAATTTCTTTTCCATTCATCTCTTCCACGGCCTAGAGAGGAAATATATGTCTTTAAAATCAAGTTGCAGAGACAGGAGTCTTCTTTAGGAGATAAGTCCCACCAAATACTCTAAGAAATCTTTCCTATAGGGCTAAAAACTAACTTCATTCCACTTCTGAAGTCTGCTAAACAAATCCAACCTTCTTCACCCGTAAAGTGTGGTTAATATTTAAGTGGGTTATTAGTCCACATCATATAGAAAAAACAGTACAGTTGCATACAGACAAGCATGGTGATGCAAGCCTAGGTTGTAATCTGTCAATAAATTTCTTTTGTGGGTATTTACAAATGTTGAAGGCCCAGCACAATCCTTTGCCCATAAGTAGCTATGATGTTATCAAATCAGCAACTCTCAGGGCTTTAGTACCCTTCCTCACCTTTGAAGGGGAAAAAAACATCTTATTCATGTCCTATTCTGTTAAAAGCTGGCAGGTGAGGTAACAGCTATGTGCCAAGTGGTTTGTAAACAATTAAATGATCTATTAACATGTGGAAGGCCCTCAGGAAGAGAATTCCAGAGTACAGTAACTGTACATCCACTACTAGATACTCAGATCCTTCCAGCTCTGCTCTGTGTTCTAGCAAGGCCCTGCCTATACTCTGGGGCCACCTCCTACAAGTTTTTCCCCAACCCCTGTGGTACTCTCACCTTATTGGCATCCTCATGTTTTTCGTAACTCACAAAGCCAAAGCCTTTGGATTTCCCACTGGAATCTCTCATCACCTTGACACTTAGTGTCTTACCTATTACCAAAGGACAGAACTATTAGTAACATCATCTCTAACACAGCTCAAGGAGAAAAGCCTTCTTTCTCTCTAGGAACCCACTTGAAGCAAATCTCTGGCTGAACCAGATGGATTCTAGAAGACGTGGGGCAAAGGACCCTCAACTTACCAAACTGGCTGAATAGCTCCTTCAGACTCTCATCATCCACCTCTTCCCCAAAGTTCTTGATATACACATTGGTGAATTCCTTGGCTTTGGCTCCAAGCTCAGCCTCCCGCTCTTTGCGAGACTTGAATCTGCCCACAAACCTAAAAAGAAACCATGAAGAACAGTGATCACTCAGAGAAATAAAACATGATTTCCTGGGGCCCAAAGGAATGCAGGTTAAAGGCTGACAAAAGTTAAAACACATGAGGCCCCCATCCACCAAGAGAATAAGCTCAGAAATGCCCCAAATCCCCAGCAGAAAGAAAAGAGGCAGGACTATCCTGTGAGAACCAGGCCCAGGGCTCCTGGCTCAGACCAGGGCTACTCCTACCACATCACATTGCCTTCGTGAAGAAACCTGATGACCATGTTTTTAAAATGTTTATTTCTGTGCAATTATGTAAATGCACAGAAAAAGTCTGGAAGGATACAAACCAAACTGTTAACAGTGCTTAATCTTAGAAGGAGTGAGATCATTGGAGTGAAGGGACATCCTTTGTTTTTTTTTTTTCATTTATTCATTTTGGTACTGTTATACTTAATAGGCAAATGTATTCATACACTGAAAATTTTTATATTTCTTTCCAGTGATACATGTAGATCAACCACTGGACACATGGACATTATAAACACAACCTATCCTCTGGTCTGTTCAACAACACAAAGGACAAAAATTATTTTTGTTTGTAATAGCCAACACTTATTGCCCCCTTTCCTTCCCATGTGGCTTTGCTAAGTTCCCCCCTCTCCATTCTACAGTAACAACCACAACAAAACAACAAGGTCTGTTACGAAATGTCTCTGCAAAGGATGAGATTTTTCATTGTAAACAAATTAAGTATTACTGTGGAGCCAGCCTTGTATTAGATCACTGAGTCATAAGCTAGAAAATGGAGAACTAGAGGGACAATTTGGCATCAACCACTAGCAAGACCCATGGACAGACCTGAGTCACAGGAAGGCCAAGGTCACATAGCTAGTATACAGCTCCTGGTCAGTCCAGGGCCCTCTCCACTCTGCCACTGGCCAAGACCCCCACTCAGAGTGGGCTTAGAGCTGCCTTCCAGCCAGCCCTAGTTGCCGATGCTCACAAAACCCATGGACGAATGCCTTTAAGGGAGAGGCGGCAGGCAGGCCATGGCTTAGGCAGGAAGCCCACCTTGGCGAGTCAAAAGGGCTGCCACAGCTCGGGCAGGGAGACTCACCAGCCCTGGAGTGGAGAGGTAGGAGCAGGCCACACTTGGGCCGAGAGAACCAGTAGCCGCCTTGTGTGTGCCAGTTAATACCAGGTGGGGCCACGGCTGGCTCATGCGATGGTTGTTGCTCCGGACTGGGACACTCACACTTTGCGGTCATTGAGGAGCATGCCATTCATCTTCTCGATGGCCTTGTCGGCAGCCTCTTGGGTCTCGAAGTGGACAAAAGCATAACCCTTAGAGCCGTTCTCATCACACACCACCTGTCAAAGACAAAGCAGACCACTTTGGCACCACTGGCCAACTCCAGAGATGTTGAGAACCTCAGGGTCTCCCCTAAGAAGCCCCCAACCCATCCATAGCCAAAGGCAACCAGCTGTTCCAGGTATGGCTTTTCTCACACTTGGCACAACACGAGGCATCTAGTACATGCTCCATTCACAAATGGTAGCCACTATTAGTCTGCTTCTATTTCAAATGTTTTCTTATTTACTTGTATTAAAAAACACTTAAGAGATCTGGGTACAAACTAGTGCTATAGAAAGACAGATCATTTTCTAAGCCCATAAAAGTCTTGTGTGTGAGACATGTAAACCACCACCGTATAAGTTTTACAAAGTGCTCCACATAAACAGATGCACAGAGAAAGAAGAGGGTGAATTTATGCTTCTAAAGTGATTAGGTTTCCTCAAGACTGGAGACACTTCTCTGGGCCTCTCCTCTCCCCCACCAAAAAGAAAAAACTTTTGCGGCCATCCAAAGCCAGAAAACAGAAAGATATTTCAGGCTGAGGGAGGAATAAACAAAGACATGAAAGTACTTGTTGGTCATGCTGGGTTGTGTTCCCAAGATTACCTACGGGAACTTTCAGGATTCTACTTCCAGAATTTTGAAAATTAGCAAACACTGTTGCCCAGTTCCAAGGCAGTTTCCCATTAGTATTTATCTTTTTTTCAAGATTCAATAATTATTTTGCTGAAATTATTTAATCAATGTTTACCTTACAGGACAGAATGTTTCCAAAAGCAGAAAAAGTATCATAAAGTGCCTTGTTATCTATAGATTTGTCCAGGTTCTTGATGAAGACGTTTCCCACACCAGATTTTCTCAAAGAGGGATCCCTCTGAGACCACATGATACGGATTGGCTTTCCCTTAATCACATCAAAGTTCATGGTGTCCAAGGCCCGCTCAGCTGTGAGAGAGAAACAAATTTCAATCAAGGATATAAAACGTAGGCCACCATCCCAAGAACAGATTACTCCAGGACTTTTCAAGGTAATCACTCTGATAAAAGGCAACTCTATTAAAATCAAAGGGCATCAGATTCCTCTAGCCTGGAATATTACTGAAGGTAGATTAAGTTCTAACTAATCATTCTACTTCATGACAGAAGTCTGAACCCCTCTGCATCTGTGTCCTTGTTGGGTAAAGGTAATCTAAGTGGCACCAAGATCCAATGATAACACCTCCCATTTGACTAAGCTTTACCATTTATAAAAGACTTTGCAGCATACTACCATGACTCAGGTGGGACAGTTGAAATTATGCAATTTACAAATTGAACAAACTTGTGTTCGGGGAGGCTAACCTGTGCAGCTAGCTAGTGATCAGGAAACTAATACCAGATTCTGATTTACTTTTCAGTGGGGTATTGCTTCAAAGTTATCAAATAGCTGTCATTGAGTCTGCAATCCATCTATAAAGAGACAAATGACAAAACCTATGAGCAAATGATTTGGAAAAATGTGTTATCCCTGAATTCAGCCCAGTTTCTTATATTCAACTTCTGAGAAGAGAAATTGATTTAGACCAAAAAAAGCCTCAGTCATCAAACTGACAGAACTGGTCACACATGGAGACATTCTCTGCCTTATCAGCCCAAGAAGGATTAAACCACCACACCTTCCTGCCTAAGCAGACAGTGCAGATGGTAGGCCCTGCACCTAGTGCTTTCCAGGCCTTTTGAAGCCTTAATCTGAGTTCTGTGGAATTCTAGGACTTTAACTACCCTGGTGCCCAACCAAGTTCTCCACCCAGTGCCTTGGGATGCTTCTTTAGCTTCCCAACCAAGTCTACCAGTGTGCCAGGGACCAGCTGAAGAACTAGAAGCTAAAACATATCTCCTGCAAGCAAGGAACACTTCTCTTCACCAGTGGCAACAAGGACGCCCAGATCTGGTGGCCACTTTTCCTTAAGACTATTACACATCTCATAGTAGTGAATCACCCACAACCACCTCCATGAGGGGATTCAGACAGTGTCAGAGCAGGGAAGCCTGTTCCTTGCCTTCAAGGCCACATCACACTTAAAAGGGGGAGAAAATTCCCTGTCCCTCTACAAGTTCTACTGTCCAATAGTTGGAGAATTTCTTTCCACTCATTATTTCCAACAACCTCTCCCATCTTCCTCAGAAGGTGGACTCATTTGTATTAAACTCTAGCAGAGACTTGCGTTGGTACCACCAGAGCTGCATGTGTAGTTGGGGAAAGGGGAGATGACAGATCCAAGTCAAGAAAAGTCCAGGTACAGAGGAGCTCACTTGTGATGGCTATCAAAGATAAACAGCCTAAGACCCCAACCTATTTCATTAATTAGCAGTAAAGAAGCCCACTTCAACACAGCTCTTTGTCTATTTCCAGAAAGCACTGCACAAGGCAAGTAGGCTTAGTCTGACAAATCCGGCTGCACTTATTTATAGCAGGGAGAGGTCTAGCAGAAGTATGTGTTGGCAGACACACTGACCAATGGCTTCTGCTATCTCCAAGTGACACGACTTTTGTTCAAAGGGGTCAAAAAAGCAGACAACAGCTAAGGTACCCACTTCTTCCTAAAGACCACACTCAGCTATCTTTTTGTGCTCCTGGGGCTCGGAATACACTGGATTGACGATGGCAATACCTAGTCCCTCTCAACATGTCCAAGTTTCTGGTCTCAGGTACAACCTGGACAAGTAACATTTTCAATGCCTCACAGACAGTGAACAAAATAGGGACAAAATGAGGGATCTGGAGGTCCTTTGCCACAGAATGGCATGTTTCCCCCAGTAATGGTCTCTGCAGTTGTTCCCTTTTAATCTGGAGTCACGTGCGGCCTGATTAGGTTTCCACTGGCCTCACTCCTGCCATGCCTGCAGCATACCTCTCCACCTCTCCATGCTAAGGCCATAATCTGGGGTGGCAGAGCACTGGGAGTCTCAACTTGCCCTCCAACTTTTTGCAGTTCCTTTTCCTTCTTGGGAGTTCCATTTTCTTCAGACTGGATGAAGGAAAACGGCTTTGACAAGTGTAAAGCACTGTTCACAGGTGAGGTGATTAAACGGCACCAGCCCACTGGATGTTCAAGTGACGCTTCCCCAGAATACCCGACTGCCACTCGTCCAGAGCAAAGCACTTCTTCACTCCAGTGACAAACAGACCAAGGAGTTGGCCTGGCCCATGTAGCTCTGGTGGCCACCAACACAAGTCTCTGCTAGAGTTTAATGCACAGAATCATTCCCACTGCTTCCTACCTGCCGTAAAAGATCCCGTAAAGGATCCTGTATCAGCACAAAGTCAAACTTAGTCTAGGGTAAAAGTGGGGAAGGGGGTAGCAGTTTTGCAACCCAAAACTTGTGCAGGGAATTGTGTTTCAACCATCCTGTCTTTTTAGTAGGCCTGTGAGGGGCACAAGCCTATGCTCACTGACCAGGCAAGGTCTCTAACAGCCCAGCCCCACTAGAGCAGGACCACACAAAATGGAATGACAGCGACTTCACTCTGACTCTGTGTACAGTCTCCTTATGTTCCATCCCCACCACCATTACTGAGTAGCCCAAGGTCACCCAGTTAGCAACTGATAGAAGCAAGGCTGAAACTCAGGTCATCTGATGCCAGCTGTGTTCTCAACCTCTGCACCCCACTAGTAGCTTCTGTGGGAGCGTGCTGTGGTGATGCCCCCTCTCCTCGGCAGTAGGGCCCTGTCTAGAAGATGCCTCCTGGGGTCCCATGCATGTGTGGGCACAGCTTCTACTCACCGTCAGCTGGCTGCTGGAAGTTGACGTAGGCATAACCCAGGGAGCGGCGGGTGATCATATCTCGGCAGACCCGGATGGACAGCACAGGCCCCGCAGGGCTGAACTTTTCATACAGCATGGCTTCGGTGACGTCCGAGTGCAGGTCACCCACGTACAGGGAGGCCATGGGGTAGCTGCTAGCCGCAGCGTTCATCTCCCCACCCCCCACCACCCCGAGCCCCGCCAGGAGGACTTCTCAGAGGGCCCACCACAGGACAAAAGGGGCCCCTCTCGGAGCCGTGGCCCGCACCGCGGCTCACAGGTGGCACAGAGCGAAGCTAGTACGAGCCGGAGTAGGTAGGCTCAGAGACCGCACGGGAGTTCGGGGGCAGCTCGCACGGGACTGCAACACCTCAGACAAAGGCTCTCAAAAACAATATGGCCCTCCCTGGGAGTTTGTGATTTTCAGCTGTCCTGGTTTGAAGCTCCAAATTCCCAAAAGAAAAAAAAAAAATTAAAACGGGGAATCCCCTTCCGAAGGGTTAAAAATCCTTTAAGGGGCAAGCAGATGCTGCCCACGGCGGCCTTCGGGACACGCGTTTCTCTATAAATATAGGCCTCGGGCTCCCGGCGGTTTAAGATTACAACAGCCAGGGAAGAGGGAAACCAAATCTTGCGGGTGCCGACTCGGCAAGCCCCGGGCGGGCGGGCGAAGGGCAGCGCGGACACGTGGTGCGCTGGGCGCGGGGGGCGAGGGCGCCGACGGGCCGCGGGGACCGGGGCTGCCACGCGGCGCGGACGCGGACGGCGGGCGGGCGGGCGGCTCACCCCCGGACCGACGGACGGAGAGCGGCGGACGCCAAGTGCGGCGGCGGCGGCGGGCACGGGGCAGGCCGGAAGCGCGCAAAAGTGACTTCCCCGCGGGTTCTCCGAGGAGGATTCGCTTTTTCTTTTCCTTTCTTTTCTTTCTTTTTTTTTTTTTTTTCAGATTTTGAAGGGTTTGCGGGTTTTTTTTTATCTTTTTCTCTTTTTTTCTTCAGGCTGCTGAGCCCGAAAGCGGAGAAGGGAGCAGCGACCCGGGGCGGAGAGAGGCGGCTGGGGGAGCCACCGCTCCATTTATACCCGCCCGCCCCGGGCGCTGCTGGTCGAAGGGCGCCTCGCGACCTGGGCGCAGTCGTGCCCGCCCACTCGGCCCGGGGGCCCGAGGCGGGGCGGCCACGCGAGAGCGACCCGGTGCGGCCGCGCGGCGCCACAGCGACCCCTGGCGAGCGGAGGACCGCCCCGCTCGTGGCTTTGGGAGACCCCAGGGACCCCGATCGGTAATAAAAAAATTTTAAGACGCCCCCCTACCCTCGTCTGGGAATAGAATCCATAAATAATTTAACCCGCCCACACGCATAATGTTTGAAAATCAATGGAATGCCTAATTGTAAAAAAAAAAGGTGACATAAAATAAATTATAATGAAATAATATAGTAATAGGTTTTCCAATAGGTAAATATTTGGGCCCAAATACACGAGAAAACTGTTGAAATTTTCAGAGTACTGTGACCTAGAGGTAGAGTTGTCGAGAGCTAGAAATGCAGTAGAAAATCCATGGGTGATGTGATTTTCTGAAAAGATGAACACATTTTGGTAAAGGTTCGATTAAAAAAAATCATTTTGTCTGTTTACATGCTAGTGACATTCCTGGAAATTTAGTTTATATTTGAGGACATAAAAATACTTTCTGTTTCTATGTTTAGAGTTTGTGTCTAGACTTGGATAATTATAAAAATATTTTTCATCTACATGAAGATCTGGCAGGTCATTTGAAAGTCATGTTACATTATGGGACTACGTTATGTGGGACTGTCCCCATGTGTGGCAAGATATATAGCATCCCTTCCTCCGTAAATCCCAGGAACCACTTTCCCCTTCATTGTGACAACCAAAAACAGAAATTACCAAAAGGCACACAGACACTTCTCTTGAAAGCCACTGATTTAAGTAAATGAATGAAAAAGTATATGTATTTATTTATTCATTCAAATAAATGGTTAATCTGAGCCTATTCCATGCCAATGCCAGATATAGGTGCCCCGGGGGGTACCAAGGTGAACAAGACAGCAAGCCCCTCCCTCCCTCATGGAGTTTATATTCTAATAAGTATATTAAGTTAAGAAACATTTATGGAGTTCTCCTTCTAAGACAGATTCCACCCACTGGTCTAAAGTGGCCTGCCAGCCTGTTAATCACTATGTCACCATCCTGTCTTTTTGTCTTCAAGGTTCTTATTACTATTAAGATTATGTTGTTCCTATATCTGTTTACCTGTTTAGTGTCTGTCTTTCCCCCACTGGTATATAAGCTTTATGAGAACAGGAACCTAGAACAGTGCCTAACATGGCAAGGACTAAATGTTCAATAAAAATTTGTTAAATAAACAAATGAATACTAGGCACAGAGGAGCAAAACCCACATAGGCCCTGTCCTTGTGATGGTGTCTATGCTACCTGTATGACCTTGAGCAAGCTGGTTCACATCTTTGACCCTTAGATTTCTAATCTGTAAATATACTAATAAACCCTATTAATACTTAATAGGGGCTACGCCCGATGGCTCACACCTGTAATCCCAGCACTTTGGGAGGCTGATGTGAGAGGATCACTTGAGGCCAGGAGTTCGAGGACAGCCTGGGCAGCATAGCAAGATCTTGTCTCTAAAACAATACAGAAGTTAGCCGGGTATGGTGGTGCTTGCCTGTAGTCCTTGGAAGCTTGAAGCAGGAGGATCGCTTGAGCCCAGGAGTTTGAGGTTGCAGTGAGCTATGATGATGCCACTGCACTCCAACAGAGCAAGACCCTGTCTTAAAAAAACAAACAAACAAACAAACAACCACTTAAATAGGGTTATTGTGAGAGTAAGCTAATACATATAAATACACATAAATTGGTTGCATAAATGTTAATAGTTATTACTATCAAGCTTCATTTGTACTGAGAAGAGAGGAGAGTTCCCTAAGCTGAAAGCAGTGGGAACAGCATGTATAAAAGCCCTGAGGGGGCATGGACTGTTGCCAGCCTGCAAGATCCACTGTGGTGCTGTGGGAGGTGGAAGAGGGAAGAGACAGCCTTGAGACACTTTGGACTTTATCCTGAGATCAAAGGGCAAGGCTGCAGGATTTTAAGAGGGAAGTGCGTTGGCTCAAACTACATTTTTTAAAAAAAACCGCCTGGCTGCAGAATGGAAAAGGATTAGAGGGTAGGCACAAGGGGACATGTGAGGTGATGGCCACTAAAGTGGTGGTCATGGAGGTGAAAGACGTGTCTTGATTAGAAAAATATTTAGACAGTGTAATTTGTGTTTAATTGGATGTGGGAGGTAAGAGAGTGAGAAGTCAAGGACGGTGCCCAAGTTCCTGGGAAATCAAAAAAATTCAGATTCCCCACATCTAAACACAAGGTTACCACTTAATTTGTCTTAAAGGGAACAGATATGCAAAGCCACTTAAGAGCCACCTACAGTCCAGGTCGCAAAGTTGAAACAGGTAGGGTAGGAAGAGGCTTGACACATTACCAGGCCGGTGATTTGGAAGGAGGCCTGTGCACATCAGTACAAACCTGCCCCTGCCAGGTTGGCAAGGGGTGCAATTTTTTTTTACTGGGGTGGAACCAACTCTCAGAGGATCTATACTTGATCGATGGTATTGACGTGTCAAGAGAAAGAATATGTTCAGGGTTGGGAAGGGGAAGAAGGAAAAACTTCAGGGTGGGGAGATGAATGTAGACGCAGGTCTCTGCAGCTGAGGATTTTGCATACAGCAGAAATGTAAGAGCTTGACCTTCTGGATTCATTCACTTGTTCACTCAACAAACATGCATATGTGACATTCCTAAGAGCCAGGCTCCCTCTGCTCTGGGTGCTGGGGACAGAACTGTAACGTAAACATTCCCAGAACAACCTGCCCTCTTTATTGGGGAGAGAGAGCTGAAACAAGTAAGAGAGAGAGAGTGTGTGTGTGTGTGTGTGTGTGTGTGTGTGTGTGTCTGTGTGTGTGTAAGTTGTTGAAAGTGCTTTGAATCTAGAGACCTTCTGAAGGTAAGAGCAGGGGAAACCCAGCCCCATCCTCCCAGCAGCAGGAGGCCAACTCTACCTACAAAAGCCCCACTTCCTATAAGCAACAATGGCTCTGCCTCTCAGGAAGGAAGACTCTTCCTTGCCCATAGACAGGGTCTCTGAGATCCTAGATGTTTGGTTCAGGCACCAAGACAGGCTGTACAACATTGGACAGCCGTTGTCACATCTCCAAGCCTCCCATCTGTATGATGGTCTCCTTTTAAGAAGAGGGGCCAAGTATCCCCTCACTAGAAAGCAGATGTCCTTCCCTTCCTGTCCTCCCCAAATTGAGAGCTGTGAATTTGCTTGACCTCTTGCTGGCCTTTACAGTGAGTCAGAAAATGCTAAGAATAAACCACTTGCTATGTGTCCCTAAAGTTCATGTGTTGGAAACTTCATCCCCAATGCAATGGTGTTGAGAGGTGGGACCTTTAGGAGGTGATTAGGTCAAAAGGCCTCTGCCTTCATGAATGCATTAATGCTGTTATCTCAGGGATGAGTTTCTGATGAAAGGATGAGTCCGGCCCCCTCCCTCCATACACTCTCTTGCCCTTCCACCTTCCACCACAGGATGACACAGCAAGAAGGCCCTCGCCAGATGTGGGCCCCTCAACCTTGTACTTCCCAGCCTCCAGAACTACAAGAAATAAATCTCTGTTCTTTACAAATTACCTCATCTGTGGTGTTCTGTTATAGTAGCATAGAACAGACTAAGATGCCACCATTTATTGAGCATCTACTATGTGTCAATATCATTTTCAGATCTCAAACCAGGACCAAATGTGTTTGTGGCATGACCAAGGACCAGGGTATTAAAACCTGGAACTGACCTAGAAAATTCACCATCTGTGGAGGTCAGGGTTATGCATGAGGGGATTCATAACTGCTGTCTTCCCGTTCGGGCTCCAGGCTCCACATTGGCTACAAAGATGGACAAGACATTATTCCTTCCCTGGAATTGGCCACAATCTAGTGGAGACAACTGACATCCAGATCCATTATTGCATCCCAAGGCCTGTGGAGTTAGGTGTCACAGACAGAGGCTCCAGGCAAAAGGAAGAGATTATCTGTACCAAGGATGATGCTCAGGGAAGGCTTCCTGGAGGAGATGGCAATGGAGCTAGACCTTTAACAGAAAATAGGTTTTGGAAGGTGGAAGTGGAATGGAGGTGGGGAGAGTATTCTACAAACAGAGGTCTAGAAGTAGACAAGTCATTTCCCAGTCCATGGCCTCAGTTTCCTCATCAGTAGCATAGAAATGGCATGAGATAATATTAATATATTTATATTAATTACATTAATATAAATACTATTTATTTGTTTAATATTAATATTAAACAATCTTTGGTGTTCCTTGGCTTACAGACACATCATGCCAATCCTTGGCCTTCATGTGTCATTTTCCCTGTGTTTCTGTCTTCCTTCTTCATATGATGCCAATCATATTGGATTAGGGGCACACTCTACTCCAATATGACTTTATCTTAACTAATACATCAACAATGACCCTATTTCCAAATCATGGGGTGCAGGAAAATCTTACCCCAAAATATGACACCTTGGCATACTGAGTATTTTGAGCTGAAAGAAATTGAGAAAACCGCAGAAGTAGAAAGGTCTCTGTGACCATCTCTCTTGAAGACCCTCATGTGACAAGTGTCCTGCCCTATACCCAGAGGGAAGGAAGGTTACACAGAGATGAATCTGAGCAAACAGGCCTTGCTATGTCCCCCTCCCCCCTGGTTTATTACTATTAGGTCATATGCCCTTTTTGTACAATTATACCTCCATGTGACTGCCCATTCTTCATCAAACCTGCACATAAAAACATACAGTTTTCCCTGGGTCTTTGGGCTTTCATTTCTGAAGGCTCACATGTCATGTTAAATAATTTTTTTATGCTTTTCTCTTGTTCATGTCTTTTGTTACAGTGGTATCAGCCACAAACCTTGTGATGGATGGAGAAAAGACATTACTTTCTCCCCTACACAAACAAGGTCACGTTCTGAAGTACTGGGGGGTTAGGACTGCAGCAAATCTTCTCTTTCTTTTTTTTTTTTTTTTGGTGGGGACACAATTGAACCCATAAGAGAGGGAAAGAGCGTACGGAGGCTACTGGATGGAGCCCCCATGAGGACAACAGCAGCAGGGACGGACAGGAAAGGCTGCACCTCAGAGAAATGCAGGAAGTAGAGTAAATAGGAGTCAGTGATTGAGTGCAGTGGAGCGTGAGGGAGAAAAAGACACCCCAGGTTTCCAGTTAGGGTACGGGGGGGATGGTAGTGAAAAGATGTGGGCTCTGTGGAAGGTGGGGGTTCGGGAGGGAGAGAGGATGTGCAGTGAAAAGCTGGGTATCAAGGCCAGGCACGGTGGCTCACATGTATAATCCTAGCACTCTGGGAGGCTGAGGCGGGAAGATCGCTTGAGGTCAGGAGTTCGAGATCAGCCTGAGCAAGAGTAAGACCCACCGCCCATCTCTACTAAAAATAGAAAAAATTAGCTGGGCATGGTGGTGCTTGCCTGTAGTCCCAGCTACTTGGGAGGCTGAAGCAGGAGGATTACTTGAGCCCAGGAGTTTGAGGTTACTGTCAGCGAGGCTGATGCCATGGTGACACTCTAGTCTGGGCAACAGAGCAAGGCTCTGTTTAAAAAAAAATAAATAAATCTGAGTATCCAGGTGATTGTGGTGGCTCACACCCGGAATCCTAGCATTTTGGGAGGTGGGAGGATCGCTTGAGGCCAGGAGCTTGAGGTTGCAGTGAGCTACGATGATGCCACTGCACTCTAACCCGGGTGACAGAGCAAGACCCTGTCTCGGTGGGGGGAAAAAAAGCTGAGTGTCCAGGCCAGGTATTAGAGAGGCTGCAGGCCTATATCTCTCACCTGGACAATTGCAACAGCTTCCTTCCTGGCTGCCTGCTTCAGCTTCTGTTGCTTTCCAATCCACTTTTCATTTAGCAGCTGGAGTAGACGTTTAAAAATAATTTCCCCTGTTTAAAACCCTTCAAGGTCTCTTGTTCCTCTTAAAAGAACATCCAGACCAGTCCCTGTGCAAGCTGATGCCTGTCTCTCCTGTCTCATTCCTCGTTACGCCTTGTTTACAATGCTCCAGCCATACTGTCACTATTCTGTGCCTGAACACTTTCCATTCAGGGCTTTGTATCTGCTTGGAAGGCTGGTCTCCCAGGTCTTCCCTGCCTGGCTCATTCTCCCTCTGTAGGTGACCGACCCTTCAATACCACCTCCCCACAGAGGCTTTTCTTGACAATCCTGTCTCAGGCGGCAGCGGCACCGCTTTGCTCAGCCACTTTCCTTCACTGCCTATGTCGTTCTGTGTCAATTCTAGCACATCCGTCTTGCTAGTCTGTAAACCGCACTGAGCCAGGGGGGCTTCCCCACCGTGTGTTCCCACTGCCTAACGCAACGTGTGGCATGGGGCAGTCGCTCCAGAAATCTTGGCTGAATGAGTAGTGGTCTGCATGCTGGAAGAAGTGGAGGGGAGAAGGTGGAACCCTGAACCCCGGGGAACGCCACACTGAGGGCCAGTGAGGGGGACAGAGGAGTATCCAGGAGGTGGCAACAGTGGCAGTGGTAAAGCCATCCTGGGAGTCAGGATGGCGGTGACTGGAGGGTGTCCGTTGCTGAAGGAGACCAGCCGGTTTAAGGGAAGAGAGGGGAGATCGGAAGAGCCCAGAGAGCGTGAAGAATCAGGAGGCAGAGCCCCCAAGGAGTGAGGAGTGGGTGGGATCTGGGGTCCTGGTGGAGGCATCAGGCCGGGACAGCGCAGTGTGTTGCCCTCCATCGTCCCTCCCCAGGAGGAGAGGAAAGGAACAAAGGATGGGAGGAGGATTCTAGAAAGCTGAGGCAGCTTTTGGTGGCTGACATTAGTTTTCTGGAAAAATTGGCGTGCTGAGAATGACAGGGGCTGAAGTAGGCAGGGGGGGCTCAGTTCACACCTATTTGCTCAAACCGTGTCAAAGGGTCAAATGGCTGCTCCTCCCTGAAACGCTTCCTGCCTTGGCTTCTGCGAGTTCACTCACTTCTCCAGTTAGCGGACGTCAGCGCCTCCTCGTCCAGGCTCTGCACTAGGTGCTGGGGATACTGCGGAGACCAGACAGCCTAGTCGGGGGACAGCTATTCATCACAATACCACACAACTTCCTTTCATCTCTCCAGTTGCCCCTTCTCCGCAACTTCTGCACGAGCTGCTCTTTCTCTATGCGTCCTCTACACATTCCTGTTTCTTATTGTTAAGTCCTGGGCTCTCCTCACTCCTTATGTGATAACGATGGTTCTTAACCTGTGGTCTGTGGACCAGTGCCCGCCATCACAATCATCTGGGGCTTTGTTAGAAATGAAATTCTCAGGCCTTAACCCGGGACCTGCTGAATCAGAAACTCCAGGGGTTCGAGCCCTCCCAGGGACACACAGTGTAAATTTTAGGCCAGGTGTGGTGACTCACACCTATAATCCCAGTGCTTTGGGAGGCCCAGGTGGGAGGATTGATTGAGCCCAGGAGGCTGAATTGATCAGCCTGGGCAACATAGCGAGACCCCATCTCTACAAATAATAATAATATTTTTAAAAGTTAGCCAAGGGTAGCAGTGTGAGCCAGTCATCCCACCTACTTGGGGGCTGAAGCACTTGAGCCCAGAAGGTCGAGGTTGCAGTGAACTGTGCTCACAACACTGCACTCTAGCCTGGGCAACAGAGCTAGACCTTGTATCTAGAAAAAAAAAGAAAAGAAACAAAACTCTGGGGGTGGGGGCACAGCAGTCAGTGTTTTAACAATCCCTCCAGGTGATTCCAATGCAGGCTAAGGTTTACACCCGGCTCTACAGACAGTGCTACTCTCTCTACTCTCCCTAGGTCATTGCCTCTGTTCACCTGGATTTGATTGTCATCCATGCAATGACTCCTGCATCTGCATCCACAGTCTAGGCCCACTCTCTTGAGCTCCACCATGCTCCACAGGCCACCTTAAATTCACAAAGCCCCAGGCTGAACCGAGGGGCTCTCCCTGCTCCTCCTCCTGTGTCCCTGGCCCAGTGCACCAAATACTGCAGGCACTTCCTCTGGGCCCTGAGAATGACACTCGGAGTTCTTGCCTGCAGTTCCTGGTCAGTCTCCAGACTCTTCTTGAAGACTCCTGCCTGGCTTACGACACACTCCAGCTACTCCGGCCCTTTGGCCATGCAGGACCTTTGCACCGGCTGTGTCCTCGTTCCAGGACTCAGCTTCCCTGGCTGGAGCCTCTCTCATGCTCCAGGTCTCAGCTCAAGTGTCTCCTCCTCAAGAGAGGCCACCTAGTAGGTGTCTCTGTCACCCTCTGTCATGGTGCTCTGCTTATTACCATTCCAGAGTGTATGGAAATCTATCACCTATTCATTTATTTGGAGCATAAGCTCTTTGCGGGGAGAGGCCTGGCAGGTCCTGTTTGTGCCTGTGTCCCCAGTTCCTAGCATCCAGCAGGTGCTCATTGGCCCTCCCCATCCACCCATTTGCCCAGACCAGAAGAACCTGGTCATTGCCCTGTTTCTCTTCTCACTCCATCCCCCCATCTGCCCACCACCAGCGCACAGATCCTGCACCTACCTCGTAGGATCCTCAGACCCACCCCCATTCTTCCACTCCAGCAGTCTCTCAGTCTGGTCTCCTCCCACCCCCTCCCATTCTCCCACCACAGCCAGAGTTATATTTATAAAATGCAGATCCAGTCCTGCCACCCCCCTGCTTAATCCCTTCGGTAACTCTCCATTGCATTCAGAGTAAACTTTAATGTCCTAACAAAGGCTTCCCAACACATCCTGCCTCTGCTTTCCTCTCCCTCCTCATCCATGGCGCCTCCCGCCAACTTCCAGCAGAGCTCCAGCCTTTTTGAAACCTTCAGCTCAGAACACCTGCTCTTGAAAGCCTTCCTTCCCTTCCTTGGGTGGCCATCCTAGGACTGCCTCGCCCCCAACCCCGCACCGACAGGCAGTGCCAGGCCGTCAGTCTTGTTCATGTTGCATGCAGGTATGGAGCACAGGGCGGGCACTGTGGAGCATCCCTGGTCCCCACTCCTCCATCATGTAGCTCATGAACTGGGGGAAGAGAGGGCAGGCAGTCTTGCAAAAGTCTTAAAAGCAGAGTTGTTTTTCAGGATGGTGAAGGAGTAATGGTTTAGAAGCAGCGACGACGGAGAATGGCCGTTGCCAGCAGAGCTTGGGAGAGTGACAGACAGAGGTCCTCGGGGAGGCAGGGTCAGAGGGATCAAGGCTTACTGATGGTAGAAGGTTTGCAGCGAGGCAGGCTGGGAAGCACAGGTGAGGAGGAATGGATGCAGGGTAGTCCATTGGGTAAGGTGTGGACTTTGGGCCATATGATTTAGTAGTCATCGGCATATGGGTGATAGAGTGATAGGAATCATATAGCCTTAAGTAGTAGTACGAAAGGAAAGAAAGAAAGAAAGAGAGAGAGAGAGAGAGAGAGAGAGAGAGAGAGAAAGGGAGGGAGGAAGGAAGGAAGGAAGGAAGGAAGGAAGGAAGGAAGGAAGGAAGGAAGGAAGGAAGGAAGGAAGGAAGGAAGGAGGGAGGGAAGGCCAGGCATGGTGGCTCATGCCTGTAATCCTAGCACTCTGGGAGGCCGAGGAGGGTGGATCATTTGAGCTCAGGAGTTCGAGACCAGCCTGAGCAAGAGCGAGACCCCCCTTTCTACTAAAAATAGAAATAAATTATCTGGGCAACTAAAAATATATAGAAAAAATTAGCCGGGCATGGTGGCGCATGCCTGTAGTCCCAGCTACTCGGGAGGCTGAAGCAGAAGGATTGCTTGAGCCCAGGAGTTTGAGGTTGCTATGAGCTATGCTGACGCCATGGCACTCTAGCCTAGGCAACAGAGCAAGACTCTGTCAATAAAAAAAAGAAAGAAAGAAAGAGAAAGAAAGAAAGAAAAAGAAATCACACAACCCACTCAGTTCCTGAAATGCTTGCAGTGGTCAGCCTGCAGAAGCTGTTGTTGCTGGATTAGGGACCACAGGGTGTGACTGGATATGACCCAGAAGTCCTGTGGTTGGCCTGAACTAGTTCAGTGAGTCCGGCTCTCGTGAGGGGCACTGGACACACTGTCCTGAATCCTGGTTGCCCTGGGGCTGATACTGAGATGGGAGGATCACACAAGAACCCACTTATCTGGAAAGCCCTTGAATCAACACGGGGATATAAAAGAAAGAAGATTTTGGTTTTGATGGGTGGACACTGGTGGGAAAGGCTGGCTCCCTCATCCGCCTGGCCACCCAAATCAGACCCCCATGGCTCTTCCCGATGTCTGCAACAGCCTCCTTACCCACCTCCTCCTGTGCCCCTGCATCCACTCTGCACGTGGCAACCAGAGTCATTTTTCAAAAATGCAAATGAGACCATGTCACCAGCCTCACTCAGCTGAAATCCTGTCAGAGGCTTCTCCGGGTGCTTAAGGTGGAAGCTGGCAATAGGGTTTTCCAAACTGAGGTGGCACAGGGGATAATTTTAGGTGGGACATGGAGGATCATTTTTTAATTTCAGCTGTGGATTAGAAAAATATAAGTGGTATGCCAGTCATTTGATTTCATGAATGTTAGAAGGATACAATGTAAAGAAATATTAGGGAAATAATAGTATAAGTGGAGTCCCATGAAGGGGGTGCTGTAATGAGGCTCAGGAAATTAGGACCCTCTTCAGTCTCTTCTGGGGCTCTCTGTCCCTCCCTCCCTGCTCTAGCTACACTGGCCTTGCAGGTCCTTGAAGAAGTCACATGTTCATCCGCCAGGAATGTTCTCCCCAACCTCACCCCCCGCCCCCGCCACTTTCCCCATCTCTTGCTAAGATAACCGCTCTCAGATCTCCACCCAGTGTCACTCTCTGGGGCGAGTGATCAGGGGCCCCTGTTGTTAATGTCTCACAGGCCCTCCACTTTCCCTTCATAGCACTTGCTGCAGTTTGTGACATCTGTTTTGTGTGTCTGTGATTACATCTAAGCCCCCATTAGAATGTAAGCTTCTTGAAGTTGGACCATATCTTGCTCACCATTGTATGCCCAGTGCCGAGCACAGTGCCAGACACATACTGAGCACTCATTTGAATGAATGAATGCCGGAACAAACGAAGGAACCCAGTGACTTGACCTCATGGCTCCTGCATCCATCCCTTGAACGCTGACACCACCCAGCTTGTGGCTGCCCCAGTGGAGTTAGGAATTGCCTCAGCACCAGCCTTGGAATGAGGGGTCCAGCACTGTCGTTTTGCACCTGGCTTCACAAATTACGTAGCTGGTCCTGAGCAGACGGCCGGCAGGGGTGGAGATGGGTGATGCCTCCTTCTGGAGCGTGCTGAGGAGGAGACGTGGACAGGGTCGCAGACTGTCTCTGCCAACCTGGACCTGGTCCTGGCTCTGCTACCAGGGGTCATGGAGATCAGGTCTGGACCCTCTTTCTGGGGGTCCCAGGAGAGCCATGCAGGTGGGCTCAGGGGCTTCTGCCTCAGCTTTCTAAGGGCCTCTAGCAGCTCCCCCTCTTCATGGCTTGGCCTCTTCCTCCTGGGCTATCCCACACAACAGTGTTTGCTTACCCTGGATACCACAGCCCCCTGGCGCCAGACCTTTGCTATAGGAAGTTGAGGTCCAAAATGGACATTGTTTTAATTAAGAAATTTTTAAATATGGAAAGCCCAGAGACCCGCATAATAAATACCCATGTGTACTCTAGGATGGCTGCTGAATGCTTCAGATATATTTTTATATAAAATAGATAGAACGTCACAGATAAAGCTGAAGTCCCCTTTGCTCCTCTGTCCGATCTAATTCCTCTCCCTTTCTTTCTTTCCCAGGTGCAGTTGTTATTATTAATCTCATGTGTATCCTTACAATCTGTCTCCATGAGCAAAATAGACAGTGTGCTCATGGCTGCATTATGCTTAATAGCTAAAAAGCAGAAGTGACCTAAATGTTCATCAGCTGACGACGAATGGATAAACAAGATGTGGTATATCCATGCGATGAAATATTATTGAGCAATAAAAAGAAATTAAATGCCAATCCACGCCAACATGAATCAGCCTTGAAAACATTATGAGTGACAGAAGCCAGACACAAAAGACTACATATAACATGACTCCATTTACACAGAATACACAAATCCATAGAGACAGAAAGTAGGTCAGTGATTACCAGGGAGGAAGAGGAGAATACAAGTGGCTTATTAATGGCTTCTTTTTGGAGTGATAAAAATGTTCTGGAATTAGATAGGGGCGATGGTTACAAAACTGTGAATATATTAAAAACCACTGAATTGTATACTTTAAAATAGTTAAAATGATGAATTTTATGTACATTTTTTTATTATGGGAAAAGACTCATAACATCAAGTTTAGCATCTGAACCATTTTAAGTGCACAGTTCAGCAGTGTTAAGTATATTTAAATTGCTGTGCAACCAATCTCTAGAACTTTTTCATCCTGCAAAACTGAAACTCTATACCTAATAATTCTCCCACCCACTACCCTTAGCAGCCACCTTTCCACTTTCTGTTTCTATGATTTTGACTGGTTTAGACACTTCATATGCGTGGAATCATACGGTATTTGTTCTTTTGTGACTGGCTTATTCCACTTAGCATAATGTCCTTGAGGTTCATCCGTATTGTAGTATGTGACAAGAATTCCTTCCTTGTTTAAGGTTGCATAATATTCCATTGTAAAGACAACATTTTCTTTATCCTCTCATCTGTCAATGGACATTTTTGGGATACTTCTGCCCCTTGGCTATTGCGAATAATGCTGTGCTGAACATGGGTGTGCAAATATCTCTTTGAGACCCTGCTTTGAATTCTTTTGGACATATACTCAGAAACGATATTACTGGATCATATGGTAATTCTATTTATTTTTTGGGGGGGACAGATTCTTGCACTGTTGCCTGGGCTAGAGTGCCGTGGCGTCAGCCTAGTTCACAGCAACCTCCAACTCCTGGGCTCAAGTGATTCTCCTGTCTCAGCCTCCCAAGCAGCTGGGACTACAGGTGCATGCCACCAAACCCTTGGCTAATTTTTTCTATTTTTAGTTGCCCGGCTAATGGGTTTTCTTTTATTTTTTATTTTTTTCAGAAGAGACAGGGTCTCATTCTTGCTCAGGCTGGTTGGTAATTCTATTTTTAATTTTTTGAGGACCCTCCATACTGTTTTCCATAGTGGCTGTACCATTTCTCATTCCCACCAACCAACCCAGTGCTCAAGTAGTTGGAACCCAGGGCGTAAGGGTTCTAGTTACTCTGCCTCTTCACCAACACTTGTTATTTCCTGTTCTTTCATTAGTGGCCATCTTAATGGGTGTGAGGGGATTATTATGTGAATTTTATTTCAATAATTTTTACAAATGTGATTTAAAAATATTTTCCTATAGATATATTACTGCAACTTGTTTATTTATTTACTCATATTATATTGCTACATATAGATCTGGTTCATTTATTTTAATGGCTCAATTGTCTGTTTGTGTTTTGTTTTGTTTTTGAGACAGGGTGTGTCGTCCAGACTGGGGTTGCAGTGGCGTGATCACAGCTCACTGCAGCTTCCAATTCCCAGGTTTAAGTGTGATCCCCCTGGTTCAGTCTCCTGAGTAGCTAGGATTACAGGCACATGCCACCATACCAGGCTAATTTTTTAAAAAGAATTTTGTAGAGGTGGGGTCTTGCTCTGTTGCTCAGGCTGATCTCAAACTCCAGGCCTCAGGCAATCCTGCAGCCTCGGCCTCCCGAAGGGCTGAGATTACAGGTCTGAGCCTCTGCACCTGGCCTCAATCTTCTTTTATTGGAAGAACATGACATTATTTATTTTTCTACTGGTAGACATTACAGTTGATCCATTTTTTTCTCTCCTAGCAGTACTTCCATGCCTTGACAATGTCTGCTGGGACACATGGGGAGAATTTCTCTAGGGTGATATAACTGCTGAGTTGGAGGGAATACAGCTTTTCAGGATATTGTCAAATTGCCCTGTAAGTGGTTGCATCAATTACACTCCTATCAGCAGCTTATAAATTTCCACAAGTCCTTACCAACACTTGTTATTATCAGACATTTTGACTTTTACATACCTAATGGTTGTGCAGTTTTAATTTGCATTGTCATTTCCTTTATTTTTATTTTTTCTTTTCCTTTCCCTCATTTCCTCCTTTCTTCCTTCCTTCCTTTCCTTTCCTTTTGGTATTCTCTTGACTATTCTTAGACCTTTATGCTTCTGTATGGATTTGGAATCAGTTTGTTTAGTTCCATGATAAACCCTGATCGGTTTTTTTAAGTAGAATAGTTTTGAAATTATGGATTTATTTACAAGTTAACTGGAATATTACTATATTGAATATTTGCATCCATGAACAATTACATATTTCCATTTGTTTAGATCTTTCTTAATTTTTCAGTACGGTTTGAGTGGGAAGTACAAAGTTGAGTGGGAAGTACAAAGTTCCCATATCCCCCAACTACCCCCACACACGCACAGCTCCCACTAACCACATCCCTCATTTCCCACACCAGGGGGCACATCCCCCACCAGCGTGGTACATTTGTTACAGTCAATGAACTGACAATGACCTGGCATTATCATCCAAAGTCCATGGTTTACATTAGAGTTCACCCTTGGTTTTGTACATTTTGTGGATTTTGACAAATGTACAATGACATACATCCACCCTTATAGTATCAAGCAGTTTCAAGGCCCTAAAAATCCTCTGAGCTCTTCCTGTTCATCTCTCCCTCTGACCATGGCAACCACAAATATTTTTACTGTCTCCATAGTTTTGTGTTTTCCAGAATGTCATATAGTTGGAATCATGCAATATGTAGCCTTTTCAGATTGGCTTCTATCACTTAGTAATATTTATTTAGTTTCCTCCATGGCTTTTAATGACTTGATAGCTTATTTCTTTTTAGAGCCGAATAATATTCCATTGGCTGGATGTACCACAGTTTATCCAGTCACCTACCAAAGGTTATATATATATATTTTTTTGAGACAGAATCTTGCTCTGTCACCCAGCTAAGGTGCAGTAGCATCATCATAGCTCACTGCAACCTCCAATGCCTGGGCTCAAGTGATCCTCCTGCCTCAGCCTCCTGAGCACCTGGGACTACAGGCGTGTGCCACCATGCCCGGCTCATTTGTGTATTTTTTGTAGTGACACAGTCTTGCTCAGGCTGGTTTTGAACTCCTGGCTCAAGCAATCTTCCCGCCTCAGCCTTCCAAAGTGCTCAGATTAGAGGTGTGAGCCACCATGCCCAGCCCCAAATGTTACCTTGGTTGTTGCTAAGTTTTGGCAATTATGAATAAAGCTCTTGTAATCATTCATGAATAGGTTTTTGTGTGAACATAAGTTTTTAGCTCATTTAGGTAAATACTAAAGAGCATGATTGCTGGGTTGTACGGTGTTTGTATTTCTTTACATTAAAAAGTATTTTATAGTTTTCTGAAAAAATGTTTATCAACTTTTTGTTCTATATATTCCTAGGTGCCTTATATTTTTGTTGTAATTGGAAATATCTTTTTTTGTTGTTGTTGAGATGGGGTCTCACTCTGTCACCTAGGTTGGAGTAGAGTGGCATTAACATGGATCACTTCTTGACCTCCCAGCTCAAGTGATGGAAATGATAACCTTTTGATTATATTTTCTTGTTTCTTGTTGCTAATCCAATAAGCAATTAATAAGAATGCTATCAATTTGTGTAGGATGATATTGTATTCAGCAATCCTGCTAAATACTCATTAGTTCTAATACTTTGCATGTAGATTCTTTTATTAATATTTTCTAGGTAGAAAAGAAATTATGCATATAAGGATGGTGTTAACTCTAGTTTTTAAACTTCTTATTTCTTTATATTATTTTATTACATTAGCTAGAAATGTCAGTAAAATTGTGAATAGAGAACACTCTTATTCTTGACTTTTATGGGAATGCTAGAGTTTCACCCTTAAATATGAATTTGGTAAATATCCTTTATTAGGTTAATGTATTACCTTACTAACCCTAACTTGCTAAGATTTTTAAAAAATGAGTGTTTACTTTCGCCAAATTATTTTCACTTATTAAAGTGATTATATATTTCTATCTTTTAATGTATTGAGGTTCAGAATACAAGAATTTGTTCCGTGATGTTAAACTATCCTTCTGTTTTTTACTAAACTCTACTACATATTTGTTTCTGTGTTTATATATCATGTGGATTCTCATCTCTGTTTTATTATTAAGGATGTTTGTATCTGTAATCATAACTAAGCTTGTTCTAGAATTTTCTTACCTCTAATTGCCCTTGGGAGGTTTGATGTCAAGGTCCTACTAGTATTATAAAATGAGTTAGGAAGCTTTCCCTTTTTTCCATACGCTAAAACACTTTATATAAAATCAGGTGTATTAGTTAGTGTTCTCCAGAGAAACAGAAAATAGGATTTGTTTATTTATTTATTATGAGGAACTGGCTTGTGTGATGATGGAGGTTTATCGGTAATCATGGAGATCCAGGAGAGCCGATGTGTAGTTCCAGTCTGAAGGCCTGTAGGCTCGAGACCCAAGAAGAACCAATGTTTCCATTCGAGCCTAAAGGGTAGAAAAGACCCATGTCCCAGTTCACAAGGTCAGGCGAGAGGAGCTCCCTCTTACCTTGAGGGAGGGCTGGCCTTTGGCTCTACTCAGGCCTTCAGCTGGCTGGATGAGGGCCACCGCACTAGGGAGGGCACTCCGCTTTACTCAGTGCACCGAGTCAAATGTGAATCTCATCTAAAAACACCCTCACAGAAACACCCAGAATAATGTTTGACCAAATATCTTAGCACCCCATGGCCGCGTCAAGTTGACACATCAAATGAATCATCACATAGTGAGAATATGCTCGTTAGAGGTCTCTGGAAAGCTCAGCTGTAAAACCTACTGGGGCTGTTATCTTTTGTTCCTTTATTTGTGTGTACGGGGTGGGGCGGAGGGGGTGGTTTACTTCTTTTTCATCAGGATCATTTCCTTGAGTCTTTCTGTACTACAGGGACCCACATGGGCTCAGCTTCCTAGTTCCCTTTGTGGAAGCCTGATCTTTCATTTAGTTCCTGAAGACTAATAGGATCCGGAGACTTAAGAGGGATGGGCTGTTTTGTTTATAGAAACTACTGACTTTGGGGCTACACCATTTGGGGATTTTGTATTCAACATTGCAGTTATGCTGTTATTTTACCTGACCACTAGAGGGCAGTAATGGATCAAGAATGACCTAATTGAAAAAATAATACGTTTATAATAGAATATAATAAAAACAGATTTTCCCCCTTCTGCCTGTAAGGACCCTGAGACTTAGAGAAGCTAAGAAACTTATCCAATTTATGTATTCCAGTACATAGAAAATCTGGAATTTTAACGTAGGTGTATCTGACTCCAAATTTTATTGTTTCTGGTCTGGGTAGAAATAAATAATTACTCTTATTCTTTTTTTTTTTCATTTATTCATTCACTTGAGAGTTGCTAAGAATTCAGTCTCTGGAGTCAGACCATCTGGATTAACCTGGCTCCAACGCAAACCAGCTAGTACCATTAGGGCTCTATGCCTCTGTTGCCTTATCCGGATATGGGGATATCAGAACTTACCTTGCAAAATTACGCAAAAATGAAATGAGATGACACATGAAAAATGTTTAGAACAATGTCTGGTACTTAGTAAGTATTTAATAAATTCAAGCTATTGTTATCATTAACCCAACCAATATTTATTAACCAACTACCCTATCTTAGTGCCACTGTTCTAAGGGCTGGGACAGCAGTCACATGCATAGAGAAACCCCTGACTTGCATTCTAGGAAGGGAGATCAGCAATAAAAAAATAAGAAAAATTTAATATTTTTCTTAGTATAAGATGGCCAAAAACGAGCATGTTAGGAGACTGGGTGACGGCGGGAGAAGGGCTTGCTGTATAAAATGGGGCTGTCAGAGATGGCTGCACTTAGGTGAGGCAACAGGCAGCAGATCCAAAGGGGGTGAGGGAGCCGGCTGTGGGACAGCTGGGAGCACGTGGCTTTGTGGGAGCAGAGCACTGGGCAGAGCAGAGAGCGAGGGGACAGGTCCTGAGGACCATGCCTGCCCTCAAGGAATGGCAGAGACAAAGAGGCCAGGGTGGCAGAAGGGAGGGAAGCATGGGGCCAGGACTATGGAATGAGGCTGGAGGTGAGCATGGAGCGGGCAGCCGATGGTGCAGGCCTTAGAGCCATGGGGAGGGCGTTGGCCTTTCCATGGCTGGGAATCTTTGGAGGGCTCTGAGCAAAAGGGTGACCTCATGTGATTCATGTGTTCTAAGCTCCCTCTGGCTGCTGTGAGGAGAGGGGACTGCAGGGGCAGGGGTGGTGGTAGGGAGCCCGGTGAGGAGCCACTGCAGTGAGGGAGACATGGGGAGGGCTTGGATTCTGGGGCAGTGGTGCTGGTGGTGAGATGCAGACAGATGCCTCTGAGACATCGGCTAAAGACGCCGACCACACAGTGAGGCCAGCAGATGACAGGACTCTGGCCTCTGCTCCTCCCTCAGCACCTCAGGTGCTGGCCTTGTCCCAGCGAGCCTGCTGCACTGTCTTTTCCAGCCACCTGCACCTGCCCACGCGGGGCCTGCCAGGAGGCTCCCTCCCAGGAGCACTGTCCTGAGTGCCCAAGGTGGTGTTGGGGACACCCATTTCTCCTCCCCACTGTTCAGTGCACAGGGCCAGGTACTTCAGGTCACAGTTATTCACAGAAACAGGAACAAGCCTGGAAATTCCCTAACCTGGTCACTCATTAACCCAATCCTGGGTGAGGGACACATGGACAGGCCTTGTTTCCTCCGCAGAGCTGGTGGTGGTTAGTCCAGGGAAGGCACAGTAAAAGAAAATAAAAATATCAGGACACTCCCCCACCCCCCATGCAAAAGGGAAGGTGAAGGCCTCGGGCTCTAGGACTGTGAAGGACTGGCCCACAGATCATTCATAAGGAAGTTCCTTGCTGGCCTCCCATAGGCAAGGACATGCAAATTGTAACTTTAGGTCTGCAGGCTACATCTGGCTCCTAACACTAAAGTCTGTTTGATTCCACATTAATAATATTTATCTTCCAGTTTATCTTCACAGGCACAGAACAGAAACAAGACAGAATCAAACATTCTTCTTCCCACCCAGGGACATCTATATAATTGATGCTTCCTTCACTCCATTTTTCTCTTCTAACATTCACCTTATTGTACGTAAAATGTAAGTTTCCTGGGTCTCACGAGAGTGTAACCATTTTCTCTCACTACCCACCCTGCCCCTGCCTTTTTTTCTTACTGTGTGCTTTATCTCCCTTGAAATGCTGAAGCTCCCAAATTCCCCTTTGGAAAAACAGCCACAGATTTTTCTGTGGTTTGTGTTTTTCCCAGATACATCCTCAGCTTTTGCTTATAAACCTCTGTTGATTGGAACTTTGCCTCAGTCACTTGTTTTGGGTTGTCAGCACCGTGGATTTCCTCTCCCGCATCTACCTTGATTAGTCAAGTTGGCTCTGGGTGGGGCTGTCTTAACGAGGGGGCGGGGGCAGGAATCCATTAGCAATGTCTGCCACAAGGACACAGTCAGGGAGTAGCTTTTCATGGGCCAGATATTTGTCATTCTTAATCTACCTGCAGATACCCACTGGGCACAGGTAGGTCAGTCAGCCAGCTTGCTGACATTCACAGGTTTAGTGAGAAGCTTTCAGTCCTAAATCAAACAGGAAGAGCCCAAGAGCTAACACCTGGCCCTGTCTCCTCTCAGCAGTCCTTTGGGGCAGAGATTCAACTGCACAAACAGAATTGGCGGCACTGGTGAGGCATGGTTAGCCACCACAGCCCCACAGCTGCCGTCCTTAGTGGGGAGGGGACCTCAATTAACTGGGAGGGCTGTGATTTTCTTTTTTTTAGCGGGAACATATCTTTCAACCTTAGGAAGATGAAGAATTAATTAACCTCTGCTACCTGTGATGGAACTTTCTTCCTTATAGGGTGTCTGATGTGGGTATATAACTTAATCTCAGGAAGATTTGAAATTAAGTGTAGCATGCTAAACCAAGAATTAAAACCTTAGTATTAATATTTCTGTTTAAAGAAGAAATCTAGATACATTTAGCTTTTTATATAAATAGATTTTTAAGAGAATTTAAGGTTCCTTGTATTTATAAATTGGATTTATTTGATTTATAATAATGATTTAAATCTTCTGGAAGGTTTTTTTTATTGTCAGATAACTAAAGTACTGAAAAGAAAATCAAATCTATCAGCTATGAATGCACTTTAAAATGTTTGAAGAGAAATGAGTTTGTAAAAGGCTTCTTAGAAGCATTTGCTAAAATCGGTTAGATTTTCAAACAAGATTGGTAAGCTGAATGTGAAAGGTTAAGAAAGAACTATTATTTTAAATTAGCAATTTTAATAAATAGAAACTAATTGTTTACTCCAAAAAATAAACTTCTAGTCTTTTCTGTGATCAAAAACCATCCTCAGGAATCAACTCAAATGTCCATCAAAGGTGAATGGATGAACAAATTGTGCTCTATTTGTACAATGTAATATTACTCAGCAATGGAAAGGAACAACTCATTCACAAAACTTGAATTTCTAAAGCATTATGCTAAGTGAAGGAGGCCAGACTCAAAAGATTCCCTACTGTATGATTCCATTTATATGAAAATTCTAAAAAAGAGAAAATTATGCTGTTTTCTAGGGGCTGAAGTTGGAGGAGGTGTTTGGCTGCAAAGGGGTCCAGGGGAATTTTTGGGCGATGGAAATGTTTATATCACAATTATGGTGGTGATTACCTGACTGTATACATTGGCAAGAGTCATCAAATTGTACATTTAAAATTGGTGAATTTTATTTGATGTAAATTATGCATCAGTAATGCAGATTTTAAAAAACAATACTATCCTCTGGGTTCCCCAAACCCTCCAAATTTCACATGAAGAATGAAGCAGGATCATTTCTGAGAATGATGCGGGAAGGCGGCAGGGCTGCGAGGCGGGAGGCCAGGTGAGGACGCAGGCCCCGTGGAAACCACTGGCAGAGCCAGCCGGGGCAGGAGCACGGTGGGTCCCCCCACTTGAGGATGTGATTATGGACAAGTCAAACCAAGTCACCTTGATTAAATGACTCTTTTCCAGCAGGTGTAGAACAGGTGTCGGGTTTTGCCTGGTGTTTTAGTTATTAATATCTGTTGCTGAGTAACAGTTACCATAAGCTTAGCACTCTCAATGACAATGAATATTTGTTATTTTATGGTTTCGGTGGACCAGGAGTCCTGGCGTGGCCTAGCTGGGTCCTCTGCTCAGTGTCACCCAAGGCTACCGTCAAGGCTCCACTGGGGAATATCCACTTTCAGACTTATTGAGATTGTTGGTAGGATTTGTTTCCTTGTGCTATGTGCCTGGGCCCTGGCTTTGGGGCTTGGCCATTTGCTGGCTGCCACCCACAGTGGCACCCTACAGGCCACCTACATTCCCAGCCACGTGGGCTCCTCCAACATGGCTGCTCACGTCATCAAGCCAGCAGGGGAGTCTCTCCCTCCAGCCTGCTAACGGTCACATACAAGGAGAGGCAGTCGCGGGAGGACATCCCATCAGCCATATGGCGTAGCCGAATCACGGGGTGACATCCCTCACGTTGCCATGTTCTATTGGTTAGAAGCAAGTCACGAGTTCTGCCAATGCTCAAGGGGAGACGATTATACAAGGCAGGGACACCAGGGGGCAGGAGTCACAGGGGCCACTCTAGTCAGAGGGGCCACACCTGGGCAGCGGTCATGGGGGCCACTCTAGAGTCTGTCCTGACACTGGGTGATGGGATGAGGAGTGGGGTTGTTTGCAAGGGGTGAGACAGAGATGAGGTCCAGGAGCCCTTGGCTAGGGAAGGAGGGAAATGGAGCCAGGAATGGCTGCCAGGGGGGCGGTGGGGCCAGTGGTTTGGAGAGTTTTGCTGTGGGAATGCTGAGCCGAGGAGCGCGAAGGAGGGACTGATAGCTGAAATTGGGATTTCTGAAAGGAGCAGTTTTTGGTGATAGTGTGTTCTGTGGGAGGGGGCGGTGGAGGGGCGGGAAGGAGGACATTGGAACTGGGGGGGCCAGTGCCCCTGCCAACCCTTGCCCCTCCCCATCTATTCTTCCCACAGAAAACAGAGACTTCTCTGCTCTGTACCCTCCAATGCCTTCCTGCCTCACTCAGAGAAAGTCTAAATGCCCTCGCATGACCTGCTGCCCCCTCCCCCGACCTTATCTCCTGCCTCTCTCCCCTGCTGTCTACACTGCAGCTACACTGGCCTCCAGGGCTGGCTCCTGCTGCCCCTGCCTGGACTCCCTCCTCTCAGATAGCCTCACGGCCGCCTCCCTCCCCGTAGCTTTCTGTCCGTGCTGCTCCCTTTGCCGTCTCCGTCCGTCTCCCATAAAGCATCACCTCTCCCCATCACTCTCTGTCCCCTTATCTACTTTCACCAACAAGCACTCCACATATGCATTTGTCTAGTGGTTTGTCATCTGTCTCCCCCAACAAGCATGTCAGCTCCACAAACCTGAGGTTCTGGTTCTGTCACTGCTGTGCCCAGCACCCAGAAGAGCACCTGGCACTGAGCTGGCGCCCCACAAATATTCTTGGGGCAGCCAGAGCTGCTCTCTGTGTCCCGAAGGGTTGCTAAGTTGATACTGATGGGTCTGAGGCCAAAGCCTGGTGATACGAGCTAGGAGCTGTTGTGGGGGCCTCGGTATCCTCCCTCCATTGTCCAGAAGGGGTGGACCCAGAAGATATAGCACTTAGCAGGCTATAGAACTTGGCAGTTAAGAGCTCTGCCACTTAATAGCTGTGTTACCTCAGACAAGTTACTTAATCTCTCTGAGCCTCTGTCTCCTCATCTGCAAAACAGAAACGAAACCTAAATCATGGAGTTGTGCAGATAAGCTCAGACCCTGTGTGCCAAGCACTCGGTACAGTTCCTGCATGTGGTGAATGCCCAGTAATTGTCGGGTAACATTACACTGTTTCTCTGTGACTGTTTACAATCACACTGTGCACTATGGTCCAAATAAGCTTTGCCATTTACTATTTTTTCTGATCTAGGGCAGATCTTTTTACTTAAAATGAGATTCAGTTTCCTCATCTGCGTAATGGAGATAATAATTCCTGCCTTGGCTCCCTTAACAGAATTGTCGAAGGGTGTAAGTGAGGTGACACATGTGAAAGCACTTTGAAATGTTATGTGCTGTATCATATAAGGCATTCGTACTTTTTGTTCTTGCTGACTGCTTCCTTTTAGGGTTGCTGGAGTTGTAGGCAGTGGGTGGTTTGTCAGTTTTCAGAGGATCCAACAGAATACTTGGGGTGCCTGGGATGAGGTGTTGCCACACTGGACTTCCTGGAGCAGAGCAGGGCAATCCAGATTTTTGCCCATAGGCCTGGGCCAAACCTGGGCTTGGAATGGCCCTTGGGCTCACAGCTGCATGGGTCAGCCAGCTTTCTGAGATTCACGGGCTGAACAACAATCTTGCTCCTTTTCACTCCTATATATAGCAAAAAGAAAGCGTCCACAGATCTTGGGGTCTGTCTTTGGAGATCCAACACCTGCCCTGTTTTCATGGGCCACTATCAAGTAATTAACGAGGGCGTGTCTCTGCAGCCCTCTCCGTGAGAGATTCAATTTTCACAAACAAATCCCACTGCCCTATAAGGTCATGGCCTCGCACCAGAGCTCCAGGGCTGCTTGTGTCTTGGGCAGCGGGGAAGGAAAGAAAGCAGTGACAGCAGCTATCTGGGTTGGGGAAGGCGTGTGCCTCGGCCAGCACCTGCTCCCCAGGTGGGTGGGAGGCAGAATGTGAAAGGAGCCCCTCAGCACGCCATGTGGTACACAGTCCCTCCCCGTGATACTGACCATCAGGCCGCCCGGGGCCCATTGGCCATGGTGGAGTCAGAAACCTTCCAGTCTTACACTGTATTTTCTGGGGGGGGTGGTTCTCTGTTCTCTGGGGTGGTGGGCCCAATGCAGACACTGTTCCACTGGGAGGTATCCAACCTCCCCTGTGGGATCAGAGAGTGGTAGGTGGTGCCCCTGGAACGTGGTACCTCAAAGTCAACTGCCCTTCAGATCACACACAGGCATTCGTACACACCACACACACACACACACACACACACACACACACAAACACACACATACACACACGCCAGCCAGCAGCTTCCAATGTCCCTGATCGCCCATTCCTCTCACCCTCACAGGCTGGGAGGTCAGGGTGAGGTGATAGAGACTGTCTGCCAATATCCACTCCCCCTTATTTCAGAGAACAAGCTAGAGTGCATTTCCCAGCCTCCTTTGCAGTTCCATGTGGCCAACTGTCTAAGTTCTCACTAGTGGAATGTGAATGGGGGCAGATGTGCTGCCTTTGGGACTATGCCTTAAGACTGTACGTGCCTCCCCCGAGCTTTCTTCCCCTTCCTGCTGGCTTGAACTTGCAGAGACCTTGCTTCAACCGCTCAGGCACGACAGTGGGAATGGTGGGGAATCTCGACGGAAGGGATCCAGGTCCCAGTATGTCTGTGCTGAGCAGAGCTTCCTGCCAGCCTGGAATACTCCCCAGGCAGTTATGTGAGAGACAAGTAAACTTCTGTCTTCTGAATCCACTGAACCATTGCCCGGCCTCTTTGTTACAGCAGCCACACCTTACGCTTACCAAGCACAGGGGAGAAGAATGTGGCACAGAGGAGGGCTTCCCGGGCTGGCATAGCTGGCCAGCCCACCAGGCCTGTTGGGCCTGCCACTGGACATCACTGGGATCGCTCACATCCCCAGGGGAGGCCTGGGAAGGAAGCAGTGAACTGCATTGGTTAAGACTGACTCAGACCAGCCTAGGCTTTAATTTTGGCTAGGACATTTATTAATGTTGTCAATTTGGGGCACTTTCACTAACAAACTGAGTCTCAATTTCCTCTTCTGTAAGATGGGATAATAATAGTAGCTACTCACAGGGCAACATGAGAATTATATAACATTGATCAAGGGCTCAAAAATGTTTATAGTTAGTAATGGGATCAGCTGATATCTATATCTGATCTTTCCTGCCCTCTTTCCCCAGGAAGGAGAGAAAGAAACTAATGTCTTGAGTTTTTCACAAAGCCATAAATACTCAGTGTCTCTTAAATTGCAAGTTCCTAAGGCCTTCGGCACTACTAATGTTTCTTAGTCATCTGCTATGGACCAGAGACTAGGAGGGGGCCAGGGGACAGAGATGCCCTTATGGAAATTAATTTTCTGCTTTGCTCCTCAGAGAGCATGGGCCCTTCCAGGCTCACAAGCTGGAGTCCAGCCCCCCTACTGAATGGAAATCTACCTTGACTAGGAAAGAAACCCTGATTCTGCTTCACACCTTCTTATGAGGTTCCTGGGCCCCCTGCCAGACAAGTTCAATCATAATCTCGGGGCCTGGGCACTGACATCTAGGTGTTTTCAATGAATAGGTAGAGTCCAAACACTGCCCCTCCCCAGTCATCCCACACCACCCTAAGTGCGAGTTTCGTAAACAAGGTCCGACCTTGGCAGTCACCTGGCAGAATCTTCCAGGGTGTTCATCGCCTCCAGGCCGGAGCCCAGACTGCATGGTGCCCGAGGCCTTTCACGATTTGGACCCAGCCTCCTTCCATTAACGACACTAATGGCTAAGACTGCACAAGTGTTTCATATGACCCAGGCACTATACTGAGGGCTTTATGTGTGTCACATTCAGTTCTCACCTAAGCATAGCAGACAATGTATTCACTCAGTTTCCTCATCTGTAAAATGGGGATATTCCAAGAAAACGGGTATAGTGTCCAGTGCGCGGTTACGATTCAATTAACAGCAGCCCATACTGCATCATCTCTACCTTACAGATGATGAGAAAGTTGAGGTTAAGGAGGTTAAGTAACTTGCCCAAGGCCATAACTCATTAATAAGGGCATTAAGGGAGTCCGGCTTCAGTGCCCAAGCCAGCCCGCCTTTCACCCTGTCACTGAGGGCCTGTGATCAACACAGAGCCAACTTCTCCAGCTTCCCTTGATGAGGCCTCCAGGTCTCTGCACCCTTGGGTCCCTTTGCTGTTAGATGGTTCTCTTCCTCCTCCTCCTGGAAGGCTTCCTCCCAGAGCCCCCTACCCCCAAGACTGCCCAAGGCAGGGACACATCCCCCCACTCTGTGCCCCTCAGCCTTCCCAACTCCACTCTCATCTCACCAAACTATCACTGAGACATACGGCACACCCCTACGCAGAGCGATGGCATCCCTGTCACCTCTGGCTCTGCTGTGCCTCTCTGGCACAGAGCAGATCTCTGTGAGTGTTTGTTGGATTTGTTGGGAGCTGAATCCAGCAGAGAGCCAAGCCAAGAGTGGAGAACAATACCTGCTGCCAGGGACCACCTGCCTGCTCTCAGCTGTCGCGTGCACTCTGAGTGAACACACGCAAACGCCTTCCCTTGGCCATGGCCTCCTTACCGTGTGCTGGGACTTCCAGTCCCTTGGCCCTGGCTCTCCGTTTGCTTTCCTGTATCTCCCCAAAGTTGGCCAGCAGGGGGTTCTCCCCTGGGGGGCCGGGACCATCCACAGCCTGAGTCCAGAAGATTTCTCACCTCCTCAGTTCATTTACTCAACAGGGATTTATTGAACACCGACTGTGAGCCACATCCCAGGCTTGGTGCTGGGTCCAGAGTGAAGAGCAAACCAGGCAGGTCCCTGGCCTCAGGAGCTTAGATTCTAGTGGCGGCACAGTCAACCAACAAAGAAACACACAAATGGATGAGCAGCAGCAAACCCCTACGAAGGGAAGGAACAGGGGCCTGGAGATAGACAAAATATTCAAGGACAGTAGTCAGGGAATTCCTCTCTGAGGAGGCAACACTTAAGCCAAGGCCTGAGCGTCTGAAGAACTCAGCCATGCAAAGGGTAGGGGAAGAGCATTCTGTTCCCTGTAAAGGGAACAGCATACGCAAAGTCCTGGAGGTGGGAATGAAGGTGGAATGTTGAGGAAGTGAAGGTGGCAGAAGCACTGGGAGTGAGTTTGGAACTGGCCAAGAAATGAGGCTGGAAGTGAGGTTGGACCAAAAGAGGAAGAGCTTGGATTTTATCTTTCAGATAACAGGGTAACAGAGTGAGGGTTTTAAACCAGAGTTGGTATGATATGATCAGCAGGTTTCCAGGTCTCTCCTGGTGCTAATCAGAACTGATTGACAAAGCAAGAGAGAACTTTGGAGGCCAGGGCAGAGATCCGGGGCAGGGGATATGGTCAGACCAGGGTAGCTGTGGGTTCAGACAGAACTGGGCGGACTCCAGAGATGTTTAAGAACTAGAGTCTATCAGAGGTTTCCAGAAGAACTAAAAAATCTTTATTGGATGTCTGCAACAACCCCCGCAATGGGGTGGGAGTCGGGGGTACCGGGGAGACTTGGGGATAGAAACAGATGTAAGTCCTTGCCCATGGAAACAAATACACAGTCACATTTCCCCCCACGATCTCTTGGGGACAATGAACCCAAGATCAATTAAGATGCTGAAAGAGCTGGGCCATTTCCACTTCATTTCAATGGTGTCAACAGATTCTTTTGGAGTCGGGTACTTGCAGCATGGAAGTGTGTTTCCCACAGCCCCACTAGGAGTAAATGCTGGATTCTCGGGCTAGGAAGTTGCCACATTGCAGGACTACAGCACTGCCCTGGTTCCCCAGGAGCAGTGGGAGAGGAGGAGGAGGAGCAGTTCTTCTTCCTGTCCTGAGTGGGCCCCTTCATGAGAAACGTGAGGCTGGTCTTTGCCTCTGTCACCTCCTCTGTCCCCCTGTCCCTACTCCTGGAAGCCTGTGTGACTGTCCTGCCCTCCCTCTCCCTCAGGAGCACTCCCGCCAGTGACCCATTCTCTGAAATGACACCCTCTCTCCTCGCTGCCGCACACCTCACATGGGTCCGGGAGGACAGCAATCTGACCAAACTGGCTCACACTAAAAATGAAAGGAGTACTTACCTCGTGAACCGTCCTCGAGGAGTCTGCATTTTCAAAAGAGCTTTCTGGGTCACCCAAATGATCTCTGCCCTCTTAACCACTTCTCTGAAAGGGCCTTTTATCCCCAGGGTTTCTGCAAACTCTACTTTTGAGCCCACGGAGTCTCCTCTGGGGAGGGTGGTCCCATCAAAGGGAGGAGGTGGGAGAATCTTCCCAGGGCTGACGTCTGAAGTGTTTAATAACCAGCGAGGAACGAGCACCAGTGAATTGCCAGCTCAAGGACCCCACAGCCTTGGATCTGTCAGGCATTAACCAGAGGTTGGGGGTCCTCAGGGACATGCAGGTGGCAGGGGGCACTCGGAGTCCCTCAGGGGGAGCAGATATTTACCAACAAGCAAAGAAATGTTTCTGCATTCTATCAACTGGTATGCAACACTGGTCCCACTGGCTGCCAGTTCAGTCTCTGCTATTCTGCTGGGAATGGTCTCTGGGCCATCGGCTCCCTCTGTTAGAGGAAAGTGGCCCGGAGTGGAGCTGGGTAACGAAATGGTCCCTGAGCAGCGCCAGCTGTGTGGAACCCCGGTGAACAGGATCTCAGGCCCTCGACCCCCTGCGTGACCTTGAAGGGCTGAGCCGCCTTGAGTCGTCCTTCCTCTTGCCCCCCCTCGCAGCTATTTTTGTCCAGCCCGACAGCCCCTGGCTGTCCGAGCAGTCTGGCTCTGTGAGCTGGAGGCAGACCAGGCAGCACAGACGTCTGGTGCCGAATCCCAAGAGGATTCCTCTCTGGGCGCCACCGCATGGGCCACGGCCTCTCCAAACTGTGCACCCAGCGGGGAGGGACCACATGCCTGGAGCACGGTGACTGCGAGGAGCTGGGAGCTGGGTGCTCCATTGCTCAACCCTGGCTCTGGTACGCGAGAGCTGTCGAGGCCTGGTGTCAGGACACTCTGTCACAGAGTTTTGCTGCTGCCTGGAATCTTCCCAGCCAGGCTTGTCCAGCCAGCTGTGTGCAGGGACCTGCTGGTCAGCTGTGGGGGGTCGGGGGTTCTGGGAAGAGGGTGGGAGCAGGCCCCACTCCACCCATAATCTCCAGGCCCTGGCCATAGCGCAGAACGAGTCTGTCCTGTGGTTCAATGCGATGGGGTGGGCCAAAGACAGGTGGCCAGGGCAGACAGGGGCCCCAGGAGACCTCTTTGTGGCCCTTGCTCCAGGAAGTGAGGCAGACACTGTTCCACCCCCTCAGCCTGGAAAGGCTGCAGCCAGTCAGTCATTGCTCCTAACTGGGGTCTGACCCCTCTGGGGAAACAGCCTGCCTCGGGCCCTGGTACCCTTTAGGTTAAAGCTTTGTTCCCAGACCCAAGATTTGCGCCTGCTGCCCCATGTGTCCTGGGCAGGAGCGGGGTCCAGGCACAGCTCCAGGACTTATCTGTGCAGGTGAGAGATGGGACCAAGCCTTTGAGATCAGAACATGTCCAGGAGAGCTGGGTGGATGGGCTGGGTGAGCAGTGAGGAGGAGAGAAGCCCAGAGGGGGAGGGGGCTTCTGGTGGCTGGTGCAGGTGCCTTCACATATGAGCCAGTCCGCGAAGCAAAGTAGAGAAGGCAGTGCCGCTTTTAGAGCTCCTGGGAAAAGAACCTTCCTCACTTCTGGGGGTGCAGGTGGGGGCCAGCTCAGAAAGCCCCAATTTCAGTGATTTCGGAGACCCAGGAGTGGTAGAGCATGGCCCCTGCCGGCCTCCCAGCCGGCCCTGGGGAGGACGGGCTGGCGGCGGGAACAGCCACATAAGCAGCGGACCCTACAGCACCAGGGGGTGTGGGGGAGGAAGACTGCAGGAGGGGAGCGAGGTGGCTGCTCCTGGCAGCCCTGCTGCTGGGGGCCACGGGCACAGGGGCAGGTGGCCTCTCTGGGGGGCGGGCCCTCCGGGCAGAAGATACTCCTCGACTGGGCAGCAAATTCCTCCGGGGTGGCAGGATGGTGCCAGTGGCTCTGCGAATGGGAGTGGATCGGAGGGCTGGGATGGGGTACGCGGGAGAGGAGGCGCCAGGGAGGACAGGGCCAGGCACCCTTCCCAGGATGGCGAGCTGGCTGCTCAGGGCTGGCAGCCCCGGGCAGCTATGGAAGAAAGACCAGGGCCAGGCAGGGAAGGCCAGGGGGCCGGCGGGTGTGGGCGAAGGCTCCATCTCCGCTGCATAACTGTTGAGGTGGGAGAGAAGTCGAATCCGGACGGGGTCCGCACGGCTGCTGGGCCCTTCCAGGACCCCCAGGTACCTGATGACCTCGGTGAGGCACTCCCGAAAACCAATGCTCCGGAAGTCAACTGCCAGGGCTCGGGCATCAAAGAATCCTGCAAAGGGAGGCACGATGAGGACATGCCAGGTGCAGGGAGAAGCATGGAGCCCGGGGGTGGACTGTGTGAGTTTTGGACCTGCATCTCCCACTCAATCCTTGGGTGACCCTGGGCGTATCATCTAGCCTCTCTGAGCCCCAGTGTCCCCATCTACAAAGTGGGAATAAAAATCCCTACCTGGGATGGAGGGTGGTGGGCTGTGAGAATCAAAAGAGTTCACTAAACTATGAAGCATTATAAAATGTTAAGTATTGTTTCATCACAATTCACGATTAATGCAAAGTTTCTTCTTTGCAAGAAACTCCGTGGCTAAGCTAACTTCATTTAGGTAGACATTTGCCAGGCATGAAAAGGCTGTGCATGTGGAAGTATAGAAGAATCCAGCCTGCCAACAGGGGCAGATGTCGGGTGGGGACACGGTGGCAGCAGCCATCAGAGCTGGGAGCCCCCTTGGAGGTGGCGTAGTGTAGCAGTGAGACAGAGGTCTTTGGAGGCCAGCAGTGCTGGGTTCAAATCCCCTCTGCCACTTAACTTATGGATGGAAAAGTCTCTTCATCTCTCTATGTCTCAATTTCCTTACCTGTAAAATCGGGATATGACAATACCTGCCGCATGGAGTTGTAGGGATGAAATTAAATACAACAGTGCATAGAAAATGCTCAATAAATGAAAAGTTAGCTATCACTTAAACTACTGGCTTGGTGCCTGTTAGCATCTGCGTTTGTTCCCCTGCTCAAAAGGCAATCCAGAAAGCAAGACCCCACTCCAGTCCTCAGCTGCTGCCATCAGGTCAGGGACCCTCTCTTTGAGGAATCACAAAGAATACCTACGCAAGTATCACATCCTACCTCTCCATGCCTGTTCCTCTCTCAACCAACTTCTGGGCAAAGACAGAACAACCCCAGCCAGCACTCATGACTATGGCAGCAAATATCTGGTCCTTGGTTCATGGCTGAGACCACCACAGAGGGACAGCTGGGCCAGAGACTATGTTTGGAGTCAGGCCAACTTGCAGGTGACCTGGCTCTGCTGTATACTTAGCTGTGTGAGTTCGAGCAAATTCCTTCACCTTTCTGTGTTTGCTAGTGTTTTCTAACTAGCATTTGCTGAGTTTTCACTAAGCAGTTAATTGCATTATCTAATTTAATGCTCATAAAAACCCTCTCATTATTCCCATTTTAGAGAGGAGAAAACTGAGGAATCCAGAGGTTAAATCATTTGCCAAGGTCATAAAGCTAGTAAGTATTACCGTAATGCCAGGATTCAAATCCAAAGCCTGCACTGTAAACCATAGTTCTGTCTTCCCATTAACGCTTAGCCAGAAAATGGTGATGGCAACCACCCCACCCTCCAGGTTCTTGCAACAATCAAATGAAATAGCATAAGTGATAAGCATTTTGAGAACTACAAAATGATGCCCACATATTAGTTACTATTTTCTTTTAATTGGATAACCACAAATGTAATTTGAATCTCCCTCACTGGTTCATTAAAGAAGTCTCCACTGTTAACAGTGCATTCCTTTGGCAGAAGTTCCCAAAGGGACCACCTGCAGCAGGGTGGGAGGAGCTCGTTAAACTTGCAAACTCCTAAACTTCAATCCAGACCTACTGCCTTCAGATCTCAGGGAGGGGAAGTGACCACGACTCTGCCTGCACCCAGATGATACTGCTGCCCCTGGAGGCTTGAGAAGCATCAGGCTGGGCCATTTAAAATGCGATTGTCCTCTTCTGGAGTATTAAGTTAGGTCTTTGGGACTTAGGTTTTGTGGCCAAGGGCCGTGGAGCTTTCAAGGTTTGCCAATTGTGAAATCACTAAACACACAGAAAAGCTTTGTGTAGACAAAATTTCTGTTTGTCTGGAAGTCTTTTTAAAGCCACAGTTCTATTACTTTATTGTAATGCCCTAGCTTAAAATAACAGAATGAGTTACATTTGCATTCTACACTACGATCCTGAGACCTGCTGTGAGTGTGACTTATCACCCCAGCACTGCCAAGGACACAGCAACAGCCTGGAAGGCCAGACCAGTGGGTAGGGATACCAGTCCCCTCCCTGGGTTCAGGTGGGTCACAGACTGGGGTTCAGTGAGAATCAGCTCATTCAGGTGAATCCTTAACAAGGCTAGGAATAGGGCCCGTAGGAACGGCCTGTTACAGAAGAAAGCCCCTGCGGGGTCTGAGGCAGGAAGCAGCTGAGTGGAGGAAGGGCTGGGACAGATGGAGACAGTGAAAGCGGAGAGGGAGGTGCTGGAAGAAGAAGAGATGAGCTCTGCAAACGTGCCAGCTGGGTCTGCTTCAGCCCCTGGACAGACTGCACTCCACGAGGGCAGGGACCATGCCTACTTTGCTCACCAGCATACTCCCCCCCTGCCACCCCAGGCCCAGCCTCTAAATATTTGTCGTATGAAAGACTCCTGAGAGAGAAGAGCAGCGGTACCTGTGCCACCAGTGGCATGGAGCATTTTCAAGTGATCCACCGTCATCTGCAACACCTCAGCTTTCTCCAGCTTGGAAGAGCCCTGCAGATACAGAAGACAGAGGAGTGAAGCCTCCAGCTGAGCCCTGTCACTGGACCTTCTTGGTTTTCTCACCTTCCTCCCACTCTGCCACTGCCTGCAATTGGGCTTCTGCTTTGGCCAAGATCTCCAAATCTAGAAGATTCTCTTTAGTTCTCCTTTCAGTCCACCTGTCCATTGTACTGCTGCTGACCATGCTTCCCAAAATGCCTCCTCCTGTCACCTCTATGACATCACTTTTTCTGCATTCTCCTTCCACCTTGTCCCTTGCTCTGCCTGTCCCTTAATATGGTGGTGTCCCCAGTAGGTGCTGGGTCACTTCTCTTCTCGCTCTGCTGCTCTCCCCAGAGGGCCTGGTCTATATCCAAGGCTACCACCTTCACCAGAATGCCACACATGCATACCCATCTGCCTCATGGAATTCAACCTTGGACTGAGCATGCCCAAGATCTAGCTCAGCATCTCATCCCTAAAGCCCCTGCTCTTCCTCTATTCCCCTTCTTGGCAAGTGTGTCCTGAGCCTCCAGGATCACCTGCATTCCCAGGGGAAACTTGAGCGTCAGACTCTTCATGTGAGTCCCTTGAGGTCAGACCCAGGTCTGGTTCACGGCCGATCCTTTGAAGGTTTGAGTGAACATCTGTGGAATGATGGACTTGGTCTCACCAGCACAAGGGAAGGAAGATGCCCTGTGACCTGTGCCTTGGCCCCCAGGGTGAGGATCTTAGGTGCTGTCTCCTTCAACTGTCTGACTCCCCACTGTGGTCCCCCCACCCCAACATGTTAACAACAGCGTGCTCACTCTCTGAGTAGCCTGTTCCATTTTCTAATAGCTCTGGAAATGTCAGTAGTGCAGAGGGATGGAGGCTTTAGAATTGCAGTCTGTGCCCTAATTACACTCTGCTGGGTACCAGCTATGCAATCTGGTACAGGTTACTTCGCCTATCCATGCTTCAGTTTTGTTACCTGTGCAATGGGCATAATAATCCCTACCTTCAGCATCATTTTGAGAGTCAATTCAATGGGATGATGGGAAATAAAACTACAACACCTTTATCCCCTGGCCCACTGGGGACAGTAACTGATCACAGCACCGCAGACAGCCACTACCAATCCATAAGAGATGCCACGAGAAATGAACCCGATCTGCCACCCACACAGCATTTCCTCGAGCACAATCAGCAACGTCACACACCTGTTTCTCAAAGGCAGTGGGGACCAAGCGCCGCAATTCAGAAAGGCTGCTGTTGATGCGGTCTCGGCGCCGTTTCTCTATAATCTAAAACGCAAGGACAAGAAGTTACACTCAGGTGCTTCACCACAGTTTCCAATGTGCCTTGATGCACATTGACATTTCCCCTGACAATATTTCTGTGAGGGAGATAAATCCATTCTCACTTTATGGAGGAGAAAACCAAGGCTCCGAGAAGGACTGTGATTTGCTTAAGCCAAAGTCACGTAGCAAGGAAGTGCCGAGCTGGGAGTAGAACGCAGCTCCCTTGCTTTGGTCTGTAGGAGTGATACTCAAAATGTTAAACCGCAGTGCAGCATGGCACAGCGGATCAGAATGGGGACACCAGCCACAGTGCGGGAGCAGGCCCTGGAAGGCCCTGCTGGGCTGGGGTTGCCCCGACAGTTGTTGGGTGGTGAGGAGGTCTGAGGGGTCCCAGGTATTGCTCTGTCCAGTTGCAGAGACCTTGCTTTCACACTGTCTTGTTCCCCCCGCATGATACTGGTAGCAGAACACGGGGAACAGGGCAGAAATTATGACCCCATTTCACAGATAAAGAAGACGAGGGCTGGAAGGAAGTGGTTGTCTAGGGGCTTATGGTGAGTGAGTGGCAGGCTGGTTTCTGCCAGACTCAGGTGTCTGGGCTCCCAGTGCGCAAGCCCAGCGGCCCGCGGGGGGCTAAGTGGGGCAGGGAAGATGGACAACAGCGGCTTCTTCTGCCCCTCCCCCACCTGGCATTACTCAGAGGCGATGGAAGTTCTGGACTCACTGAGGAGGCAGAAGATAGGGCGGAAGGGGAGGATGGAACAAACAATCCTAACCGCCTATTGTGTGTCAGCTATTGTTCAGAGCGCTACACTAATTCACTTAATCTGCAAAACAGCCCTTTCAGGGAGGCACTGTCATTATTTCAGTTACACAGATGAGGAAATGAGGCCCAGAGAGGTTAAGTGGCTTGCCCCAAGTCACCCTGCTAGCTACTGGCAGAGTCGGGATTTGAACCCAGACCGTTAGTTTCGGGGTGAAGTTTCTGACCAGGGTTCCCTGGCCAGGCTGCAGGGGATTCAGGGCAACCCTTTGTTGGGCAGCTCAAAGGCTGAGGCGGGCACTCACCCCTCTGCGTTTCTTCCTGGCTTGCATCTGCGAAGGGCTGGGGGTGGACAGCGGCCTGGCCATCTGGCTGGAAAGCAAGAGAAAGGCTGGTTTTTCAGAGCCGGGGGACCATCTCCCTGGCCTGGGCTGACCTCAGAGGCCGGGAAGAGCCGCAGGGCGGGCGTGGGAGGGGGCGCCTGCTCTCCGCTGCTCCCCGGGGGCTCATTTCTCCCCGGGCGAAGCCCTCCCAATCCCTCCGAGCGGCCGCGGGCTTCTGGGCTCTTGGCTCCGCCTGGCTCGGCCTCACCCCTCGCCCTTCGCCCCTCGCGGCGGCCGTCGGGGAACCGGGAACCGCGAGCGGCGAACCGCTCGGGCTGCTGCAACCCGATCCCCGGGGGCGGGGCGGGCGAGGGCACGGGCCGGCGGCGGCGGGGCCGGGCCGGGCGGGTTGAGTTTCAGAGGAAGCCGCTGGGAACGAGCGTGGAAAGAGCAGATGCCGCCGCTTCCCACGGGCCGGGCGCGCCGGCCGCCCGCCCTCGGCCCGGCCTGCAGCTGCCGCCTCCTCCCACGCGGCGCGGCCGGGGGCGAGGGGGAGGCGGCATCTGGGTCACAGGCCCCTCTCGGATGCTCGGGGACACTGCCCTGGCCTCCCAGAAGGCCCCGTCCCCCATAACCTCGGCCTCCCCTCCCATCCCAGGCCTTCCCTCTGCAGCCCGGCTGAATGATGGATGTTTGCTCACACCCCAGGAGCTCCCATTACAGAGAAGAGGCTCAGCCCCGGGGCTTTTCCTGTTCAGACTTTGACAAAAATAATCTCCAGCCCGACTGCTAACCCTCTTAACGTTTCTGCTCCAGAGGCTCTCTTGGAATGGCGAGGATTTGCCGAGACCCGCTGAGGTATCATTCATTTGGCCAACGCTTCTGCTTCTGAGTTGGGGCGCGTGCTGGGTACCCTAAGCCCGGCCCCAGCCCTCCAGGCACTCAGCTCAGCTCCAATGGGGAGACACTGCATGAACAAACCACAGAGTGACCCCCTACCCCCGCCATTTCAGACGGCAAAACGCCACACACCTGAATAGGAACCCATGAGCTAGGCTCACCGCACACCTGCCCCTCCTCCCCCTGGTGTCCCCATCTGAGCACAGGTACCCCAGCTTCCAGTTCTGCAAGTTGGAAACCTGATGCCCTCTTTGATTCCTCCTCCTCCTCACCCCCACCTCATCAAAACATGCCCATTCCATGTATAAAGTACATCTCCTGTTCATCCTCTGCATCTCCACCATCCCTCAGTGCCAAGTCACTGTCACCTTTTACCTGGACCACTGCAAGAGCCTCTTGTTGGGTCCCTTTGCACCCTCTTTACCCCTTACAAGCCTATCTCCACACTGCAGGGAAAGTGATCATTTAAAATACAAATTTTACCTTGTAAAACTCCTCAGTGGCTCCCCAGTGCTTTTAGGATCAAGGCCACCATCCTTCAAGTGGCTCAGCTGGCCCTTGTCACTTTCTAGACTCAACTCTCTTGCTCTGTATACTCCAGCCTATGCATGCATCAACTCCTTCCTGCAGTTGCACATGCTGTACCCTAGCCTAGAATTCTCTGGTCCACCTCATCTCCCTACCCCAAGCCCCAGCCCCTTTGCCTAGTAACTTCTACCATCCTCCAGATCGCAACTCAAACATCACCTCCCTGAGGAGTTTTTTCTGATATCCCCCGTCTCCTAGGATCCTGCATTCACAGCATTTATACCAGTTTGTTGTTTTATATTTGTATGTCTATTTGCTTGATATCTATCTCTCCAACAAATCCATAAGCTCCATAAAACCACGAACCACATCTGTTTCATTCACTACTGTAGCCCCAGGACTCAGCAAGTGTTTGGAACATGGCAGAACTCTTGGTAGAGTTCCTTCTCCCACCCTTGTCTTTGGCATCACTAAGGAACATAGAGGGGAGCACCATAAAATCTCTATCCTAGGCCTTTGTGGAATGGGGGCATATGTAGCTTACCAGAAGGATCCCAGCCCACGAGACTACCCTTGGCATTTGAGGTTGGATCATTTTATCAACTGCTCAAAAAGAGACGGTTGCAGAAGAGACCAGATAGCATTTGTCAAATCCTACTGCTCTGCCCCGGTTTTGTCCAACCACATATGGAAAAGGATACCTCTCACCCAAATATCTGGACAAGCAGAACTATAATAGTAAGAGGTCTGTAATAGCTCCTGGGAGGGAGGGATGGGCAAGTGAGGTCCAGGGCTCAGATGGCCAGATCCTGAGATCTGTAGGGCAGCTTGTTTACAAAGCCTCCCTGGTTCACTGGGGACAAGCCCCAAGAGCCAAGGTACACTAAGAAACTCGGCCTTTGTTCCCCCCCAGCTGGATAAAACGTCTCTTGGGGTATTGGGTTAGCCTTGCACACGTCACTGCCTCTCAGCCTGACCCCTCCTCTGGGACCATCTGCTGGAGGCTGACGCATCCATTTCAGGGCAAGGCAGCTCTGCCATCCCTTTTTCCAGTCCCAGGTCAGTTTTTCTCTGACCTCCCCTCCCCTATATCTCACAGGCAAACCTTACTTTACAGTTTTCTTGGCACCACTGGGTATATTTCCCTCCTCTGAGCCTTACAAAAGCCCCATTTCACAGAGGAGGATGCTGAACCTCAGGGAGCTAAAGCAGCTTGCCCAGCCCACACAGCTGCTAAGGACTGAAGCGACCAGGGTATCCATGTCTTCTTGCTCCACATTTAGCATTTTTTCCCTTCTAATTCCTACTTCCTGTCTGTCTGAATGGCCCTCCAGTCCCCTTATCCTTAAAGCTCCCAAGAGCCCAGCCAGAGCTCCCTTCCAGCCTGTGATCTGGCCCTGACAGTGGGAGGAGGTGTGGGAGCTTCTCGTCTGGAAGTCTGAAAAGAAGGCAGATTTTCACGGACCCAGAGAAGATATGTTGACCATCAAGATCCGCTCCATGGGCCTCTAGTGGCTCCTAGCCAGTAGTCTGGGGTGGTCTGGGGGTGGGTGGGGGGCTTTCCAGGTGGTCCTGACCACCCTCGGTGCTGACTCCCCTTGACCCCCCTCCTGGAACTCTTGCAGTCAACCCTATTCATTTTGCATCAACCAAAGGCAGAATCACAATGTCCCAAATAATGGGATCTCACTGAGCACATTTGTAAATGAGAAAACTCAGAGAGGGGAAGGGATCTTCCCTAGGCCACGCAGCAAATTAGAGGAAAATCTAGAACTAGAGCCAGGTCTACTGGCTCTTAACCCAGTGCTCTTGCTAGTGCACACCACATGTTCATCATCCCATCGTGGATATCTTGGAGCCAGTACTTTTTGTTCTAGACAGCACTTCCACATCCATTTGTCTCTCACTGATTGCACAACAGCCCTGTGAGTTAAGTATTATTTGGGCCATTTCACACTTAGGAAAAATAATCCTTACATAAGCACAGTGACAGAGACACAAAGAGTTAAGAATCATCCCAGTAAGTCCAGTCTCCAGATTTCCAGCCCCTTCCTTAGACCACACTGTCTCATGAGTATGGTGCCCCCAACTGAATGGTAACCCCTTTGACAGCAGCATTTACTGGAAGTTACCTTGTGCCAAAACAGGGAGCTATGTGTTTTATGTGCATTATTTCATCAAAGCATCCTCCTGTGAGGCAGGTATTAGCATTCTCATTTTGAAAGGGAGAAAACTGAGGCTCAGAAAGGGGTAAAGTCACTTACCTTAGTTAATGGTGGTGAAATTCAGACTCAGGTCTATCTGACTTCAAAGGCTACCATGTGCCTTAAATCACGTAGGAATGACCCATGGACCCTGATCCAGTGTCTGACATGTGACAGGTGCTCCTTAGATGTTGGCAGAGGGAGAGGAGAGAGGCTATATTCTCAGTTTGGACCCAGCATGTATCAAGGGACCAGGTTCAGATGGGAGCTCCGTTCAGATGTGGCAGGATACTACCACCAGGCCGATGCCCACAGTGACAGTGGAACGCACCCTGCTCTTTCCTTTTATGTCTTTGAGTGTGGGGGATTTGCACCCTGCCTCTGACCCCAGGAGGCTGGCTGCCCCAGTCCTGTGGCCCTTGTCACTGTTTATCTGGCTGTCTTTGTACATGAAGCTCTTCTTCCCTGAGAGTTCCCTGAGGGCAGAGGCTGAGCAGGATACATCTGTCCCCCCTAAGCCCAGCCCAGGGTCTGGGCCACAGCAGGCATCGTTCAGCACTCCCTGAATTGAAGCATTGATGTCTTCTGGGGGGAGGGCCCTTTGGTGAGTGCTACAAAGAGGCATCTATAAGTCAGCCCCTGCCAGATGTCCAACTGCTTTCTCTCCTCAGAGGGGGCTGCTCCTCTAAGAACTGTCTCTAAAAATGGCTCTGTACATACAGAAAATGCTGTACTTATAGGAAAAAAACTCCCACTGATGCTTTATGCTTCCATTTGCCTAAATGCCACCACCTTCAAGAAGCCATCTTTGGTTGTGAGTGACCTCTCTCCACTTAGATGCCCTCAGAGCCCACAGTCTATCTCTCTTTCCATCCTGTCCATGGTCTTTGTGTGATCTGGCAGGTCACTGAACTTGTGGAGGACAGAAGCCAGCTCTGATCAGCCTAGCTCTCTGGCATTAATTTTGTGCCCCTGATCTATGAAGACCCAATGACACTGAATTTGAGACACTTCTCCAACACCATCACATGGTGCTGGGCTTTTCCCTTGCCCCTAGTAGGCACAGGCTCAAAGAATTTCTTCTTTAAATGGCAGTTTCTGCTAAATAATTAAGAAAGGCTAATACGTTGCCTAGGAATTATATTTTACACCCTAAAACCTAATGTACAGGGTGCAAGAGGCATATCTATTGCTCTACCCCTATTATGAGCTATAAATAATTGGCATTTGGTGGCATTTTTTCTGAACTTAGAAAACTGGAGAACATTGAAATTATGAAATACTCTCAAAAACATCCCTAAGAAGTAACTGAATTCCCCTCCAATTTTATTGTAGAGAGTCAGGTTAGGATGAGCAGAGAGAGACGAGGCATCCCTCTCCTACTCCTGTCCTCCTTTATTTTACTGATGAGGAAACAGGCTAAGACAGGGAAACCGATGGCCACATGGTGAGTTGGTTGCAGATTTGGGGCTGGGACCCAGGCCTGCAGACTCCCAGTCAGTCCCTGCAGCTCTTTCAGGGTGCTGGGTATCACATGGTGTGTGCCTGACACTAAGCATTTGCTATGCATCAAGCCCTATACATGCATTATCTCATCTGATTTTGCCAATACTATTATTCATGCCCATTTTGCAGATGATAAAACTGAAGCTTAGAGAGTTCACAGAACTGGGAGGTAGCAGAACTACATAAGTGCAGTTGGTTCTACAGGTTTGAAGCAGGTCAGACTACCTCCTAAGAGCTGAAAGGCACTGGCAGCAGGGGAGGCACAATAGGAAGAGCACTGGAACTGGAGTCTAGGCCCTTGCAAGTCAGCTATTATTTTCTTCCATACCAAAACCCTAATTCCAAAGTCCAGTTTGCTCAAAGGAGGAGAGATCTTTTTCCCCGTGAAACTTTTTGTGGACTACATGAAAACTGCACCCAAACTAGGGTAAAATTGGGAAAGCATGTTTATTCTGCGCAGTCAGCGGATTCCCGACAGGGGGTGTGGTACCAACAGTGGATGAGGGTTTCCTTTGCAGGGAAAACTCCTCACCTATGTCCTCCCCCGGCACTTCAACAGAACCGCGATCACCAACTGGCCACCAGACCCCCGAGCTGAACTCTCTCCCCACTCAGCATCCCAAACCTTCAGTGGCTGAGAGCGCGCAGGACCCAGGCACCGGCTCGGGGAACGGCACACCCCGCACACGTCACACCTGCGGCCGCCGAGGCTGTACCTGCCGACCGGCCCGCGTGCTCCGCGAGCCCGTCGGGGCGCTCCCCACCCCCTTCGCCCTCGCTCAGTCCCCCTCATCCGGCCCTCACCTCAGCTCGCCCTCGCGGCCCACGTCGATGGGCCCGTCCGACTCGCCGTCCGAGCCGCTCGGCTCCCTGGGCCGCTTCATGGCGATCGCAGGCTGCCTGGGTCTCAGCCCTGCGTCCCGGGCTCTGAGTCGCCAAGTCGGGCCCCGCCCCGGCCCCGCCCCGGGGGCGCCGCCGCCGCCCTTTCCCAGGGCCCTTTCCTGCGCCGCAGCCCCGGGCGCCCCGGCGCCCCCTCGCCCCCGCGGTGACGCGCCGCCCAGCCGTGGGAAGGCCCTGGGCGGTCTCTGCCCCCACCGACGGCTGGGAGGTCCGGCTCGCTACGCTGTCTGCGCCGCCGCGCGCTGGGTGGCCTTGGGCAGGTGCCCTGGGCGGCCTCGCGGGGAAGCCGGAGGTCCCCTTCTGTCCTGGTTCGCTGTGGGCGCTGCTGGACCGTGAAGGCGCCGCTTCGGTGCCCCAGCTTCTGCAAGGGGCCAGCCCGATCATCGTGTTCCAGCCTCCTGGGGTTCTGGGGCGGCAGACACACCAGGCTCGTCCAGATTGGTGTGGGTGGCTGTGGACTAATCCTCCACAAGAATGGTCCCTAGCAGCTCCTCCCATAGGGGCCCAAAGCGTGGTGGGGTGGGGGGGACTCTCACACCTGTGAGAGAGGGGGCGATCAGCCCCCAAAAGGAATGCCCTAAGTGGTGATGGGGGACCTAAGAAGGTTGGGCCCTGGCCAAGGTCCCTGAGGGCAGACTTGGGGTTGGTGTGGTGTCCCTGGGAATCAGTTCCCAGTTCACCAGAGGCGGAGCTATTCTCAGAAGCCAAGAGGCCGGGAAAGGGCTCTTTCCAGAAGCTAGGGCCGGGCTTCAAAATGGGGGATGGGAGGGAAGGGGAAGTCGCCCCCCACCCCCACCCCAGCCTCTCTTTCTGGAGCTTCCCCCTTCTGACAACAGGCCAAACTGTTCACTCGGTGAGGGCCCTGGCTGCCCTGCCCATAGGGAGGAGAACCCATGGAAAATTCTCAGAGATTCACCTGCCATCCTCATGGGCCAATGCCTCAGAGAAGCCCCCAAGGCTCAGAAGGAAGCGGAAGGAGAGCAGCCTGGGGGTGGGCTTCTCGGGCAGGAAGGAGATGGTGAAGAAGGTCTTGGTGTGGTGGGTCACACACGAGAGAAGTCTCTTCCCTTGGACCAGGCCACCGGGACCGGCCCAGAGGCTAGTCACCCATTCAAGGAGGAGAAAGGGGTTGGTCATCTGAGAACTTTCATCCCCACGGCAAGACCTGCTTGGGGACACTTGATTACTTGGTGGGAAGGAACATTCCTGTGACCTCTTCTGTACATGCCCACAGACACAACTACTTGGCCAAGTACACAAACACACACAGACTTGCAGATACACACTGATATGATACACACAACTGTCACGAGCTGTCAGTACCAGGAAGCCCTGGTGGCCACCCCACCCACACCTACAGGCTCTCTTATTCCAGATGCCCTCAGCACTCATATAACTTCTGCGGACACATGCCAGTGCAGTGGAAACCCCAAGCAACATAGAAGTTGCACAATCTGTGCTCTATGCATTCCCTGGAAAGGCAGGCATCAAGGAAGCCTCCCAGAGGTCTGCCCTGTGGATTGTAGGATGGGTGGCAGCATCCCTGGCCCCTACCCACTAGATGCCAGTAGTACATGTCCCAGTTGTGGCCATGAAAAATACCTCCAGGCCAGGGGCAGTGGCTCACACCTGTAATCCTAGCAATCTGGGAGGCTGAGGTAGGAGAATTGCTTGAGGCCAGGAGTTCGAGACCAGTCTGAGCACCATGGTAAGACCCCATGTCTACAAAATTTTTTTTTAAAAATTAGCTGGGCATGGTGGCATGCACCTGTAGTCCCAGCTACTCAGGAGGCTGAGGCAGGAGTTGGAAGTTGCAGTGAGCTATGATGACACCACTGCATTCTAGGCACAGTGACAGAGCAAGATGCTGTCTCAAAAAAAAAAAAAAAATCCAAAAAACACACACAAAAAATCCTCCAGATAATACCAAATGTCCTTTGGGAGAGAAATCACCCTCTGTTGAGAACCACTGGTCTGGAGAAACTCCAAGATTTAAAGGTTGAGTAGAAGAGAAAGTACTGCCAGAGAAGACTGAAAAGGAACAGCCAGGCGGGGTGGAGGAGAGCCAAGAGGGGGTGTGGCAGGAGCCAAAAGAGCGTTTCAAGAACTTGCTCATGATCCTTTAAAATGCCAGTCACATCATATCACTTCCTGCCCAAAACCATCCATAGGCTTTGCACCCCGTTTGGAATAAAATACCAGCAGCCCACCGTGGTTTATATATAGATGACTATATAGTTTATTATCTAAACCTGGCACCTTTGAGAGTGAAAGGAGGCAGTACTAACAATTATGCCGCGACAGTCCAGGGCACACTGTAAACTCTGGCCCCTGCCACCTCTACAGCTTCATCCCCGATCACTTTGTGCCTTACTCACTCAGCCACGAGAGCCTTCTTACCACTCCATCAGTACTTCCTGCCTCAGGGCTTTGCATTGGCTGTTCTTTTCCGCCTGGAATCCTCTTCCCCCAGATAGGCTCAGATTCTCTCTCTCCATTCTGGCCTTTGTTCAAATGTCATGTCATCAGAGAGGACACTCCTGACCCCCTACTCTCTAAAACAGCCACCCATTCCCCAGTCCCTCTGTGTCTCCACCTCCCTTTACCTTATTTCACAGCATCTACTAATATCATTGACATTATACTGCTCTGTGTTTACTGTCCGTGTCCCCCATGAGAAAAAGAAGGTGAATTCATTGAGGGCAGAGATTTGTCTCTTCTGTTCCCTGTGACTCCCCAGTGCCTAGACCAGTGCCCGGCATGTAACAGGCATGCAATGCATACTTGCTGGCAGAACAGATTCACGGGAGAAGCTTGACTGTGATGGGAAAATAAACTAGGACAATAGCTGGAGGAAAATGTGGAGTCCAGGGTTTGTTTGCTTTTGCTTGGTTTTAAGATGGGAGAGAGTCGAGCGACAGGAAATGCTCACTCCATAGGAGCTTTATGAAAAGCCTTCCACTTTGACTGTGAAGTTCTTGGAGGTAAGAATCTTTGTTGTTCATTATTTTGTCTTTTAGTGCCTGGCACATAGAAGGCATTCTAAAATATTTGTAAAATAAATAAATAATAATAATGAAAACAAACTTTTTATTGTACTTAACATGTGCTAGGCATTGTCGTAAGTATTTTGACATATATTAACTCATTTAAACCTCACAACAAGTCTTAAGAGAAGATACTATTGTTATCCTATTTTACTGAGATACAGGGAAGTTAAGTAACTTACCCAAGATCACACAGCTAGTTAGTGGTAGAAATGGAATTATAACCAGGCAGGCTGCACCAAAATCCATGCTGGTAACCTCCGCATCATGCTTCAGAGTGGCCAGGCAATAAGGACTGGATTAAAGTGAGTAGAAGAAGAGGGAACAGATCTGAGTGATGCTGGGTTCCTGTCTGGGTGACTGAATGGATGAAGGTGACAGGCACCAATGGGAAACACTGGAGAAGGTAAGGAGTTCAGTATGGCTATGCTGTTTGTGAGACTCAGGGGACACCCAGGAGGAGCACCCAGAGAGATGTCTGGGCTGGAGTAGAGATCTGGGGGCTGGTAGCCAAAGACATGGGGCACATGAGATGTCTGTCGCAAGGAGCCAGTGCAGAGCAAAATGGGGGGGAAATCTAGGATCAGACCCAGGGAATCAGCAGCCAGAGAAACTCTGGGAAGGAGGAAGAGAATTAGGCAAGAGTGGAGCACCAGGGGCCAAGGCAAGGGAGAGCCAAGGAAAGGGCTCGTCACCAGTCCAGGGGCTCTGAGGGGAAGCCAGCAGATCACAGAGGCCTTGGCATGAATGGAGGAGGCAGAGGCAAGGGCAGGACTCCATGGCCCAGGAAGTGTCTGACGGGGGGTGCAGAAGCGCATTTGGAAAAGGAGCAGGCCAATGAGAGAGGGCACCCCAGGCAACTCAGGGGCCAGCGGGGCCTCAGGAGGAATTTGCTGGCTGATGAAGAAGGGGTCAGAAGTAGGCAGAGGCATGAGCCCCAGGGGGACCCAGGAGTAGCAGGCAACCTCAACCCAAAGGGAGGGAGGCAGAGAAAGGACCTCTCTTCTCTCCTCTCCCCACTATCCCCCTGCCCTAGAGCTGAATGGGCGGGAGATTTTCAGGGACAGGTTTCAGCTCTGGAGGGACTCTCTCCATCCCTGCCCCCCACACTGGGCCAGGCCCCGTCTTCTCTCAGGGCTGGTGTTCAGATTACTCAACTGACAGCCTGGGCTCCACACAGTTGGCGTGCGTGTGGACCATATATATGCTGGAACAGAATTCCAGAGACCTCGGCGGGGCCAGGCACTGAGCCTGTAGCTGCTGCATGGTGGCGGTATCTGGAGGCTCTCAGAGGAGAGGATGATTGACACAGAGAAGCTCAGGCAGTGGTTAGCAGTTATTAATTGTGCAGTAATTTTTGTCTGTCTCCCGGATTGGACTGTAATCCCCATAAAAGCAGGAACCATGTTGGGTTTGTTCATTGTCATCTCCCCTGTGCCTACCAGTGTCTGGCACAGGATAGGTGTTTGGTTAATATCAGCTGAGTGTCTAGTGATGGGAGGGGGTGGGGGTGACTGGGCCTGGACAAATAGCAGAGTCACAACAGGGACTTTCCTGGCCCAGGGCCTGGGGAGAGGTATGGGGAGGAAGGGCCTGGAACAGCCTTCCCTCTGCAGGACCTTGCCCTCCCTTTGTGTCTGGAAACACTGAGACCCAGAAAGGGGCAGAAACATCCCAGGGCCACACAGTGACAGAAAGTGAGCCAGGGCAAGAGTGGCCTTTTCGTGCCTTGGTTTTCTCATCTGTAAAATGGGATGACAAAGCTACTCACTTCATAGGCTCATTGTGAGGATTAATGAGGTAAGGTGCATTAAACAGTGCCTGGTGTTCAGAGTGAGTGCTCTAATGTTAGCATTTGGGCTCAGCTTCTGTCTCCATCCATTCTCTCCCTAGATGATTCATCTGCTCCCATGGCTTTACCTGACATAAGCCAGTGATCCCCAAATTTATGTCTCTAGTGCAGACTCTTTTTTCCTGAGGGTCAGACCCATATATCCAACTGCCCAGCCATTCTCCTTATACTCTTGTTGGTCCACCTAAGTGCCAAGACCTAGCCAGGGTGTGCTGGGCCTGCCCTGGGCCTCCCCAGGCTCTCTGTGCCACGCCCAGATGTCAGCCATCCCCATCACCACTTTCCTGCTCCGTGTTCCATCCTGAGAACAATCTGAGCCTCCTGCCCTGCCCCCTCCTCCGCTTATCCCAGGCCCTTCCTGTCCTCCCCTCGCCCTCCTCCCCCGCTCCTCTGGGACCCATCAGCGCTCACTTCCCACCTCCACAGCTGCCGCCACAGCTGGTCACTGACGGAATGTGCAGCTGCTGGGAGCCACATGTGCAGAACAGGCGGTGCACAAGCTACCCCTGGGGCCAGCCCGGGTGGGAGGTGGGGCCATCTGTCTGTGCCTGCTTGTCTGTCTAAAACACACACATGCACACACTCCCTGGCTCTTTCTCTAAGTAAGGTGGTGGACAGTATTGCTTTGGTTCCCCTTCCCCATCCCTGGGCTGCAGAGTTCATGAGGGTTACACTGTACCCATCAGGGACCCTGAGGGCAGACCGGCTGGGCTGGCCCAGCTGTCTAGAAGCTCATACACTCCCACTCCTGTGTCCAGACAGTACAAGTCCTACGGGGCTGCCCAGGGCTGGAATGGCGGGCTGGGTGTTCACAGCCTCCCTAGCTTTCCCAGGCCCTGGGGGGTGGCCAACCATGGAGGAAACCAGAGGCTTCGGACACATTCCAGAGCCCCCTTGGCAGCACCCAGAGGCTCCAGAGGAGTCTCAGCCCTGGGGCAGTGCCAGCAGCCTCTGTCCTGGTTCCCACACTCTGGCCTCTCTGGAATCTCACAGATTTCTCTTCCATGTGTGCATGATGTCAGCAGGACAAGGACTTTGGGGGAGGAGGGTGGGGAAGCTCCCTAAAGTCAGATGGCCACAGGGGTGGGGGGTGGGGATTGGGGAGGGCCTGGTCCCTGGCGTCGCTCACACAGTAAGAAGAGGATAGCTTGGCCTCTGGCTCCCAGGCCTGACTGGGTCCTGACACTGCCCAGTGCATTCCCATCAGAGCCCCTTTCCATCTCTGGGCCTCAGTTTCCTCATCTGTAAAATGGGGATAATAATAGTACCTACTTCATAGAGTTGTGTGAGGATTAAATGAATTGATTTGTATAAAGTGTCTAGAACAGAATGGATCCTATTCACTGTTATGATGTGAATTTGTAATTTCATTCCTTGAGTTACCTGTTTATAAAAATAATGTTTCTTTAAACGGACCTATTGGCAAATAAAACTGACCACCTATAAGTGAAAGAAAATAAAGACAAAAAGAACATGTAGCTCTCAGGTTTTGGACGAGCTTTGCAAGTTGTAAAGGGAGTGCACAAAGAGGAAAAAGAAATACATCTGTGATTTCTCTATCCAGTTTCTCCTTTTTTCCATCTCCAACCCACAGGCTCATCTCTACCATGTCATGGTGTTTTTGCTCCCAAATCCAGTCCAAAACCATGTCAGAAAGTAGAGGATTCATTTGTGGCACCAGAGAGCTGGGTCTCTTCATCCAAGGCCTGGGAAGCAGAGGGTGTTGGGCTGCCCTTCCCTCACCTTGGCTGTGGCCCCTTGGCTACAAACCAGTGCAAGCAGGTCTGGTACCACTGGCCTTATGGACATTACAAAAACTTCACACTGAGACCAAGACATCTCAGAATGCAGTTTCCATGATGTCCCCAAGTAGGTGACTCCAGGGCCCCTGAAGGAGTCTGTTGGATGGGAGGTGTGAGGATGAAGTGGATAAAGAATCACATTTCTCCCCACCCTGGTGACTGGGTGGGGGCTGGTGGGAAAGTGAGGGGCCTTAATGTTGGAGAATCAAGGAGGCACATTGAGTCTAGTCTTGCCAGGGGGCAGAGGAATGGTTGAGATAACCTTGGAGGCCCCTGGGTATATCAGGCTGATGGAGGCATAAGAATATGTGGGAGCCAACCTCCAAGATGGCCCCAATCATCTCCACTTCCTGGTATTCACCCCCTCATGCAGTCCCCTCCCACGATGTATCAGGGTTGGTCTGTGTGATCCATAGATTACAGTAGACGTGATGACATGTCATTTCCAAGGCTAGGTCATAAAAGACAGTATGGCTTTTGCCTTGTTCTCTCTTGGATTACTCACTCCAGGGGAAGCCAACAGCCATGTCATGAGGTCACTCAGGCAATCCTGTGCAAGGATCTGAGGCCACCTGCCAACAGCCGTGTGAGTGCACCATCTCAGAAGTGGATCCTCCAGCCTCAGTCAAGCCTTCAGATGACAGCAGCCCCACCTGACAACTTCACTACAACCTCATGAGATACTCTGGGCAAGAACCACCCAGCCAAGCCACTCCTAGATTCCTGCCCTGCAGAGACTGTGAGAAGCAGGGAGACCCTGGGGTGTAGGCAAAAGGGTTGTGTGAGAGCTGGAGCTGGAGTCTGAGTTACCCCCTTCCTCCTCCATCTCACACCCTTTCTCATCTTCTTCTCTCTCTCCCACTCCATCCCAACCCTTGGTATTTCCAGATGGGAACACTGAGTCCATGTCGGGAGCCCTGCTGGGGAGCTTTGCCTTCTGATGAGCTCGGGCTGCTGTCTGTGCAGAATCTCCCCTTGGTGTGGTTTTCCTGTAGGGGGAGAGAGTCTACAGAAAGACCCCAGCACTAATGGATGGAACTGGCCCCAGGCCTGCTCACTGCCTGCTTCCCCATTAGCATTTCATGAGGGGCCATAAGCCAGTTTGTGAATACAATTGTGGGGGGAAAAAACCAAGACAATACAAGGTTATTAAAAACCTCTCCTATTTATTTGAATGGCTTTTAAGAAGCAGAAGCTCATATAGTAACATTAAGGTATAGGACAAGCATGAGGAGTGACAGGGACCCACACTGACAAGCACGGAGAACCCTTTAACATGAGACCAGGGAAGTGCTACAAAGAGCCAGACAGCGCTGGAGCTTTGGGGAGTGCTAACAGCAGGCCAAGGAGGGCAAAGCTGGGGAAAGTATGAGCAGTCTTGTCCCCAGACAAGGGAGGTCACAAAGATGAAGAAGTACATGCTCCAACCATTTAAGGAGGCACTTAGGAGGTTTATCACCAAAAACAAACCAGGGTGGTTAGGTGATGAGAAGGACCGGGGCAGCACACAGTATCAAGCACAGCACTTCTGACAGTAGGCACAAGCACACTATTCATGTGTAGAGGCTTCATTCTAAATCTTGTTCTGAATTGGAGGCTAGTGAGATGCTTTAAAGTAGAACCCAGAAGTTAAGGATATGTGCGCTATTGAGTTAATAAAGACGTTTGTGCATATGCAGTTTAAAACACACAACTAGGTCATCTCTAGGGTCTCTTAAAGATCCAAAACTGTGAGTCTTAGTGTAATATCCTCAGACTCTCAGTTATTTGGGTCTAAAAAACCCAATTCACTGGGCCTGGGCCAGTGGATGGAAACTGGAGATTGGAGGGCTGGATTTAGCCTACAAGACATGTTTTATTTGGCCTGCACAGTGTTTTCTAAATTTGAAATAGTTGCCAACATTTCAAAGTCCAGATTTCTACCCTCTTTTCAAATATGGGGTAAAATATCTGGCAACACCAGCCCCACGTTCCCTCATGGCAGCCACCATATCAGACCACAGGGCGAATGTTCACCATTCTCACTGCACACCTGGACTCATCACCTTCACTCACTTATGTTTCCTGCCTGGCCCCTGCAGCCATCAGGGTTGGTGACCTCTGGCCCAGGCATCCAGTCTGTAGTGACCTCAGTGATTTTCTCCTTGGTGGCAGCTACAAGTGTAGCCTTGAGGCCTTTTCCCTAATTCCATGGCAGACGGCCCATGAAGGCCTGTTCACCCACAGGCCAGGAGTGTGGGAGTCAGTGACCCCAGTCTGCAGAGCTTTGGCTTGCTTTACAGAGGCCTCTCACTTTGCAAAGAAGAGTAACTGAAAAGTTCCCAGCCATATTTCACTTTTATAAATAGAATCCCAAAGGCCTCTCGGGGATGGCCCATTAGGGAGGTACTTCCCACCCAAGGTCAAGGGTAAGTCACTTCTGGGACAGACTAGAACACCCAAGCAGAGGCTGGAATCTCAGCCTCGGTTGGGCTGACCCAGCCGAGAGGGAGAAAGACAACTTTCCTAGCCATGGCCATGCAATGACCAGGGCATCTGTGTACAGTTGGCAAGTTTTGCAGGTGCCTAAGAGGGTGCCACCCATGTCATAGTGTAAATGGCTCCCTCTAGATTTTTGCAGTGCATAATCTGCCCAACTGTACATGTTGGCCCTGGCATTGTTGGGGGAGGGAAGAAACAAGTGGAGATGATGAGGCAGGTATAGTCAAAAGAGTTGTCCTAGCACAGATTCTACCAATTCCTTCCCAAGGCTCAGGGGTAGGGATGAGAGGCAGAGGGTTGGGAGACCTTGTTGGCCCAGAGGCTGGAAGCTGGAGAGGAAGACTAAGGGGCCTGGTTTCAGTGGCTTCCATGCTGCACATGTACAAATGCCCATGAGATGATGGGAATAGGTAGAACTGTCCCAGGAAGCAGGCTGGCCATCAGTGTGTGGGGCCCAGGACTCTCAATTAACAGAGATAATCGTCTGTACACACTCAGAGTGAGGAGTACGTATACACACACACACACACACACACACACACACACACATACACGCACACGGAGTCATCAGCAGAGATATCGGACCCATTACACACACTCACATAAACATTCATACATGCACAATTTTTATCCTGTTGCACACACTTATATGCATACATCCATACACACAATCACAGTGGTTATTGGTGAAAGCAATCAGCTCGTCACTCAGGCATGTTTAACAAACATTTCCAGACCACCTAGGTCTTTTTTGGCTGGCTAGAGCTACCTGTGGTGAGAGTCCAGCGCAGCACCTAGCAGCACAGGAGATAATAAACCAGTGAATAAAAGCACTAACTACTGCCAACTGATGCACACCTGCAGCGCCACCTGCTGGCGGGAGGGAGAGGGTTCGTACTTTGCTTCAAGTCTGGGTAAAAGCCCAGGACACTGCTTCTCAGGCACCCCTTCCAGGGAAGCTGCTAGCCACAGGTTGCCATTCTCCCACCTCCTCTTGTTCCACCCAAGTTGGGGGAGACCCTAGCATCCTCAGGGCTGCATCGCAGCATCAGAGAACGACCATTCTGGGCTTTGCATGCCTCCTGGATAGCAACACCCAGCGCCAATAGGGGTGGCAAAATGGGTTTCATCTTTCACACCAACTCCAGCCACTGCTAGTAGCTGCCTGGAATGCTAGGTTGGGAAGGATTCTGAGGCCACGTCTGGGCTTATCAGAGAAGAACATCACGATGGAGTGGCGACAGCAACAATGGCTGTAGATGGGACGTCTTCCACACTTGCCATTCTTGCAGTGGATCCTGGAACCTTGGTAAATCTCTTAATTTGCAGGGTTCTAGAGTCACATTTACATCCTTGATCCACAATTACATCGTGAGGGGCATGTGTGCATATTTCTCACACCCTCATACCACGAGAAAATTGCCATTCCAACTTTTGCTGGAGCTTTCTCTCTCACTTGATTAGTAACTTCTGATCTGCATAAAACCCTCCCTGGGCCCATCTTCCTGAAGAATTAGCTATTGCTGCCATAGACAGCATTTGGATGACTCGTTAGCTCAGAGCAGCTCAAGTCAACTTGGGGCATTTCACTTTATCTAGTACTTACATTTAGCTAATTCCCATCCATCTACCAGACTTATCACTGTCCAAGAGGCCCCATGAAGGCAATGACATGTCGAGAACACAGAGCCACACTGAGCAGATACTGGACAGCCAGGTGGGCTCAGCCCCAGCCAATGTTCTGCTCCCCGCCCCTCACCGATCAGCATGGGAGAGCACACACAAGTCAAACCTGTGCATCAACAAAATTGCAAATTACAATAGGCTGTGGGTCACTTGAAAATAGTTAAAACTTGGAATCTCAAATCCTCAAATGTCAAGCAAGGGTCAGATGGGCACAGAGCCCCCATGTCCTTCCCCCTCAGCAGTGGAGCCAACCTCTGCCTACAGATGCTTATGTGGATGTGACATGGTTCATCTCACTGAGGGATGGCCGGTGATGTTTGCCTTAGCCCAGGGGTCAGCAAAATTTTTTTGTAAAGGGCTAGATAATAAATATTTTTGGCTTTGCAGTCTCTGTTGCAATAATTCAACTCTGCTGTTGTAGTGTGAAAGTAGCCATAAATATACATAAAGAAATGGACACAACTGTGTTCCAATAAAATTTCCTTACAAAAACAGGTGATGGGCCAGATTTGGCCCAAGAGCCCATAGTTTTCCAAACCCTGCATTAGCCCAATACAGGGGTCTTCAAACTGAGCTCCAAGAACTTGGGGTTGTTTGGAAGGACTTCAAGGGGTCTGCAAATGTTTGGCTCTAATTTATTTTTAACTCTTTAGGAAGCTATAATAAAAATATACCCAGTAGGCTGGGCATGGTGGCTCACACCTGTAATCCTAGCACTCTGGGAGGGCAAGACAGGAGGATTGCTTGAGCTCAGGAGTTCAAGACCAGCCTGAGCAAGAGCCAGATCCTGTCTCTACTGAACACAGAAAAAAAATTAGTTGGGTGTTATGGTGCACACCTGTAAGTCCCAGCTACTTGGGAGGCCGAGGCAGGAGGATCTCTTGAGCCCAGGAGTTCGAGGTTGCAGTGAGCTACGATGATACCACTGCACTCTACCTAGGGCGACAGAGCAAGACTCTGTCTCAAAAAGAAAAAAAAAGTACCCACTCAAATGTATTCCAGTGTTTCAACATGTTAACTGAGTGTCACATAAACTCCTTTAGTGAAGACCTCAGAATGAAGGTTCTCTTGCCGTCTCCATGCATATGTATGAGCAGTATGGCAAACAGTTGAAAGCTTGGGTCCTAGCATGAGGCAGACATGAGTTTGAGTCCCAGCGCTGCCACTTACTAGCTGTGTGGCTTTGGGCAAGTTACTTTAGCCCCCTAAACTAGCATGGCCAGGACACCACAAAACAGAGTTGACACTGGCCATAGTGCTGGTGTAGCCTCCTGGAGGCTGGACTGTGGGAAGATGGAGTGTTCACAGTGGAGGGGCCAGCTGAGGCCACAAAGGGACACTCAGGGGACTCATGGCAGCACTATTTACCAACTGGTATGGAAGTATTTCAAGATTTTTATCATCTGTTTGGCTGTACTGGTGCACACCAATTTAATATCATTATAATGCCACATCCATCTTGGATTTGAACTTCTTGACTGTTTCTACTTCTTTCTGGCATATTCTGCTACATCTCACTACTGATTGGGCTCTCAGGTAGGGAAGGGGGCTGCTTTGCAATTACCTTAGCAGTCTCAGTGCTTAGTAATAGGACTTCTGTTTTTCTGCTAAGTAGCAGTCCCATGGGGTCTGGGACTTTGTTGGCAAGCATTTTCTGGGACCAGTGTTCTGTAGGGCTTGTTGGAGAAGTGGTGCTTTTAGCTAAAAGGGTCCAGTGTTTCAGAAGCTGTGGCCCCTCTGCCTCAGTGCTGCATTCCCTGGTTGGGCCTGGGGCTTTGGTGCTCTCCTGGCTTTTAAATTTCCTGGTGATACAATAAACAATGCTCTTCACTCCTGGGCTCCTCCTCACTTCTTGAGATAATCAGAAAGCTTGTCTCGCCTGCTGTCTAAGCCTGCCCACTTCTGGACTTCTGGCCTTTTATTCCAGCTACTAAAAGCTTTTTTCCAGGCCTGCAATGCTTATTTGTGATTTCAATAATAGAATTTGGGCCTTAGTGTCTCTCCATTGCCTAGGGCTGTCTATGTCTATTAATGGTGGCTCCAGTGAAATCGGTGGCGTATATTGCACCTTATCTTTCTGCTTCCAGCATCATATTTTACTGCTCCCTAAGAGACCTGGAATAATCAGCTGTGTACATCACTAGGCCCTGGGGGCAAGACTTCGAGGTTCCAGAATCCCTGGAGTTTATCTTAATTAGGTGACATCTGGTGCTGCCCTCAGTGCACAGGTCCACCCTGGTCAGATGTTCAGATGGCCTCATGCCATCCTATGAGCCTGGACTGTGCCCAGCCTTGCAGGCTTCTTACGGCCACTGGCTCTGCAAGCCCTGGCGGTGATTCAGACCCCAGGGAGCAGAAGGCCTTTCTGTGGTTCAGCCAAGATTGAAGGTGACTTGGGCTGAGCACCCTCTCTCACTTCCTTTTCATTTCCTTGAGGGTGTTCTTGGGTCTCACAGTACCTCCAGCTAGGCTTGGAGCTCTGCTAGTGGAAGGAGCCCCAGAGCAGGCCTTCTACTCCAGGGCCTTCTCTGTTGGCCAGAAGGATGCTGGCTGTGTGGTGGAAATGACCTCGTGCAAAGGCATCTTCATCACATGCCCTTCTAGTGCAATAATGTGTGTCCCCTGATAAGGCAGTTGTGGATGTCTGCCCAGCCACTCAGCACAGCCTCACCCTTCCTCCTTCGGACCAGCCTCTTGGAGGCCTCCCGCACTGATGGCAAAAGCCCAGCCCACCACTTACTTCTCTTGTGGCCCAAACTGTTGCTCATTTCGAGAACCACTCTGTCTTCTCACTTTGCTCTCCTTTCTGGATTACCTTTCTGCAGCGACTACCTTGCCCCACATTGCCTAGAACCTATGCCCATTCAGACCCTGAGCTGAGTCCCCAGAAGGACCAAGATCAGTCCCCAGGTTGCCCTTCTCCCTCTCTTCCCACCCCTACACCTCCAGGCTCCTGCCCCTATGATGATACCTTTGGTTTTCTTCACCAAGTGCTCGCTCGCTAGGATACGTGCTGGGCGCCTGGCAGTCAGTCCACACAGATGCCAGCTCGCCCCTTCTTGGTCTTCCCAGGGGACCAGCATTGGTGCTTTCACCCTGCTCAGCAAGGGAGGAGGCTGACTCATCACCTGGTGAGAGTTCTCCTCTGGAAGAGGTGGTGAAGGGGCTGCAGGGACTTGGGAGACGTGAAGGATTCACTGGTGCATCTCAGGGGGAGGTCACCTCATCCTGGAAGCCCCTGCACAGAGTCCAGTGACGGAGAGCTCATTACCTCCAAAAGCAGCTCTGACTGGCCTTCCACTCACCATCCCATAGCCAGAGAATTCTGCTGGTGCACATGGCAGCTCCTTCCTTCCTAAGCGGTCACTGTCCCAGACCAGACCTCCTGACACCTCCCACTTCACCCCAGGCAGCACCTTATCCTCGGCTCAACTGGACAACCGCCCACTTCAGCCTCTGCGCTTTCTTCCCGGGCATCTGGGGCCCCAACAGTGGACACAGACCTCCTGCCTCTTTCCCCAGGGGCAGAGCTGCTCCACGCACAGCCCGAGGCAATAGTTGGAGGAGTGAGGGTGAAGGTGAGGGGGGCGGCAGGCAGGAGCAACGGAACTTGGACTAAGCGCAAAAGCAAAGGAAACACCGAGCAGGCAGCCACCAACGCGCCTCCCTGGGAAGGGCCCGCAGCGCCCCCTGCTGGCAGGAGGAGCATGTGCGTGCGGGTTAAATCCACTCGCCTGGCTCCTTGCCACAAGCTCCACTGTGCCGCTGAGCCTGCAGATGGCTCAGGTTAGATGTTCACGGGAAGCAGGTCATTTTGTCCAGCGGTTTCCAGATGTGTAAAATTACAGATAGGGTTGCTGCGGGTGATTGTGCATGTTGCCCATTTGATAAAGGCCTCTGAGCTGAGGAGCGAGTGAGGGCTGAAATCCAGCCGGCATCCTGCTAACCCAGCCCAGGTCTGGGGCAGGCCAGAAAAAGGGCTGTCTTTTTGCCCATCATTCGCCTAGAGAGAGTATCCTTTTGCAATTCGCACAAAGGTGCCAGACATATGGGCAGCAGCCCTGGCACAGAACGCTTCCTTCTAAGAGGGCAATATTACAGAACCAAGCTTCTTTGGCTAAAGGGGAGTTTGAAAACCACCCAAAAGATGGGAAAACTGGGGCCCATGAAGGGGAGGGACTTACTCAAAGTCATGCAGGTGATGCCAGGACAGTGCTTTGAGGCCTGATCCACTCTCAGTCAGAGCAGTGTTCTTTGCACTACACAGAGCCAGTTTTCATCCCAAGCCCTTTTGAGGCATCCTGGCTTCCCTGCCCCTCCCAGTCTCAGCCCTATCAACTCCCCACTGAAATCCAGCTGCTCTGCACAGTCCTATTGTCCTGGTCAGGATTATGGCACAGGGTTTACCCCAAAGGAGGGATGGTGAGAACGCCAGCCCAGTCTGCACAACTTCCTACCAGTACCTCATTCACAGGGATGAGGGTAGCCAGGCAGAAAGGCAGAACAGTGAGGAACTAGAAGGGTCTACCAGATGAGGTGTCCAAGTATGACAGGGAGCCTGGAGCAATGTGGCCCAGCAAAGCTGGTGGCTCAGCTACTGTGTAGATGGGGCCTGCTTTGTAGGTGCAGTCCGCCGGGGTGCCTGTGCCACGCCATAAGGCACATGGGCGGCCACGGTGCCCATCTCCTGAGCTCCAGCCACGTGGAACATCTGGTCATCAAAGAAGATGTGTGGGCGGATCTTCTCGAGGAGGGGGCCCTTGGGCGCTCCAGCTAGGAACAAGGCCTCATCTGTCTCCAGGCCCCAGCTGCGCAGGGTCTTGAGAGCCCGGGCCCCGGAGCTGGCTGCACTGCGTGCTGTCACCAAGTAGGTACGAATGGGGCACTCCAGCCGCAGGCCCTTGGAGTAGAACTTCTTCTGCAGCCTACCCAGTGCCTCCAGAAAGCCCTTTAAGGGGCCCTGCGAGAAGGCAAGGGAACACTGTGAGCTCTACCCCTCCCAACATTTGCTCCCTCTCCCTAAAGCACTAGAGTCTTGTTGCTTGGGGTGGGAAAGCTTCTCAGGATCCCTAAATCTTTCAGCTGGTTCTGCTGTGCCTGCTTGGGCTACAGTGTGCACCAGTGGGGCTGTAGGTGCTGATGCCAGTCTGGGGGTCTGTATTACTGTATATCGGGGCTGGGTCAGAATAACTGTACCAGGGCACATATTACAATGTATGTTCCTCCACACGCCCACCAACGTACATGGGTATTTGTCCTGCAGCTCTACACGTGTGGCCTTCTGTGCCCATCAACAGGAAGGATATTAAAAATATTTTATAGCTATTGGCCAGGCACGGTGGTTCATGCCTGTAACCCTAGCACTCTGGGAGGCCGAGGCGGGAGGATCGTTTGAGCTCAGGAGTTTGAGACCAGTCTGAGCAAGAGTGAGACCCCGTCTCTACTAAAAAAAAATATAGAAAGAAATTAACCAGACAACTAAAAATATATAGAAAAAATTAGCCAGGCATGGTGGCACATGCCTGTAGTCCCAGCTACCTAGGAGGCTGGGGCAGGAGGATCGCTTGAGCCCAGGAGTTTGAGGTTGCTGTGAGCTAGGCTGATGCCACGGCACTCTAGCCTGGGCAACAGAGTGAGACTCTGTCTTAAAAAAAAAAAAAAAAAATTTATAGCTATGGCATGGGTACCCTCCAATCAGAATGGACTCCAGCTGTAAACAGCTGGGACAGATGGACCAGTGTGTAACTGCTGACCATCAACCATGCCCATCAGGCACAAAGTGGCTCAGGTTGTCATGTTCAAGCTTTCTAGGGCCAGGGAAAGGACTTATTCTCTACAGTGCCTGGAACAATGAAGCTTAATGAGGAAGTGTGAATGAAAAACCAGATGGTGATGAAGAAAACTGCTTATCTCCAAAGCAGCTGGAAATAAGGAAAGGTGTACTTCTAGTCTTGGAGACCTCTTACTTGCCAGGTGACCTGGAGCAAGCCATGGTCTCCTGGGCCTCTCTCTGCCTACCACTCAGCGGGAAAACTGCTTAGCCCTTGATTCTCAAGGATTGCAGAGGCAACGCCCAAGAACGGAAGTGAAATGAATATTCAGGAGCCACCGATGAGGCCTGCTGAGCTCTTGGAGAGAGAGGCTCTGGGATTATTGAGCACTTGGATTTTAAAAACTCAAATGGGAGCTCCCAGTGGGGCTAGAGCAGCAGCCCCACTCCAGGGAATTTCTACAACACTCCAGGGTGTATTCTGCTCTCAGAGAGAGGTGGAGTGAGGATCCCTGTGTCTCCGGCCAAGGGATGGATGGCAGGAGGTGTCCCGCATCAAATGGTCTGCCCCAGACCCCACCCCCAGCTGGACCTCCCTGCCCCAGTGAGCGGCACCAGTCCAGCAGTTCCCTTCCCCTGTTTCCAGTGAGGGGAACGGAGCTTCCTAAGGGGGTGGGAGCTCACTCAGAGGGGTGGAGGGTCTCAGAGAGGAGGTGAGGGCTCCAGAGAAGAGAGAGGATGGCAGCTTCAGAGAGAGGTCAAGGCCTTCAGAGAGGAGCAGGGACCTCAGAGAAGGGGTAGGGACCTAGAGAGACAACACGGACTACGGGAAGGGGATGGAGACCTCAGAAATAGGGATTTGAGCTGCAAAGAGTGGGTAGGGGCTTCAGAGAGGGGCTGAGAGAGAGAGTGGAGGCTTCGGAGAGAAGATGGGAGTCCAGGGAGGGGGAAAGAGGCTCAGTGCAGGCGTGGAAGCTCACTGAGGGGTCAGGGGCCGAGTGAGAGGGATGCGGGCTTGAGGCTTGGTGAGGGGACCTGGCTGGAGTCTGGGCTGAGCCGGGGGTCTGGTTCGGGGCTGGAGTGCTGCCTTGTTCTACTCAGGGGTTCTGGGACGAGGGGGAGCACCTGGGCCAAAGGTTTGTTCTCGTGGGCCTTCTCGTGCTCAAAGAATCTGTCCAGCCCGTGGGCCTTGACGATGCGCTCCGACTCGTCCGAGAAGAGCACAGCATCCCCATCGAAGGCCACACGCAGCTGACTCTGGGACACAGCCACGTCCCTGCTGGGGCTGAAGATGGTGGCAGCTGCGATCCCTGGGTGGAGAGAGGCAAGTGTTGTCTGTTGTCAGGCTGGGCAATAGGGCCCCAGTGGAGACAGGCATCTCAGACTATCCTGTCCCACCTACCTCACCCAGAACTCAGGGCAAGTCTAATGAAGGCTAATATTAAAAATATTTAAAAACCGGTGGTACAGAGACACCAGCCAAGAAGAATGAGCAGTAGCCATAGTTCTGAAGCAGGGCTCTGAGGACCCTCACCTTGACAGGTTGCCCCTTTGGCTGCTGCTCGGTGGAGAGGTCTGGGGGAGTCCCGGAGGCAGGAGGGTGTTCAGAGGACTCAGGGCAGGAACTATTTACCAACCAGTATGAAGGAATTTCAGTCTTTCAGTACTTTAATACCTAGTAAGGTCAAGCAGGTGTGGACCAGGTGAACATCAGTCCTGGCTGAGAGGAAGGGTCCCACAGGCCGTGCCCTCCTGCCAGGGGCTCCTCACAGGCGCTGATGTAAAGTTATGGGGGGCTGGGAAGGAGCCCCAACTCTGGCTTGGCCTTGGTCACTCCCTCATGGTTGATGCTGGCAAGTCACTCACCCTCTCTGGACCAAGATAAAATTAAGGGCCTTTCCGCTCTATCTGGGGCTGAACCCCCAGGCTGCAATCTGCAGTGGGGTGGGTATGGGCACCTTCAGTCCCCAGCCACAATGACACCCAGATACGCCTTGCTCAGCACAGCCTGTTCATTTAGGGTGTCAGGAGACAACCTGGGTGGCCCCAGGAGGCAGCACGAGTGACAGCTGACTGTGTGCATAGACTCTGCAACCCTGGGCTCCTCCAGGGGGTCAAGGATGCCTGTGGGTGACTCAGGCTCGAGGCTAGAGCTGCACTGTGTGGCAGACAGCCAGTGCTGGCAGAGAACAGCTGGCTGAGCTCATGCCCTAGGCTCCATCTCTCCAAAGGCCACTTCAGCCCTGCTCTCAGGAATCTAGGATCACAAAGGCTGGGCTTAGGAAAGTGTTGGGGGGAGTGAGCAGTGCCAGCCTCACACAATTTCACTAGTCTGAGAATGCAACAAGCAGGCCCAGGCCCAGGCATCAGGCCAGGCACCTTCTCAGCTCTGCGAGTGCTGGAACCAAGATGACCCAGAGCCACCCCTACCCTGGGCAGGGCCTCCATCCTGACCACTGCCCAGCTCCCTAGCCTGAGGTCAAGTTGCAGACATACAGAGACACCCCTATATGCCAGTGCCAAGGCTGTGGCATCTGTCTGAGGAAATGCCTCTGGTTCCTGGTTTTAAAAAGCCTCTTGGAGCTCCCTAGCAGCTCAGGGCAGTGAGGCATTGGGGGAGAGAGGCCAGGCTTCCAGGCAGGAGGCAGCATGAAAGAGGAAGAGAAAAGTAAATATGTTGTTGGTTAGTAAAGAAACCTGCGACTCATGGCCAGCCTAAGGAGCCTTCTCAGGCCACGGGGTGACTCCTCTGTGGGCCTGTTTTCTTATATCCACATGCAATAGGATGTGCACCATGTTGGGAGGTCTCATACTATGGATACCACTCAACACTGGCCCTGGAGGGAGACACATGGAGGGGAATTCTCTTTGTCAGTACCTGCAGCTGGGTCTCCTAACCTCCCTCTGCACTGGCCAGCCCAGCTGCTGCAGATGCTGGCCACTTCCCAGACCCCACCGCTGAGGCTGGACTCGATACGGGTTCCCTCCCCATTGGCCCAGAGTGGGGCAGAGGCTGCATGGTCATACAGGAATCAGAGCTCAGGGAGTAGCTTTCTGGGCTGTAAGGAGGGTTTCCACGGCAACAGAAGGCTGGGTGATGCTGAGGAGTAAATGCATCCTTAACACAGGAGGGCTGGAGGTGGGAAAGTGGAATGGGGAGGGCCTTGTTTTCAGAGTTTATAGGACAGATCATAAGAATTAAGGAAAGTATGACACAGCCTCTTCTTCGTTACCACGGCAACTCCCAGCATCTGCTCAGAGCTTGAGGACCAGGCCTCCCACCCCTGCGATCCCTTTGCCTGATGCCCCATGTTCTTCCTCCTCATTTCCACTCACCCTCATCAATGGCTTCCCGCACTTTTTCCGCATCAGCTGACAAGTAGAGGTTGGTGTGATAAGCCTTGAGGTAGCAGATGGGGCTGTTCCCACCTGTCATGCAGAACCTCTCGACGAACAGGTCTGGGGAGGAGGTAGAGTACCCAGGTGAGGCAGGGTCAGCCCTAAGGGCCTCAGAGTGGCCCCGCTGTGCCCAGTGGACGCCACCTTGAGTGTGGTAGGGCAGCAGAGAGATTCTCGGTGTGATTTTAGGCCAGCGCTCCCCTTTGGAGCCCCCCCCCAATCCTTCATCCACGAAATGGGGATGATCACATCTCTAGAGCAATGACCTGGCTCACAGTAACATCCTCTTGTCAAGGAATCACAGTGCTACAAAAGTCAGGTCCCCCAACCAAGCCCGTGGGGCCCCGCCCTCCTGGCCATAGCTGATTGGACAGGGGCAGACACCTGACCAGGCTGGGCCAATCCATTTTCTCCCAGCCTGGGCTGATAGTCAGCTGGTGCCCGTGGCTGGGGAAATACTTGCTGGTTGATAAATGGCTGCTGCTCTGAGCTCCTTGAGTTACTCATCACTCCCCTCACGCCTTACGAGGACCCCTGTTCTCCACACGGTCCACAACGGAAAGGGGGGTTTCCATGGAATTACAGGGGTCCCTCAGGACCCTGCTTCAGTGCTGCAGGTGCTGTCTGTCCTGACTGCTCAGCATCCATGTTACACCCCTGCTTCCAGCAATTTGAAATCAGGATTAAAAAAATGCTAACTGCACTCTCTTGCTTGCTTAAAACAAGGCCTTCTAAACCTGCAAACATCAGTTTATTTTTCTGTCTCTCTCTCTCTCTCCCCAGACTGGATTTCTCCGCTTTTCTTGATTACGGTTTTTGTTCAGGAAAAGCGGAGAAATCCAGTTTGGGGAGAGACACTGGGGGTTGGGGGGAGGAACAAACTTGCTAAAGAAGCACAAATTAGGGTCTCACGTGGTTCAGAGAGAAGAAGAGCCCAGGAGAGATTTCCAGTCCTTGGATTCAGGCCTTTGTTGGCTCAATTTTGTTTATTTATTTCTCAGAACACTGTGGTTCTGAGACATCCCTGTAACCCAACGTAACCTAGTAAGAAATTATTCTCTTCAGCTTAAGCTAGCTCCAGAGGGTCTATTACTTTCTTTTTTTTGTTTGTTTGGTTTTTTTGGGTTTTTTTTTTTTTTTTTTTTTTTTTTTTGAGACAGTCTCACTCTGTTGCCCAAGCTAGAATGCCATGGTGTCAGCCTAGCTCACAGCAACCTCAAACTCCTGGGCTCAAGCAATCAATCCTCCTGCCTCAGCCTCCCGACTAGCTGCGACTACAGGCATGTGCCACCATGCCCGGCTAATTTTTTCTATATATGTTTTAGTTGTCCAGCTAATTTCTTTCTATATTTTTTTTTAGTAGAGACGGGGTCTCACTCTTGCTCAGGCTGGTATTGAACTCCTGAGCTCAAACGATCCGCCTGCCTCGGCCTCCCAGAGTGCTAGGATTACAGGTGTGAGCCACTGCGCCAGGCCTGGGTCTATTACTTTCAATCACGAGTTTGGACTAAGACATAAAGCCCTTTCACCCTGATAACTGGCCCTGATTCTCCCAGCAGCCTTATGGGGCCTGCTAATCCCACCACAGTTAGAGAAACTGAGGCACAGAGGCAGTAAGTGCCCTGCCCAATCCCGCTGGGAGTGGGGCCTGTGCAGTGGTATACCGGAGCTGGCTTGGACGGGTTTGCAAGAGCCGATGGTTAAACATTCTGGAATTTTGTGAGCCAGCTATGTTGTTCAGCTCCTGGTAGCTTGAAATCAGCCCTGGTAGAAATATTTATGCCCTGAAAACTGGAAATGCTGCAAATCAGGGTTTCATTTGTTTGTTTGTTTTAAAGAGCCAGTTTACCAGTACAATACGGGCTTCAGGTTCCAGTCCATACAACCCCACCCTGCAGAGGTGTGGCCCCATCCCCAGGGGGTCTGGCTGGGGCATCCCAGGGCCAAACCCCTCATGCTCACGCTCACCATAGTGGTTGATACTGTTGATGAGGCGGACACCCACTTGAGCATGGTTGTTGGTTACGAGCACAATGTCAAAGATGTCATCACTATCAGGGTACAGCTCCCGCAGCCGCTTGTTCACAGCCTCCAGAGCCTAGAAGGGACAGGGCACCCTCCAGCTCAGACCCACAAGGACTGATACCTGGAGTTGGTGGCCAGGGAGCCAATGAAGGGAGAAGAGGGGAGGTCAGGGGCTGGGCTGGGGATGAGATCAGTGCATACGAACCACCTCCTCCTAATGCCACTCTCTACCGTTGTGTGAGTTGCTTACTGTTCAGGGGCTCCCCTCTAAAGGGGTGAGGGGCTAATCCAGCCCATGTTCCACTCACCAAGCTGGTTACCAGGCATGGGGCTGCATTAGCCCAGAGAATGGGGTGGCCTCTTCTTCCCACCAAGGCTCTGTCCCCTACCCAAGCTGTGCACCTGTGGCAGGTGCATCTCCCCAGAGGGGGCCCCTTTTCCTTTCTCAGACACCCATGGAAGTGCTTCTTTCTAATCCCCACAAAGGCGCTGTATGAGCTAGTGGTGGAACTCCCCCCTCACCTTCACGAAAGGGAAGGCCGGCCCAGGGCTGAAAGGCTCATTCTCATGTTCCAGCTGGTAGCGCACGTACTCCTCCACGCCCTGCTCGGTGTAGATCCGCTGCTCCTCGTCCATGCGGAACAAGGCTCGGGAGGACACAGCAATGGTGACTGCATTCTGAGGCTTAGGCTGCAGAGGTGCAGTAGGAGGGGCTGTCACTCAGACCTGCCTCGAGGCAAGTGCTCACGTGTACGCCCCTCTGGGGACTGGGGACATGGAGAAGACCCAGGTCCAGTATCTATCCTAAAGAGGCTAGCCTTGGGCAGGGGCAGACTTAGGTCAGGACCCCATCTATGCAGGACCAGATGGGGATTGAGGGAGGTGCTGGCTCCCCCACTAGAAGCACAATCTGATGGAGGGACATGCCCTGGGGGAGTTTGCAATTTAGTTGACCATCTGGACACAACAGAAAAATGAAGACAATGTATGTGGCCAAAGTATGACTGATGCAGGAGATGATCTCCAGACTGTTTCCGTTATAAAACAAGAGCTACATGCCCTTAGGAAGAAATGGTGCCCATAAACATAATTATATAAAAAAATTTATCTCCAGCCCAGATCTGTCTCCTGAACTCCAGTCTCATGTATCGAACTGCCCCAGTTGATTAATGGACGCTCAAACTCAACATTCCCAAGGCCATTTCCTCCACCCCCAAACCTTACCTCCCTCCCCTTTCCTCATCTGAATGCTCAGCACCACCATCCACTCATCACCCAAGCAGGAGCCCGGAAGTCAGCCTCTACCCTCTTCTCCCATCATTCAGTCACCATGATGAGTCAACTCTACTAGAATCCATCTACTTCATTCTGTCCAGGCCATCATCATCTCTCACCCCTTCCGATCTGTCATTCACGCTACTGTCAGGAGATTTTTCTAATGTTCAGATCTGATCACAACCCAGCTCTTCAGTGGGGCCCACTCTTCTGAGGTCAGCAGCCTTTAGTGTGGAGTAGGAAGCCTTTCACAATAGACCCCTACCTCTCTTGCCACTTTCACCGTCCCCTTCTCTAGCTTTGCTCAATCTCACCTTTCTCCATCCGGTCACACTTTCCCCCTCTGTCTCTGAGCCTTTGCACATGCTGTTCCCTTTGTCTAGTGTGCTTTCCCTGACTCTCTGTCCAGCTAAATTCTACTCAACCTTTGGGTCTCAAACTAGATGTCCTTCACCCCTAGTCTTTTAGTTTGATACCCCTCCTAAGGATTTCCTTCTTGGTAAAATTTAACATTAAATTATAATTGCTTATTTAATTGTTTCTCTTTCTAGGCAGAGTTCTAGGGAGAAAGCAGAACCATGCCACAGTTATGAGAGAGCAGGAACCGTGAGTACCTTGTCATTATTGCATCTCTAGCGTTTAGTACTATGCCTAGCACAGAGAGGTACTCAGTAAACTTTTCGTACTTCTGAGCTTTTAATATATTTCAATATGCTTTTAATATATTTCAATGAGAAGTAATATGTGCAATGAGAAATTTAACATGAACTAGAAACTCCAGTGCAGCACCCTAATCTGTTCAGATTGCTTTATATGTAGTAGGGGCTCCGAGAACATTTTTTTTGGTTGATGGAAATTTGACAAGAATTTACTGGGTCTTTGTGCCAGGCACCTGCCCAGTGGTCCTGGTAAACACCTGGTTCCTGCTCACAGGCTGGTAGGGGAGAAAGATAGGTAAACAGAGAACTCAAATGCAGAAGGGAAGGAAACGAGTTGCTATGGTTTGAATATGTCCCCCAAAGTTCATGTGTTGCAAACTTAATCCCTGATGCAGCAGTGTTGAGAGATGAGACCTTTAAGAGGTGATTTGGTGATGAGGGCTCTGACCTCGTGAGGGGATTAATGCCATTATCATGGCAGTGGGTTAGTTATCGAAGAAGTGGGCTCCAAATAAAAGGATAAGCTTGATCTCTATTTTCTCTCTACTGCTTTCACATGGACTTCTTGCTATGTGATGCCTTCCACAATGGGATGACCCTGCCAGAGGCTGGCGCCATGCTTTTGGACTTTCCAGCTCCAGAATCATGGGCCAAATAAATTTCTGTTCCTTATAAATTACCCAGTCTGTGGTATTCTGTTATAAAAGCAGAAAACAGACTAAATAAGACGTGAGAGACAGAACAGAGAGGAAAGCGAAGTATTGGTGACAGGGGTTCAGAGATGTTGTCATGGGAGAGGAGGCCTTTGAGTGAAGCCTTGAAGGAGGAGTAGGGTGCAGGAAGGCATGGGGAGTTATGCATGTGCACAGGGCATTCACAAAGCGAGCAGCGGCCAGGGCATGTGGGGTGGGTATAGATGAGCCTAGCAGAGTAGGTAGGTGCTAGGTTACAGAGGGCCCCATAACTCCTTCCTCACTGCCATAGTTTGAATATATGTGTTACCCCCAAACTTACATGTTGAAACCTAACCCTCAAGGTGATGATGTTAATAGGTAGGTGATTAGGTCATGAGGGTGGAGCCTTCATGATGGGATTAGTGCCCTTATAAAAGGGACCCCAGAGAGCCACCTTGCTCCTTCCATTACATGAGGACACAGCTAGAAGGCACTTTCTATGAACCAGAACACAGACTCTCACCAAACACCAACTCTGCCTGCACCTTGATCTTGATCTTAGCCTCCAGAACTGTGAGAAATAAATTTCTGTTGTTTATAAGCCACCCAGTCTAAGGAACTTTGTTACAGTAGCCCAAATGGACTAAGATACCCACTCCAATGGAATAGAGAGAGAGAGGGCCACCCCAGACAGCAGCTGGACCCTTATATAGTCCCTAAGGGGGGATCAGAATATGGGTACCCAAGGGACTCACAGACACCCAGAGCGTCCTACCACATCTCTGTGTGACCTGAGCAGTCCTGGGGTCATGATTTATACTTCACAGGTGAGAAAAGAGGGGCTCAAATTGAGGTCAAGACTCATAGGTGGGCCAGGCACAGTGGCTCACACCTGTAATCCTAGCACTCTTGGAGGCCGAGGTGGGAAGATTGCTTGAGGCTAGGAGTCTGAGACCAGCCTGAGTAAGTAAGAGCGAGACCCTGTGTCTACAAGAAATAGAAAAATTAGCCGGGCATGGTGGCGCATGCCTATAGTCCCAGCTACTCAGGAGGCTGAGGCAGGAGGATCACTTGAGCCCAGGAGTTCAAGGCTGCAGTGAGCTGTGATGATACCACTGCATGCTAGCCTGGGTGACAGAGCGAGATACTGCGTCTGGAAAAAAAAAAAAAAAGACTCGGATGTACTTCAAGTTCTGGCCTGCTCTGACAGCCCTGTGGGTCATGTACTCAACCCTGGGGTCAAGAAGCCTACGCTCCAGTCAGTTGACAACGTTGAGTGTTACCATGTGACAGACACTGTGCAGGGGACATGGCAGGAAACAGTACAGGTATGATCCCTGCCCCTGTGGAGCTTATGATCCATCCCCAAGGCAGAGATTTATGCCATCTCTTAGAAAAGCACTGACCAATGGAACTTTCTGTGACAATGGAAATATTCCGTAATCTGTGCTGCCTATGTGGCTATGGAACAACTTGAAATGTGACTAGTGAGACTGAGGAACTGAATTTTTAATTTTATTTAATTTTAATTAACTTAAATAGCTACATATAATTAGTGGCTAATGTAGCTTTAGAATCTTAAAATAGGAATGGAAGTCAAAAGAGTTCCCCAATGTCATGTGGTGCACCTCAATTTGCATTTGACTTTTAACCCCAACCCAGACGGTGTATGTGGCTGGCAGGGACTGTGTAAGGCAGTGGTGGGACAGGGGCTTCTCCTCCAAGACTCTACCCAAACGCCTCTCCCAGTTGCTGGCCACACTACCGTGCATCTGTGTGTCCTAAGGGTGGGGAGACCCTCTCATAACCCAGGGAGCCTGTAGGCCTCAGCTGAGCGTGACCCACGCTGGGCTTACTGCCCCTGGGACAGGCCCATCATGCCTTCAAGAACAGAGGACCAGCTGCCCTCTGGCCCCTTCAGGCAGGTTCCCAAGTCAGCTGCTCCAGCCTAGGCAGCTAGCCAAACTCACACTACTCACTTTCTGTCCCACAGTCCCTGCCAGACCGCCAAGTCCTGGGTCCCCTCTGGCTGACCTACCTAGACCCCATCCCACCCACCCATGGCCATTGTAAGAAAAACGTCCTGGCTGCCTCAGCCCCAAGAGTCTCTACTTCTCTCTTTCACAGATGGAGAAATAGGCTCAGAGAGGGGCAGAGTATTACTCGAGGTCACACAGCAAAGTCAAGGCAGAGCCAGGGTGAGATCCCAAGTCCCTGGGCTCTAGCCTGGGCACTGTCCATGCAGCAGTCCTTTTAGTGTGCCCCTCCCTCCTCAGTAGCTCCCAGAAAATCTTGTCACCTGCCACTTCAGCCACTTCCCTGGAAACACCTCCCCCAGCCCTCCCTTTCCAGATGGGGGGAAATGTTGAGGGACCCCCCCATACCCTCAGATTGAGGTTTCTAAGGGCAGGGCTGTCTTCCCACTGAGACCGCTGTGCCACAGTAAGGGTGAGGTGGAGTCTAAGGGCAAGAGGGCATACACTGCTGTGGGAAATCCGCGTCCCTGCTAGGATAGATGACAGCCTGTCCAGGCTCCAGGCTGAGCTGAGGGAACAGGTGAAAGAAGCCACCATGTAGAGACCCTCTTGGACCTGGCTGCAGAGGGTGGTCAGCTGGTCATGTGTTGTCAGGAGCACCCAGGAACAGGTCCTCCAGAAATCAGAAAGAAGCCCAGATCCTGGACTGGGAATGGGATCAGAACAACTCAGGGAACCGAGGTCCTGCCGGCTCTGCCTTCCAGTGGGGCTGAGGGACAGGCAGACGACTCTGGGTTGGCGGATGCGGACGGAGGGCAGCCCACCCCACCTGGCCTGCCTGAGGATCTCCCATTTAGGCCAACATGATTCTGCCTATTGGGCCCAAGATACGAACATAGCCAAAAAGCTGTTCTTTCTAGCAGGACGGCGAGGGAGAAGTGCAGCTGGAGGAGAGGGGGACAGGGTAGCTCTGGACTGAGGAAGGGCTCTGACCCCATGAGGAGAGGGCCTCCGATGGGTCTTGGGGTTAAATATTTCACTCAGGCCCCTGGGAATGAGAATAAGTCCAGGCTAGACCCCGATGGGGCTCACAAGGCCTAATGCTCCCAAAATAGCCTGTGGGAAGAGGGGCTACTGCAGGAAGGAATAGCAGCCAGGAAACCTCCAGGCTCCTTGCCTCCCAGAGAGCTGTGAAGGTCAGGGCTGACCTAGGGGCCAAGGCTGACTGCTGGGCCTGGGCTCTCCTGTTCCCTGGTGCTTGGGGAAGAAAGGGATTTTGAGCATTGATGCATTCACTATGCCAGACCCCAGTCTCTGTCCCCTCCTCTCCAGTTCTCAGTCCACAACATTCTAAGCTTCCTCTTCAGGCAGGGACCAGCCTTCTCACTGGTATGCCCGCTGCCAGGCTCACCCTTTCCAATCCATCCGGCACGATGCCCCAGAGTGAGCTTTCTAAAATAAAAATGGGATCAAGTTAATTCCCTGCTGAAAAGTCCTGCAATTGCTGAGTAATGGTTTTTGTATATTTTTTAAAAGTAGGTTGACCTTTTATTCAAATGAACTCCTGGGTGAACCCTAACATGTAAACCAGATATTGCCATATTTAATTGGTATACATTAATTTTACAAATTAAAATGCATTACATATATGTATTACATACATATACATATAATGTACTTATTATAGAGTCAATCAATGAAAGGAGCACAGTTGTTTGGATGACAACATATTTGAAATTAGGGGTTAGGATATTAGTGCAAATTTAAGCTTCAGCATCCAGCCAATTTGTTTCTGTGTTTGCTTTTGCACAGTATTGAGAAAGTCCTGATTCACAACAATAAGTGGTTGCAAACGGTAAGAGCATTTTTGTTTTGCTTTGTTTTAAACTGCAAGCTTTGCAATCTCAAGATGCTCTCCTAGCCCAGGCACAGTGGCACATGCCTGTAATCCTAGCACTCTGGGAGGCCGAGGTGGGAGGATCCCTTGAGGCCAGGAGTTCAAGACCAGCCTGAGCAAGAGTGAGACCCTGAATATACTAAAAATTAGCCGGGCATTATGGTATGTGCCTATAGTCCCTAGCTACTCACAAAGCTGAGGCAGGAGTATTGCTTGAGCCCAGGAGTTGGAGGTTGCAATGAATTACGATGATGCCACTGTACTCTACCTAGGGTGACAGAGCAAGACTCTGTCTCAAAAAAAAAAAAAATGCTCTCCTACCACAGGAAACATTTATTCTGAAGTTTGCTAAAAAATAATCAACCTGTAGCACAAGTTAGTATGTGAGTGGTCTTCAAGGTGCTAAAATGTCCACCTAACGCATTTGAGTGAGTTGAGTTTTATTACACATTTTTAATTGTTTAAAACATAGTTTGAAGAAAGAAAATAAATTGGATTCACATGTGTGCAGACTTCCTGAAACATGGGGCTCCACAGAACCCAGTTTGAAAATCCCTGACTCCACTGCCTAAGGTCCAGGCTCCTTAACAAGACCCTCGAGGCCCTCCATGGTCTCTCACACATTCCTCCAACTCTTTCCCCAACAATCCTGCATTCTCCCCCTCACTACTTTCTCAGGAACAGAGTCCTGAGTTTCAAAGACATCTCCATGCCTTTTGCCCATCCTATTTCCCTAGCTCTGCCTGGGAAACTCCACCTGCTAAGGCTTTAACATCAGCTCAAATGCCACCTCGACAAAGCTTTCCCCATCTGAAGTCATTCCCTCCCCGTGCTACCACTGCATCGTGTAGGGTCTTTTACTGCGCACCAACCATGCCCAGAGCCTCTGTCTGTGCACTACGATCGCCTAAGGCAGGGACTCAGCTGAGTTAATTTCTCAATCGCTACCTCCCAGCCACAGCCTGGAAGCGTGAAGTGAATGACTCCTTACAGGACGGGCCTCCTGGAGAAGGGGCTTTGGAGGGAAGCAGCGGGATGCTTTAAGATCAAGCTGGAGACTGCTCTGGGCCAACCTCAACCCTCAGTCCCCTCCCCAAGCTCTGAGATCTAGGAAGCTGGAGTGAGCAAGGCCCAAGGGGCAGACTGGGGTATCATGAACTTGTCCGGTGGAGGAGAAGAGTTCTCTCCTCTGCGTGAGTCCCCAAAGGGCTGACACCACCACGCGGGTTGCAGGGATGTTAATGCCACTGCGAGGGGAGCACAGCCTGCAGGTGGGGCGCAGAGTCCAGCGTTGGGAGCCAGGAACCCGGGGCGCCAAGTCCAGACCCAGAGTGCGGATCCCACTGCCTGGAGCAAGCAGCTCCCTTCCCTTAGGACATGGGGAGCACAGCGCCCCGAGCCCAGGGCGCAGAGCTCTGATCCAGAGCCCGAATGCAGAGGCTCGGGCGGTCCGGAGTCCGACGCCCAGATGGCGGAGACCAGAGCGCACAGCGAGGAGCTGGGTTTCCAGAGTCTGCTGACCCGAGCCGGGGGCGCTTGGGCAGACGCTGCTGACCGGATTTGCCAACAAGTGTTGTCCGTGCTCCCCGGCTGCCCGGGAGAGGCTGGGGCTGCGGGCCACTAGCTGGGCCCTGATGACAGCATGGGGGAGGGGGATCCTGGCGTGGAACCCGAGTCAGGGGAAAAAAACACCGGAGCAGAGCTCCCAAAATAAACCCGAGCCCGCGCCAACCGCTGGGCGCATTCTGGGGCTGAGGAACTGCGTGCCCTCCCGGAGGGGCGCCACGGGTACCTTCCCGGGGGACGACCCCTCCTCCGGGGTGACCCTTCTCCCGCCTCCCCGTATCCATGTCTTGCTTTTACCGATTTGGGTTTCTTCTTGGGCGCGAGGTTGTCGTAGAAAGTCTTGGCTTCCTCCCAGCGCGGAGCCGCGGCGGTCTCTGCTCCAGGCCCGGGCTCGCGGGGCTCCCGGGGCTCCCCAGGTTCCATGCTCCGGCTCTGACCCGGCCCGGCCGGAGCCGGCGGCGGCGGAGACGCGGAGCTCACGGGGCTGCAGGAGGGAGGCGCGTCCCGGGCGAGAGAAGGGGGAGGGCGCGCTGTGAGCCCGGAGCCCCGCCCGCCGGCGGCGCGGTGGGGGGGTTGTCCAACTCGCGTCGCCTGTGTGTTGCGCTGCTGCTGCTGCTGTACGTGTGCCGAGGGACGGCTGAGCCTTCCTCCCCCGATCGACCCACGCCCGAGGCGAGCGGGAGGGGTGCCTCTCCGGCTTTCTGGAGCAGGGGGCCTGAGGATTCTGCGGATTCGGGATTTTGAGAATGATGTTCTTCGCAGGTGTTCAAGGGCACCAAGAGAGGAGAGGCCTGACAATTTTTTCCCCTGGGATAGTGATCCCCCAAAAAGAAAATGAAAACCTAGCCACCTCCCCCCAAAAGCCAGCCCTGCATTTTTCGTCTCGGTTGCCAGGACCCTGGGACCCTGAGCGGTGTCCCTAAGAACCCTGTCTAGGAGGAGATGGATGGACAGCTCCATCCACGAGCAGAAGCCTGCTCCCAGCGGGGAGCGCAGTGCATGGCACAGCCGGGCAGCTTTCTCACACCAAGGCGGAGGGGTCCTTGAAGTCCGTGGAGAGGCCAGGCTCCCCTTGGCCTGGAGCGGGACGCAAACCGGAGAGACTCTGGGGGACTCAGAACCCGAATTCTTACTGGCCCCGTGGTGGCCGTCAGCGGGCGCGCGTTCCAAGGTCCCACCTGCCCAGCTTGGAGCAGCTAGTTATGTGCTATGAAGGGGCTGGAGACAGCGAGGGCAGAAGAGGGGCCTCGAACCAAACAATCTTAGATTGCCATCCTGGAATTCCAGAGTGTACTCCCTCTTGGTGCAGAGCCCTGTACTAGTCCCAGGATGCAGGCACAAGTGTCACCCATCCCTAAGCACAGGCCAGGTAGCAGACAAGTAGGCTCCCTCAGAGGTGTGCACAGGTGGGTGGAAGAAGCAAGAGAAAATACTGGATTAGCTAGGAGGGCGGCTGACAGGGAGTGAGTACAGAATGGAGGAATCTGCTCAGCCTCCAACATGTCCTGGAAGGAACCAACCAAGCCTTGTGTGGGAGGAAAAGGGAAATAACAATAATAAAAAGTTTTAGGATTAGGAGGAAGTATGTTTAGACTTGTGTCCTTCAGGCTTAGTAGATTGTTTCCAGAGATGGCCCTAAAACCTTTCACATCCTGCCTGCCCTGTGCCAATGTGACTGTGACACTCCTCCCATCCAGAAGTGGAGTTGAGTCTCAGTTGGCCCTATGACTTGCTTTGGCCAGTAGAATGCAGTGGAGTGATGTGTGGTTTCCAAGCTTAAGTCTCTAGTCCATTTTTGCCCTCTTGGGAGCCAGCTACTCTGTAAAGAAGTCTAGACTATCCTGCTGGAAAGGCCACATGGTGAGACACAGAGGCCCTGGAGGATTAAGAAGCCATGGAGGAGAACTGAGGTTCCCCAGGCAACTGTCGGCACCAACTGCCAGATGTGTGAGTGAGGCCAGCATGACTGTTCCAGCCCCAGCTGAGCTCCTGGTGGAATGCAGCTGTGTGGGTGGCCACAGCCAACATGACCATCTGCAGCAGTAAAACCTTCCTGCTGAGCACAGCCAACTCACAGAATCATGAAAGACATATATTGTTGTTTTTTAAGCACAAAGTTTTGGGGTCATTTGTTACACAGCAATAAATAATTGAAAGGGGTCTATTATTCTCAGGTGCCTCATGGAGAAGAAAGTTGAGGTCACTTAAGAAGAACATATAGAGTGGTTATTTGGGTGGGAATGAGTACTTGACGCAAAAGGAAACCATCCTCATGCTGGCCAGTGACTTTTGACCTGTGTGACTGCCTTGAAAAGGTGACCTGGGCCAATCAGATGCCTCTTTCTCAGGAATTTGGAATTGGGAAGCAGGGGCTGAGTAGTCAACCACAGGAATAGAAGCTGAGGATGCTGTGAAATGCCATGGGCTCCCAAGAGACCTGGCTGAGCCTCAGCAGGCTGCAGTTATGCTCGGTGTAAAGCTGAGAGGGGGCAGAAACTCTGTGAGCAGAAAGATTTGATCAGCATATGGAGATGGGGAAAGATGTGCAGAGGGCAAGCGGGACCCCATGAGAGACTCTCCCGAGAGGGAGCTGCCTCTGCTCCTGAGGCCAGGCTATGGTGCCCATCCCTAAGTTTAAATGAGATTCTCCACATCACTTCAACAAATGCCCCAAAGAGGAAAGGCAGGGGCTACTGGTTTTGCTTGACTAGCCACGTTTCCCAGGCTCTGCTAATACCAAGCCCTGCCTTCCTGATTCCCTGGTCAAGAAGTAGACATGTGTGAATGAGACCTGACCAATTGTAGAGCCCTAATGTCCCTGGACACAGTGAATGATTGATCCAGGGATGACTGCGTGACCCAAGTTAGGCCACACTCCAGCACTTGTATTCAGGGATGCTGGGAGATGTACCTCTATTTTCTCTGGGGTTATTAATCTGGGGCAATATGAGCTGGGAACACATCTTTTTCCATGGGAGGTGAAAGAAGATTGAAGAAGGACAATGGGGTCACAGAGAGAAACAGAATCAGGGAGGGAGAGAAGGTGCAACATTGAGCCTCTAGACCCAACAGTACCTGAACTTCCCAATTCCATGAGCCAATATGCCTCCCTTTTTGCTTAAGCTTGTTTGAGTTGGGTTTTGTTCACTTGCAACCCAAAGTCCCAACTAACCTATTCCCCTTTATTCACGCTGCCATGAGTAGGCTGCTGTTCCTTAACTTCACAGGATCCTACCCACGCTCCTGGGTCCGTCCCTTTAAGAACTTTCCCTAGATCCCTCCTTGGAAGGGTTAGAGAACTTGATCCTCAACTGTTCTTTCCACCCTTCCAGACTGCTGCCTGTCACTCCCTTCTAGCTGCTGGGTGCAGGGATTCCCTGGCTCTGCGTTCCTGGACTCCAGCCAGCACTTTCCCTCCAGGTCCAGTGCTTCCTCACATGAATAAGCTGGGAACAGACCCCTTCAAGCATGACTGCAGAGTCCCCACACCTGAACTGCTCCCCTGGGCAGCCCTGCTCCAGCATGCCTGGCCCTGTTGGCTGGTATTTAGCAAGACCTAGGGCAGTTGCCACCTCCTCCATGAAGCCATCATTCCCCTTTGCTCCTTACCTTCCCACCCCCACCAGACAGGATCCTTCCTCCTCTGAAAGCCACAGCTCAGGGTCCCTTATCTCCCTTTTTGCATTCTGACTTGGATTCACACCCGTGGCTAAGAGAGCACAATAAGCAGTGGCCTTGACGTTAGGAGGCCTGAGTTCAAGTTTCAGCTTTATCATTCTATGAGCCTCTGTTTCCTTGTCTTAAAAAAAAATGGACACTTAAATGTGTGCTGGGCTCAGCTGACAGCAGATCACAGGGCAAGTGTTTGTTGACTATCAGGGACTGTGTACACATGAAGGGCCAATTGTTTGAGGGCTGGGAGGGCCTCACAGAGAAGGAGATAATCGAAACAGGGGAGTGGGTGACCCAGGGAAGTGCAACGGCTTATGCACAAGCACGGAAGCATAAGAGACCCCTTGGGAAAATGGGGGGCAATCCAGGGTAGCTCAAGTGCAGAGTGCAAGAGGAGGAAGAGAGAGGAAGGAAAAGGCTTCTGAGGTCAGCTGGTGCCAGGTCATGCAGGGCCTTGAGGGACATTTAAGTTGCATATCCTTCTGAGGGGAGGGGGAGCCTTGGGAGTGCTGACATGGGCAAACATGGGCTTTAGGAAGATCACTGTGGCTTTTTAGTGGCAGCTGGCTGGGGCAAAGGCAAGACTGAAAGTAGGAGATGGACTAAACTGGCTGGGCTAGGGATTATGAGGGCCTGAGTGGGAAGTTTGGGGAGAAGGCAACCCAGGACCTGTGTGCCCAGGCAGGCAGGGGACAAGACTTCCCATCCCCCAGTGAGGCTTCAGCTAGGAATAGCAGCCCAAGTTCTCGGGCTTCTGAGTCACCTCCTTAGGATCATGGTTGCCCTCAGGCCAGGTCAGCCTCCTTCCTCTGGCCTAATTGCTTCCTGCCAAGGGGGCTGGCCCCCTCCAATGTCCTTGAGGAAACCCTTGTAGAAGCAACTGAGCGTTTCAGGAGGAAGCAGGCAGCTCCAGCGGCCACTGCCCCCAACTCCCTGTGGGGAACAGTGCCTCTTTGGCTGCTGGGGGATGTTCTGAGAGGAACACTTTACCACCAACTCCCACCCCCACCCCCACCCCAAGTATATTTGGGTCAGTTTAGGAGGTCTCAGGGCTCTGGGCTGGGTTTGTGTGGATGGTGGAGCAGGTCATGCGCTGCATAATGACCTTTGACCAGCAGGGGAGGTGGGAGCTAAAATCCAGCCTATGCTCCACTTGCAAACTGTGCACGCTGACATGACCAGGCAATACTTGTCCAGAAGGGCTATTCTAATTAGCCCAAAGGTGCCGTCTACTGCCTAGCTGCATAGTTATAGAGCTGCCTCCACTCGGAGGGGGCACCTTTGCCTAATTCATACAAAGGGCACCATATGAACTAATGATAGCCCTGGCTCTTGGCCTTTCTTCCTACTGGCCACTAATCCACTCATTTGGGCTTTTATGACACCTTCCACTGGACAGAGGGAGAAACTAAGTCCCAGTGTCTGCTGCCATTAGCTTCCTTCTGGGGTGCAACATATTAGTGTCCAGTCTGGCCACAGGTGATGGGACCAAGGGAGGACTCCTGACCTAAAGGGTCCTTCTAAAGGCTAGACCAAACCATTCAGATCCTTTTGCTTAAGAACTGGAGCAAACAACCCAGAGGGGGGTTGTCAGTCACTAGTGAGTCTTGATACGGAGTTGGAAATGCAGCCACTACGTGCAGGAGGACCCAGGCCGTCTGAAGAGAAGCCAAGGAAAAGAGCACAAATGTCAATATTGCCCAGGGGACAAGAGCCTGCAAAGCCCAGAGATGAGATGGAGAGGTCCAGTCACCAGTTCCAGTTTTCCTGAGGCTCAGCCGTTCTTGAGTTTCCGTCTTTAGGGTTCCTTGTAATCTGCTCCCCGCTTTCTTTGAACACGCTCAAGCAGGTCTTGTGCCATTTTCCCAGAATCTGTGCTAGAACAAAGGCCTCGGCCCCAAGGAGGCCCCTGAAGTGCTCCTACTGTGTGAGCTCCCCCAAGTCCCCCCTCACCCAGCCCTCCCCGAGCTTAGGGAAGAGCAGGAGCCTCAGCACAGTCACACCTTTTATTCACTGTCAGTGGGGAAAAAACACACCACACAGCACAGGGTGGAACAGTGAGGGCAGTCACTGTGGGCACAGCCAGAAGCAGCACATCTGGAGGGGACAGGGGGCTACCCAGGAGCGCCCGTGGTGTGTTGGGCCCCTCTCCCCTGCCACCAGCCCCCTGCTTCCCCAGACCCCTTCCCCGCTGCTGCTTAGAAGGCCCTGGGCCTGACCAGCCTGCGGGGAGCACGAAGGTTCATACACCCTGCCAGGCCCCATCCTGCCCCACACTCTGGCAGAGGTAAAAAGAAAATCCTGAAAATTTCAGAAAGCAAATCCCATATATTTCTGAGACTTCAATAGCAGGATTTGACTTATTTTTTTTTCAAGAATGATGAATAAATATGTAGGAAATGTATTCTTGCCCCCAAAGTGATCTGTAGAGTCAGCACAAAGCCTCACCCGGGGTAGATCTTCAGGAAATATCCGTTGCTTTAATAAATTTTTGTGTAAAAATATTTACAGTGTCAGTTTACTACCCTGCCCTGAAACCTCAGCTTCTTGCCTTATTCTCTCTCTTTCTTTTCTCACCCCACCCCACCCCGCAGCAAGATGAATTTCTACCTCTAGGGACGCTACCATTGTCAGGAAAAGGGAGGATTTAGTGCCTTTGCTCATGAACTTACTTCTTCTTCGCTTTTGATTTAAAGGTAAGTTAAAGAAATAATCCTGACTAGAGCTCAAAGTGGCCATCTGGAGTAGCCCCTGCTGATGATTTTTAGAGATAAGAAATAAAGAGCTCATCAACTACCCCAAAAGGATGAACGTGGGCAGAATATGTAAGAAGGCAGATTCTGGGACTTTGCAATTCACAGAGCTGTTTAAGGAGATACAGAATTTCAAAGAAGAGTTTGGATATATCAGTGTTTTAATTGTCTGCACATTTTTGTGTCTGTGCAAGTCATATGTAAATTTCTGCTAACTTTGTGCTTTGTGGCAAGTCCCTCTCAGCTGGGGCAGGGATGGGAGGTCTGCCTTTCTTCTCAAGGCAGGGCCAGTGCTCTACCACAGGGGCTCCTAGGCACACAGGCCCTGGGACAGCCAGGAGCATGTGGGAGCAAGGCCTAGCCTGCCTGTGGTTCCTCCCATCAGCAATATGGTGGTCCCAGTTCCTGGCCTGACATTGTGCTCACACTGCGGGGCTGTCTGAATACTGGGCCTGATCAGCAAATATCGCCCATGGGCGTGTGTCCAGGAGCCTAGAGTAATCAAACATGCCCTCTTGGTAGGACTTGCCTGCCAGCTTGGAAAAAACAAAAACAGTTCTCCCAGGGAAGAAGGTGGTGGCAAAAACAACGCAGGATGCTTCCAGGGTTCTGAGTCAGAGGACTCCCAGGATAGCACTGATCTGTTAGCAGAGCCACCCAGAAGCAGAAAACAGGAGGCTTGAAAATATGGGACTTCAACCAAACTCCTATTCCTTTTTGGAAGACCACAGCCTCAGGAACTTTTTAGCAGGAAGCTTGTGTTATAAAAGACAAAAATGAACTTAGCTTGCCCCTCCGTCACCCTCCTCACGACTCAGTCACAGAAATGGGCAGGGAAGAGACTCTGAAGGGAAGAAATCCTCTCAGAGCCTGGGTTCAAGTCTTGGCACTGTGTCACCTCCTGACTGTGTGCTCTTGCACAAGGGTCTCCCCTCTCCGAACCTCAGCTTCTAAGTCTGGAAAAAGGAATGAAAATTTCTACCTCCGTGAGCTGTGAGGATAGAATGAGATGGGGTAGATAGCAAGCCTTTGAAAGCCCTGAAAATCTGTATGATTGTGAGTTAGATTAGATGCAACATCTGTGCGGGAAGGAACCCCACTTAGTGAAAAGCCTTCCACCAGAAGACTCAAGTCCCAGCCGAGCCAGGCTGTTGGGCATCTATGTGTCTGTGGTGCTGACTGACAGCACAAGACACCTAGTAGCCACTCCTGAGAGCAATGGAACATCTCTTGAGGCATTATTGGATAAATATCTGCTAGTTACTGCCTGAGGATGTGAATTCCCCAGTCTGCCACACAGCTGGTCATAAGCAGGAAGATAGAAAAAAGGTGGCAACTCAGTGGCCTTGCTACCTCCAAGGGCCCAATAGAGCTTAGGACCAAAGGTCAGCATTCCCAAGAGTCTTCACCTGCAGAGAGGCAGGACAGGTAAGCCCTCAGAAGTGAGAGGCGTGCTGTGTCTCTTTCCTGTAGATGCGATTCTCCGCCCTGGGCTCAGCAATCCTTCCCTACTCCCACCCTGGGCTGACAGCACCTGCCTACCAGACTGTTTTCACCAGAAGTTCAAGAGGAAATCAACTGTCGCTGCACATCAAAGCTAATTTCTGATCACAAGTACAGGAGAAAGTAGCGAAAGACTTGAAGAAGCAAAATTAGTTGTTCTGGCAGTCAAAGCATGCAGCTGTAGAGCTCATGGATCCAAAATTGGAAAGCAGGCATTGGAAAGCAGAGCCAGCGCACTTGGGAGATGGTGAATTACCTGGCAGATCTAGGATATGGGGTTAGAAAAAGCCTTTCAAATGGAGCACCTCCAGCACAGTTTTAGGCATTTGGCCCATAAATGCAGTCCCTAACAGTAGCTGGGAGGTCCTTTGCTTCTAACTCCTTCTGCTTTGGTAGCAGTGAAAGAACAAGCTCATCCCTGAAACTACACCAAATCCAGAGACGAACTACCAAGATGTGGGGTGTACACTTGTCTCGCTCTTGGCAAACCTTGTTTTTTCTATCTCTGCAGCCAGCACCCAACCAGAGTAAGTGTGCAGTAGAGTTGTTGGTTGAATTGAAAAAGGTCATGAAAAGAAAGCAGCAGAAGCAGCAAAAACTGCTGATGGTGACAGCTCAGGACTTAGCCTGATAAGAAAAAATGTTATCTGGTAAATTTGGTGGTATTTTCCCTCTTTTGTTCTCAGCTTTTTTCCCCTGAAAATTAGCATTTTCTCTATTCATTTAATCATTTTATAAGAAACCAAGTAATATAGAGTACATTTTAACATCCTAAACTAATAAAATGACTTTAGCTCTTTCAAAGGGTTCTAAAAAAATAGGTATTACATAAATTTCATTTTTCTTAAGACTTCCATTCACACAGCTCCTAAACATCCAAATGCTTTTCATTCCATCCTTCTGCAGCTCTGTGTGGAGCCCAGCTGGAAGACGTGATAGCTCCTCTCAAACTAAGCAGCCTTGCAGCACCCTCTGCTCAGCTATGCTTGACATCTCAGCCTGAGACCCCAACCACGGGAAGTTTGCCTCACTACCCTGAGAGCTTCCAGAGGGCATGGAATGTGTCTTGTAAACTACCACCCCCTTGGCACTTAGAGATGCCTGGCATTGAACATGAGCTCAATAAACATTAGCTGAAGAAAGAACAAATGAAAGCTCCAAAGGCTGAGGCCACAGGGGCCAGGTAGAGTTGAGGGGACAGGGCAGAGACCACCTTTAAGGGATGTGGGTTCTCCAGAAAGGACAGACCCAATTTGGCCTTGTGATAGGCCTGTGGGACCACATTCCATAAAGCACAATCCCAGGAATGACAGAATTTCAAAGCAGGACCCCAGCCTCCCTCCTTAACCCTGCCTCTTAGGGCGAAAGCCAACTCCCCTATGCCCAGTGGATGTTGGTTCTGGGCCAAGGCTGGGGGTGGGGCTAGATGACAGGATATCTGAGGACCTGTCTCTTTTGCAAGGTGAGGTGGTCCCTCAAGGATCTTGACTGAGGGGAGAAAGGGCTATTGGGCAGAGGAGTGGGTGGGCCAGAGAGTGAGGCTGGAGTGCCCCTCCCCCAGGGAAGGCCAGCCAGAGAGGTCATCAGGTTGGGAAGTGGCCATGCCCCTCCTGGCCAGGGGCCCTGCCCCTCACCAGCGTCTACTTCTGCATGTCACACTGCAGCAGCAACACAATGGATGGGTCACTCTTGGCCGCCTCCTTGAACTCCTCCAGTGTAATCTGGTCATCCTTATCCTGGTCCATCTTCTTGAAGATCTTGTCCACACGCTGCTGGGGCGTGAGCCCATCCTGGTTCATGCGCATCATGATCACGGTGCCCACCATCTTGTAGATAGCCTGGCAGGGTGCAGAGGGAGGTATGAACACCCACAGGGGCAGGGAGGATGGGGTGAGTGAGGGGATCTGGGGGCAGGCAGGGGGAACACTGGAGCATGGTGAGGAGACTAGAAGGTGATGCATGGTCATGAAGACTGGATATTTGATGAGCATCCCATAACTTAGACTAATAATGTTTATTTAGATGAAACATGTCTAAAGGCAACTCTTCACCCCAGCCTGCTCCTCCTGCAGCATTCCCTGTCCCCATACATACCAACTCCATTCTGCCCAAGCCTCGGATCATAAACCTTGATGCCATTCTTGACTTCACTCCTTCCCTCACACGCCACATCCATCCCTCAGCAAATCTTGTCAGCCCTAGTTTTGCAATAGACCCCACATCCAAGCACTCCCTCCCACTTCCACTGCCCCTCTGTGACTGCAGCCTCCCTCAGCTGGCCACTGGACTAAGGCTGGAGTCTCCTAACTGGTCCCCTGCTTCTGCTACCCCTACCCCCGACCCCAAGCCTTTTCTCCCTCCATTACCTTCATCAGAATAAAACTGAAATCTCTACCCCAGTCTATGAGACTCCTGGCTCCCTCTCTGACCACCTCCCTATCACCCTCCCCTCACTCACTGCTCTCCTGCCACCCTGGCACCCTCGCCACTCCTCGAATTCCACACACACTCCAACCTGCAGGTGCGGCTCCCTGGCATAGACTGCTCTCCCCAGACACCTAGGGCTTAGCTCCCTCCCCTATTCAGGTTGCTGCTCACCTTTCACCTTCTATAAAATCAACTTTTCCTCCCTCACTCTCTCCCCTTATTTTGGTTTATTTTCTTCATAGCACTTATCGCCTGACACCGCATAGGCTTATTTACTTCTTTTAAAAATTTTTCTCATTAGAAGGAATGTCCCACGAAAGCAGGAACTTTGAACGGTGCCTGGCACAGTGGCAGGCACTCAATGCACATCTGTTGAAAGAATGAATGAGTTAAGAACATAGGCTCTGGGTCAGAACCGCTACTAGCTACCGTTTCCTCATCCGTAAAATGGGGTTCCTGACAGTACCACCCGCATCGGGCTGTCGGGTACAGCACTTAGCGCAGGGCTGCCATGAGCCACAGGGTGCTGGGAGGCGCCACGGAGGAGGGCAGGGGGCAGCGGGGAGGGTGGCTGGCGGGGGCGGTGTCGCGCAGGGCGGGCTTGGAGACAGGGGCGCCCGCCCCTCGCCCCCATCCCGGTCCCGCGCCCGGCGCACCTCAATGATCTCCAGCATCTCCAGGCGCGTGATGCGGCCGTCGCCGTCCAGGTCGTACATCTCGAAGGCCCAGTTGAGTTTCTGCTCAAAGCTGCCGCGGGAGGTGACCGAAAGAGCGCAGATGAACTCCCGGAAGTCGATGGTGCCGTCGCCGTTCTTGTCGAAGGTGCGGAAAGCGTGCTGCGCGAACTTGGAGGCGTCGCCGTAGGGAAAGAACTGAGTCCGGGAGCGGGGCGTTGGGGCGCAGCGGCGGCCCTGCCCTGCCCTGCCCTCCGCGCCCGCCTCCGCCCCCAACCCCGCCGTCCCCGCTGCCAACCCCCCCCACCCCGACCCCGCGCCTGGCCCTGCCCGCCCACCTTGATGTAGAGCTGCTGGAACTCCTCCAGGTTGAGGATGCCGCTGGGGCAGTCCTTCAGGAAGCCCTTGTACCACTGCTTCAGCTCCTGCTCGCTGAACTCCGTGTTCTGAACCAGGTCCTCCAGCACCTCGGGGGCCAGCTTGCTGTTGGTCTTCCCCATGGCGGGGCCTGGGGGACAAAGGGCTCCCTGCGACTTGGTCCAGGCAAGGCCCTCGCCTCAGCAGCGTTCCGAGATCCCCTATGACAGACAGGGTTCCGTTTCTCCACAACACCTCCCTCTCCTATAACAAGCTCTACTTTCTCCGCAGCCACAGCCGGGGTCCCTCCTTCCAACACCAGGGTCCCTTTCCCACAGTACCACCCCAACAAGCCCCGCCTTCCTAAGCGAGGCTCCATCCCTCACCCCACTCTTCCCACAGGAGAGCCCACCTTCCCTCAGCAGTATGCCCTGTCCCCTCTCCGACACAGGGGGTGGTCCCTGACCCTCATGACACTCCTTTCCTCTGGCACCTACAGCAGGTCCCTCCCCTCCCCCAGGCAGCAGTTTCCTCTCCTGGCGCCCAGGGGTCCCCAGCTTCCGGGTCTTCAGCTCTCCTGCTACTGACGCTGCAGCACGCACAGTCATGATCCTCTCCTCTCCTGTGCGCACCTCCCATGGCTCCCCAGGACTGTAGAAGAAAGCCCTGGCTCCTCTCCTTGCTAGTCAGGCCTTTCTGCACTCAGCCCCCACCCTCCGTGGCAGGCTCCTCTCCTGCCAGGGACCTGAAGCAGGCTCCTCCTGTGTCCCCTGGTGCTGTCTCCCACGTTCTTCCTCAGGGCCTTCCAGGGCCACCCCAACAGGAAGCTTCTCTCCCTCCTTCCTCTGTACAAACAGAAATCCCAGTCTGTAGCAATGATGACCCTGATGACATTCTGCTTTTCATTAACCCATTCATTCCCTGAACATTTACTGAAGTTGACGGTGTGCTAGACCCTGTGCGGGTGATAGAGATAAAGCAGACACAAGTCAACCTTCAATAACTCATAACTGGATCAAAGAGGTAGATGGCCGATTGCAAAGGGCCTGCAATCCATGCCAAGGAGTTTGGACTTTACCTGTAGGGACAGAAGCTCCTGGCAGTTTTAAAGCAAGGACTAGGAAGATCACAGTCATTCCATAACACTAACAGAATGCTTACAATATGCCAGGTTCTGACCTAGACTCTGGGAACCGAGAAAGAAGGTATGTGTTTTATAATTTTGCCTTTGGCCACAGTGTGCAAGATGACGTGGGGTGGGGACAGGTAGGTAGAGCAAGGAGGAGCCTGCTACACAGTCCAGGCGAGAGATGACGAGGCAAGGGTAGTTGTTGTGGAGAGATGTGTGTGGACTAAGAGACTTTAGGAGTGGGCATTGGTGAGACTTGGTGACTGATTAGATGCGGCAATCAGAGGGACAGAGGAGTTGGGGCAGAGGCTTAGATTTGGGGCTCAATGGATAGAGGTGTTGTTACTGAGAAGCAGGTTTGAGGAAGATCAAGAGTCATTCCCCTGCTGGAACATGAGCCCCTCAAGTGGCCTGTGCCAGGGAAAGTGTTTGCAGAGGGTGGTACAGCCTCTCCCCTGGAGGCCTGGCTAGGCCTTGAAGGCTGGGTAGACACTTCTGTCTGACCACCATGAGAGGAATGTTCCTCCGGAGCCTGAGTTTCGCAGGACATGGCCTGGGAGCTGCCTTTGACCTGCCTAGAATCTCTTTGGAAGAGAGCCAGGCCCCCTCCCCAGGGAAAAGGAAGCCCTGGGACTGGCAGAAGGAATTCCACTTCCACAGCTCACCCCCCTGCCAGTGTAGCCTCTAATCCTTACTGCTGGGAATACTCTAATCTGAGGTTGGTCCGTTCCATGCCCCTCCTTTGCTGGGCAACCTCGAGCTAGTTACAGGTTATCTCTGGGCCTCAGAATCCTCTACTGAGTCATGCGGAAGATGAAGGAGCAGTGACGGTAGCAACATCCTTCCCCATCTACCACACCCAGAGGATGAGGAATCCTATGACCTCAGGAGAAGCCAGGGAGGGGGAAGCATGCCATCTTCAGGAACCTGGGGCTGTGGGGTCCAAAACAGTGCACTGGGGCCAGAGGCAAGGATGCCTTTGGAACATCCATGGACAGAAGGAGGCAGGCTCCATCCCTCTCCCCAAATCCAAAGGATTCTGAAGGCTCTGGGTATAGTCAAGGAAGCCGGAGAAGCCACAGGCAGAGGTGTCTGGTGGGGGGAGGCAGAGCCTCTCCCGCTGTCTCCTGTGGGATGTGCCTGAGTGTCTGCGTGAGAGGCTGGGTCTGTGTGTGGGAGCGCGTCAATGTATGAGGCTGCAAATCTGTCAGAGTGCACACCTCTCTCTGTGTGTGGCACTGTCACCTTCTGCCCCTTTCCTCCTCCCTGCCCTGCGCTGCCTTCTCCACAATTCTCTGTCTCCCGGGGCCTTACCTGTTCCCTGCCCCTATTCGGTCCCAGACCCAGTGAGGACTAGGCCTCCTCCTTCATTTCTCCTCATCCTCTCTGCTGCTGTCAGAGGTCAAGGCTGGCAGTGCCCTTTAAGATCACCCCCTCACTTTCATGCAAACTGGAATTGAGAGATTGCAGAAAACTGGCTCAGGGTCACACAGCAGAAGGGTCTAAATGAGCACTCGGCCGAATCCACACCACCTGCCCAGACCACCCTCTCCAAATCATGGCTGCTCCTGTGCAGCACAGACCTTCTCCATCCCCACCTGCCTCTGGGAAAATCTTAGCTCTGATCTCCTTTTGGCCTCAGTGGGACCATCTGGCCTGAGCTCCAGGCCACAGGAGCTCTGATACCCAGGAGATATCTTTTCCTAGCGGTGCCCACCAGCACCTCTGGGTCAGCAAGTCTACAGCCAGACTCACCCTCAATCTGAGATGGTCAGACTCTCTCCACTGCCCCTTCCTTCTCTCCCTCCTCCCCCGGGAGTAGGGAGGAAACACAAGCTTAATTACCTTCAGTCTTCCCCTTTCCCTTTTCCCTAGGTCCAACTTCCCATCCAGTCCTGTCGTTTCTTATTTTGAAGTGTTCCTGGAACCTTCACTATGTTCATAGCCAGGGCACAGCCAAGGGGCCTGAAATCCAGCCAGGGCTCTGTGTGCCAAGCCATGCCTGCCCCATGGGGCTCTCCTGCCTCATGAGAAGTGTGTTTCTTTTGATTCCTCTGTTCCAAGGTAATGGCTTTTTTTTTTTTTTTTTGCCCAGAAGTATAATATAGGCTAGAGGTGGCCATGCCCATGGGCCCCCTGAAACTCCAGAATCCTCTAGAATCGGGTCTCAAGGTACCCACCTGTCAAGTTTCACCTCCCACTGCCCCCTTTGCAGGTGCATACTCCTCTCAAGCCAGGCTTCCCACAGCCAGAGCCAACCTCACCTATCTGCTTAGCTATTTTCCTCTCCACTAACATCCTTTCTTTTCTTTTGGGCTGACACAAGCCATAAGCAGCCTCTGGGGTCTGGCTGAAGTCCCCTTCCTTATGATCAGCCTTTTCCAGCCTGGACCGTCAGCAGCATGGGCTCGGCTCTTTGGGCATGAGCAGACCTTGGCAGACCATGGAGTTGAGCCCTGACAAGTGTGTAGACTTCAGAGCTTTCTGACCCTCACCTGCTGGCATGGATGCAGCCTGATTTGGGAGAGGCCTTTGCATTTAATCCTGCCTGAGCCAGAAAAAGTTCTCCAGGCCTTTTTGCTCAATGGCAGGGAGCTTATCCCCTCCCAATATGACCCAGTCTGCTTTTGAGCAGCCTGGACAGTGAGAAAAGTGCTTTTCCCATTTTTCCTGAGTTTGCCCTCTTGCCCATGTGGTTCCCGTTCTTGCCTCTGTGCCTGCACAGAACTGCCCTGTAGAGACCTAATGGCAGTGCCTAGGACACAGTGATGTTCAATGAATGTCTCTTGGTGGACTACCTGAGAGGTGCAGAACCCCCTTCTCCCTCCTTGGAACTATGTCTGGCTGCTTTGTTTATCTCTGGTCTCCTGCTATCACACCCACTTCAGAGACAATGGAACCCAGACCCAGGAAAAGGAAGGGTTCACCCAAGGTCAACCACTGCCCATCAACAAAACGAAGGCCAGAACCCAGCTGAGGGCATGTTCTGTTGACGCTGTGGCCCTGCTGAACACAGGCAGGCTCCTCTGCCTACCTCTTGAGGGTTGTCCTGCAGCTGTGAAGGAGCTGGCACTGCCCCTCATACACAAAACCACTGCCCCTCTGTGATCAGAGGCTTCTTCCAGAGGGCTCGGGGTTGTGGGCTTTGAATGGAGAGGTGGCAGCAGGAGTGGGAGGGACTGAAGGAGGCAATAATCCCACACCCTCACCCAGCTTCAGAGGAGCTGGTGCTGAGGCGGTTGCCATAGTGACAACAGCTCCCTGGTCAGGAGATTTTCTCTCTTTCCTCTCCTCCCTTTGCTCTTCTCCAAGCAACAGCAACAGCAGCACCAACCAAGTCTTCTCCCTCTCCTGAGTGAGAGGCAGGGGATAACAAACGAAGGGTGGGCCCTGTTGGCCACCTCCAATTTGGAGCTGTCCCTGCCAGAATGGGCTGGTAATCTAGGAGGGACTGACTCCTAATGAAGGATCCTGGAGAGTGTGTGGGAGGGGGTGGCCTGTACCTAGGCCTGGGTAAGAAGGAATGTCCCTTCAGCAAGAACTGAAGGCCTCCAGGCATCCTCTCTGAAATGTCCACATGGTTCAGGGTCCTATTTTCCCATAATCAGCCACAGAACCAGAGTGTGTCACTGTTAGAAGGCTGTTGAAGAGCATCTCATCCAGTCCACCCTCTCTCCTGCCTCCGTCCCCATTTCATGAAGGATCAGAGACAGAAGTTTCTTGGCCAAAGTGAAACAGCAACTGAGGCAAAGGCAAGATTTGAACCCAGCTCTTCCACCCTCCAGGTGCAGGCCACCTTAGAGCAAGGGATGACACAGCCCACATGGAGCTTTGGCAGGGTCCCTGTGGAGGACACAGGAAGATGGGAGAGAGGGAGCAGCTAGGCACAAGAAGGCCAGAGCACATAGGAATTAGAAAGAAATTGGAGGGGTAGAATGGGAGGACTGGGTGCTTTGGCTGTGAGGGGTGAGGGGAATGGAGGAGGCATGGAGGCTGGGGCCTTGGGAGCGGCTGACAGGGTACAGTGGTCTGCTGGCGGATGGCGGCCCTGGTTCATCCTCCAACCAGTATGGGAGGCCAAATATGGGGCCTCTGCCAGGCCCTGGGGGCCATGGGGGGAGATTGTCAAGTGAGTGTCTGTGACGAGGACTAGGGGGAGGGAGGTCTTCCCTCTCTCAGGTATACTGTAAGTTCTGTCTGCTTTGGAGTGGGAAATGGGGACAGTGCAGGGGACAGTGTGGGCAGGAACTGGGCTCTCTGGAGGTGGAGGCTGTCTTTGGGACCAGGGGCCAGAGGTGTGAAGTGTGTGAGGTGCTGGTGGGGCCGGGTGGTGTGGGTGGCGGCTCCCTGTGCAGGTGGGTGGTTGCCATGGGGCTGGGGACTCCCCACCTCCAAAGGCAACAGGAGGGAGGGTGATTGGCGCCTCCTCTAGCACCAGTGACACCACACCCCCAGGTGTGTGTGTGTGCTGGGGACCAGAGCAATGGTGGTTCTTACCTGAGCTGGGGATAAGGAGGCAGCTCTGTCTCCGTCCCTGGCCCCGTGGTCCCTGGACCGAGGCGATGGTCCCCTGCCCGGGGGCAGGCCCTCCAGATGCTGCTGCCTATGGCGGAACCAGGGGTCAGGGAGACGAATCAGGGTGCAGGAGATAAGGATGGAAATGGAGAGTGGAGGGGGAGGGGGCCAGAGCCTCCGCCCGGCGGGGTTGCCTTGAGGGCCCAGTCCCACCCGCGTTACCTGAGGCCACTCGCCGGGTCGCTGGATGGCTCCGAGCCTCGGCGGGCCGCGGGGATCGAGGCTGGCCAGCGGGCGGACGACTGGGCTCTCCAAGGTCCGCGCCGGAGCCGCCTCCCTGCTCTTGTATCACTATGTGCCTCTAAGGCGGCACGATTTGCATAAGCCCCGCCCCACCCTGAGCAGATTGGACGTCTATTGGCTCCTCTGGGGCGGAGTGGCAGGCGGGGTTTCAGGTGGGGATGGGGGGCCAGTGAGACCCGGCCACAGGAGCGCGCCCCGCCCGCCTGTGCTGACCTTCCCGGAGTCGCTAGGAAGGGGGAGGGCTGTACTCCCCCGTACTCCTGCCCTGAGGCTCAGGCCATGGCTCAAGATCGGGGGTGAAAAGTGTCGACGGTTGAAGTGGATTCACAAAAAACAACCGCAACGTTGCTATGGAAACGGAAGAATCACAGCGAAATCTCTAAGCTTTGCCTTCCTGGGCACCAGCGGGGCGGGGGTGGAAGAGGGGATGAGTCACAAGATGAGACCCCCCCCCACCCATATCCCACCCTAAATTGGAGCGGGGCAAAGGGAGCTGCCGAGTAGCTGGGTGGGGGAGGGAGGAGATGGGGTGGTCGCGCTCCCCCGCACCCACTCCCTTCACGCCAGGGTGCAGAGCGGACGGCGGTGGGTGTGCGCGGAGAGCGCAGTAGGCTGGCGAAGTCCTCAGCCTCTGCCCAGCCCCACGCTAGTCTTTGGTTCCCTCCAGCCACCCCTCCAGCCCTTCATTCCGGTCCCTCCCCAGACTGGCCCTCCCTATTTCTCACGGACCCCCCAGGAGGCCTCTCGCGTTCTCCCCCAGAAGGAGCCCTCTGCCTACCCCGTGGACCCCTCCATTCCCCACCCTCCCATCTTCCCTTCCCGTAGACAGAGCTGGTCCTCAGCCGCCGCCAGGCTCCGACCTCGGATGTTGACACAAACTCGACGCGGTTTACACTGAGCGGGTCTGGAAGGTTTCAGGGCCCCGGGAACACCTCCTCCCCGCCCGTGGGGGTCTCCCCAAAGCCCAGCCTGGCCGCCCGGGCTGCACTGGCGTCTGAGAGCGCCCGGCCCAAGGCAGAGGGAAGGAACACTTCTACGCCCAAGTGCCGGCTGGCGGGGAGCAGATATCCCGGGACGCGCCACGTGCGGAAGAGGAACTTCTAAGGACCTGTCAAAAGTTGGGGAGGGCGTCTGGGGATTGGTCAAATGGGTGGGGACGCGGCAGAGTCGCGGTGAAGAGGTGGGGCTTCTGTCTGAGCAGAGCTTGTGGAGGTGGGCGGGGCGACGGGGGACGAGGACAGACCTGCCGAGGGAGGAGGCGAGGCTTCTGGGGCTGGTCCCAGAGATTCTCGGGCCGGGATCGCTGGGGAGGAACCAGTGGGCGACCCTTTTCTTTAGGAACCGCACCATTCACCTCTTGAAACGGTTTTGCTCTACCCATTCTCCCGGCTGCTGGCTATGTCTTCTCTCTGGGACCTTAGCAGGGGGCTAGGGGATCCACTAGGTAGGAGCCACATCCTTGGCACCATGGGTTGGTGACTCACACAGAACAGATGTTTGAAATCCCTTTCATTCCCCAGGCACTCTCTCTGCTCTGGGCCCCAGGAACCCAGAGATGGGCAAGAACTGTGCTTGCTCACAGTCAATGGTAATCCAAAACATGAGGAAGTGGGGAGAGGCAGTCTAGGTTGCTGGAAGTGGTATCAGAAACCCTAAAATGGGATCCCATTTTTGCCAGTGATTTCACTTATAACCGTGGGCTAGACCTTTTTTACTCTGGGCTTCCCAGTTTATAAAATGTGGGAGTTGATACAGGAGTCCCAGAGGAGCAGGGGAAGAATTTCAACTGGGGGGGAGGTGAAGAAAGACTGTCACCTTGGACAGAATTATGTGTGCATGAATCTAACAGCTCCACTTAGAGTTGTGAGCCCCTTGACAATAGCTAATACATATTGAGAGCTTACTTTGTGCCAGATGCTATCCTAGGACTTTATATGTATTATCTAATTTATTCTGCATAAGAACTCTATGAGACAGGTACTTTTATTGCTCTCATTTAACAGGTGAGAAAATCGAGGCACAGAGCAGTGAAGTGAATGGCCCAAGTTCACATAGCTGGTAAAGAGAGCTGCAGAGCTGGGATTTGAACCTCAGCAGTCTAGCTCCAGATCCCACACTCTTAATGGGTGCACAATACTGCCTTTCCTAATGATCCTTCAAGTCCTTAAGGGGAGGGACCTTGGATTGGAATATTTGCTTCTGATTCCCCAAGGCAGTACAAAGGCAAAGTCCAGCCTCCTGGGAGCAGCCTCTCTGTCTCAGGTGAACAAGACATAGAATTCCAGCAGTATAGTGGAGCTGGAAGTAGTGAAAACAAGGAGAAGCCTTCCTGAACTGTAAGGGGGCCAGTGCATGCTTCTCCTGACCAACCCCCTCCCCCAGGCCAGGACTACCCATGCAGCCTCTCCCATGAATCATCTTGGGGCCCTGTGACTGTCCCTGAACTGCTAGTCATAACCCATCTTCACCTACTCATAATACTCAACTCTGAGACCTTGATGTTGAGCCTGCCTCTGTCGCCTTCGGTTTGTTGTTTAAAGTAATAACGGCCGGCATTGACTGAGTTGCTTCACTATGTGCCAGACTCTCTGCCAAATTCTTTATCTGTATCATCTCACTTAATCCCAAAGATGACCACTGTCAGGGGTGATATTAAATATATCCAACAACCCATTCAGGCACTAGCATTACCAATCAGGATGGATGCTGGCCTTAGTGCTGGATCAAGGTCTTGGTAGCTCTCTGTTCTGCCAAGAGTTGACACTTAAGTTATTGGATCAGTGGGACAGGCAGGGGAGGGGCTAGTATGGTGGGAAGCTAAAGGCTATGGTTGTCTATTTACAACTCAATTTGTAAATATTTTGATGCTTTAACAACCAGTTCAGCTGTACCAGTGCACAGGGACTGAATTCAGCCCCAGTACCATTACTTTATTTCATGGCAGTGGATGGAGGCTCAGAGAAGTTAGACAATTTGTCCATTGTGACACAGCTTGTTAGCCACAGAGTTAGGATTCCAACCTAGGTCTGACTCCAAGGCTCACACTCTTAACCACTGGCTGACCTGTGATCCTGGAAAGGGGTAGCATTCAGAACTGAGTTGAGATTTCCACTATTAGGTGGCTGAAGTCTGAGCCAGAGGGATGTGGCTTAAGTTTTGGGGCTTTGTCATGGCCTTACTGTTCTCAGGCTTGGAGGTTTGGCAAGCACCTGTTCTAGGTTGTTGAAGGAGAAGGCCCTGAAGAATGAGGAGAGCAGAGCAAGCTGCATGGAAGAAGAATAGGGTGGCTGTGCAGGGGGCCCCAAAAGGGGGCACACAGGTAATTGGGCCCCACAGGGTTTCGGTGAGAGCAGAGGTCTGCAGGCAGTGGTCACTTCAATTTGCTTCACCTAAGTGCTAGCATTCCTCTCACCCTTGGTCTTGAACAGTGTCTTTATGATGGATAATGCCTTCCTGATTCCCTGGGTTTTCTCTGCTTTGGCTAGTGCAGCCTGGTGACAGCCAGAATTCCTCTAGGTCCTAGATAGTTCACTGTCTCTTTTGTGGCTGAGAAAGAGTGAGTTCGTCAGAGTTGGGTTCCTTCCCTTTCCCTATTAGCTAAGCAGGATTTTTTTTTTAAATTTCCAATATATAATAAAAATCTCTCTATTATCTTTTTTTGCTTGTTTAATACATGGTAGCTAAAAAAAAGAATGATACGCAATGATAGAGATTAGAAGTTTCCCATAATCCCTTGAGTGACAACTGCAGGGAAATTTATGGCTTTGCCTGTCCTGCCTCCATACTCCCCTCTTCTCCTGGAGAAGCCATATGTGTAGTGGCTTAAGTGCACAGACTTAAGCCAGGCTGCCTGGGTTGACATCCCAGCTCTATTACTTACCAGCTGTGTGGCTATTTACCTTTCTGTGTCTCAGTTTCCTCATCTGTAAAATAGGGATAATAATAACAGTACCTATTTTATAGGGCTACTCTGAGGATTAAAATGAGTTAATATATGCAAAGTGCTTAGAACAGATTTTACTTTGGAGAATTGCAGTGTATGGTAATACTGCCCTATTGTGTACAGTCTTGGTGGGAACTATCAATCCAGGTGTCTTGCCTTTGGACAAGGGTTGGGCACATGATTCAAGTAAGGGTAAATAATCTCTCATTCTATCTTCCTCCTCTCCCACTGCCCACCCCCAGCAATCAAATCTGAATCTTGAGGAAAGTGACTCAAGGATTGTAGATGGTTAGCACTGGTTTATTCCAGGGCAGTGCCCTGATGATATTGTCCATTCATTCCTGCTATCTGGGTCCCCAGGGAACACTCTGGTACATGTCCTTTCCAAGAACAGCTTTTTCTCCTTTTCCTTTAGTTCTGTAAGCCACCCCCCATCCCTCCCCAAAATTTCTTTTTTAAGAAAAACTTAGGTTTGTCTAGAGGTGATTTCTGTGTGCTTGCAAAGAACATGTATGAATTTGACATGTTTCTCTATCAGTTATGACTCTTCATTGCACAGGACAGAAAGTCCAGCCCACAATGGGTTAGGCAAAAAGAGAGCATTATGGCTTAAGTAAGGGAAAACCTTGACGTAGATCCAACTTTAGGGATGGCTGGTTTCAGGGGCTTAAACAATGTCATTAGTATCTGACCTATCTGTCATTAGTATCTGAGCTCAGCTTTGCTCTCCTGAGTGTTGGTTTCATTCTTGAGATCCACATAAAGGCAACATATCTGCCAGCATCTCCAGGCTAACATACTCTCAGGTCGGAGTCCCACAGAAGAGCAGAGCTCTTCTCCTTCCCAGTGCTAGAATCAATCACTGAAGATGGGGATGGGCGGATGCTCTGATCGGCCAGGGTTGAGTCTCTTGCCCACGCCTAGAACTGGGAATTCAGGTCAACTCCTCCCAAAGGATGTGCACCTGGGGTAGGAAAGGAGGGTATTCCTACCAAGAAAAGGGTGAATAAGTGCTGGATAAAAAACACATGACAGATGGCACTTAAAGGGATAATGGAAGCTAGGTCAGTGAGGGAACTATGTACACAGATACGGGCAAAGTTGAGAGAAATCAACAAGGTATTGCCAAGCACCCTGGAGCTAGGAGCAGTGATGATCCAACACCACCCCTAAGCCACAAGGGGCAAGAGGAGAGAAGAGAGCTGTTATTGCAGGAAATAGCTTTTCAGTGGGCGCCATGGACTTTGGTAAAGGAACATAGTCACTGCCAACACATGGCCTGGTAGAGAGAGACTGGGGGTGGATGGAAGAAAACACCTTGACTTTCTATTCCCATGTGCCATTCTCCTTCTGTGTCTCCCATTGGCCAAATCTAACAGGACGCCCAGTCAGTGCAGTTCGCATGCAGCCTCCTGGGACACAGCGCAGGGTAGATTAGGGTACAGAGTGGGGGCAAACAAAATATATAATATATGTGTATAAAATATCTATCTACATATTTATCTAAGTGCATAGGCTTTCAAGTCAGACAAATCCTGGACAGCTTACCTAACCTTTCTGCAATCGAGTTACCTGGTCTGTAAATGGGAATAATAATAGGAACTAGTTATTGCATGAGGATTCAGTGAGGACAAAGTGCTTAGCAAAGTGCCTGGTGCAAGTAAGCACTATATTCACATAAATATATAAATCATGGTTGTTAAGGTGCTGTATTAGTTGGGGCAAAGGCTAAACTGCTATAACAAATAGATTCAGACACACGATGACTCAAATGCAACAGAAGTTTTTGTTCACATAGAGTCCAGGGTTGGTGTCAGGTTGATAGGTGGTTCTCCTCCTTGGAAGATTTGGGGACCTATGTCCCTTCTACCTTGCCATTCTACCATCCCTTAGGTTCTCCAGCCAGGGAAAAAGGAAAGAGAGTGGAGAAGGCACATCTGCTTCTAAAGGCTTTGCTTTGAACGTGACATACAGCACTATTCCAGGGAAAACAAAAAACCATTCTAGTATATCGGAGAGGGAATTTTTTTTTTTTTTTTTTTTTTTTTTTAGACAGAGTCTCACTCTGTTGCCTGGGCTAGAGTGCTGTGGCATCAGCCTAGCTCACAGCAACCTCAAACTCCTGGGCTCAAGCAATCCTCCTGCCTCAGCCTCTTGAGTAGCTGGGACTACAGGCATGTGCCACCATGTCCGGCTAATTTTTTCTCTCTATATATTTTTTTAGCTGTCCATATAATTTCTTTCTATTTTTAGTAGAGATGGGGTCTTGCTCTTGCTCAGGCTGGTCTCGAACTCCTGAGCTCAAACAATCCTCCCGCCTCGGCCTCCCAGAGTGCTAGGATTACAGGCATGAGCCACCGCACCCGGCCAGAGAGGGAATTTAACATAAGAGATTGAATACAAAAGTGTTAGAAGGGCTAGAGGAACAAAACACACATGGTGAAGTTACCCAGAGATTTCTAATTGCAGGAAGCCACTGCCACCCCTAGGCTGGAGGGTCAAAAGGGAAAATGGTGCTACCCAGAGCCGGCGTTCATTGCACTGCTAAGTCAGTTGGAGCCCCTGCTCCTGCCACCACTAGTGCCACCACCACTACTGCCCTGAAGGAAGCCAGGAGCTCACATTCTCATTGACACTGCAGTCTGGAAGTCTGAAGTTCACCTGCTTCTGTGGCTGTCACTGCCAGAGCTAGAGGTCAAGAGTGCCATGCTCCCGAGGCCGCTGGGATGCTTGCCACCACCACCACTAGAAGAGTGCTAGGAGCCTGCAGCCACCTCATTGCTCTTGCTGCTGCAGAAGCTGCTGCTCCTACCACTGTTAGAGAAAGAAAAACAGGTTTCTCGCTTCTGCCTTCAAATTCCCACTGGAGCCTCTCATCAGCAGAACCTAATGGGAAGTTACTAATAGTTGATAAAAGAATCTGAGAAATGTACTTTACAGGTTTCCAACCCCTTGCTATGCAGAGGGGAGCGCAGTAAGATGAGAATGGCATTGAGAGCAAACAGACAAGTGACATACTGTAAATTCAGAGTACCGGAGATTGTAGTTTCAGTCACCTTCCTGCGGCGTTTGCTGAGAGATACCCAACTTCAGAGCCAGCCCAACAATCGCTGTAGACCTGCTACTAGACTTCCATAAAGAGGGCTGAGGCAGGAGGAGCACTTATAAAGGGAGACAGACTCTCTTCTCCCCTCGTTGCTTGTGGGTGTATTCAAATGTTTCCCTTCCCCAAAGCTCTGGGCAAGGGACCTCTAAGGATTAGCTCATGAAATCGTGGGGTGTTCCCAGGAAGGTGAGTCACACTCTTGTTTCCCAGTTGTATTTCAGCTGACCCCTAAGGTATGTTGATCTGCCTTGGTGCCGCTATGGCAGGGGCTGGGGTGAGACGGAAGAAGCAGTGAGGAGAGAAGATGTGCTGGCAATGCCAATCGGAGAGGGTAAGGACTGCACCCTTCAGTGGTCAACTCCTGAGAGTTACAGAAGATGGACCTACAGTGCAGCACTGACCAATGGAACTTTTTGCAATGATGGAAATATTCTGTATCCGTTCTATCTAGGATGGTACCTGCTAGTCACTTGGGGCTCCTGAGCACTTGAAATGTAACTAGTGCAAATGAGGAACTAAATTTTAAAATTTTGTTTAATTTTTGTAAAAATAATCACATGTAGGTTGTGGTTATTAAATTGGACAGCACAGCTGTAGACCCTAAAGCTGGGGGTGAGGAGGCCAGTTAACACTGGGAGCTGCAGGCTTATGGGGACCCCCGCAAAGGAACGTGGCATGCGGCCAGCTGGAGATCTGCAGAAAAATGCAGTTATGTTTCGAGGGACCATCATTATCTAAAAGAATGGCTTGGGCCTGGAGAGACCTCACTGCCAGCTCTGAATATACAGTGAATTGAGTTAGTGATGGCAAGACTAAAATTCAGCCACCATACTAATTATTAAAGTCCTGAAACATTTCCAAATTGGTTGGTAAATAGCCACTTCCCTGAGTGCCTCCTGCCACCTGCCACCCTGCCCCCACCCCCAGGACTTCCAGGACTTTTAAACTATCTAGTGAGTGCCTTCTGCCCACTGCCTCCGGCCTGGCACAGCAGGGAGCTTTCAGGACCCTGGTCAGGGATTGGCCAGTGACTGTTCTGATGGGTTGGTGCCTGTGCCATTCTGGTTGTTAAATATTTGGAACATCACCTCTGCTCTTAGGCACTGAAAGCAGCTGATGTATGGCTACTTATGCAGAGAAATAACCACTATGACCCACAGGAAGCAGCCTGTCCCAGCTCACCAAGGGCAGTCACATGAGAAACACTTTTTTCCTTTCTCCCACCTCGCTAAAACCCACAGCAGAGAAGCAAATTGCAAGGAAGTGGGTGGCTGTGTAAAAGCTCCCTCTCTGTCCCCAGCCACCAGAGCCTTAAGTCAGCCTGAAGCTGACAAAGGGCTTTGGGTAAAATGTGAAATTGAAAATTTAACTAATTTGGATGGAATGTCAGTACCTAAAAGGATTAAAATTGTCCTGGCTAGGTGTGGTGGCTCACACCTGTAATCACAGCACTTTGGGAGGCCAAGGCAAGAGAATAGCTTGAGCTCAGGAGTTTAAGACCAGCCTTGGCAACATAGTGAGACCCTGTCTTTGAAAAAAATTTACCTGGGTGTCATAGTGGGTGCTTATATTTCCAGTTACTCTGAGGCTGAGGTGGGAGGATCACTTGAGCCAGGAGTTCAAGGCTGCAGTGAGCTGGGATTCCACCACTGCACTCCAGCCTGGCCAACATAGCGAGATCCCATCCCTAAAAAAAAAAAAAAAGATTTATAGGCTCTGGATTGGGATGGGGATGGGTAGGAGGGTGACAGAAATCAGTACCCTTGATCCAGGTGTTGATTTCTTATTGACCTCCTTCTCCTGTCTGCCAACCCCGATCCCTGGCACAGCCCCCTCCTCCATCCTGGCCTTGGGATGCTCCGCCACCCAGGCCAGTGCGCATCCTTTGGCCACCTACATAATGTGTGTGTGTGTGCTCACGCATGCATGCACACACACACACACACACACACACACACACACACACACACACACACCTGGCTTGCCTGGCCAGCCCTTAAGACCGCCAAGGAGCAGATCAAGGCATACAGGGGCCAGCCTGACCATTAGAGGAAATGACCTTCCAGGGAGGCCCCACAGCCTCAGCCTGTACTTGTGGAAAACGACTGGCTCAAGCGGGGCCAATCAGATGTTGTCTCCTGGGAGTGTGGAATTTTGAATGAAGCAACACAGAAATCTTGTTGTCATTAGAGCAGAATCTCATGGATGGCAGTGCTCTAGGACTGCGGTCCCCAACCCCTGGGCTGCAGACCGGTACCAGTCTGTGGCCTGTTAGGAATCAGGCCGCACAGCAGCAGGTGAGTGAAGCTTCATCTGTATTTACAGCTGCTCCCCATTGCTTGCAACACCCCATAAGCTCCACCTCCTGTCACATCAGCAGCATTAGATTCTCACGGGAGCACAAACCCTGCTGTAAGCTGCACATGTGAGGGATCTAGGTTTGGAGCTCCTTATGAGAATCTAATGCCTGATGATCTGATGTGGAGCTGAGGTGATGTTGCTAGCGCTGGGGAGTGGCTGCAAATACAGATTATCGTTAGCAGACAGGTTTGCCTGCACAATAAATGTAATGCACTTGAATCATCCCAAAACCACCCCACCGTCCGTGGAAAAATTATCTTCCACGAAACCAGTGCCAAAAAGTCTGGGGACCACTGCTCTAGGAAGAAAGCCCTGTGATCTGGCTGTGGGGTACTCTGGGTCTTCTGCAACAATTTCTTGGAGTCCCTGAGATACTCCATGACCCTTCTAACATGTCACCTTGACTCTTTCTCCCACCCTCACCTTCACCTCCCAATCCTCCACCCTTTTTTCCTTTAAGTTAACCAGAGCTGGTTTCTATGGCTTGCAGCCAAAGGCCTCTCAACTATTAATAATAAAGGCCATTCAAGGTCAGAGACAGAAGATGCAGTGCAGGGCAGCTGCCAGCAGAGGGGACTGTGGGCTCACTTTGATGGAGCCTTTGGCCCCAAAAGCCGCTGAAGGGAGGATGGGTAGGGGAGACAGGCAGTCAGAGACAGGCTCTTCCTTGTAGTATTTTATCCCAGTAGGTGCAGGGAGGTCCCACAAGGCGGTAGTGAGATGTAAAGTCCAGGACTCTGATCTTATCACAGCTACATCATCCATTTCACTCACTGTGTGACCTTAGGTGAGTCACCTAACCTCTCTGGTTTGCTCATTTAGAAAACTGGGATAAGACTAAAACATCCCTTACAAGATAGTTGTGAAGATTAAATGCAATAATGTATCTTAAGTGCTTACAACATTGTAAGCATACACTGTTAATGCATCTTTGCTGTTATTATTACTCTCATTCCACTGAGCACAGAACCAAAGGGCCAGGCACAGAGCCCCAGCAGAGTGTATAGACATGTGTCAGACCACGGGGCTCTTTCAGGTACCCTGAAATTTGCAGCTCTGAAGGTGGGTAGGTAGGACAGCTGGGTATGTTCCTGGGAAAGTCTGTGATAATCCTGGGGATAGAAAGTTCTAGAGACCAGAACATGGGGATAGCCCAGGAAATGGAATCCATTCCTGATGCCCAGGATGGAGAGAGCAGGGCCAGGTCATGGCAGGGGGATGTGGGGCATCTTGGGGAGGGCATCCACCTCTGAGCTTTTGTTGCCTCCAGAGATGCCCAGTCTGCCATGATGACCCAATGAAGGTCTGATCAACTCACAGGTGTGGGGGGCCAGACAGGGATCCTTAGGTGCATGTGTTAGAGGTGAAGGGGACATTAAGGAATTGTACCCAACTGGGAGAACCTACTCTTTGTACCTGGTCCTTTGGGTGCCTCAGGACCGAGGCCATGTGTACAGTAGTGGTTGATGTGCTGTGGGCCTGGGAGATCAGCAGTTAAGATCATGGGTCCAGGATGCAAGCAGAGCAGTCTCTGTGCTCAACAGAACACAGCTACATGCTGTCCATTCATGTCCATTGCTGTACACTAATGTCCACTGCTGTCCACTCATGTCCACTGCTGTCCACTCATGTCCACTCATATCCACGGCTGTCCACTGCTGTCCACTCATGTCCACTCATATCCACGGCTGTCCACTGCTGTCCACTCATGTCCACCTATGTCCACTGCTCTCCACTGATGTCCACACATGTCCACACATGTCCACTAATGCCCACCTCTGTCCCCTGCTGTCCACTACTGTCTACTCGTGTCCACTGCTATCCACTACTATCCACTGCTGTCCACTTGTGCCCCTAATGTCCACTACTGTCCACTAATGTCCACTACTGTCCAGCCGTGTTCACTCATGTCCACTACTATCCACTCGTGTCCACTCCAGTTCACTGCTGTCCATTCGTGTCCACTACTGTTCACTACTGTCCACTCATGTCCACTGCTGTCCACTCATGTACACTGCTATCCACGATGTCCACTCATGTCCCCCATGTCCACTGCTCTCCACTGATGTCCATACATGTCCACATATGTCCACTCATGTCCACTAATGCCCACCTCTGTCCCCTGCTGTCCACTACTGTCCACTTGTGTCCATTGCTGTCCACTACTGTCCACTGCTGTCCACTCGTGCCCCCTACTTCCACTAATGTCCACTAATGTCCACCCATGTTCACTCATGTCCACTATTGTCCACTCGTGTCCACTTGTATCCACTCGTGTCCACTGCTGTCCACTCGTGTCCACTACTGTTCACTACTGTCCACTCGTGTCCACTAATGTCCACTACTGTCTGTTACAGTCCACTACCGTCCACTCGTGTCCACTACTGTTCACTCGTGTCTGCTACTGTCCACTACTGTCCACCTGTGTCCACTACTGTCCACTCTTGTCCACTAAGGTCCACTATTGTCCACTAATGTCCACCCAAGTCTACTAATGTCCACTCATGTCCACTACTGTCCACTGGAGTCCACTCATGTCCACTACTGGCCACTGCTGTCCACCACTGTCCACTCGTATCCACCCATGTACTACACCCATGTCCACTCATGTCCACTCATGTCCACTACTGTCCACTTGAGTCCACTCATGTCCACTATTGGCCACTGCTGTCCACCGCTGTCCACTCGTGTCCACTCATGTCCACCCATGTCCACCACTGTCCACTGCTATCCTCTGCTGTCCACTCGTGTCCACTACTGGCCACTGCTTTCCACTACTGTCTACTCGTGTCCACTAATGTCCAATACTGTCCACTGATGTCCACTCATGTCCACTACCATCCACTCGTGTCCACTCCTGTTCACTAATGTCCATTACTGTCCACTCACGTCCACTAATGTCTGCTAATGTCAACCCACATCCACTAATGTTCACTACTGTCCACTATTATGTCCACTGCTATCCACTCATGTCCACTAATGTCCACTCATGTCCACACGTGTCCACAACTTTCCACTACTGTCCACTCCTGTCCACTCATGTCCACTACTGTCCACTCGAGTCCACTAATGTCCGCTCATGTCCACTAATGCCTACCTCTGTCCCCTGCTGTCCACTACTGTCCACTTGTGTCCACTGCTGTCCACTGATGTCCACTACTGTCCACTGCTGTCCACTCCTGCCCTTACTGTCCACTACTGTCCACTACTGTCCAGCCATGTTCACTCATGTCCACTACTATCCACTCGTGTCCACTGTGTCCACTCATGTCCACTAATGTCCACTGCTGTCCACTCATGTCCATTGCTGTCCACTCATGTCCACTCATATCCACAGCTGTCCACTCATGTCCACTCATGTTCACTTATGTCCACTGCTCTCCACTGATGTCCACACATGTCCACTGTTGTCCACTGATGTCCACACATGTCCACATATGTCCATTCGTGCCCACTGCTGTGCCCTGCTGTCCACTACTGTCCACTCGTGTCCACTAATGTTCACTACTATCCACTACTGTGCACTTGTGTCCACTGCTGTCCACTCATGTCCACTAATGTCCACTCGTGTACACTGCTGTCCACTACTGTCCACTCGTGTCCACTGCTGACCTCTGCTTTCTACTTGTGTCCATTCATATCCACTACTGTCCACTCGTGTCCACTCATGTCCATTACTGTCCACTACTGTCCACTCATGTCCACTGCTGTCCACTACTGTCCAGTCATGTCCACTCGTGTCCCCTACTGTCCACTACTGTCCACTCGTGTCCACCCACATCCACTCATCCACCAGTGTCCACTAATGTCCACTCATGCCCACTCTTGTCCACTAATGTCTACCCACATCCACTCATGTCCACTAATGTTTACTTATGTCCATCTTTATAATCTTATTAGTGATTTATGTTTAATATTTTATCTTTAAAACACTTCAGTTTTTATATATTATTCTGGTAACTTATGGCTAAGCTCACAACCATGAGTTACCTTTAGGATAAATTCTAGAAGGGGAAAACGGATGGATCAAAGGGCACAAACTGTTTAAGAAATTTTCATCAAATTTTTGAACCTAAAATATACTCTCATGGAATAAAATTCAAAAAGTAAAAGAGGGTACACAGTGAGGTTTCTCTCCACTCCCCCCACATCCCCTCCCACAAGTCCTCCAGCCATGCATTTTCCTCCCCAAGAGTAACTAATATTACCAGTTAGCAGTATCTTTAAAGCTATTGACATAAGTCATCTTACCAAACTGCTTTGCAGAAAAGGTGCAGTGTAAGAGAGGGCCTGTCTCACAACAGCTGTGCTACAGTTTAGTATTTTTAATTTGATTAATATTGTCTACATTTAAATTTTGATAAAATTTTTAAAATTTAATTTCACTTTTTTCTTTTTTTAGTTATAAAAGCAATTCAGGTTCATTGTAATAAATTCAAACTATAAAGGAGACTATGGAATAAAAAGTAAAAGTCCTCCCCTCCCATCCCTCTCCAATCCTGCTGCCTTCCTCAAGGGCACCTTTAGTTAAGTTTGGAGTCTTTCCTTTACTTCCTTCCAGACCATTTCTTTTATTTGCAAACACGGGGGCGCGCGCGTGCGCGCACGCACACACACACACACACACACACCACGAGCTTGCTCCTAATTCATTTAAATATTCCTCTATAAATATTTATCATTATCTTTCAAATTTTATTGCTAGAAACTTCGCTTTAGGAAACATGTACATATACTCAACCTCTTCTGTAGGGTAGGTTCCTAATACTGCTCTCTACCAATTAACACTCCCACTGCAGTATATAAAATTGGTTATTTCCCACACCTTGGCCCAAACTGGGTACCGTCTACCTCTGAAATTTGCTAATTTGATGAAAAATTATATCTTGTTGGTTTGGCCGGGCGCGGTGGCTCACGCCTGTAATCCTAGTCCTCTGGGAGGCTGAGGCGGGTGGATTGCTCGAGGTCAGCAGTTCGAGACCAGCCTGAGCGAGACCCTGTCTCTACTAAAAATGGAAATAATTTATCTGGACAACTAAAAATATATATAGAAAAAATTAGCCGGGCATGGTGGCGCATGCCTGGCTACTCAGGAGGCTGAAGCAGGAGGATCGCTTGAGCCCAGGAGTTTGAGGTTGCTGTGAGCTAGGCTGACGCCACAGCACTCACTCTAGCCCGGGCAACAAAGCGAGACTCTGTCTCAAAATAAAATAAAATAATTATATCTTGTTATTGATTTAATTTATATTCCCTGATTATTACTGAGGTTAATTATCTTTTCATATGATTTTTGACCTCTACTATTTATGAGGTCATTAAATATGAAATGTCCAATTTTGAATCAAAAGTGTAGTTTGTTATATCTCAAACAAGAACCAGTACAATTAATCAAAGTATGTGCCCAAACTATTGACACAGTGTTGCCATCTTAATGGTATCTTGTTTATGCCAATAGCGAAGAAGCCTGGAGAACGAGTGGCGATGAAATTGTGAAAGGTGTTTTCCACAGCTTGTTGAGAATTAAATATTTTTCCTTGTAAGAAGTGGTCCAAAGCCTGGAAGAAGTGGTAGTCAGTTGGTGCAAGGTCTGGTGAATACAGTGGATGACAGAGAGTTTCCAAGTCCAGCTGCTGTAGTTTGAGCAGCATTGTTTGTGTGACATGTGATTGAGTGTTGTGTTGCCAGAGGATTGGCCTGTCTCTATTGACCAATCTCAGCTTTTTAATTGCAAGCATCCTCATCATTTCGTCCAACTGGTTGCAGTAGACATCTGCCGTAATTGATCAGGTATCATGAAGCTATAGTGGATAATACCAGCGCTGGACCACCAAACAGACACCATTAGTTTTTATGATGAATATTTGGTTTTGGACTGTATTTCAGCACTTCATCTTTATCCAACCATTGTGCCACATGCTTGCGATTGTCAAAAGGAATCCGTTTTTCATCACACATAACAATATGGTGTAGAAATGGTTTGTCTTTATGTTGTGACAGCAAAGAAAGGCAAGCTTCGAGATGATTTCTCTTCAAAATGCTCATTTAATTCACTTGGTACCCATCTATCCAGCTTCTTTACCTTGCTGATTTGTTTCAAACGTCCAATATTGTTGGAATAGTGACATCAAACCTTGCTGCTAATTCAGGTTGAGATGGATTCACTTCCACTACAGCTTTCAGCTCATCATTATCCACCTTGGTCTGAAGTTGCCCACGTAGCTCATTTTCAAGATTAAACTCACCAGAAGAGAACTTCTTAAACCATTGACGTACTGTGTGTTCATTAGCCACATCCTTCCCAAACACTTCATTAATATTTCGACCTGTCTGTGCTGCATTTGTTCCATGACGGAACTCATGTTTGAAAATACATGAATTTTTGACTTATCCATGGTTTCACAAAAACTGTTCTAAAAAAATATGAAAGGTGATCACAAACCAAAACGTGCATTTGAAAGAATGAGGATTTGCCTTCACAATAAAAATAAACAAGAAGTGTTAAAATGAAATGTCAGTGATATCAACTCTCAAACTTAGTACTTACAAAAATCAGACATTTCATACCTAATAACCTAAATATTTGTCACTGCTCATTTTATGCCCTTGGATCAGCTTTCAGTTGGGTTATCCTTTTCTTATTAATCTGCAGTGTATCCTTATATGTTACAGAAAAATCTTTTAACCATCATAGTTTCTCAGTCTGTGTCTTTTAGCTTTATTTAGGATTTTGTTTTTGTATACAGAATTTTTTTATTTCATATAGTAAAGTTTAATGATCTGTCATCCATGTCTACATTTCCTTCAGGTATTTTTACAGTTGTATTTCGAGTGTCCAGGTCTTTTCTCAAGCTGGAATTTATTTTGATATATATTGTGAGGTAGGTATCCAACTTTACTTTTTCTCCTTCTTTTGTCTTAAAAATCTATTTCTAAATGGGTTGAAATCATTTTTGTATAACTTAGGTGAAAATAGAAAATGGAAATTTCCCAGGAGAGGATTGTTGAGAGTTGTATAGGGCCATGGTAGGTGAGTGGTAATTTCTCTTTGACAATGTTGCCCACTCCAATTATTTTGGCCATGCCCTGGTGCCAGGATTATGGTTGCTAGATCATTGAAATCTATGACTGCATTTTTTGTTGAGGGCTGTGATTTATTTCCAGGGAAACTGGAGGCCAAAGGAGAAGTCAAAGTAGGGTAATTGATGAGCTTGGGGGAGACCTGTAGGGGCGTGGTGTGAGGAGCATTGGATGGGAAAGAAAGGGCCCCCAGAATAAAATATATGTGAAAAAGATGAGGACACAAGGTTTGGCTCTGTAATGGAAATGTTTTTCCTGCTTAAAAAGAACAAACAAAATGCTGCTATGATTTGAATTCTGAAAGGAGAATTTGCTGGTGGGGAGAGAACTCCATCTAGACAACCCAATACTGCCCGCCCTCCACCATCCCATAGTGGCAGGCATTGTGCTAAACAGGGCTGCTAAGCAGCTATGCCACCATGAAGATTGGGACAATTGATAAAATATTGAGATGATAAGGTACTAGTTGGCAACTGATAAATAGTAACTGCAATAAATAGTAAAGTTAATTCTTTATAAATATAAGTTACAATGTAAACTCATTACGATACATTCATGAACATTGATAAATGGGCCTCCTAAAATAGCGACTTCTCAGAAACATTAGCAGCACGATCTGCTTCGCCCACATGGCAGCAGACAGCACGCAGTACATTGCTCATTCTTTGTGAGGCACTCTGTGATTTAGAGGAATCGTGTTTATTTTTATCCTCAAATTAGTCACTTGTTACTGCTTCTAAATAGTGAGGCTTTACTTTGGTTTTATTGTTGGTGCATTACAATACTTGCAGGGTTTTGCTTTCTTAAGAGATCCAGAACTTACAGAAAAAATTTAAAGATGAACACCCAGGATGAAGAGACAATAGTGTTTGGACAAGTGTTCCTTTTAAATATCAGAAATAAAAATCTTCTGAATCTGGGGGATAAGATTTTAAAGATGTCAGTAAGAATAATTAATACTAATACCATGTAAAAATCAACAGCCTGGAAAAGGCTTTGGTGCTATAGAGAATCCGTTCAAAATAAACCAAATTAACTTCCACTTCTAGAATAAAATGCAGATTTATTACTTAAAGAAAATTATGAGTAGATTATAATTGCTAATGAAGTAAATGTGGGTCAAAAGGTGCCCCAAACATAATTAAAAGTTGAAAGTGCTCAACTTGTGTGGCACTTAAACTATTCAGAATGGCAATTATGTTCTATTAAAGCTCATGGTTTGTATCCGTCAAAGTTGGCTCAGACAAACACTATGAATAACATAGAAAAAGGAATTTATTATAGGGATGAAAGCTTGTGGGATTGTGGGGATTCATTCAAGACATGGCAGAGGTGGCTTATCTCTGCTCCGCAACGTCTGGGGCCTCAGCTGGGAAAATTTGACAGCTGAGGGCTAAAATCATACAGGGACACCACACACATCATCAGGTGCTTGATGCTGACTGTGGGTGGGGACGCCAGCTGGGGCTGTCGAGGTATGGAGTGCAAGTGAGATCTGGCCAAGGGACGGTGAGTGGAAGAAATGTTTATCTCTTCTAGGCCTGGCCCAAACAAACCTCCCATGCGTGATGCTTTCCTTTCTCCATCTTTCAGCTGAATAGGAAGGGCCTCAGGACCTATAGACAGGCAAAACCCTAAGGTGGAAGAAGTCTGGGTCTCTCAATGATTGTGTAGACTTAAGTCCTCACCAACCTACCTCAGACTGTGACATCAGTGAGAAACAATTTTCTATTAAGTTAAGCCATTTACATTTTGGAGTCATTTGCTACAGTAGCTAATGTGAATTATCCTAAGAACCATTTATTACAGTAATTAATATTACCTGGTTATTTATTGAAATCACAAATGCCCAGAGACTTTTACCTGGTCTGCAGTCTAGAGCTCCACACATCCATGGTGATTCTTCTCACCATGATAATTGTCACATAAGCCCTTTTTATAGTCACAATATCAAGGGCTGGTCTTGTAGCTCCTATTACTTAAAATGTGTTTAATGGAATATTGACTGTCTCACTTGTCTTTTTCTGACAAATGGTCACAACTCATGACATCATTTTATTGACATTTTGTTAGGGAATAAAAAAAGAGAAACTCCATTGTCTTTCTATCACCAAATTTACAAGCCACTCACATTTGGAGCCATGCCTCCTGCCCGATGATAATGGAGAAGTGTTCGTCTCCTGCCTAAAAGCCATTCCTTCTGCCCTTGATCTCAAGTTCTCCCTGCTCAAAGACTTCATTCCTGTTATGTTCTTTCTTCTCCGTCATTCATCTTTTTCTATCAAATCATTCCTATCAGCACATACACAGGCTCTGGTATCTCTCATCTTGCAAAACAAAACAAAACAAAACAAAATCTTTACCCTATGCCCCACCAAGCTGTCAACCCACTTCTCTGCTTCCCTCACAGCAGAACTTCTGGAATGAGTCGTCATACTTGCTGTCTCAATTTCCTCACTTCCCATTCACCTTTCATCCCTACTCTAGTTTGGCTTCTGTCCCCAGCACTCCACTAAAATGGTTGTCCAGGTTACAAATGTCCTCCATTTTACCAAATCCAATAGAAATTTTAGATTCTTGTTCCCCTTAATGCCCTCAACAGCATTCGATGCAGTTGAACAAACTCCCTTGAAATACTTTCCTCATTTGGTTTCTATAACACATCTTTCCTGTGACACTGTGGCCCCTTTTGCAGGCTTTTCAGTTGGATATATAATAGGCATCTCCAATCAAACAAGTCCCAATTAGAACCCTTCATTAACCCCTCCAAATCTGTGCCTTCCACAGAAACCCACATGTAAATACATGAGACCACCATCCACCCAGTGGCTCAGGCCAGTCACCTGAGAATCTTTCTTTTTTTCTCTCTATTTCTTTCTCTTTATTTATATATTTTTATTTCAGCATATAATGGTGGTATTGCCCTTGTCTCACCTGAGTCAGAGCTTCAAGCATGTCCATCCCCCACATGGTGCTCCTTTCACCTATTAGGTGTGTGTATACCCATCCCCTCCTCCCCCCTCCCATCTGCCCAATACCTGATGAATGTTATTACTATATGTGCACATAAGTGTTGATCAGTTAAAACCAATTTGATGGTGAGTACATGTGGTGCTTGTTTTTCCATTCTTGGGATACTTCACTTAGTAAAATGGGCTCCAGCTCTATCCAAGATAATACAAGAGGTGCTATATCACCATTGTTTTCGTGGTATACATATACCACATTTTATTGATCCACTCATGTATTGATGGGCACTTGTGTTGTTTCCACATCTTTGCAAATGTGAACTGTGCTGCCATAAACATTCTAGTGCAGATGTTTTTTTTATAGAATGTCTTTTGTTCTTTTGGGTAGATGCCTACTAATGGCATTCTTTCTTTCTTCTTTCCTTCCTTCCTTCCTTCCTTTTCTTTTCTTTTCTTTTCTTTTTTTTTTTTTTTTTGAGACAGGATCTTGCTCTGTTGCCCAGGCTGGAGTGCAGTGGCACGATCATAGCTCACTGCAACCTTGAACTCCTGGGCTCAAATAATCCTCCTTCTTCAGCCTCCTGAATAGCTGGGACTACCAGCATAAGCCACTGCACCTGGCCGAGAATCATTCTTTTTCTCCTCCTTCTCACACTCCCAAACTCTAAACAATTAGAAAATCCTATTACGTCTGGCTTCAAATAATACATATAGAATCAATCAACTCCTCTCCATCTCTGCTTTCACTTCTCTAGTTCCAATCACCATCACTTCCTGCCTAGATAACTATAATAGCCTTGTAATTGGTCTGCCTTCTTCCACTCTTATTTCTATATAGTCTATTCCCCACACAGAAACCAGAGTGACCTTTCAAAAGAAAAAAAACTGTTCTTTCAGTTCCCCAAACACACTAAGTTCTTTCCTGCCTCAGGGCCTTTGCCCTTGTGGATTTCTTTCACAGAACAGCCTTCTCCCTGTTTGGTGTGTGGATGACTATTTCTTATCCTTCTAGTCTAGATCTGAATATCACATCCTCAGAGGGTACTTACCACCATGTGAAATTACGTTCTCCTTTCCTACCTGGTCCCAGGAAACAGTTCCTCAAAGATGGGTATTTTTTGACATTGCTTTGGTTGTGTTCTTGGGCTTGAACTCATCGATGAGCTCCTTGCTGACGGAAAATGAGATTCTAGCAATCCATGGCATGCAGTGACTTTCTGATTAATCAAATTATCACCTGTGGTTGATTGTGATGAAGTGCCTATTGAAAGTGCCTTGGGGGGCAAAGTGGCTGTTTCACTTGGTCATTATGGCGGTAGTGATGACCGCCAGGACTATGGTGTGGGATGGATTCTTTTGAATGCACTAAAGTGCTTATAGAAAGAAAATGACAAGTTCAACTGAATATTCAGTTGAGATTATGACCAAATTTGAGGAATAATTAACGTATGTTAGAAATGGATATGAATATCTCCCAAAGATGGATACAATGATTATTGCAACTTTGCATCTCCTCATTTTGGGGAGAGGATTGGACAACTTTGTTTGTAGGAAGGATAGTTGCATCTTGCTAGGAAGAAAGAGTTGTTTTTATTGTCTTATGGAAGTTTGCCTATGTGAAGGAAGGTGTGAAAATATGTGCACATGGCTGTTGAGTGGCCAAAGCAATGGACTGTGCCAGTGACTAAGCTATTGCCTGTTGCTTCAACACACTCTTCTATACTCTGCATTGTGATGCTGGGGTAGGGATTTTGTAAACCGTATTTCTACTTTGCCAAAAGCAGGCTCCCTGCCGATGCATGGTATGAGAGGGAGACTGCAGGACTGAGAGAAGAAGGAGGAACTTGTTTCTCTCCTTGGGCTTCCTGAACTTGTGAGCGTCACCCAGCAACACTTCCTTACCTGAGCCACAGCAGTTCCTTCTTGTGGAGGTTGCTGAATCCAGTTTGCAGTTTTCCCAACACTTGCAGACCAGCCTGATGGTGCTTCATTCAGAAACTCTAGCAATGGCTGAGTGACAGCCCCTTCCTCAGAGATCTGAATTTCAGCTCTACAGGGCCCCTCAGCTAAGCTTGAGTTTTAATAGTTTAAATACTTTCTTTTTGTTCTCTAGCCCAAGGAGTGGTAGTTGCTTCCTGTAATTGCTGCCTCCGAGATACTTTAAACCCTTTTCAGTTAAACAGTTAATAATTTTACACCTACATAACAATCCTTGATATTAGATTTTTCTCTCCTCAAATAACTGGTGTGGTTTTCAACTCCTGATTAGACCCTTCCTGATATAATACACAGACCTTAGTCCCCTCTGAATGGAGAGTTGTGTCTGGCATAATAGGCACTAAATAGAATATTTGCTGAATTAATAGCAATAACATTTATTGAGCTCTCACCACCTCAGGCTTTGTTCTACATGTGTCATTTCATTTCATCATCAAAATAATCTTATGAGATAAGAACTATTTTCCCTAATAAAAGAAAAAAATAAATGCCGATATGTGGTGAGTATTAAGCTGAGTGCACCGCCAGATAAGGCAAGGGAAACCTGACCTGATACAGAGGTTAGGCCATGCAGGATGAGGCCCACAGATTAAATGTTAAAGAATGACTCAGGACAATTAACTAAAGCATTGAGGGCTTACTCTTAGGTAGGTAATACACAAGGGAGAACAGTCCCCACAAAGACTGATGCCCAGTCCAAAGACAAGGGTGGGCTTACAAGGGCAAAAGCCACACAGCTTCATAAGGGAATGCAATCAACTGGTTTAGACAAGTCTTTAGCTTGTCCTCTCAGTGTTGCTTGCCTGTAATGGAGCTGAGCTCCAATTCCATTTTTGGTTTTTTGAACTTTATTGACCCAATCAGTCTATTAAGTTGAGTCCAAATAGAAAGTTGGAGCACAGACCACAAACACAGCAAGTTCCTCATCAGGCTGGGTTTTTTGTTTTGTTTTTGCTGATTCTGGTCAGTTCTCTAAGAGGCAGTTGCTTTGGATCCTGGGACCCTGACTGATTGTTTTCTTGCATTTTATCACCCATCCAGGCTCAGAGCCATGCAGTGGGTAAGTCCATCTGCACATGCCCAAGGCTTAGCAAAAATTTCCTTCATCATCTCATTTTTACAGATGGACCTGAGCCACAGAGCAATTAAATAAACTTCCCTTGGTCACACAGTTGGGAAGTAATAGAGCCAGACTTCGGTAGGTATGGCTGGTAATTTATTCTTCATGAGAATCAATTTCCTGATGCCATTCTGCCCTGCAGGCACCCATATGGGCTAAGTCTTCCTGGTCAAGCAGGCTGACTTCTGAGTTAGTGCATTTAATTAATCACTTTGCTCTACTGCTTTTATAGGAAAGAGGGAGAGAAAGAGAGAGAGTTTGCTACTTACAACTTATATGAACTAAGCAAGTTATTTAGCTTCCTTTCCTCGAGTAAAATGCAATAACAATAATAATACATACCTACCTACCTAAAAGGGCAGGCAGTATAATTTATTCTACATATTTTTTTAAATAGCATACCAATTTATGATCTATGACTGCCCCCTAGAGGTCAAATTAAAATACTGACTCCATAAGTATACTAAATATTATAAATAATATAATCCCCGAAAGCTTTTTTTCCTCCTCAAACAGTCCAGCCAAAAAGCCAGTAGAGTCCTCAAAAAAAAACAAGGAAGGGTTGGGCCAGTTGGGTACTGCAGGGCAGAAAGGTGCCAGAGAATCAAGTCCCATGAAAATAAGTTACCACCGGCAGGGCGTGGTGGCTCACCCCTGTAATCCTAGCACTCTGGGAGGCTGAGGTGGGCGGATCATTTGAGCTCAGCAGTTCGAGACCAGCCTGAGCAAGAGTGAGACTGCCGTCTCTACTGAAAATAGAAAGAAATTATATGGACAACTAAAAATATATACAGAAACAAATTAGCTGGGCATGGTGGCACATGCCTGTAGTCCTAGCTATTTGGGAGGCTGAGGCAGGAGGATTGCTTGAGCCCAGGAGTTTGAGGTTGCTGTGAGCTAAGCTGATGCCACGGCACTCTAGCCCAGGTGACAGAGTGAGACTGTGTCTCAAAAAAAAAAAAAAATCACAATTCAGCTTTAGACCATTTTCATCATCCCCAAAAGTTTACTTGTGCCCATTTGCAGTCAATTCCTGCTCCCCGCCCCAGCCTCAGGCAACTATTAATCCACTTTCACTGTCTATAGATTTGCCTTTTATGGAAATTTTACAAAAATTAAATCATACAGTATGTGGTCTTTTGTGATTAGTATCTTTCATTTACCTTCGTGTTTTTGAAGTTCACCCATGTTGTAGCATCTATCAGTTTGTCCTTTTTAAATTGCTGAATAGCATTCCATTATGTGGATATACTTTGTTTATCCATTCACCACTTGATGCACACTGGATTGTTTTCACTTTTTAGCTATTTATAAAATGGTGCTACCAACATTTCACATGCAAATCTTTGAGTGGACATATATTTTTATTTCTCTTGGGTAGATATCTAGGAGGGGAACTGCTGGGTCATAGTTAAAGTTGAAATTTTAGTAGTTGCCAAACTCTTTTCAAAGCAGTTGCAACATTTTACATTCCCATCAGCAAGGTTTGAGGGTTCTGATTTCTCCACACCCTCTCCAACACTGTTATTGTCCCTCTTTCTGTTTATAGGCATTCTAGTGAATGTGCAGTGATATCTCATTTTGGTTTTAATTTGCATATGTCTAATGACAGAAGATGTTTGCTCATTAGCTCTTTGCCTCCTCCTATCTTCTTTGGTGAAATATCTATTCAAATTATTCTCCTGTTTTTAAATTGGATCATTCATTATTTTGGGATCTTGTTGTTAGGTAACTATAGTTGTTACATCTTCCTAGTATCTTGACCTTTTATTATTATGAAATGTTCCTTTTGTCTGTAGTAATATTTCTTAATCTTAAAACCTATTTTGTCTAATATTAATATAGCCACTTCAGCTCTCTTAGGGTTACTGTTTACATGATATATCTTCTCCCATCCTTTTACTTTCAACCTCCTTGTGTCTTTGAATCTGATATGTGTGTCTGATAGCATGTAATTGAATCTTGCTTTTAAAAACATCTAGTCTGACAGTGTCTGGTTTTTTATTATGTTTGTGTTTAGTCAATTCACATTTAATGTAATTATTGATAGAGCTAGATTTATGTCTGCCATTTTGCTTTGTTTTCTATACTTCTCCTGTCTTGTTTTCCTGTCCCTCCCTGACTGCCTTCTTTTGTGTAAAAAAATATTTTAGCATATAATTTTAATTTATCTATTGATTTTAAACTATATTTTATTGAATTTTTTCACTCATTAATTTTTTTTAAAAAATGTTTAGAGACAGGGTCTCACTCTGTCACTCGGGCTGAAGTACATTGGTGTGATCATAGCTCACTGTAACCTTGAACTCCTGGTCTCAAGTGATCCTCTCACCTCAGCTTCCCAAAGTGCTGAGATAACAGGTGTGAGCCACCATGCTCAGCCAGAGTATCTTGAATCTGTAGATGAATGTTTTTCCTCAAGTTTGGGAAGTTTGGGGCCATTATTTCTTCAAATATTTTTTCTTTCCCTTTGTCTCTCTTTATCTTTCTGGGACGTTCCACTTATCCATACGTAGGTATGTTTCATGATATACCACAGATCTCAGAGGCTCTGATCCTTTTCTTCCATCTTTTTCTCTCTGTTCTTCAGATTAGATCATTCCTCTTCAGCTGTCTTCAAGTTCAGTGATTCTTCTGCCATCTCAAATCTGCTGTTGATTCCATCTAGTGAATTTTTAATTTGTTTTGATATTTTTTTTTTCTTTTAACAAAAATTTTTTTTTGAAACAGAGTATTGCTCTGTCACCTGGGCTAGAGTGCCGTGGCATCAGCCTACCTCACAGCAACCTGTAACTCCTGGGCTCAAGCAATCCTTCTGCCTCAGCCTCCCAAGTAGCTGGGACTACAGGCATGTTGCCACCATGCTCTGCCCATTTTTTCTATGTTTAGTAGAGACAGGGTCTCGCTCTTGCTCAGGCTGGTCTCAAACTCCTGAGCTCAAGCGATCCTCCTGCCTCAGCCTCCTCGAGTGCTGGGATGATAGGTGTGAGCCACCATGCCCAGCCCTATTTTTATAATTTTTGACTCTAGAATTTCCATTTGATTCTTGTCTATCGTTTCTAATTCTTTATTGAGATTTACTATTTGTTGAGTCATTGTCATTAAATTTTTTTCTCTAAATATGGTTACTTATAATTCTTTGAACATATTTATAATAGCTGCTTTGATGTCTTTGTTTGATAAATACAACATGGAGGTCCAGTGAGTGACAATTTTCTACTCATGGCTTTTTTTTTCTGACTATGAGTCACATCTTTCTGTTTCTTTGCATGTCTCACATATTTTTGTTGAAAACTGGGATTTAAAATAATACTCTGTTTCTGATGCTGAATAAAGTGTGAAAAGTAAAAAAAGAAAATAATATAAAAATAAATTTTCAAAATAATACACTGTAGCAACTCTGAATTCTGATTTATTTATTTATTTATTTTACCCAAGGGTTGTTTCTGTTGCTGGTAGTTTTTTGTTTGTTTGTTATGTGTTTTGTCTTTTAGTAACTTGCCTGGATTAAATCTGTAGAATTTGTCTTTCTAGCAGTGTTCTAGAGTTGCATGTCTCAGTTTTGTTTTTTTTTTAATTCTTATTTTTATTTTTCTAGCTTGGCTTCCTAGGGTATGTTAGTGGTAAACCAATGATTAGTCAGAGGTTTTACGTAAGTACCTTGTGCTAGAAAGGCTTCCACTCTCTGCCTATGAATCTGTGTGTGGGTTTCAAAGCGCATTCAAAGTCTGGGCATTTTTCAAGTCTTCCCCAGGTTTTCTTTTTCGATGGGGCTTCCTGGTACTTCCTTGTATTTGGGGACAGTCTCCAAGTCTGCCAGGAATGTGTGCAGAGTTTGAGCCCTCTGGATTTTGCCTGTATACATGTGGTACAGCCTTCCAGGCAGCCAGGGGTGTGGGGAGTGTATCCAGGGCCTCTGCAGTTTTCCCATTTTCAGGATCTCCCTGCTAAATGTCTGGCTTCACTGCCAAGTGGGACTGCAACCTCAGGCCAGCAGAGCTACGGGCTTTCCCAGTTCAGTTCTCACTGAGCTTGGTATTCTTGCTGACAATACTCCTTGCATATGTTTTTTGCCTCTACTGTAAATCAAGTCAGCCCTTTCGAACAGCAGCAAAGCCGCTGGTTTTCATAACTGGCTCTGCCCTGGCAGCACGGATGGAGGGGAAGGGAGAGATATGAGCACCCCAGGCGAGAACACCACAGAGTCCCACTATTCTTAGCTGAAGTTCAGCAGTTTTTCATGAATAAACACTTCTCAATATGCCATGTGCAGTTAGTCAATTTCTAGAGCTCTGAAATGGTTGTTTTTGACAATTCTGTCCAGTTTTATAGTTGTTTTTCATGAGAGAGTTTGTGAACTCTTCATTCCACCACCACCAGAAGTCCTGCCCAATCAACTATGCTTTTTGTTGTGGCAAAATACACACAATATGAAATGTGCCATTCTAACCATTTTAAAGTATACAATTCGGTGTATTTGGTACATTCACAATGTTGTACAACCATCATCATTACCTAGTTCCAGAACATTTTCATCACCCCAAAAGGAAACTCTGTACTCTTTAAGTAGTCACTCCTCATTCTTCCCTAACCCTGGCCGTGGCAACCACTAAACTGCTTTCTAAGGATTTGCCTGTTCTGGACGTTTCTTATAAATGGAATCATACATGATGTGGCCTTTTGTGCCTGGCTTCTTTCCTTTAGTGTAATGATTTCAAGGCTCATCCGTGTTTTAATATGTATTGGTTATTATGTTACTTTATTCCTTTTTATGGACAGAACGATATTCCATTATATGGATATACCACATTTTTTATCCATTCATTTGTTGAAGGACACTTGAGTTGTTTCTACCTTTTGGCTACGGTAAATGGTGCTACTATGACGTTTGTGTACAAGTTGTTGTTTAAACACTAGTTTTCAAGTCTTGTGGGTACCTACCTAATATCTGAAGCACTTGGTCATATGGTAATTCTATGTTTTTAACTTTTTGAGGAAGAGCCAAACTATTTTCCACAAGGGCTGCGCCATTTTACATTCCCACTAGTAACATACAAGGATTCCAATTTCTCCACATCCTTGCCAACACTTGCTACTTATGATTTTTTAGGTTAGCCATTCTAATGGGTGTGAAGTGGTATCTCATTGTGGTTTTTTTTTTTTTCTGAGACAGAGTCTCGCTTTTGTTGCCCAGGCTAGAGTGAGTGCCATGGCGTCAGCCTAGCTCACAGCAACCTCAAACTCCTGGGCTTAAGCGATCCTACTGCCTCAGCCTCCCGAGAAGCTGGGACTACAGGCATGCACCACCATGCCCAGCTAATTTTTTCTATATATATTTTAGTTGGCCAGATAATTTCTTTCTATTTTTAGTAGAGACAGGGTCTCACTCTTGCTCAGGTTGGTCTCGAACTCCTGACCTCGAGCGATCCACCGGCCTCAGCCTCCCAGAGTGCTAGGATTACAGGCGTGAGCCACCACGCCCGGCCTCATTGTGGTTTTGATTTACATTTCCCTAATAACTAATGTTGATCTTGTCATGCACCTATTGGCCACTTGTCTATCCTCTCTGGAGAAATGTTTATTCAAATCTTTTACCCATTTATTAATAGGCTTGTTTGTCTTTTTGTTGTTGAGCTGTAAAAGTTCTTTATATTCTCAATACTAACCTCTTATCAGATATATTTGCAAATGTTTTTGTCCTGTGCGTGATCTTTTCACTCTCTTGATAAGTGTCCTTTGACGTATAACAGCCTTTAATTTTCATGAAGTCTAATTTATCTTTTTTTTTCTTTTCTTGCCTGTGCTTTTGGTGTCTTGTCTAGGAAACCATATCCAAATCCTTAGAACAATTTTAAAGCTTATTATTTTACTGTACATTGTTCGAGTCTGAACTGTTTGCAAATATTTTGTCTTAGAAACCTCATCCAACTTCACTCCAGAAAAAAATATAACTTGGAAAAGAAAAATCACACACAACTATATATGTTTTTCATTTTAAGTCTATTGTTTAAATGCAGAAATCTGTAGTGACACAGTGGTCGGAGACACAAACTGTGTTCAAAGGGAGCTTCAAGGAGCTCAAACCATTCTGAACCAGTAAGAGCTCATGTTCCACATAAGCACATGTAGCTCAGTCCAAGTGTCTTGGGGACAACTGTATAATAAGATTCCCAAATTAACTTTTATATAGATTACAATGTTTATTAAGGATAAATAATAAAACTGTGCCAATTTGAATCATATTCAAGAGCATTCACAGCAACTATTTCAACTTAGAAACAATTGAAAGTTTTTTTCAGGAGGAGTATTTTGTGAATGATATTGTTCAGAGCTGCCTGAGCACAAAAGAATAAAAGGTGACTGACTTTTTAGTTGTTTTATTATTGTTTTAAAATTCTCTCCAGACAATATAGCCCCTTATTGTTTGCACCCAGAATAGACTGCTTCTACTGTCCTGTTCTTACTATGTCATAACTTTTCTTGGAAAAAGTGGTTCTCAGAGTGTGGTCCCCAGGCCAGCAGCCTCTGCATCACCAGGGGACTTGTTAGAAATGAACATTCTTTGCTTCACTCAGGACCCACTGAATCAGTGACTCTGGGAGCGGAGCTCAGCAATCTGTGTTTTAATGAGCCCTCTGGATGGTTCTGATGTGGGCTCAGGTTTTAGGACCACTGTCTCGGAATATGGAACCTGCCAGACCTAGGAAACTGCAGTCTAGGGCACTGGTAAATCCGGTCCCAGGAGATGGTAGTGTAAGGCAGCAGAAGTAAAAGTGGCCACCAGCTCTAGATTCTGGCAGACTTGGACATCTGTCCCTCCTACTGTCAGTGAAGAAAAGTGCCCCTGGCTGGCAGATAGAATGTTTTAGCTTCTGGTCTCTCAAACAGTCTCCATGGTACAAACACTGACTCAGTTAAGAATTAAAGAAAGAGTCTTGGAGACTGTGGTTGCTAAGAATGGTGAGCTTTAATTTGGTTTGTTCTTTTCTTTGGGGATCCCGTTGCTGTGAGGCACATAGCACCTGTGCCACCACACTTGTGTTCACTGCTTCTCCTTGAGCTGTTTCTCCGTACAAACACACCGCCTCCAGTGCTGGCAGCCCACGGCCTGTAATTCAGCCTCTGCAGGGAGCCCAGCACCCAATGTGCTAAGAATAGAATTTTCCATCTCAACTTTATTTGAAAGACTTTCCTTCTCTGCTTCATTCATCAGATACTAAAACTCTACTAAATGTCAAGGAATTATGCAGTGGGCTGGGGTTACAGCAGTAAACAAACCGACCTGGTCCCTGCTTTCAAAGTGCTCTTTCTCTAGAAGGAGAGAAGGGGATTTAAAAAATAAATACAGATACAAATTGGGCTAAGCATGATTATAATGTCTAACTGCTCCCTTCAGAAATACAGGGAGAAAATGATGCTTCCCACTCTCCCACTCATTTCACCTACCTAAAGCTCTCTAAAGATGAGCTTTCTAAAACTTAATGCCGTGTGGAAAGATATGAATCCTTTCTATCACCTTCAGGGACCTGCATTTGGGCTTGAGCTCATCACTGGCATCACATGCTAACGTTCTAGAGCATTCAATGAGAGAAGGAGTATGGTATATAATAACTGTTGTGACATTTATACCCTTTGGCCCTGTCACTTCTGGAAATCCCTCCAAGGGGGATAATGTAGTCTTTTGAAAAAAGGCTGTATCGCTACAGATAGTTACTGCAGCTTTATACATTCAATAAACAAACTGACTACTCAGTTATTTTGCTAGTGTGAGTACATTGTTTGATCTCACTGGGTGTCATGGGGTAAAATGGGGTAATAAATTCTATCTCAAAAAGTTTGTGAGGACTAAACATCTGCGAAAATATCTCCCTGGCACTGAGCCTGACAGAGATTATTCTATATGGGTTCATATCACTTTCTCTTTCTAATTATGTTGTGTTTTATTATGTATTAATATATGAATATATAAAAGAATCTGTATAGTTTTTATATCGCTACCACTCCCCTCACAATGGACGGAATTTGGTCAGGCACTGTTGCCTCTTCTCCCCTTTCTTGGCATTCTGAATGGTAGCATGCAGGTGTTGAATGGTTGGACTGTTCTAACTTTGACCACCGTCAAGCGTCATCCTTTCCTCAGTGCTAACCCGCTGCCTCTCCTGGTTCCCAGCCCCCGCTCCCCCGCCCCCCCCCCCCGGCCTGTGGTCCATGTGCAAGGGCAGGAGCCTCTGATCAACTCCATGCTGGCCGCAGCATCCCCCCAAGAACAGAAGCAGGTGCTTGATAATGAATGACCCCGTGCTTGAAGAAGAAGATGGGGCCAGAACCTGGTGCCAGTCTGAACACCAGTGACTATTCTTCACTGGGGTTCAATTTGGTTTTTTATTAACTATCCTCCCCAGCAGAGAACGTTTGTTCCTGCTCATCCAAACAATGCATTTAAACCTGGCAGGAAAGATTAGAGGAAAAGATGCACAGGGCAAGGTGAGGGTTGAGGGGGGATGAAGAGCTTCCATGCCCTCTCCAGGCATGCCATCCTCCAAGTACATCAATGTGTTCACCAACCTGTCAACTCCCCGAACTCTGTTTAGAGTTTCTATATGGGGTTTTCATTACCTGGGGACCATTGCTTAAATAATTGGCCATTGGTAATTGAACCCAATTTCCAGTCAGTCCCCCTTCCCTCCCCAGAGGTCAGGGGTGGGGCTGAAAGTTCCAACCCTATATTCATGTGGTTTCTCTAGTGACCAGCTCCCAGCCTAAAGCTATCTAAGGGTGCCACCATGAGTCCCCCCCCCTTAGCATAAACTCAGATATGGTCAAAATGGGCTTATTATGAATAACAAAAGACACCCATAGCACTCAGGAAATTCCAAGTGTTTTAGGAGCTCTGTACCAAGAACTGGGACAAAGACCAAGGCTATATTTTTTATTATACCACACCCAAATAAAGGACATCTGTTTAGATTTTTCTCAAGAGTAACCTTGTTGGTTTGGAACGGTGATGGGCGCATGGTACACAGAGTTCTCCTAATCAGATCCCAGAGCCTCATTTCTATGGGCATCATCTCCCCAGTTTGGCCTAAGGTTAGTAAGGTTGGCTGCATGCGTATACAGCCACTGCTTAGCTCTGGGAACACAATGGGTACAGGTCTTGGTGTCAAAGATCTTGATCTAGTAAGAAAGAGAGAGACATGCCTGACTACAGTTATAGGTGTGTTCCAATTGACTTCTAGACTTGGGGGCCATAGACTGTGTTGATAGGGGATTTAGATGAATGAACCTTAACTAGGACGTTTGAGAAGGAATGGTGGGTGCCTCCCAATGGAAAAAGGAGAAAGAACCCAATGAGCAAAGGCAGAGGCAAAGAAAAAGAGCCGTGGTAAGTAGGTGAGGAGCTGGCATGGAGCTCAGGTTGACTTTGGGTAGGCATGGCCCCCTTGTCAAGGGCCTTGTTATCAGCAGCAGTGATTTAAGCAGGGAGCTCTAGAGAGTTTAGGCTTCATTTAAAGGAAGATCACTCTGGACAAGCTGGAGGGTGGATTGGAAGGAGAGTCACGATCAAGTATTCCCTAGTCTACTGCTTAAACTCCTGGTCTCGAGGGTTCCATCCAATCCATTCTGGGCCTAGTGGTCAGTGCACTATTTTATTATTGTTATTATTATTTTTTTTTTTTAGAGATGAGATCTCTCTATGTTGCCCAGGCTGGACTCCATCTCCTAGGCTCAAGCAATCCTCCCACTTCTGCCTCCCCAGTAGCTGGGACTACAGGTGTGAGCCACTGAGCCTGGCTCAGAGCACTATTTGAAAACATAAATGTGACCATGTAACTTCCCTGTTACAACTTCTTCAGTAGCTCCTCAAGGCCCCCAAATCTTCACATGGCCTACAGTGCCCTGTATGGTGTGACCCCCTGCTCACGCTTCCCGCCTGAATTCATGCCCTCCTCCCCACCCCCCATGCTCTGGCCTCTCATTTCCTTGAGTGTGCAAAAGCTGTCTCCCCTCCCTGAAATCTTTTCCCGCTTCCTCCTTTCGCTGGCTCCTTTTCCCTCAGGTTTCACCTTCAACGTCCCTCCGGGAGGTCTTAACCCCCCACTCTATCTAAAACAGATGGCTCCATTACTTTCTACACTTATGTCAATCTGTGATTTATGTATTAGTCCAAGAGTTGGCAAACTTTTTTCCTAAAGGGCCAAGGGCCAGATGGTACATATCGTAGGCTTTGCTGGCCACAGAGCTCCTGCCCTCGAAGCAGGAAAGCAGCCGCTGACAACACTTAAAGAATGAGCATAGCTGTGTTCCAATACAATTTTTTCTGTGGACACTGAAAATTCAACTTCATATAATTTTCACGTGTCACAAAATAATCTGTTGATTGTTTTTTCAATTATTTCAAAATGGAAAAACCATTTTTCACATTCCGGATGGTCCAAAAACCGGCGAGCTGGGCGGCCCGCAGACCTTAGATTATTTGCAGTTTACCATTTGCCGATAACACCCTGGTTTATTTGGCCACGGTTTGCTCCCCACAACACGGCGAGCACTGGGCGCGCTGGGATAACGCCCCTCGGTCCAGCACCGCGCCCCTCGCCCGGCGCTGGACGCTCCCTGCAGCGGGACGCGGGTCTACGCAGCAGGGCTGGGCGGGGCCTGCGAGCGCGGTGCTGTGAAGGCCGGGCGAGGCCCGGGGGGCGGGGATACGGGGATGGGCGGGCCGAGCGCCGGCTTCCGGCGGAAGAGCGCCGGAGCAAGATGGCGACTACCAAGCGAGTGCTGTACGTGGGTGAGCAGGCGCGGGCGCTAGGCGGAGTCTGGGCGAACCGAGTCTCCGAGTGGGTCGCTGCGGGGACCGGGAAGGCGGCGAGTAGCTGTCAAGGCCGAGTCTTGGGGCTGTATCACTTTGCCACAAGCCCAAGACGTAAAGATCATTCCGGCTTCCTTCCTAGCCCGCTAACCTTCAATAGGGTCTGGAGGAGTGGTAGAGCAATATTAGGGCCTTCCACATCCTCGCTCCCATTCATTTTATAGACATTCACTGCAGCGACGGCTCAGCCCCAGTCCCTGCCCTAAAAGGAGGAGTTCCCAGACTAGCCAGAAAAAAGTGGGAATAACCTCATTAGCACACTTTGATAAGCGCTGTGGTGGGAGTGGGCGATGATAACATGGGCCTGGGTGCGGGGAGAAGTGACCCATCCATCGGGAGAGGTGAGGGCAAACTTTCCGGATACTGTGACGCTGGAGCTGATGAGCAAGAGTTAGCTGGAGCGGAAGCCCAAAGGTGTGAAATGGCCTGACACTTGGGGGCAAGTGGCTCATTTTTCGGGAAACCCAGGGAATTGGGGAAGCAAAGTGAAAAAAGCTGGAAAATGTTAGCTCCAGGTGTAGAAACTGTTACTAAGTTTGCACTTTATCCTGAAGGCAGTGGGAAATCTTTGAAGGAATTTAAGCGGAGAAGTGATGAGTTCAAAAATCAGCACTTTGCCAATGTCATTCTAGTTGGCTTCGTGGAATTGATAGAGGGAATGAAGGCAGCGAGGCCACTTATGAACCTATTGCAGTAATCCTGGGGAAAGATGAGGGCTGAAAGATGGGTGAAGAGAAGTGTGTGTTTCATGAGTGGGCAGTCGATGAGAGAGGGGAGAATGTGTACCCAAAGAACTGGATTGAAGTATCCTTTCCCTTCCCTTGGCTAACATGCTAACCAGGCTGCAGGGAATTCTGCAAGAGTATGGAGGACAATAGCTCAGAAGGCCTTTGTCTTATTTGCAGGTGGGCTGGCAGAGGAGGTGGATGACAAAGTTCTTCATGCTGCTTTTATTCCTTTTGGAGACATCACAGATATTCAAATTCCTTTGGATTATGAAACAGGTGAGTTCTTTTGATATCTCTCATGTTTAGAATCCTCCTTCTAGGAAAAGAACTTAAAAAAAATTAAAGTCACATCACAATTCTAAATATGGTTAGTATGCAGTATAAGACAGTTCATGCAGGTGCCTGGTCAGCATGACGGTGATCTTGATGCAAAAGAAATGTTCTGAGGCCATGTGGTTGTCAGCTGTAAATATTTTGCAGAGTCTCTCCATCTCTTGGGTTTGAGATAAGAAATTTTTCAATAGACCAATAGGAAGATGGATTTTGAACTACATCGACACCTGTTTTTTCAAGCTACCTGCTGAGTACTTTATCCCACCAGCTCCCTTCTTAACAGCTGTGCTATTAAATGAGGCAGCAGGAAAGCCTGGCCCCACAGTGGGGGCCTTGGCCTCTTCACAGCTGGATGGGTTTTCCTTTAATTCTTATTACAGTTATAGCTCAGTATTCTATTTTAGCTTTGTTGTCATTTTTAAGATTGTCGTTTTAGGCCCAGCTCTATCATCAGCCTTGCATATGATTGTTAGCAAAGTCTTTGAACTCACTGGGCCTAAGGAATTTTTATTTGCAGAACCAATGAGGTTATATTGGCTTTCTAAGGGCCCTTCTAGGCTCCAAGTTCTATAATTAACACTGTTGTGCTTGGCCTTTCCAGTTAGATCAGCATTTTCCTGAGGTTAAAGACTGAGTATCCTTCAGGCTTTAGGATTCGTGCTTTATGAATGATTGATTCACAAAATGGATATTTTGTGAATAATTGCTAGGTTAAATGACTTCATTTTTCTAGTTGCCTTGCCAGGTTAATGTTTAAAGTTTAAGTGTGGCTTTGGTAGAAGAATTGAATGCTTATTTTAAAGATTAAAAATATAGTTCATTATTTAGCTATGTCCACTAAAAAACAATTTATTGCTTAAAATCTTTTTTAAGAAGAATCAAAGAATGAGATTCCTTCTTCCTAAACAGTAATTGGGTGGAATTTCTGGTGTCTGGATATGGCATGTAACTGATTACACTTTCTTTGTTACCGTCGTGTTTCTTCCCATTGCACCACATGGTAATTACTTTCTTTTTTCCTTTTTGCAGAAAAGCACCGAGGATTTGCTTTTGTTGAATTTGAGTTGGCAGAGGTGAGAAAAGTCTGTGCTGCTTGTATTTAATCTTTGGTTTGTGTTATTGTTACTGAGGAAGCTGTTCTCCATTTGGTTAGGTTTCTGGGCCTTAGTCTAATGCATCCAGACCAGAAATGGTGTTTGAAAGAAAGTTTCTTTCACATAATCAGACTGTAGAATGTGAATAACGTCTCAGACCTTCTGCCAGGCCCTGTTCGTTGAGTATTCTTGCCTGGCAGCACTGATTATTTCTTATGCCTTCAACTAGATGGCAAATTCCTGCACTACAAGAAGTGTGAAGTGACATTTTCCTGGTGTTTTTGGTTTTTGTTTTTTTACTACTGAGTATGTGTTTAGACGCTACAAGAAGCATTTGGCTGCAAGCCTAAACTTTTACCTTGTCTTTCCTTGGCAGGATGCTGCAGCAGCTATCGACAACATGGTATGGTGGGAAATCCTCATTCTAACTGAAGTTGCTTTTTGGTGGTACAGAGGGTCCTTATTCATATGTTGTTTTTCTAAATCTTCACAGTTATTAATACAGAGTTGCATGGGGAAGTAAAAATTGTCAACATGTGAAAATATTCAGTGTGAATCAATCACTTATAAATCCTTTCACATTTAACAGTGATGCAAGTCCTAATCATCCTTGTTGGCCAGTCTCTCACTGGCTGCCCTGTGTCTAAGATAGTAAATTGCAAACACAAGGTAAATTTATTGCACAATGAAAGTGCATATTTTGCAAAAGAGGCAGGATTTCGTGAAGTTTCCGACCAGTTAACACCTAAGAAGAGAAATTTAGTGAAGATAATGGTATGTGCAAATCACTGATACAAATGATTTGCATATCCTGGAAATGTTCTTGGGAAAAATGATGCCACTCTTTAGTATCTGTGCCCTCCTTGAGATCCTTTTAATTTTCATGTCTGATATGAAGTGCAAAGATAGCATATCATACTGTTGATAGAATTTTGTTGGAAAAAATACCTCAAACTAGTCAGCATCTGTTACATCTTTGTTCTACAAATTGTTGCATAGTTAAGTGTGATTATTTGTAATAAATTTATTTTCATTATTTTCAGTATCCTTACACTAAAGTCCCAAGCTTTTTTTAATTTTCACTTTTTACCATGAAATTTTCATCACTGCCATAAGTGAATACACATGAAGTGACCTTTCCTGGTTTCAGTTATCTCTGGATAATACGATTCTCCTTTGTTCTCTGTTCTGTATTACACATTCACCAAACATATTCCTCAGCTGTCAGAAAGAGATCATTTTTCACCATTTCAAAGCTGATCCTTACTTTTGAAGGTGAACTAGCTATTGGGAAACTGCATTATCCTTGTAATTTCAGAGCACTCTGAACCCAGAGTTCCTTTTGGTGGTACAGGTCTTTGTCTGCTGGCATTGCAAGAAAGCCGGTGTGCGATGGCTCAAGGGAGGAAGTTCCCAGTAAGCCATAGGCTGCTTTGTGATGGGTACATAGCTTGCTGTCAGGGGCTCAGGGATTAAGAGAGGACAAACGTCCTAGAAATAAATAAAAGGCTAAGTGTCTCTCTTTTAACCTAACAGTTAGAGCAGCTGGATTTTCCATTTTTTTTCAGAATGAATCAGAGCTCTTTGGACGAACAATTCGTGTCAATTTGGCCAAACCAATGAGAATTAAGGAAGGCTCTTCCAGACCAGGCAAGTAGGAGCAGCTCACAGATTCCCTGTCCTGTCCTGCAGTTTGGCCTTAGTTGCATTTTTATCCCTGTTTACTTAGAAGTAGGTGCTAAGTGCTGCTTCCTGGTGGGCAGGAATAAAGGGTGATTCACATTGGCAAGGGCGTGCACCACCTTTGCGGGCAAACAAAAAGAGTTTGAGTTTCTCAGCAAAGCCAGAGGAACTTTGTATTATGAGAGAAACCCTCTTTGCTCCCTTATCTTGACCAGTTTATCAGCACTCCATTCCTGGGGCTCCTTCTAGTGTTGGAACTGGCAAGGGCTATTCCTTTGCCTCTGGCATAGCGTTTTCCCTTAGCCCTGCTGAGAGGGGACTTCAGGGCTGACATTCCCCGTTGGGACTTCTTCACCCTAGGGAGTTCTCAAAGGGAATCCCCTGGCCGAGAGGACCACATAGTATCTTCTACTTTGCTGACCAAAGCAGCTACTTTTCAATTCACGCTGATAGCTTAAATTTATTAACATTTGTTTGGTTCTTTCCTTTCAGTTTGGTCAGATGATGACTGGTTGAAGAAGTTTTCTGGGAAGACGCTTGAAGAGAATAAAGAGGAAGAAGGGTCAGAGCCTCCCAAGGCAGAAACCCAGGAGGTGAGAGTGAAGGCTCGAGCTTCCAGAGGACAGGTTGCCCCTTTCCACAGGGGACCGTTTTTTATAAAAGTTGTCATGGAAATTTGCAAACATATGTATACAAAAGCAGAGAGAGTGAATAATGAACTCTTAGTATTTTGGTAAAGACACTATTGACTGAATTAAAGGGAAGAGCTTTGGGTCTCTCACCTGTTTTGTGTTCTACATAGTGAGTGTCTCCGCTCTGCCCAGGTACAGATTTGTGATGAGGAAGAAGTGAAAGTGCTCCTCTTCACTCGTCTTGATCAGTCCCCTTTCTTCACCGAAGAGTTTGGCACTAGGCTCATGGTCTTCCTATTCCTGTCTAACAGGAGAGATAGAAGAGGGTGGGGGTGCCTTCCCTTCAGCCTGCTCACCTTAGGAAGACTCGGGGTTCTCCCTTGCTAAGAGAACCCACATGGCACTTCCTTCCGACTCTCGGCATAGCTCTCTGACCACTGCTTCTCAGTCTTCCCCTCCTCTGGCCACCTGGTTAATGCTGTCATTCTTCTGTATTTCTTTCTTGGCTCACAGCTTCTCTCTGCTCTCTGCTGAGACAGTAGCAGTCACTTTCTGATATTCTGCAGCCTCTCCTCCGCTGTCATTGACTTTCATAGTCTCTGTTTCTAGTCCTGAGCTTCTGAGATTTTTGCCTGCAAGACTCACAGGCAGCTTAAAGTTGTCTAAAATGGATTCCTTCTCCTCTCTGATCCTGTCTTCTTGTGTTCTCAATCTTGGTTAATTTGCCACCATCCATCCACACATTGACCCAAGTCAGAAATTTGGATGCAAAGCAGAATGCATAAAGTGGCCATCATAGTCAGAAGACTCCCTGTAGATCATCCTGGACCCCTCTTTTAAGGTGGAGCCAATACATTTTTCTCTTAAATCTGCCTTGAAGCCTGTTTGTGCCATTGTCCCAATTTGGCCTCTTGTCTCTCATTCAGATAATTGCAGTAGCTTTCTGGCCAGCCTTCTGGCTGCAGTCTTGCTCTCCTCCAGTCTTTCATAAAGATAGCTAGAATGGTCTTTCTAAATCACATGTCCAATTGTTAACTCTCCTGCTCAGAACTTTTCAGCTCCCCATCACCTGTCTCCTAGGAGGAAATCCAGGAGGGGCTCTCCCCGTGCCTGACCCTGTCCACCTTGCCATTCTCGATTCCTACCTCTCCATGGTGCCGTCCTCACTTGGCACTCTGATGAAACCATGCTTTGTATTTCCGAGTGCATCTTGGCTTTTGCACAGGCTACTTAAGTGCTTATTGCCCTTCCTTTTCTAGGCAGTAAATTCTGTGCGGATAGGGGCCTTGTATTATGCATCTTATTAATAAAAATGTGGAGTAATATGATTACGAGTGTGGACTTGAGGGGGATTAGTGATTTAGGTGTGAATTCCAGCTCACCATTTGCCACCTTCGTGACCTTGGGCAGGTTACATGATAAGTGCTATGTGAGTATTTGCTGCTACTACTGAGCTACTGCTGTTATTAGCAGCAAATAGTAGTATTAGTATCCTCGGTGCCCAGCATGACACTTCAGCACGTTTGTTAAACTGAATCACAAGCAAGTTAATAACATTTGACTTTTCTTATTGGAGTAAATGTGGCAGTTGTGTCAAATGTCTTTATCCTCTGCTTAGTCTTATCTACTTGGAGCACAAAGCAGGCCCGACCTCCTCCGTTGTCTTCTGAGCACTTAGGCCCAAGCAAGAGGGCCTGCGAAGCCAGGCTGGGAATATGCAGGGCTGAGCGTAGAGGGAGGAGGTGGTGGTACGTGAATGAGTTCACATAACTAGGGGCACAGTGGGCTTGAACTGAGGTTTGAAGACCTTGAGAGTGGTTTATCGTGGGCCAGGAAAGTGCTGTTCCGGGACTGCAGGGGCGGGGGAAGTGAGCTGATGTGTCTGAGGGTGAGCTTGCTGAGATGACATATGGTGTTGGGGGCGGCCTCCAGTCAGATAGTGCTGGGGTCTCTGGTCACTGATGTCCAGGTAGGTGCTGTGGCCATGGCTTCTGCCTCCTGCAGCCCCGTCAGGGCCCGAGGCCTTCCCTGTCGGCACCTTGCTGCAGCCTGCTCACTGGAATTGGGTTCTGAGTATGTGTACAGAGGAATACTTGCACTCCTACTTGGGGAGTCAGAGAGTTCTCTCTAACCTAGCAGTTTCTTCTCCACCTAGGGAGAGCCCACTGCAAAAAAGGCCCGCTCAAATCCTCAGGTGTACATGGACATCAAGATCGGGAACAAGCCAGCTGGCCGCATCCAAATGCTCCTGCGTTCAGATGTCGTGCCCATGACAGCAGGTGAGCAGGGCTCTGTGGTAAGGATGGCAGGAAGCTGGTGGCTAAGCAGTGAGCCTTCCCAAGGCTCTTGCTGCCTCAGTCCTGTGCCCTTGACATTATTTCTGACCTAAGTTGATTTGAGGCATCTCAGATCTAGTAACAGATGAGTCAGAGCAGGCATTTTTAAAGCCTTATAGGTGCTGGCTTACTCTTTTTTTTTGTTTGTTTGTTTGTTTGTTTCAGAGTCTCACTCTGTTGCCCGGGTTAGAGTGAGTGCCATGGCATCAGCCTAGCTCACAGCAACCTCAAACTCCTGGGCTTAAGCAATCCTACTGCATCAGCCTCCCGAGTAGCTGGGACTACAGGCATGTGCCACCATGCCCGGCTAATTTTTTTTTTTTTTCTATATGTATTTTTAGTTGGCCAGATAATTTGTTTCTATTTTTTAGTAGAGACGGGGTCTCGCTCTTGCTCAGGCTGGTCTCGAACTCCTGACCTCAAGCGATCCACCCGCCTCGGCCTCCCAGAGTGCTAGGATTACAGACATGGGCCACCGCGCCCGGCCTACTCTTTTTTAATAATACTTTTTTAAAAAGAATACAAATCAATGGGAGGAGGAAGGGAGGGGCAAAAATCTACCTAACGGGCACAATGAACACTATTCAAGTGATGGGCACACTTATAGCCCTGACTCAAGCCATGTAACAAAAACATTTGTATCCCCTTAATATTTTGAAATAAAAATGAATAAATAAATAAATAAATAAATAATATAAGTAAATAATATATTCATGGTAAAATATATATATATTCTAGTAATACTGAAAGCAATGAATTGAAAACTTAAGTCTTTTTCCCTTCTCTACATCCAGTCCTGAGCTCTAGAAGTAACTAGTGCTGTTTCTTGAGTATTCTTTCTAGTTTGTTAAATATTGACTTTTATTTATTCTTCTTTAATTTAAAGTTTATTATTATCTAGACATACAGTTTAAAGAGTGAATTCATTTTCCCAAAGCTTGTTTGGAACAAACAAGTCCTCTGGTGCTATCCCCGTGCCCCACCGCTGGCACCATTTGCTGCAACTCAGAGACAGCTGATTTCAACTCTTAGCTCTTTTGGTTTTTTTCTTCCATGTTCGGAGGTAACAGGTTTATATTTCTGCTTCCTGGTTTTTCCGTATGGGACATTATCTTTTGACTTCCCACTTCCAAAGATATGAAATCAGTTTTTTATAATCCCCTTCCATGCCCCCTCATCTTCCCTATATAGTTACCATAATTTTGGTTAAGTCATAGATCATTTTAACAATGTAAGCGTAGTATGATAACTTCCTTTCAGGCACAGCATTTAGTTTTGCCTGGAGTTGCTAATTGCCTTGTTTTTACATTTGCATAGTTTTCTATGTGATCTTGATTCTCTTCCAGATCCTCCTGCTGGAGGCTCTACATCCAGCTGTTGGCCTTGTTGGTCAGGGGAGATAGAGGCAAGTTAATGCCTCAACATTCAGTGTATAAACTTTCCCTTAATCTCCATTTGTCATTATGGCACCTCAACCCTTAGGCATGTGTAGGGTGGCCTAGTCCAGAGGCCTTCTGCTTTACCCTACCAAAGAGTAGACCTCCAGCTGGCTGCCAGGGTGGGGAAGGGGCAGCCCCCAGCTGCAGAATCAGGGAGAGGATCCAGGGATTAACTACTTTCTTAAAGAGGATTTCAGCCAGACTCAGTGGTTTTAGGATTAACTCCACCCTTGTATCTGAGATTTCATAGTGTGAATTGAGTTGCTTCTTTGCTTTTACCAGCTTACAATTCACCTTTCTCATATCTGCTATCAGCTATAACTTCATCTATTTGTTTTCTAACTTTCAAAAATTTTTGTTGCTATTGTCTCTTCTTTCCTCCCCCTTTTAAATTTATTTTTTGGCTGTTGTAACCATTTTTAAGTGTACAATTTGGTGGCATTAATTACATTCACACTATTTTCAATTTTTTTTAATCCCTCTAAATAAAAACTCTGTACCCATTTTTTAATTGCTTTAACAATAACTCTCCATTTTCCTATAACTACCCCCCCAACTTCTGGTAAACTCTCATTTTTCTGTCTCTGTGAATTGGCCTATTCTAGATTTTTCATATAAATGGAATTATACAATAGTTGTCCTTTTTTATGTCTGGCTTATTTCACATAGCATAATGTTTTCAAGGTTCATCCACATTGTAGCATGTATCAGTGCTTCATTTCTTTTTATGGGTGAATAACATTTTATTGTATGTATATATAATATTTTATACCTGAACATTGTTTCTACCTTTTGGCCATTGTGAATAATGCTGCTGTGGACATTCGGGTATGTGTTTAAATCCCTGTTTTCGATCCACTGGGGTATATACCTAGGAGTGGAGATGCTTGGTCATACGATAATACTACAGTTAACTTTTTAAGAAATCGCCAACCTGTTTCCAATGTAGCTGGACCTTTTTACATTTCCACCAGCCATGTATGAGTTCCAATTTTTCCACATCTTCTCCAACAGATGTGAGGTGGTATCTCATTGTGGTTTTGGTTTATATTTCCCTAATGACTAATAATGTTGAGCATCCATCTTTCCCTGTGCTGTTGGCCATTTGTATATCTTATTTGGACAACTTTTTGACACATTTATTAACTGGATTGTTTTCTTTTTGTTGAATTATAGGAGTTTGTTATATATTCTGGATATGAAACCTTTATCAGATATGATTTGCAAATATTTTCTCCCATTCTGTGGGTTACCTTTCAATCTGTTAATAGGGTCCTTGGATGTACATATTATTTTAAATTTTGATGAAATATAATTTATCTTTTTTTTCTTGTATTTATGCTTTTCATGTCATATTTAAGAAATCATTGCTAAATCCAAAGTCATGAAGATTTGCCCATATGTTTTCTTCCAAGATCCTTTGGATTTTCTTGCCTTTTCCTTTTTTTTTTTGAGACAGGGTTTTGCTCAGTCACCCGGGCAAGAGTACAGTGGCATCATGATCGCTCACTGCAACCTCAAATTCCTGGGCTCAAGCAATCCTTCTGCCTCAGCTTCCTGAGTAGCTGGGACTATAGGCATGCGCCACCACAGCCGGCTAATTTTTCTAGTTTTGGTAGAGACAGGGTCTCACTCTTGCTCAGGCTGGTCTGGAACTCCTGGCCTCAAGCAATCCTCCTGCCTTGGCCTTCCAGAGTGGTAGGATTATAGGCGTGAGCCACCACACATGGCCCAGAGTTTTCTACCACCAATTTAGTGTGGTTTTGGGAGGGAGCAGAGCTAGAATGTGTGTTTTCAATCCTCCTTCTTTAATGCCCCCTTTTTCTAACTGGTGTCTTGTAGTACCCATCTTTACTATGCTGAACTGAATCCCCTGTAGTCCTTTAAGAGGTCAGCATCACAAAGGTTTATAATGAGCATCACTTATTTTAAAATGAAAATAAAAACATTAAACAAAACACAGTTTCTCAGAGGTTCATTTGTTTTTTGTTCTGTACTTTAACCTCAGCACTTTTTCCTTTCCCCACCCCAGAGAATTTCCGTTGCCTGTGCACCCATGAAAAGGGCTTCGGCTTCAAGGGAAGCAGCTTCCACCGCATCATCCCCCAGTTCATGTGCCAGGGCGGTGATTTCACAAACCACAACGGCACCGGGGGCAAGTCCATCTACGGGAAGAAGTTTGATGACGAAAATTTCATCCTCAAGCACACAGGCCCAGGTAGGAGCCGATCAGTGTGGATCAGTGTGTGGTGACGAGTGAGGCTGGGCCGGGGTGGAGTGGCCATGCAGGATGGGGGGACGGGCTGTGGTTTTCACTGGAGGGATGGAGTCTGCCGGAGACCCAGCTACTGGGCAGAGGAATAGCCTCGGTAGGGTGGACTAGCAGGTTCTGTGGTCTGCCATTGTAGGTTCTCTCTCCTGCCCTCAATCCCACCACTTCCTGCCCCCCTCCTGTCAGACTTACCTGGTAAAATCTCAGTGGTTGGTTCCCCAGCAGCTAGAGGAAAACACAAAATTATACTGAATGATCTCGCTTGGAGTTTATGACTACAGTTCTTTAGGGGGCCCTGGGCAGCCTGAGCAGAGTTTAGATTTCTCTGGTTGATGCTCGAACCCGATCAGAGATGAGAGCTATGTGCCTAAAGCCTCCATATCATCCTCTCCCTCATCTGATGCTTCCACGCCTGCGTGCTCCGACTTCCCTCCAATTGCAGGGATAAGCTGTTTTCCCTGAGACCAGCCCCTCCGCTTGTTCCCTGGATCCCATCCCTTTTGTCTACTTAGGAACTTGGCTTCTGCAGTTGTCCCCCTCTACCTGGTGTAATTCATTTCCCCTGCTCTGCTAGATCAGCCCATCAGTGTAGAAGTATGAGGTGTCAATCTTAACAAAAGTCATCCTTGGACTCTTGTTTCCCCCTCCAGCTATCACCCATGCCTCTGGTCCCCTTTTTAGTAAAACTGCTTGGAAAAGGGCATAGACTTGCTGCCTTTGTTCTCTCTAAGCCCTTCTAGCCCCACTTTACCATTAAAACTGCTCTCACTGAAGATGGCCACAGCCTCCATCTTGCTAATAGGCAATTTTTGGCCTTCATCTTATCCTACCTCCCAGCAGCATTTCAGATGCAAGTGGGGTATCCCTTATACAAAATGCTTGGGACCAGATATGTTTTGGATTTCAGATTTATTTGGATTTTAGAACATTTATATTATACTTACATTTGGGGTGATTGAGCACCCCAAATCCAAAACTCTCCAATGAGCATTTCCTTTGAGCATGTTGTTGGTGCTCAAAATATTTCGGATTTTGGAGCATTTCGAATTTTAGATTTTCAGATTTGGGATGATCACCCTGTACTGACCCTGTGCTTCGTGAATCCTCCTCCACCTGGCTGGCGGGACTCCTCCCTATTCTGGTCTCCTTTTATCTAACTGGCTACTTGGTCAGCCTTTCCTGCCTCCTCCTTTTTTTAGCCCTTAAGCATTGAAGTGGCTCTGAGCTCAGTCTTTTGTTCTCCATAGAAACCTGTTACCCAATACCCCCCTTTTCTAACTGACAGTTTGTATTAATAGTACCCCTCTTTACTATGCCAAACTGTGAAATGCACAGATGATAAATCCCACCTACCTACATAATTATCTTTTTTTTTTTTTTTTTTTGAGACAGAGTCTCGCTCTGTTGCCTGGGCTAGATTGAGTGCCGTGGTATCAGCCTAGCTCACAGCAACCTCAAACTCCTGGGCTTAAGCGATCCTACTGCCTCAGCCTCCTGAGTAGCTGGGACTACAGGCATGCGCCACCATGCCCAGCTAATTTTTTGTATATATATTTTTAGTTGGCTAGATAATTTATTTCTATTTTTAGTAGAGACGGCGTCTCACTCTTGCTCAGGCTGGTCTCGAACTCCTGACCTCGAGCGATCCACCTGCCTTGGCCTCCCAGAGTACTAGGATTACAGGCGTGAGCCACCGCGCTGGCCTTAATTATCTTAAAAATCAATATTATTCCATAACTAATAGGGAAGACCATCAAAGGAAAGTAAGTTGTAATAAAAGAAAACATGTTTCTGGATGTAAATGTTCCAGCACAACTATGCCAGAAGACAAAGGGAGTTATTCAGATGTGTTCAGATGCAGCAAATAGGAATGCAGGCAGGTGTACCCACCTGCAACTTGGGTAATGTGAGCAGTATTGCTGTTGGTGACAAGATTTTGTGAAATGGTAGATAAAGTTGGTTAGATTCCAGATTAAAGAATAACATTCTGTTGATGTATATAATAGTTGCATTCCTAGAAGATTTCACAAAAAAACAAAACAAACCTCCAAAACTTTGAGGTTATATGCATAATGAAATTAGGTTTTAGGTGCAGGTAATTGTAAACACATTTTTCACCTACACTCACTGTTATCTGGTACGACATTTGAAACACCAAGGTATATGGGACAATTCATTGTGTAAGACACCGTAGAGCTTCTAGCATTCCAGGTCCCCACCCACTAAATGCCAGTGGCACCCCACAATATACCTGATAATAAAAAACACTCAGTGCTGGGTGCAGTGGCGCACACCTATAGGCCTAGCTACTTGGGAGGCTGAGAGAGAAGGCTTGCGTTAGCCCAGGAGTTTGAGGCTATCGTGATCATGCCTGCAAATACCCACTGCACTCCAGCCTGGGCAACATAGCCAGACCCCATCTGTAAAAAACAACTACAGAAAAAAAACCACATTCAGATTTCTGGAGGTTCCAGGCTCCTGCCCAGCTGCCTGCCTGTTGTCTTTGCTGGATGCCCCAGGAGCATCTCAAACCTCACATGTCCAAAATAATTCTTGCCTTCTCCTCCAAACTGTTCCTCTCCCTCTTACCTGTTTCGGTAAATGACACCACCTTCTACTTAGCTGCTTGGTTAGAAACTTAGGAGTCATCCTTTACTCCTCTCCTGTGTCACCATATGTCCGGTCATCTCTGGTGTGCACGCACACACACACACACACACACGCATGCATTCCTTTACGTGACTGCTTCATGCTTCCGTTCCCCACACAAATGTCTGTGTCACTGGGCTTCACTATGTCATAGCTTTCATAGCACAATTACCTTTTGAATGACTCTTTTTCCACTGTCTTTTAGGACTATGTCTTGCTCATCAGTGTTCTCAGGGCTTAACAGGGGCCTGGTTACAAAGTATACTCTTTGTTTTTTCTTTTTTCTTTCTTTTTTTTAAGAGACAGAGTCTCACTCTGTCGCTCAGGCTGGAGTGCAGTGGCACAATCATAGCTCACAGCAGCCTCGAACACTCTGGGCTCAAATGATTCTTCCATCTCAGTCTCCTGAGTAGCTGGGATTACAGGCATGAGCCACCACACCTGGCTAATTTTTTAACTTTTTTGTAGAGACAGGGTCTTGCTGTGTTGCCCAGCTTGGTCTTGAACTCCTGGCCTCAAGCAATCTTCCTGCCTCAGCCTCCCAAAGTGTTGGGATTACAGGTGTGAGCCAATGAAAGAACAAACCAGTATAAAATGATTGAAATAACCTTGCTCGTCCCATTTCACTGACTATTAATTGAGTGAAAGACAAGTGGCCATATCTGCATGGTCTGTGAGCAGCCCACAGTCTGAGCCTGCCTGGCTGAAGGGCTGTCAACACTGCACAGATGTCCTTTAAGGGTTGGTTGCTAGGGGTTGGGGAGCTGACATGGTCATACTCTCCCCCAGGCCTACTCTCCATGGCCAACTCTGGCCCAAACACCAATGGCTCCCAGTTCTTCCTGACATGTGACAAGACAGACTGGCTGGATGGCAAGCACGTGGTGTTTGGAGAGGTCACCGAGGGCCTGGATGTCTTGCGACAGATTGAGGTATGTGGCTGGGAACAGGCCTCCTCCTCGCCTGGGCCCTTGGTGCACAGCCTGTGGGAGGGCTGGAGAGGGCGCTCTGCAGCCTGGGAGATGTGGGCCAGGCTGCTTCCAGGAGAAGGGGCTGCTTCTGCCCAGGTTCCAGGGTGGGCGTGGGTGTCCCTAAGCCACTATTTATTCTCCCCACTCACTCCCCTGATGTCTGTTCTGCCCACGAAGGCCCAGGGCAGCAAGGACGGGAAGCCAAAGCAGAAGGTGATCGTCGCGGACTGTGGGGAGTTTGTGTGAGAGATGCTTTCTCTGCTGCCAGCCTCAGCTGTTTGAAGCAGGCAATGTTTGTGCCATGAGTCCTTCCTCAGGGTCAACTTGGAGCAGCTCCTCTGCCGGCATAGCCTGGACTTTTCCCAAGCGTGGCTGTGGGCCCCAGAGCCATGGGCAGGCTATACGTGGCTACCGGCTTTTCCCAGCATTTGCTGCTGGGTCTGTCCTGGGCTCTTGAACATTGTCTTTGCTAAAATAAATCCTAGTTCTTGTACTGCTGCTTCCAGCTATTAATAGTTCCCGGGAGTTGTCAGAGATCGTCTCTGTGGCTAAGCTGTCCCCCTGAGGCAAGCTGGCAAGTGGGTAGCGCATAGCCTCTTCCTCATAGCTTTTATTTCCTCCCTTGGGCCAATCCCCTTGGATGCCAAATGATATATCTTCACGCAGATACCCTTGTCAGACCGTGTCAGGACAATGGAAATCAAAGATAGTGGGAAAGTGGGAAAGTCCCGTCTGCAGCTGCCTCTGCCCTTAAACCCAGCTGCCAGTCTTACAGCCGGCAAGTGTACTGATCAGTCTCAATGATTCATTTGTTTATTTGTTCACCTTCATTCTACAGATTTTTTTAAATGATGTTTTATAACTCAAAGTGCCTTCTCTGTACAAGGTATTATGCTTACTTGTCAGGAGACAGGAGGTCAGCAAACTACATGGGCCTAATCTAGCCTACTGCCTGTCCTTGTGAATAAAGTTTTATTGGAACACAGCCACATCCATTTGTTTATGTATTTTCTATGGCTGGTTTCTCACTACAGCAGCAGGGTTGAGTAGTTGGCAACAGAGGCCGTGTGGTCCTGTATTAGAGTTCTCCAGAGAAACAGAACCGACAGGATGTGTATATAGGAAGATTTATGTTAGGGGATTAGCTCACGTGGTTGCGGGGACTGGCAAGTCTGACATCTGCATGACAGACCAGAAGGCTGGAGACACAGGAAAAAACTGATGTTGCAGTTCAAGTCAAAAGGCAGTTTGGAGACAGAATTTCTTCCTCCAGTGACCTCAGTCTTTTTTCAAAGGCTTTCAACTGATTGGGTGAGACCTGCCCACATTAGTTACTCTGTTGACTTACTTTTGTTTTTTTGTTTGTTTTTTTTTTTGAGACAGAGTCTCACTCAGTCACCCGGGCTAGAGTGCCGTGGCATCAGCCTAGCTCACAGCAACCTCAAACTCCTGGGCTCAAGTGATCCTCCTATCTCAGCCTCCTGAGTAGCTGGGACTATAGGCAAGCACCACCACATCCGGCTCATTTTTTCTGTTTTTAGTAGAGACGGGGTCTCCCTCTTGCTCAGGCTGGTCTTGAACTCCTGAGCTCAAGTGATCCTCCCACCTCGGCCTCCCAGAGTGCTAGGATTACAAGGGTGAGCCACCGTGCCCAGCCCTGACTTACACGTTAATCCATCTAAAAAATACCTTCATAGCAACATCTGGACCATTTGACCAAAAACTGGGTACCATGGCCTAGCCAAGTTGACACATAAAATTAACCACCACAGTCCCAAAGCCCAAATGTTTACATATTTACGATCTGAGCCTTTATGGAAAAAGTTTGCCAACCACTGAACAGAACAAATGGCCCCACCCTCTGCTGAGCTCACAGTCTGGCCCTCCTGTGTGCAGCCACTGCTTGGAGCTGGAGCCAGGCTGGCTTCTCCCTCTTCCTTTCCAGACACTGCTCAGCCAGGTGGCTTTAAAGAATCCCTCATCTGCTGAAGGCTCTGAGCAGGGACTGAGCCCTGGAGGCCTGGTGTCCCTGCTGGACACCTCCCTGTGGGTTGGGTTACTCAGACTGTTCCAAATCCACTGGGCTTTCACATCTTGAGTTGAGATCTAGACGAGGCAGGAGAGGCCTGCCAGCCTGGGTGGCCAGATGACCCAGGATAGCTCCTGCCGAGGGATGGTGACATTCTGGCTTTATCTCTGGCTACCGTGTGCCAACTGGACTCTCCGAGCTCCTTCTGCTACAGTTGTCTGTTTCTGACTCCACGTGCTGGGAAGTACCACATAGTTCCGCCTGACCTCTGTGGAGCTCACAAAAGAGACCCTCAAAGGACAGAGCCACAGTGCAAACTGTGGCCATCAGAGGTCAGTCACAAGTGTTAGGGCAGGCATTTGTGAAGCTGGGGACAATAGCACTGACCCAGGGCTTCTACAGGAACCAAGAGAGGCTGTGTCTGAGGAGCTTAGCACAACCAGCCTCCCACAGGAGGATGGACTCCTGTGACGATGACCTTGTCACTTTCTGCTCCTCCCTGACAGCCTGGGGAAGTGGAGGCCAGTGGGCAGTTCGGAAAGCTCAGCAGGTTTGGAATCACTGGGTGCCAACTCCTCTCCCCGTGCTCTACCTGGTGTTCATAGATGTTATCTCATTGAACCCACACTGGAGCCCTGCACAGGTAAACCAGAGCTCAGGTGACGTGACTGCCAAAGGTCACCTAAGGTGGTGTGGCAGAGCTAGGACTGGAAGCTTGGCCTGTCCCTCCCCAGCAGTAATAGGATCCTAGGAGGTGTGCTGGGCTCTGGCCTCAATCTATGGCAGCTGGGGCCCAAGGCTCTGGAGGAAGACACAGTCGTGGTCCCCATCATTGGCCTGGACCCTTGTGGGGAGACATAGGGAACAGAGTCCTACCTGCCAAGCTGGAAGGCCCCAGAGCCTGAGGAGCAGCGTGCCCAGCAGTCTGACCGCCTGCTTCAGCCACTCACGATGCAACAGCAGCCCCCTGTTGCCTCAGGAGGGCTCTGGCCCATCTGGGAATTTGAGCCAGAGGCACTGTGGGGACCCTTCGCTGCAGCTGGGAGGGCAAAGCCGCTCTCCTTAGGACAGCTTGGCTCCTGTCCCAAGTGACCTCCCAGGCCCATACTCCTATTGCTCCATTGCTCCAGCACCAGGACCGAGGGGACAGGGCTCCTTTTTGCTGATTCATTTCCTAACTCATTCAGAGTTGAGCCCATCCGTGTGCTGGTCGCGTAACAGCTGCACAAAGGCAGAGACCAGGGACAGTGGCCCCAGGATCCATGCTGTGACTGCTGGAGTTTCCTCTGACAGCTATCTCCAGATGCTACTGGCATCTGTCATGGTCATGGCAGCCTTGCAGCCACCCTCCAAGGAAGGAATTATGGGACTGACTTTTCTGTGGTGAAAATGGAGTCTTGGAGAGTTCAGGTGACAGGAAGCTAAAGTGGAGGAAGCACATCACAAAGCAATTTATATAGCACAGTGTGATACCAACTTTGTAAAAATATCTATAATATGTAAACATAGGTATTTATATGTATATCTTAAGCAAAAAGGCTAGAAATAAAGTCACCAAAATATTGTGTGTTTATCTGAGTCGTAAGACTATGGTGATTTAAATTGTATTTTATTTGTTGTATATCCCACTTTCCTCCCAAACTGCACTATTGTTTTTAGGAAATGAAAAGCCTTTTTTAAAAAGGAGGTCAAGTGGTTGCAGAAGGCCTGCCTGTGAGTAGTACGAGAATTCCCCCTTCACACTGGACAATTCCTCCATTCAGATTGCTGTGCAAGGCCCTGGTAGGCCCAGACCTCTCAGCAGGATGTGCGGTACCCGTGTCTCTGGAAACACTAGAGCCCCAGCCACTGCCACAAATGAGACACCTGCCAGGCCTTTAAAGGCAGTGAGAATACAAGTCCTACTCTCCAAGTAATGCCATGTATAGATTTTTTAGGCAAAAGCACAACTCTGAAATAAAGGCACCAACACCTGCAGAACACATTTTGTTTTAATGGACGCAGAAGTGACTGAAAAGCAAATTCACTTGTAATAATACCAAGTACCAATTGTTAAGCATTTATATGCCAGATGTCTCAAATGTTTGTGTATAGATCTAATTTTTATAATAGCTTTGGGAGGAAAGAACCAATATCCCACTCTATAAAGGAAGAACCAGGATTCCAATCCATCCAGCTCCAAAAATCTGTACTCTGGTTATGCTGCCACTTTTTGTGTTTCTTTGGAATTTTTCCAGAACATGTTACTTCCTACCTTCATTAGAAAACAGTAAACACAAACCCTCTGCTGACTTGGCCTCAAGGCCAGTATTGCACTGCAAGTACCAAGACTGCTGGGCATTTCTCCTTAGCCTATTTTTGTATATGTCCTCCCTTCCTGTCAACTGTCATTGATTTCTCATCGCCGTCAGTGATCTGAACTGACCACCCTTGTTTATCCTTCTTGTCTGGTGCAACACATCAACAGGCCATGCCCTAGGCAAGGAAAAGGGAGGTGGTGGTATCTGTGCTGCCAGCCTGGCCGCCCACTGCAGCTGTCATGCTTGGCTCAGCAACCAGACAACTTACGGAATAAAATGCTTGGGCTTTGTGTGTCCGTTCACAATGGTTTCACTGTTCAAGGGATTCCTCTGTTTGATTTCATTTGGTGACCATGTGGATGGCAAAAGTTGCTGGAAGTCCGACAGCCAGGTAGATAGGCAAAGCCTTACTGTTTCTCAGTTCTGCATGAACCAGGAGGGTCACAGCTCCTATGGGTTCCTGCTTGGGCACAGCTTGACTGATGGGTAAGGTGTGCTCCACATTACAAACCTCTGGGTAACTTGACAGACATTCCTGCCGCACTCCTAACTATGCCAGATCATTGGCTGAGCACTAAAGATACCAGGTGAAATAAAAAATTAGTTGTCAAAATAATTGGCTGATTTACAGTTGCCTAAAAGACAATCCTTGATGTTGAGAAGAAAGAATTGTTAGGTAAGTACTAGAAGGGCAATTAGGTTCTATGTTATATGCCAGCTCTGCTTCATGACAGCCACCCCAGCTCCACGTTCAGGGTTATGAGGATGCTTCTGAGCTCAGTGGGAGATGTTGATAGATTCCCTGGCTGAAGGCTCTTTGGAGGTCAACAAGTCCAATTCCCTGTTATAGAATTGATGGAAAACAGACCCAGGAGAAGGACGCTACCTACAAGTCAGGTCTCCCTACATCCAGGCCACAGCTGAGAGCTCTGCAGTGATGGGGAACCTAACACCTTCCAGACAGCCAGGCCCGCCCTCGTGTACATGGGAGGGGGTCTTCCTCTGCACTCGCACACGGAGGCCCTCCCTGGTCCAGGTGGAGGGGCTGCTGTCCTGCAGCGTGGCCCCAGCCTCCACCCCTGCTGCCAGACCTGCCCTCCAAGGCTCCTCCTCGGGGTGCAGCGTGTGAACTCCAGAGAAGCACATCCTTGGGCACAAGGGTGGTTCCACCTCGCTGGGCTGTGCCTGTGGATGGGACAGGCCCAGGATCTGCTTTTAATGGCACAGTTCGGGCAGCTGGACTCTGTCTGTTCCAGCAGGTAAATTACAGGCTTAGCAAGCCAGAAATCAAATAAACACCCCAGCTCCCAGTGGCTGCTCCAAGGAGAACAGCGGTTACCGGGAAAAGTGGGGGCTGAGACAAACCTCCGCACCCAACCCAGTCTAATTACCACCTGTCACTCCCTGGGACGGGGCCTTTTCTTTGACTCACAGGCCCAAGACACAGGACAGGGCTGCTGGGCACCCGGGGTGATGCAGACTTTGGTGACCAGCCTGTTTTTAACAACTCCTGCACACAAACACTGACAAGCCCGTGGCCTCGCCACAGGCCACCCAGTGTTGCAGATACATTGCTCTGGGGGGAATGGGTTGCTCTTTAGCATGGCAGAAGATGGCAAACGGTTTTCACTTCACAGGCCAACTTTGCTCTGTTGGCAGTGGCTGCCTGGAGTCCTGTGCTGATGATTTGGAAATTCTGTCCAGATTTGAAAGAGTAAAATATCAAGATCGATTATTGATGTCTGCCGTGCAGAAGGGAAAGGGAAATGATGGATCTGCACTGCGCGTTGTCCTGGGCCACCCAATGCAATAGCCGTGCTTGCTCAGCAGAAAGAAAACTTTGCCCCAGAACTGAGCTCCTGATGGGTCAACACAGTGGCAGATAGGTGGGTCAACTGGAAGCCTCCAGGATTTTCCTGTTTCTCCAAAGCAAAATGTCCACGCACTGTATTTCTTTCCCAGATAGCACAGGCAGGCGCAGGTTGAAAGATGAATGCCATTGGCTTTAGCCCTAAATCGTGCAGTTCATTCAGCTTTTTCTTGAGTTGACCCCACATGCCTACCTGTGGTCAGTGGATCAATAACTTAGAACCATGAATATACAACATGGTATATTGTATACCATGCAGGTCCACGCTTTTAAACTGTTCTCCAGAAATGCCCAGTCTTGTACCTGGGAGTGGCAGGTAACTGGTGGAGGTGGAGGGGCAGACACCCCCCTATACATACCCAAACCCTGTAATGGATAATGAAGAGCCCAAAGTGGACAGTCGTGGTCCAGGTGCCTCCCAGGTCATCCCACATCCTCTGACAGCTTAGGCCACTGATGGGCATGGACAGGACCTCAGACAGGAATTTCGTGCCAACCCCAAAGAGTTGGTCCCTATGTGGCTTGGGGTGAGCGGGGGGTGACTGGGCAGCACACTATGGATGACTCAGACCACCAGGGCTGGAGGCAGGATGGGCACACACACATCAGGCAGAGGGAGGGGAGCACAGGGTCCTGGAGAGGACCAAGCCCTGGCCTGAAGCAGGGAGGGGCAAGGACATGATTTTGAGGGCCCTGCTTGGGGTCTGGCCGGGGCTGAGGGTTTCCTGTCTCTGGAGCGGGGCCTGACCCGGATGGGAAGGGGTGGCTGCAGCAGGGCTGGGTGGGGGCTGGGCGGGCAGGGCCTCAGTGGCAGCCACAGGCCTTGACCACCATGTTGCGGTGCTTGCGCAGGATGACATTGTTGCTGCTGTCATAGTAGAGCACGGAGGTGGCGCTCAGCTTGGTGGGTGCGCAGCACGCCTTGGGGACTGCATCCGGCTTCATCAGGTGCACCTGGGCAGTGAGGGGTACACGTAGGGGCATGAGCCCCGCAGCCTCCAAGGCCTCCCCAGCCCGGCCCCCCCCTCCGAGCCTCCCCAGGCTCGGCCTGCTCCCCGCCCTGGCCTGTCTCCAGGATGCCCCATCAGGTGACCACAGCAGCCCTCACTGGTCTGCCTGCCTTTCCCACCACTGACCCCTACTGCCCACCCTCCCACAGCAGCCAGGCCCTGCTAAACGCCCCCACAGCTTCCCAGGGGACTTGGAATAAGACCACCCTCCTTTCCCGGGACCCCCAGGCCCGAGGGGAGTGGCCTGCCCATTCCCAGCATCACCTCCCTCCGCCCCCATTTGCCCTCTGCCCCAGCCCCACCTCCCTGCTGGCCCTGAACCCCCCAGGCTTGCTCCTGCCTTAGGGCCTCGCACTTGCTCCTTCTGCCTGGAACATTCTTCCTCTGGCTCCTAACACGGATCCTCCCTGTGCACAGAGGCCCAGCCTGGCACCCTCCCCTCAGGGCCTGTTCTCTCCATCACAGGATGCGTGGCCGTGGTGGTGGTTTGCTGACCTGCTCACCCACAGTCTCCCCCAGGGGGCAATGCCCGTCCTCCTTGCTGCCTGGTGGCTCAGCCTTTGTTGAGCCGCTGGGGGCCTGGGCTGAGGCAGTGGCAGGGGTGGGGGGCAGGGGGGACAGGGTCCTGGGAGGTGTGATCACCTCCCCAAGCACCTCCTTCACCTGGACCCGAGAGCCACCCAGCACAAAGCTGGGCTGGGCTGGGCCACCCCATGAGTCCTATCATCCCCCTGAGCTTGTCCAGGCATCCTGAAAATGCCATGTGACCCTGAGAAAGGAAGTGTCACAGGCTCACAGCCACTTTTGCCAGTTCCTTTCCCCTTACACTGGGCATCACCTTTGAACAGCCTCTTACTAGAAAAGCATAAGGCCAAGGGATCCTAGGAACTAGGATTCTGGGTAAAAAGTTCTGGAAGGAAGTCAATGCCAGAATCGCCATACAAACACTTAGCAATAGGCAGCAGAAACGATGTTTCCATAGAAACTTTTCTTCATCCTTTAAAGCCGCTCCAGACACTGAGGCATGAAAACCCCACCGTCTGGAAAAAACACAAACGGCTGAGGAAGAAACTAGGACAATGTCAGGGGGTTGACAGCCGGAGCCTGGACTCCCCCTGCCCGCGGCGTGGCGGGGGTGGGGAAAGGCACCGCAGGTCCCTCACGCGGTGCATGTGTGTCGTGGTCAGACTGTAACCGGCCCCACGAACAAACACAAAGTGACGCCCCGTCTGTGCCTTCCCTGCGGCTTCCTTATGCTTGGGCTTCCGGGGCCATCGATCTCCACGACCAGAATGTTATAATCTTGCTGTTTCACCAACCCTTTTCCCTTCTGCGTCGTCTCCCAGAAATGGAGACTCGTCAAAGGACATCAGCACACTCACCACCATCACTGACCTGCGACTTCTGAACTAGCCCTCCTGCCCGCGTCGCTTTCAACACAACCGCCCCATACGCGAAGCCACCGTCCTGAACCCCTTACAAAACCCCTGCCCTCAGCTGGTCGGATTTGAGGCATTTCTCCCATCTCCCAAGTGGTGTCACCTGTGATAAAGTATCACACTTCCTTGGCAACCCCTCAGTAATCGGCTTTCTGTGCAGTGAGCAACAGGACCAGAACCCCCTTGTGGGTCTGGTAACGAGACACGCCAGTGCACGCAGGCACACGTGTGTGTCAAGGTCACGCAGGTCCCCGTGCGAGCGTGCATGTCTACTGTGTGCTATGCCTATGACCGTGAGGAGCGGTGCCTGTCAGCCTGGGTGTCCACACACAGGGACATAAGTGACCCACATGCGCGTGTGCAGTGCACGGATGTGTACGTGTACTGAGCTATGTAGTGTGAGTGCGGGCTGCAGCCATGTTCAGGGGTGCGTGCATGTACAGGCGTGGCCGTGAGGGAGTGGTTTCTGCAGAGCTGTGGGGTTCACTACCTTACTGACTCCACGCAGAGAAAGCGCCCTGAGACCCGGAGCAGGTGCCCTCACTGCCCTTCTGGCTCACCAGCCCCCTCCCCTCAGGGCCCCCACCCCGGCCCGGGCGTGACGGTGAGACACTCACCAGGGACTGCAGGATGGCGTGGTTGGTGGCGTTCATGCAGGAGTCCAGTGGGAAGGAGCACTCCCCCTCGCAGTAATAGGCCGAGTAGCCTTGGGGGGCGATGACCCAGTCCTGGGGGACATGGGGGAAGGTGAGTCCCGTCACCTGCCTCCCCTCAGCCCCTCAGTCCCGTCAGAGGACGTGTCACAGGACGACTCAGGGCTGCCCCTCACCCTCCCTGAGCCTCAGGGCCCATCCACCCACCCTCAGGGGCCTGACTGCACCCAGGGACCCTCGGCAGACAGGGCTCCAGCTCTGTCCCCTCACACCCACCTCGCTCTGCGTCTTCCCCCAGCCTGCCCTCCCGCCCGCGCCCCCGGGCTGCAGTCACAGCAATGCACAGGGCACCGCCACCATCTCAGGTCCCTGTAGCAGCGATGACAGCTTAGCTGGCTGACGATTCAGTCTTCATTTTCATGGTTTTTACAAAAACAAAAACCAAAACAACAAAAAAACCCTTTCTTCACTATAAGTAACATATTCTCACTTTAGAAAACTTGGAAAACACAACAGAAAAACACAAAAAGAAAATGGGAGCCGGGCTCAGTGGCTCACACCTGTAATCCCAGAACGTTGGGAGGCTGAGGCGTTCAAGACCAGCCCGGGCAACATAATGAGACCCTGTCTCTACAAAAAATAAAATAAAAGTTAGCAGGGCGTGGTGGGGCCCGCCTGTAGCCCTGGCTACTTGGGAGGAATGAGGATCCCTTGAGCCTGGGAGTTTGAAGCTGCAGTGAGCTATGATCGCATCACTGCACTCCAGCCTGTGCAAAAGAGTGAGACCTTGTCTCAAAAAAAAAAGGAAAGAACGAAAATTGGGCTGGGTGTGGTGACTCACATCTGTGATCCCAGCATTTCGGGTGGGCGAGGCGGGAGGATGGCTTGAGGCCAGGGGTTCAAGACCAGCCCAGGCAATATACCGAAACTGTCTTTATAAAAAATATAAAGAAATATGCTGGGCATAATGTCAACACACTTGTAGTCCCAGCCACTCAGGAGTCTGAGGCAGGAGGATCCCTTGAGCCCAGGAGTTTGAGGCTGCAGTGAGCTATGATTGCATCACTGAACTCCAGCCTGGGAGACAGAGCAAGACCCTGTCTAAAAACAGAGAAAGAGAAAATGGAAGTCACCCATAATTCTAAGTCCTCCCTGCAGATCCACGTGTGACCTACAGGTGGAGGTTTTCAATTAAGAAAGACGGAGAAGGGTCAGAAATTACCAGCCAGCCGAGGTCCTGGAAGCTGACGTAGAGCTCGTGCCGACGGCAAACCTGCCGGCCGCTGGAGCCATGGACGTCATCTGTAGGGACAGACAGGACAAGGTCTTTTCTGGGGTTCCTGCTCTGTGCAGCTCCCATGGGGTACTGGGGTGGGGGTCACCCTGATGGGCACATTTGTTGAATAAACAAATGTTAGGAAACCATGTGGTCTCATAAAGCCACCCCTGGAGCTCTGCTTGTGCCATGGCCCAGCTCAAGAGCCCTCCACGGCTCCCCATGGCTAGAGTAGCCCTGTGCTCGGCTGGCCTCCCCTGCCCCTCAGCCTGTGAGCCGCCTGATGCTCCAACGAACAGCCGAGGAGGCCCCTCGGCCACCCTGTGCCTCCTCTTTCTTTCCCCTGGAGACCCCTCTTGATTCACAGCCACCCCCCTCACCACACCCATTCCACGTGTTCAAGTGGCTCCCGTCAAGGCCGGCCAAAGGGCTGACTCCCTGTGAAGGAGGACACATGGCCGGGTCAGACCTATCCCTGATCCCGAGGGGCTTGGCCCTGCTGGGGAGAGACCTTCCCATAAACAGCTGAGGGTCCTGCAGGGTGCCCAGGCTCCAGCTGAGGTAGGCTCCTGGGAAAGGCCTGGGAGACCCAGGGGAGCAGCGACGGGGACTTCCAGGTGGCAGGGACAGGCAGGGCACAGGCTCCAAGGCCTGGAGAGAGCGGAGTGGCTGGTCATCTCGGTGCCTCAGAGCAAAGACAGTGTCAGGCACGGTTGCTGGAGAGTGACCAGGGCTTAGACCGAACCGAGGGCCCCGAGGTTCTGTGCCATCGCCTGGTTCTTGCCCCACCTCTCTCGGCTGAAGCCTGCGGGGCCGCAACCCAGGCCCTGCCCCGGCCCTCACCGAAGATCCCTGGGAGTCTGTTGGGGTGCGGCAGCTCGTTGGTTCTTTTCGGCTGCCTCCTCTTCAGTGGCCTCACTGCCCGAGGGGCGCGGACGGGGCTCGCGCTGGCTCTGAAGAAAGTGACCACGAAAGGCTGTCTGGCGCGCGGGGCCCGTCGCCCCAGCAGACCGGCCAGGCCAGGATCCACGCTGTGCCCTGAGACAGAGGAGAGAGGGGGTCACTCACGGGCGGGGGCCCTGTGCCGGGACACAGAGGGACCTCTCCCCCTGCAGGTCCAGGGGCGTGGAGCCTGAGGGCCTGAGGGGCCGGCTGAGCCTCAGTTTCCTCGCCTGAAGCCCAGAGTCCTCAGTCCAGCCCCGGCTCCCTGGCGGCAGATCTGGAGGAGGTGGGGAGTGAGGGGCCTCATGAGCCACAGGTGTCGGTATTAGGGATAATCATGACACAGACGTTAGTAACACGTTTTGCAAGTTGCAAAGAATTTCCCCACTGGTTACCTCATTCGGTCTTTACAGTAATCCCGAAGTGCACGCTTTACAGAAGACACTTCAGGGGCTTCTGTGGTGACCAGGGCCCCTGCCAGTGACTCCCAGAACCGGGCTCTCACCTCCGCCTGAGGACCCTGAGGCCCGTGTCCTGGCTTCCTGCCTGCACCGTCTGGGGTGCGAACCTGTAACCTCTGAGCGGGACAGCCCGGGGCAGCATGTGCGGGTTCGGCGAGTCCTGCTCTGCCGGGGCGGCCCGAGGGCCGGGCCTTGACCGACCCCCTGATGCCCGCAGAGGAGGCGCCAGGCTCCGCGGGGCAGAGACCGGCCCTGCAACCCAGTCCCAAGCCCAGGGCTCAACCCGAGTCGGCCTCTTTCCAGAGCCCAAGTTCCCATGATGGTTGAGAACAAGAGAGAGACAGGAGGCTGCAGGCGGGGACCTGGCTCGGGCTCAGCCCCAGGTCCAGCGAAGCCTGTAAAAAGGGATTTTTCCCACAGCCGCCCCGAGACCCAGGAAGCCATTAAAAACGTGATCCCTGACCCTGGAAACGCAAAGCCTCACCAAAACCCACAATTCCTCCTGCACTTGTTTGCATTTCAAGTGATCTCTTTTCTTTTCTTACTGTGAAAGCAACATAATAACCACAGTAAAGAAACCTTTGAGAAAAAACATTTCTAACCCCCCTCCTCAACTCCTATATATTCATTTTCATTTTTCTGGGCTGTTTTCATGACATGGATTTAAGTTTTAAACAGTTGTCAGCCCAGGAAAGAAGTCTGTATTTTCTGCAGTTGTTTTTTTCAGAGACGGGGCCTGGCTACGCTGCCAAGGCTGGTCTCGAACTCCTGGCCTCAACGACCCTCCCGCCTCAGCCTCCTGAGTTGCTGGGATTACAGGCATGAGCCGCCACGCCTGGCTTTTCTACTTTTTACCACAAACATTTTTCCGGTTGGCAAAATGTCTGCACAATAAACATTTCCAGCGTATAAAGTCCCGTGGAGCACACAGCGCGATTGACGTAGACGCGGCTCGTCCTTAGTCACGCGGGCCATTTCCCGGCTCTCGTTATAGAGATGAGGCTACAGCAGAGCCTGTGCACTTTGGGTGTGAGGTCTCCTCACACTGAGTCCCAGAAGCAGGATCACTAGCTCATTTGTGCGTCTCTTTAAACACAGTGCCAAGTGGTCAGTTTACACGAGAGCACGTTTCACTTCCATGTTACAAACACTGATAAACTTAGACATGCACACACACATACATGTACATGTGTACATATACACACGCAGACATACCTACATGTTAGGCACGTTACACAACGTGGGTCTCCATTACGCACCACAGGTCGAGGACACCGCCTGCCCCACCCTCAGTCCCTCTCAGAGCTCGGCCCTTAAGCAGCTGTGCCTCAGACCAGGTGTCCGCTGGACACTTGATTGAACCCTTCAATCCAGAGACCAACCTTTGACCTGTGACGTCACCTGCCACAGACAACTGCTCTGGGCCCGGGAGAGGCTCCCTCTGAGGAATGTGGACCAGAGCCCCATGGACAGGGAGGGTGCTGGGTGCAGGCACCGCCATCAGAAGGCGGCCCGGGAGAGCCATTCGGCAGATTGGGTCCTGGCCAGTCTGGGTTATGGAAAGTGGCAGAGCCACAGGGGGCGGAGCCTCAGGAGCAGAGGGACAGGCGGGAGAGGACACATGGGAAAGGAACACAGTGTCCTGAGCAGGGTGGCCGGCAGTCACCGATGCCGGGACCTGGAGGGGAACTCCGCAGACTGGCCCCCCATGGGGACGACTCTGGACCCCGGGCAGCCCTCCAGGGCTGTCTGCTGCTGGGGAGCCCTGGCTGCGGGGGGCAAGGGGCCATCAGTCCTCCAGGCTTTGTTCGCTATTTGCCTTTCTTTTGTGCGACTACCTATGTTCCAGGGTCTGCAGTTATGGGGGTCTCCTGGGCACAGAACATGGCGACATATTAGATCAATTCCCCAATAAACCCTTGCAGACCTTCTGAGCCAGGGACCCTTTGGTGCTGGGGACCCCTTCGCAGGCCCCACAGGCCAGGTGAGCCTGACTGAGGGCCCTTGCGAGCAGCCGATCCCAGGCGCCCATTTTACAGCAGCAGCAACGAAGGCCCAAAGACAGCAGCAACTGCTCAAGGTCCCAGGGCAAGGTGGGACAGAGCCAGGACAGTCACACCCTTCCCTGGCCAACTGCAGAGGCCTGGCTTGGGGCCATGGGGGTTAGGGGACTGATGCCTGGTCTCTGTTCAGAGCTTGCATCTGGCAGGCCTGGGGAAGCCCCCCAGCCCCTCCTTCCAGAGCCCAGAGCCCCCCTCCTCTCAGCTCTGCTTTGTGCCCACCCGTCCTTGGGCAGGGCCCCCGGCTCCAGCTGGCTGCAGGAAGGCCGGGCAGTCCTGGCGGTGGCAGCTCCCAGGCTGCCCAGCTCTGGCAGACCCTCCCTGGGAATGAGAGTGGGGCGTCTCGCTGTGTGCTCCTGGCACCTCTGCCTGTTCCACGCTCCTGCTAGAAACTCTCACAGCCGGGGCAAGTCAGCTGCCCCTTCCCAGAAGCCCGAAAATGTGCCCCACCGTCCACTCAACAACATTTCATCCCACCCACCCCCAGCCATGGTCCCTGGCCACTTCCCCACGCCCCCAGGCTGTCCCCTCAGCGAGTGCCATCCCTCCTGTCCAGGATCCAGCCCTTCCATTGGGTGAGGCTCTAATGGGCCCTCTCAAAAAGGCCGTCCTTGACCACCTAGAACTTACTGCTCTGCCCAGCACGCTCCCATCAGCTGTGTGAACCCCTGGAGCTCACTTACAAGGAGCACGCTCCGTGCCAGGCTTGATCTCCAACAGTGCACACACAGGCACCCACAGGCACATACACACATGCACACACACACATTCTTCTCACTTTAGTTTTGAGACTACAGACTCAGGATGAGACACCTCACAGCCCCTCCTGGGTTCTGAGGGCTGTTACACAAGAGGCCACTTAGGGCCACTAACAGGGGGAAGGATGTAGGTGTCTGGTCTGGAGGATGCAGATGCAGCTCAAGTGGAGAAAACCCTCTAGTCCATCGCTTAGGTTTCTAGACCTCCTTTTAGCATAAGCTGTCGCCTTGGGCAACACAGAGACTGCTTCTTTCTGGGGGAACCTTCCCTGTGGGCTGTCGGCACCAGCAGTCTCTCCCCGCCTCTCCCATCACCAGGTCCCAACCCCTGGACACGGTTCTGTTTTCCTTCTAGGGTCACGTATTTATTTAGGCACCAGGAGAAGAGACGTGGGAGGAGGAGGGGAGGCTGCCGGGAAACAAACTTTACCAACAAAGTGAAAGGCCCCAGAAGAAAGTCAGAGGAGCTACCGGGGAAACTTCCATGAAGACCACATTTCTCCATCACAGATTCACATGTATGTCTGTCTGTGTGTCACGGCAGTAGTGAGATGGCCCTTTAGCTCTACTCTGGGTGGGGGTGTTTTCTCCCTCATCTTTTGTCTGGATTTTGTGACTGGATTATGAGGGAGGCGCATGGGTGACATTCCGCTAGGACACTCTCCAGCTGCTAGAATTTGATGTGAACACCACAGAGACCGAAGAGGGCACGTTCCTCACCGACGGTCGCAGAGCACCTTGCTATACTCAAGAACATTCCAGATGCCCTTGGCTGTTTTCCTTTTGTGTTTATTAAAGTCACGTCCCTCTAGAGAGAACACCACCTGTGCAGTAAAGTCTGAGAGACCAGCGGCCAGCCTGTCACAGCGCTGGTGAAATGCTTTCCTGTGGTGACCCAGGTCCTCTGAGGACGCCCTGCCAGGTCACCCTGAGAAGCCCAGCGTGGGCGCCCAAGGGCTGCCTCCTGGGTCAGGGCGTGACCTGCTGCATGGGCCTGAGGTTGGGGCACACGGCAAAGGCGCACCCTGTGATCTTTTTGATGTCATCCACGGTCAAGCCCTTCCAAAGCTCTACCAGCGTCAGCCCCTTCTTCTTGTGCACGTCGAACACGGCCTTCTCGGTGATGATGCGGTCCACACAGCGCTTCCCAGTCAGCGGCATGGTGCATTTATCCATGATCTTGGGGGTGTTGCTCTTCGTGCAGTGCTCCATGGTGACCACCACTTTGGTCTTGGGACTGGACACCAAATCCATAGCACCGCCCATTCCTTTCACCTTCTTGCCGGGAATCATCCAGTTGGCCAGGTCGCCGTACTGGGACACCTGCATGGCTCCGAGCATGGTGAGGTGGAGGTGCCCCCCTCGGATCATAGCGAAGGACTCGTCGCTGCCGAAAAAAGAGCCCCCGGGAAACACGGACACGGTCTCCTTGCCTGCATTGATGAGATCCGCATCCACCTCAGCTCTTGGAGGAAACGGGCCCAAGCCCAGGACCCCGTTCTCGCTGTGCAGGTGCACGGTCATGTTGGGGCTGATGAAGTTGCTGGCCAGCAGGGGGATCCCGATGCCCAGGTTGGCAAACATGCCGTCCTCGAACTCCAGAGCTGCCCGTTTGATGATGCGCGTCCTTATGTCTTTGTCCCCGACTTTGGCTTCTCCAGCCTGCTGTTCGCGGAACCTTAACCGCTCGATTCTTTTCTCATATTTCGGCCCCTTTATCACGCGATCCACGTAAATGCTAGGGACATGGATGTCCTCTGGGGGGAAAGTCCCCACTTCCACGATTTCTTCCACCTCCACCGCTGTGACGTCTGCGGCTTTGCACATGGGCGCGTTGAAGTTCCGGGCGCTCTTCCTGAAGATCACGTTGCCCTCGCGGTCGGCCTTCCAGCCCTTGATCAGGGCGAAGTCCGCCCTGATGGCGCGCTCCAGCAGGCAGTGCTCCTCGCCGAACTCCCTCACCTCCCGGGGCTGGCTCATGATGGCCAGGTGGCCGTCTGGGGCGTACCTGATGGGGGTGCCCCCTTCCTGCACCAGGGTGCCGTAGCCCGTGGGCGTGTAGAAGGCGGGCACCCCTGCGCCCCCCGCGCGGATGCGCTCGGCCAGGGTGCCCTGCGGCGTCAGCTCCAGCTCCAGCTCGCCAGCCAGGTACTGGCTCTCGCACAGCGTGTTCTCGCCCACGTAGGAGCACACGACACGGCGGATCTGCTTGGTGGCCATCAAGAGGCCCAGGCCGAAGTCCTCCACCCCCACGTTGCTGCTGACCACCTTCAGGTCCTTCACGCCCGTCCGGAGCAGCGCCGCGATCAGGTTCTCGGGGATCCCGCAGAGTCCGAAGCCCCCGACCATGATGGTGGCCCCATCGGAGATGTCCTTCACCATCTCCACGGGGTCGGTGTAGAATTTGGCGCGGGGACGGGGGCTGGTGGCAAAGCTGCGCCGGAAGCAGCCCTGGGACAGCGCGGGCCCCGCGCGGCCGGCGGGGACGCAGCTCCCGAGCGCCGCCGCCAGGAGCCGCCGGGCCGCCATCGTCCGCCGGGCTCCGAGGTCCGGGGCACAAGCCGGGGGCGCCCCGCGTGCGCGCCCCGGGCCGCCGCCGCGTCACAGAGCAGGGAGGGCGCCAGCGCCGTGACGCGCGCCTGGGGGTCGTGCTGGGAGCCAGGTGTACGCGGCCAGGAGCCAGGTTCCTAACGGCCCGCCGCGGGGACAAGGACGGAGCTGTGCCCGCGCCTGCCCAGAGCTGGGGGCCAGAGTCGCCGCCCGTGCAGGCCCGGGACGGCGCTGCTCTCCGTCCACCCGTGTCCCGCACACAGGCCCCAGGCGCAGGGCAGAGCCGAGCTCAGGCTCCGCGTGGAAGGCGTCACCCCAATCCCTCCTGCCTCGTGGAGCCTCAGACAGAAGCTGCAAACCCGCCAGAGCCTCCCCAGAGCTGCCAGTGTCTAAGGAACAGGCACAGCAGGGGGACGCTGATGGTGGTGATGAGCCACCCCTCTCTGAGCACTCCCTCTGTGCGGGGCACCCTGGTTTAATCCTGTGACAACCGGGAGAGTGGATGTCTGCTCCACCGCAAACACCTGGGGCTCAGGCTCACCCCTCATTGTGACAGTGAAGCACATTGTCCCTCCCACACAGCCATCAGGAAGGGCCCCTGCACCTGAAGAGCCTGCCGCCAATGTCCTCTGTCCCTCACCCTTGAACTGGTCCTGAGTTTTGCAGTTTTCGTCCCTCTCCACTGAGTCACTCCCCCACAGAAGTGCAAGAGTGTCGCCTAACCTGTAAAGACGCTGCCCTGTCCCCCATTTCTCTCCAGCCACCACCCCATTTCTCTGCTCCCCTTCAGCAGCAAAGGTTCTGGAAAGAGCTGTCTACTGTCTCCACAGCCTCTCTCCCTCCACCTCCCCCATCAGACTTTGTCCCCACACTGAGCTCTTGGTCATCAACATCCTCCTGTGACTAAATCCTTTGGTTACTTCTCTGTTCTTGTCTTCTGTGCTCACAGCAGGACACAGATGACAACTCCCTGCTTCTGCAAACACTTTTCTCTCTTGGCGTCTGGGTCACCTTGCCCTCCAGGTTTCCTGGTCCCTCCTGTTGGAGGCTGCAGGGCTCTGGGCCACCCCCTTCGTCTCCAGGGACACATTCCTTCCCCAAGTGACCTGGTCCAGTCCCATGGCTTTAAATCCATTACATTCCAGCACTTCTCACACCTGGATCTCCATACCGACCTGTCCCTGGAGTAGCATTTCCATGAGGTCCAGGGATCTCAGTAGGACCCCAGAGGGTCTCCATATTCCAGCCACAGAAGAACTCTTGACTTACTACCCGAAACCTGCCCTTCCTCTATTTTCCACCAACTCAGGCCAAAAAATCTATTAAAAACTATCCACAGGTTGGGTCCACATGTCATCCACCATTCCCCTCTTCCCTCACCTGTTCCCCAGCTGGACCTACATCCTCACCTCCCTAATTCATCCACCTTTCTCCATCTCCGCACCAACGAGCCCTCACAGCCGCCTCCTGGACCGCTGTGTGGCTCCGACAGGTCTCTCTGACGTCACTCTCGTCCTTCTCAGTCTGCCCTCCCCGCTGAAGTCAGGGGGTTGCTTATTTTATGCAGATGTTCTGTAAAGTTTTAATTTTACAACAGTTGAGATTTACAGAAAATTTGTCAAAGGTAGCACAGAGCGTTCCCATATACCTGGGCCTAGTTTCTCCTGGGGAAAGTTAACATTTTACACTACTAGGTAGGGTACCCCTGTCACAACTAATGAACCAATACTGGTATCTTATTACTAAGCACATGCCATCATTTATTCGGATTTCATAAATTTTCCCCTAATGTCCTTTCACTGTTCCAGGATCTCGTCCAGGACACCACATTGCATTTAGTTGTTACAACTGCTTAGGCTCCACTTGCCTCGTTTTTGATGACCGTGACAGTTTTGAGAAGTACTTGTCAGGTATTCTGCGGAGAGTTTTCTCGTGGCTGGAGGGGGGTTATGGGCTTGGGGGAGGCGGCCTCCGAGGGTAAGCACCGTTGTCCACAGCGCGTGTGGACGTGACCTTCCTCCCAGGCGACGTGGAGCTTGTCCGGCTCCTCACTGTGCAGGTTCTGCCCCACCCCGTCCACACGGCACTTTCAGACAGCAAGTCCCTGTGGGTCGCCATTATGGACGGGTGGGGAGTCACCCTCCACCCCCTTGAGGGCAGCATTTCTGAGGGTTCTCTGCAAAAGCCTGAATCAGGTCCTGTCATCCTCCCTGCTACTAAGCAAAATCAACCACCCCAAACTCCGAATACCTCGCCCTGGTTTACCCTAACTCAGCTACCCCTGCCGCCCTCTCTCAATCTCAGCTCCTTCCAACTGCTCCCTGGCCGGCTCTGCAGCCCACGCGCCCTCTTGCTGGACCGCAAACACACCAACCTCGTGCCCACCTTCGGCCTTTCCCACTGCCCGGTATGAAAGAGGCTGTCCCCCCAAATCCCCGTGCAGTGAGAGAGAATCCTCGTTCTCTGGATGAGAAAACTGAGGCCAGGGCCACCGAGTGGGGCATTGCCGAGGTGGGATTCAAACCCAGGCCTCTCGGACTCAGAGCCTGGGGATGCAGCCACCTCCCCTCCTTCCCTTCCCAGTGCAGAAGCTCCCAATGTAGAAGCCGCTCCGGGGGCAGAACTGCCTGCGTCCCGGGGAAGGAAGACATGGGCTCACTCTTAGAGACTCAAATGTGGGCTCTGCAGGAGAGCAGGGCCACCTGCCCAGGACCTCCTCTCTGGACCTCATCGACCCTCACAGTGGGCACAGCTGAGAATGGCAGGACACCAGGGCCCAAGGAGGCCACCACCACGGCCTCTGCTGGGACAGCCTGTGAGGGCCCCGGGGGGAGCAGCCCCTCAGCCTCACCATCCTCGGTTTCCACATAGAGGCGGAGTCCCAGGTCCTTGTTACGGTGCAACAGCCAGCGGTCACTGGCTGCTGTGACATCCAGCACCAGCCAGCCCTCGTCCCCAGCTCGGAGCGTCTGAAGATCCAAAAAGAACAAGTCAGACTCCCTGTGGACACGAAAGAACAATTAACTGGTGGCCGGCACAGCTGCCTGTGAGTTTCTAGTGTCCGCTTGGGGACCCGTCACTGGCGCATCTGACTCTGGGCTGGCTCCTTCCACGCCTTATCTCACTGAGTCAGCCCACAGAGGTGTTACTGCGCCTGAATACAGATGGAGAAACTGAGGCTCAGTGACCCGACCAAGGTCCCACAGCCAGAATGGCAGGACGGGGACCTGACACCAGGACTGTCTCTGGGCTGTTCCCACAGTGCCCAGAGATCTCAGTACAAACATCTTTCCCATCTCCCAGGCTCCCTTTTCCATCCTCTGGGAGCAGATCCTTCCCCTCCCCCACCCCAGCCCCCAGTGGGTGGGACACACCACCAGGGCCTTGACCATGAGACCAGGAGGCGGGGCGGGCGCCGGGGCCCAGGGGAAGGCACCTGTTGGATTGCTCCTGGACCACCTCAAACATGCTGACGTGGAGGGTCCTGTTGAGTGGGCGGGTGCTCGGCACCTTGTAAATGCGGAACTCCGCGGCTGTGACCGCCTCCCCCGCCGGGATCTGGGTCAGATCAAAGCGGAACTCCTTCCAGTGGGGCTCCTGGTGGCCCAGGGCTCGATCTCGCTCCACTGGAAGACAAAGCGGAGCCAGTCACTCGGGGTGACTGAGGCTGCTGAGTGGCCGGAGCCGGGTGACCTGCTGTCACCCACTGCCTTGGGGGGCCCTGGGAGGCCTGGGCAGTGCCAGCTTCCTCCTGTGCAAATGGTCTTGTTCTAGGCCTGCCCCACGGTGTAGACAGGATTCCACAATGTAGACAAGGCTCTGAGAGGTCGTGTAGTCAGGCCACCCTGAGCCCTGCGCCTGGCCACCCCCAAACCTGGCTTGCAGCCCCCCAACACGCGGCTGGCCCTGGGACCTGCAGGTGAGACAGAGGCTGGGCCCTCCTCTGGGAGCTCCCAGGCCAAAGGGACACAGACATCGGACCCAAGGCAGGAAAGGGCCAGGCCCTCCTGGGGAACCCTGGTGGACAGGGACATAACCAAGGGCATCTCAGAGGGACACGGGCCATCCAGAGTCTGCCCCTTGCCTGGATGGGAGGGCAGGGATGAGGTGGGGGGCTCAGAGCTGACAGCTGAGCTGGGCTGAGGCAGGAGTGTGAACCTGCCGCAGTGTCAGGGCACTGCAGGACACAGGCCTAGAGTGGAGGGACCCGAGGGCAGGGCAGGCAAGTGATCACCTGGAAACAGCAGAGGGCAAAGGACCCAGTTTCCCTTTTTGGAACAAGGAGAAGGAGGAAGGAGGGAGGAGGGAAACATGGAAAGGAACAAGAAGAGCCAGGGTGGGAGTGACAAGCTGCTGGAGAGGCCCAGTCAGGTGCTGGGGAAGTCCGAGGGTCCCACGAGGTGGTGTGATCTGAGTAGGCTCCACGGAGGAGGTGACACCTGAACTGGCCTTGAAGGATGGGATGGAGTTCTAGTGGTTGGAGAAGGTGGCAGGGAGGGCGCTCTAGGCAGAGGGGACCCCACCTGCACAGGTGTGGAGGTGCCCTTAGGCCAGCAGGTGTGGGGCACAGCAGGGGAGCCGGGCCAGGACATGGGCTGTGCCTCTGGCCAGCGGGGAGCACAGCAGGTGGGGGCAGCAGGGCCTGGTGGGGCGAGTGGCGGGTTGCAAGACTCCCTGGAGGCCGAGCTGGCGCAAGGGCTGGAGGTGGGATCCGAGGCGGCCCCGCGGCGGGGGCTGGTCTAAGAGTCTGGCGGAGTCCGCGGTTGCGGAATAAATCCCACATTTCCCTGCACGGAAATGCCCAGGATGGTATATTTAGGGCGGTCTCACTTTAGCCTCCTGTCACTTTCAAACACTAAAAATCTGTGTTTCCGGAAAGCAGGGCTGGGAGCCGCCCAGCGCCTTCCTCAAAACCCAACACTGAGATTTTAATTATATGTTTGTGAGTCTTTTTAAAAATTCTCTCTCTGGCTACTGGGCTCGGTGACCACAGCCAGGTTTTTAAAAAGCACCGGGCTGTGTGGCCCGAGACGGATGTGGGGAGCACTTCCTGTCCTCGCGGTGGGGACCTGGCCCAGTGGCGGACGGGCAAGCGGCTGTGCTGGGCAGGGCCGGGGCCAGACCTGCTTGGGCAAGAGGAGACCAGGGCGGAGAAGGACTGGGTCGTGCATTGTCCAACAGCACCCGAGGGTGTCTTTTGATGTCTTAATTTTTGGTCAGAAAAAAGACTTTGAATTATCTTTTCATAAATAAACGTATTCACTTACTCATTTATTTATCCATGAATTCATCATGTTCAATTTATAAACAAATTTACCAAGTTCTTACTCTATGTACGACACTATTCTGGGCAACAGTGAACAAGACAATTTCTCCACATTCATGAAATGTATAGTCTAATGGAGGAGGCAAGATATAAACAAAAAAAACAAGTAAAATAGGGAATGTCATTTCTATCGTAAGTGCTATATGAAGGAAACGGAGAAGGTTCTGGGCTCTAGAGTCATGGATGTTCTTCACAGGGTGCGCAGTATGGCCTATGAGAGAGAAATGGGTTAAGATCGGACGCTCTTATGCGTTGCTGATAGGAATGCTGTTCAGAGCGGGAATCTGGCTATACCTGACAAAATGACATGCGAATTTACCCTTTGACACAACAATCCCAAAGACACACTGGATACAATATGAAAAGACATACACAGAAAGCAATTCATTGAGCATCGGAAACGCACAAAGCTATACCTAGTTCCACAGGCACCTCTAAATGTTTATTTTCCACAAAATTATAAAAGCTACCCAAAATGGTCAAACACTGAACTGGCTTCTGTCTGGAGAAGCAGCAAATGGATTTACTTTCTGAACCGCCTCACTGTGGCCCCAGGAAAATAAACAATCGTGAATCACCAGCGTGCGCTGATGGAACCCTCGGCCTCCTCCTCCAGCCTCAGCTAAAACAACCTCTGGATCCCACGTTTCCAGGAAAGGCCTGCTGTGGGCAGGAGGCGGCCTCCACCCGTCACGGCCACTGGCCACGTCCGGGGCGCTGCGCCTGCCACTCGCACGCCAGCCCTCCAGATGTCCAGCCCTGTGACCATCGGCCCGACACCAACAAAGGCTCCAGCTATTTTTGAGCCCCGGACAAAATTTAGACTCACCCAGACAACCTAAATCTGTCTTGTTTCTGACCAAAAAGTAAGACTTCTAAAGACACCCTCTCCCTCCAGCTCTGAGTGGCTGTTCAGAGAACAGAACTTCTGACCCGTGTGACCCGTCCCGCGTCCCTCAGACCCTTCCCAGCCCCGCAAGGCCCACAGGAGCTCAGCTCTGTGTTCCAGGCCCTCCCCGAGCTGGCCCCGCCCTCTGTCCCTCTCGGCCTCTTGCGCCTTCTGGCTGCAAACACCCTCCCCAGAGTCCCTCCTGAAGCCGCTCTCTCTGGGGTCGACCCTCCCGTCGTGACAAAGGCTGCCTCCCTCTCAGCCCGGCTGAGGAGCCCCCTTCTCCTCCGACCCCACACGGATCAGGCCGTTGGTCTCTCCCTTCCCGCTGTGCCAGGGGCTCCTGTTCCTGCTTCAGCTGCCCCTCCGCACAGAAAGCCCTTTGACAGCAGGGACGGAGCCACGTGAGGGGGACACGAGAGGCTCTCAGCGGTCAGCTCAGCAAGCCCTGTGCTCCGGCGGCCCCAGGGGCGGGGTGGGACCCAGCCCATTCTTCCCAAGGGCTGCCTGTCCCCAGGACGGCAGCTCCGTGTCCGGCACCTGGGCCGGGGCATCACTGCTGGTCTGGGAGTGGCTTCCACGTCACAGCGTCTCCATCAGATGCCACCGACAGTTCGCGTTGCTGTGGGACTTGCCTCCTTCCAGCCTGGCCCTGAGGTGGGGGACAGGCTCCCCCAGAGCCCCGGGGCGGACAGGCTGGGCCCGTCTGGCCAGTCCTGCTCGTAGCGAAGGCCGAGGGGCCACGTCAGGCCTAACGCAAGGTCCCCCGGGTCTCCTCGGCCTCCGCCGGCCAGCGGAAGGGCCACAGGGTGGACGACGGGTCAGCCTGCGTCCTGAAGGGGTTCCTCGCACCCAGAAATCTCAGCGCCGCCTAGGGCAGGCCCGGGCCTTCACTTCTGGGGTATTTTCGGTCCGGTCTCCTCACTGGCTTTTCTCAAGAGCTGTTTCCATAACTGGCTCTGCGCTCGTAATTACCGGGCCGGGCCTCGGACGGCTCCGGGCCCCAAATTAAAAGGGAACACCCACGCGCCACCACATCAAGCCCGCCAAGGCCAAGAATAGATCCCAGGAGATGCGAGCAAGAAAGATGCAATTCCTCCAGTTGAACCGCGGGAAAGAACTGAACTCTGGGAATTTTCCAGAGAGACCTGGGCACGGTGACACTTCCCTCCTGCCTGTGGGGCAGAGGTTTCCGTGAGGAGGAGCCCCCGTGAGCGGCAGGGAGTGGGCACATTCTCTGGTCAGAGCTGGAAAGGCCTTTGGGCAACCCTGCAGAGATGGGGAAACTGAGGCCCAGAAGGGGCAGAGGCTTTCCAGGGGTCACAGATCAGGTTAGGGGCCCATGACGTGGACGTTCAGGCTTGGAGCCGGTGCGCAATGAGTGGCCCTGGAGTCAATGGGTGGCCATATTGGGATGGGAGGGTCACCTGTCCACAAGGTTCTTCTGTCAACAGGTGCCCGAGATGCCTACTGAAGCCACCCTCCTCGAGGCAGGGCCCATGGGGACTCAGGGTCCCAGGGGAGGGCCCAGGGAGCTGTGGCACCCACTGTCGGCTTCCACAAAGACGGAGGGCTGGCCCCCTTCTGCCCACCGACCAGGCCCAGCTCCTGCCTGGCTCTCAGGCCCCTGCCTGCCGCTGGGCTCCTCTCCCAACACTGCCAGTCTGCCCGGAGCTCCCGCCACGCAGGGGCTGGTACACGGTGGGGTGGGGGTGCCGTGAAGAGTCAGATTTGGTCCCTGTTTTCAGATTGTTCAGGGTTTCCCAAGGAGTAGGAGGAAGAGGGGCTGGATGTGGCCCTGAGTCACACAGGCAGAAGGTGACCAGACCTGTAAGAGAACTACAATGAAGGATGGGCACTCTAGTAAGGTAGGGTGCCTTGGGGAGAAGGGCTCAGAGACCGCTTTTCTAGAAAACATATTTGGGAGTGGTGGAAGAATTCTGACAAGGAGAAATGAAGAAGAGTCACCTAGGCAAAGGCACAAAGGTGGGAAACAATGTGCCAGTTCCCATTTTTTAAGCACTGAACTGTGTGTCAGGCACCGTGCTAGGCACACTGCATGGGCCATTTCTGTTCCTGCTTACCTGATTGTATTTGTGATCTACTGCTGTGTTACAGATCACCCGAAACACAGCAGCTTAAAACAGCAAACACTACTTCACATTGTTTCTTAGGGTCAGCAGGCCCAGAGCTTAGCTGGTAGGTCTGCATCAGGGCCTCTCATGAGATCACAGCCGAGCCATCAGCTAGGGCTGCAGTTGCTGGAGGCTTGCCCCGGGCTGGCAGGTCCGCTGCCAAGCTCACTCCTTCATTCCTCAGCACAGCGGCCTCTCCCTGGGGCTGCTCACCTCATGGCTTCCCCCAGAACAAGTAATCCAAGAGAAAGAGAAGCCATGGTCTTTTGTAACCAAATCTTGGCAGTGACATATCATCACAATTATCATAGTCTATTGGTCACCCAAACGAGAGCTGGCACAATGTCGGAGGGGACCACACAAGGGTGTGTGTACCAGGAGGCAGGGACCATTGAGGGCCGGCCATGTTGAAGGCTGGCTACCCCAACAACCCTGTGAGAGTCAGTATTCATTATTCTCATCTATAGATGACAATGGATAAGATCAGGGAAGTTAACGATTTGCACGATGCTACAGTTAGAAGCATCCAAGGTGGGATCCCGGTCTGGGTACATCTGGACTCCACAGTCTATGTCTTTTCTCATCCATGGCCTCCTCAAGCTGCGGACGTGCCAACATCATGTGGTTCAGTTGACTAGAATGCTGAACTTTGAATGCCAGGCTGGGGCACTCGAAATCTATTCTGGCTTGAAGGGACACTCAGGGATCCTGAGCAGTAAAAGCCATGATTGGATTTTCACTTGAGGAACTGGAGTTCCAAGAACACTCCAAGAGCTTTTCACCTGCATGGCTCCCCTCTGCCTGGAGATTAACTCATTTAACACTCATAACCATCCTAGGTGGTAGATCTCCCATTTTACAGATGAGGAAACTGAGGCACAGAGCATTAAATGACTTAGATGAAAATCATATAAATAGTATCTCAGGTTGGACTCCCTGGGCAACAGACTCTGAGTTGGAAATATACTGGGGAGTCCTCTTTGGAGGGAAGGAAGGGAGCAGGTCTGAACACAGTGGAAGAGGGATGCAGTCCCAACAAAGGCCTCAGCCAAGTCCAACTGCACAGGGAGCTCTGGGGCCAATGGCCTTTCAGAATTGTCCCGCCTTAAGGCAAGAGGGCTGGACATTTATACCCCACAAACCAGTTATTGGAAGGGGAGTTCCCCCAAGGAGGGTGCCTGACCTTGGGCAGCTTCTGTGGACCCAGTCAGTCAATGCCCAGAGAAGAATTCTGCCTGGAGATGTCAGCAGCCCGCACTCCATGCAGCTGTGGCATGCACTGAAGACCTCTGAGCAGCCCACCACAGCATCCACCATGAACAATAAGTGGCAGAACGGGGATTCCAATCCTGGAGCAATGCGCCAGGCAGCCAATCCTGGAGGAGTGCGCTTTACCACTCCTCTGTAGGTTCCTAAGTACACAACTGGCAGGCGGGTGGAGGGGTGGGGAAGTGGGGGGGTGATAAACACAGCAGGCCCTTCCCCCATCATACTGTCGGCCATTCATTGAGCAGTGCTGGGCATATGCTAAGTTTTTATGTGCCTTAACCTATTTAATCACTGACTATGATACAGGTATTATATTATTACCCCAATTTTAAAGGTGAGGAAACCAAGATGCACAGACTTTAAGTTACCTGTTCAACAACTCACAGCTCTCAAGTTGTAGACCCAGAATGAAAACCCAGTGTGCCCCACTCCAGAATAATTAAGCACCCTGCCGCCCTACCTCCAGGGCCCACCCTCCTCACTGCTATGATCTGGTTCTCATGTCTGCTCCTGTTGCTCTGGAGATCCAGGACCTGGGGCCAGTCACTCTTTGAGACTCAGCTTCCTCCTCTATCAAATGGGGGCAATAGTAGGTGTTTACCACAGAGGTGAGAAAGCATGAAGGAGATAGGAGGGACGAGTTGTTGGGGATCCACAAGGCACACCTTCCTGCTGAGTAGACAGCATCCTGGGGAAATCAAACACCTTTGGGCATATGGTCACTATAACAGTTAGCTTTTAAGATGGACAAAAGATTTATTAGGGGGTTTTGTTTGCGGTTTTTTTTTTTTTTTTTTTTGAGACAGAGCCTAGCGCTGTCACCTGGGCTAGAGTACTGTGGCGTCAGCCTAGCTCACAGCAACCTCAAACTCCTGGGCTCAAGTGATCCTCCTGCCTCAGCCTCCCGAGTAGCTGGGACTACAGGCGCGAGCCACCACGCCCGGCTAATTTTTTATTTCTATTTTTAGTTGACTGGCTAATTGTTTATATTTTTAGTAGAGATGGGGTCTCGCTCTTGCTCAGACTGGTCTCGAACTCCTGACCTCAAGTGATCCTCCCACCTCAGCCTCCCAGAGTGCTAGGATTACAGGCGTGAGCCACCATGCCTGGCAGATTTATTGTTTAATGAAATACAAAGTAGCAAAACGGTTAGCATTTACATCTCACTTAGTAAAAAATAATACCACAAATGTTAGTATCTGTATTGATAAAATATGGGGGTGGGACGGTGCTACACCAAAGGATTAAAACACTGGTTTTCTCTGGGGTAGACAGAAGATTTCTAGGAGTTTCCATGTTATATATTTCTGAATACATGGTACAAACTTTCTGTAATTAAATTCTATAATTAATTTAGTCTTAATTCAACAAAAGGAACATGCACTAGTTCTATAAATCCCAAAATAAAAATATTTTTAAAACAGGAGTCTCCATTTACATCACACGTTCACATTTAACTTAGTCCATTTCAGCAGCACTCGCTGTACCCTATGATGGGCCAGGCCCTGGGCTCGGGGGACAGGCAGCCACTGTGTAAAAGAGCAGAGGCTGTGGAGGCACGGAGACAACCTGCTGTGTGCCCTGAGAAAATCACCTAACCTCTCTGAGCCTCACTCACTCTCCTCCTTTTAAAACAAAGATCTGACAGTCATTGTGAGACAGAAATGAAGGAACAGACGTGGAGGTTCTGAGCATATGGTCACCACTGGGTGGCATCTCACACAAGCCCAGAACGGCCCTATAAGCTGAGGATGTCCATGTTCCAGAGGAGGAAACTGAGGCTGGGAGAGGTGGGCTGGAAAGCCCAGATCACGCTGAGAGCAGGTGTTGGAGTCAGGATGCCAATTCTGTGTGTGCGAGTCCCAGGTCAGAAACCCTCACCCCAGTCCTGTCTGCCCTGCTGTCCTTCAGCCCTTCCCGTTTCCAGGAGAGGGGATCACTGTCCAGCGTACCTGACCATTATCTTCATGGCTCATGGATTTATTATTTGTGTCTCCCACTGGGAGGTCAGCTCCATGACAGGAAGGACTTGGTTTTGTTCACTGTTGTGTCCCCAACAACTAGAACTGCGCCTGGCAGGTAATAGGTGCTACATAACTTATTTGAATGAATGAATGAACGAATGGGAAAGTGAAAGAGTTCCCTAGTAAAGAACCAAAGGATGTGACCCTGGGGCCCGTGGAGATAAAGCATTACCCTTCAAGGCCACAGGGCTGATAAGGGCAGAGCAGGACCCGGGCAGGTTCCTGATCCCCACACAGTCCCGATTCTCCCAAACCAGCAGCTCAGTTAGTTCATCAACACCCCTGTTCTCAGCCACCAGACACCACGGGGATAAATCAGTCTGGTTCAGGAAAAGGTCAGGGCAAAAGGGCCCCTGGCTAGACTTCTGCCTGCTAGTGCTGTCTGTGCCTCAGTTTCTCCATCTGGAACACAGGCATCTGCCTCTCCGGGGAGCCCTGGTGGAGAGGGTTCAGGGAGGAGCGGAGTCGGTCCTTCCTGCCCTCCTTCCTCCCTCAGGAGGGGCCAGGCTGGGTGAGGCACTGGGGCAGGGGACGGGGATGCTGTGAGAAGATGCCTCTGACACTGAGCCACAGGGCCAGAGCGGGGAGCACTTCGTCTTTCTGACACCATCACTGTAGACTGGACGAGACAGCGGAGGCCCAGAGAAGGGAAGGGACACGGCTCAGAACACGCAGGAATTAATGGCGGGTGCAGAAGGTACAAGAACCTGGGTGACAGATCACTAGGAGCCCCACTTTACAAGGAGGGGCCCAGGCTCGGGGGACCAGGGACAGGATCCATCTGCTCCACATGGTGACAGCCCCCATTACTGTTGGGACAAAGAGGAGCTGCAGGTCTACGGGCTGATGTGGACACAGAGGCCAGGCTGGGGCACCGTCTGACCGCGGCCCTGGCCCCCAGGGTAAATCACGACAGGCTTCCTGGAGCACCTGCTCCACGCGGCGCCGGGGGCCATGGGTGGGAGGCCTGGACAGCACCCGGCCTCTGGGTCCCACAGGCTGCCATCGACAGGCAGGGGCCTGGGGACACCAGGCCTGGCTTCTCAGGAGCCAGATGAGGCCGATAGGAGAGGTGGGGCTGAAGGCAGCAGGTGTGGGAGCCGGGGCGTGGGTGTGACACCTCAGGGGCCCTGCTGTTGCACCCATGGTGGTTCTGGGGCCTCAGACCTTCAGGGGCCTGGGGCCTGCGGCTCTAAACACAGAGAGACTCTTGGCACGTGTCCAGTGCCCCAGACGGCCTCCGTAATCACCAGTTAGCACTACTCTCACCGAGAGAGTTCTGCTGGTGCCATTAGTGCATCCGGATAAAGAAGGCCCTCTGACAGCCGCTGTGCCCGCCCACAGCCTGGGCTTCCCCTGAACAAAGATCTGCTTGTTAAACCCACAGCGTCCGAGGCCCCGGGTCTTAATGAAACACGCAGAGCTGGCGTGGGAAGAAGCTGGGATTTGGACTCCACGGCCGTGGATGTTGCCCTGAACATGCTGTGTGGCCCTGGGGTGGCCACTTAACCTCTCTGAGCCCATGAAATGGGGCTGGCAAACCAGTTTCACAGGAATTGAATGAGGAATTGTAAGGCTGTGAAAGGTCACATGCTAATTTCTACTCTAAAAATAGCTACAGACACTTTTTGGTTGGCCATTTCTGGGTTTCACATGCGTACAAGACACGTGGGGAAGTTCCTGTCACATCCACGCCAAGGCTGGGCTGTAGCTGGGAGGGACTGGGGCCTACAGCGGCCAGGCACAGGTGCACCCTCTGGAGGGGGGCTGACTTTACGCTCCTCCCCCTCCATCAACCAATCACACAACCACCCTGAGGACCGATCACTAGGAGCCCCACTTTACAAGGAAGGGCCCAGGCTCAGAGAGGGCGAGGGACTGCTCTAAGGTCACACAGCAGGAGTAGGCCTTGCTGGACTCACAGCAACAGCTCGCTCCAGGCTGTGCTTGCCTTGACCCACCCCAGGGCATGCCGGGGTGGGGGGAACAGGACGTGGGCTGAGTGGTGATTCATTCTGGTGGGTGGCTCCCCTGGGCATATTCTTGGGTGACTCCATCCTCAACTCTTCTTGGTCCTGAGCCCTGGGTCAGCCTGTCCTGAGGATGGAGCCCTGGTACCAGCCCCACATATGGGCTCCTCTGTCCCAACTCTCCACCCTGCCCTCTAACCGGGAAGGTGGCAACCAGATCCCACTGGCCGGAGTCCTGTGCCTGGCACTGGGCTCTCAGCACTGGTTAACGGCTGCCTCCCGCTGCTCATTCCCCATCTCGGCCCACCAGCAACTCTGGCATGGGGGGGCAGAGGCTTGGCTGTTCTCTCTCCCTGCCCTAGTGTAGGAAGCAAATGGCTGAGGACTCCACAAAACGTGCAGCTGCTCAGTTCCCCGTGTTCTTCAGCCCAAATCCCTCAGAAAGCTCTCTCGACCCTGAAAGCCTAACCTGACAACAGAAATGTCACCTCCTTGAGCACTGGATGTACAGTCAGAAGACCTGGGCCTGTCCTGGCTCAGCTGCATAGAGGCTGTGCCATCCTAGATGTGACATTGCCTCTCCGAGTCTCCCTGTCCTCATCTGGGAGATGGGATGAGGACCACGGCTGTGAACAGGGTTGCTGGAGGGTCATGAGCGCTGCTGTAGGTGACAGGAGGCTGGTGACCATGGCCAGGGTCCTCTCCCTGCTCTCGGCCCACGGCTCCCCTGACCACTTCAGGCTGAGCTGTGGTCCTTGGGTCCCCAGGCCCAGCCTGCTGTCTGCCCAGCCCAGACCTCTGCCTGGCACTAGCCACAGACAGGAGGAAAAGCAGATGGGGGACCGACCAACAGGAAATACTCGGGACCGTAGACTACAGAGAGTTTTCTAGTGGAAAAAAATAACTTTGAGACCTTTAAGAGTAAATGGCTCCATGGTTTAGAGAAAACTGTCTGCAGAGAGGAAAAGCCGGCCTTTGCCTGGGAGAACAGAGAGGGTCCAGGCTGCCCACTGGGCCATTCCACAGGCCTGGACACTCACTCCATGCCAGGCCACATCCCAGCTGCTGGGGCCCAAGGTGACAAGACAGTCCCTGCCCCACCGAGCTGAGAGTCTGCTCCTTCCCCAGCGGCTCCCCTCACAGCCGGCCCCACCCAGGCTCTGCGACTCTGCACAGGGAAGAGCCTGCTGTGGACTCAGGGCAAGTGGGTCAGCTCTGGTCACTCTGATGGTGTGACCACGGGTTTCCACACTGAACTTTGTCCGTCTCCTCAGCACTGCCCTTATCACAGTGACAGCATCCCAGCCTCTGTTTACTCATCTGTCTCCCAGGACCAGGCTGTCTTCCTGGTGCGGCCTGGGTGGGCACCGACGTCGCCTGACTCTTACTCCTGGGTGTGTTGGGGGCGGGGGGCGAATGCAGCCCCTGGGGGTCCACATTCCCCGCTGCTCCTGCCCACTCTGCAGCCCCGGGAGCCCCACGTGCCTTAGACCTTCCCTGACCAGGGCAGTTCCCACGCCCCTGTGGGCTGCGTCCATCCCCCGTGACTCCCGGTTCCCGGCCAAGGTCTGGCACTGCCCGAGGATGCAGCTCGTGTTCACTCCCCGACGGGCCACCGTGAGGGCGCCGGGCCCCTTACACTCAGCCCGCCGTCCACACGGTCACCGCGGGGTCCCCGATGCCATCCCGGAGGCCCGCACTTACCCATGTTGACGAAGCTCATGACCAAGTCTGCGCGGGCCAGGCGCCCCTCCGGGGCCCCGCCGTCCTCGTCGTCGTCGCCGGCCATGGCGTGGTAGAGGTCCAGCATGAAGAGCGGCGCGGACGCGGGCAGGCGGGCGGCGGCGGGCGGCGCGCGGGGCCGGGGCCGCCCGGGCAGCCCGAACACCGCCAGGATCTCGCGCTGCATGTCGCGGCGCTCGCGCGCGCCCAGACTACGCTGGGGACAGCCGGGCGGGGGGCGCGGGCCGGGGCCATAGCCGCCCAGCGCGCACAGCGCCAGGCCCAGGAGCCAGAGCGGGCCGGGGCGCGCGGCCATGGCGGGCCGGCCGGGGCTCAGCGGGCGCGCATCAGCTCCGCGGGCCGCGCGGGCCGGGACGCCCCGACGGTGAGCGGCCGGCTGGGCTCGGCGGCCGGCGGGACGGGGCGAGCGTCGCCCGCGGCCTCAGAGCGATCCCAGAGCGGTCCCCGCGCCGCACCTGTCCCGGCCCGGGGCCGTGCGGACGGGCACCCACAGCCTCTGGGCAGGGTACTGCGCGGACTGGGGACCGTCGGCTAATCCGTCTGTCACCGCCGTGCCCGCCAGTCCGGCTGAGGCCGAGGTCCGCGCAACGGGCAGGGGAGACGGGCGAGCTCCCGCAGCGATCCCGGCGGCGCGAACCCGCGAGTCCCCCGGCCCGGCCCCGTCTGTGCTGCCCGCCGCGGCCGCCCGCGCCCTTCGCCCCGCCCCGCCCCGGGCGCGACCAACGGGGGGCGCGAGGGCGGGGCCGAGGCCGGGGACCGACGCCCGGGAGGACCTCTCGGTGGCCGGTGGGCGGGCCGGGCAAGGGGTCCGCAGCCCCGGCGCCAGCACCGTCAGGGTCGTCCTGGGCTCCCACCCAGCCTCTAGCCTCCGCTCTGGGACCCCAGGGTGGCGGCGCCGTCCGGGGACAGCTGGCACATGCGCTCCTGCGGGGCGTGTCCTTGATGCTGTGGCCCTGGCGGGGATCCCCAGTGCCCGTCCAGCAGCTCCGCCTTGGTGCGCGGGGTGTTGCCACCGGGCCAGACACACGGCCTCAGTCCGTCTGGAGAGGCGGGCGGATGCCAGCCAAGCCCGGAGGGTGGGGCACATTCTTTTGCCAGCAGCAGCCGGGCCCGGGTTTCCGGCCACCGCAGCACCTCGCCGCATCCAGGTGCCTTCCCCGAGGTCCGCTTTCACGCGCTGCTGCGGGTCCACCTTCCCGGACACCTGCTCAGTGGCTCCTCCTGGCGCGACCACCCACCCGGCTCCAGCGTCCTCTCCGGCAGCGCCCCCGGCGGCCGCCCCCGCCAGCGCTCACTGCGCGCCCTGCCGACCCGGGTGCCGACCCAACCGCGCGGAGGAGACGCGCACCCGCCTCCAGCCTGGCTGAGAAGTTCCGGGGCCCTTCACCAGCTACCTTTGAGCATCTTTGCAGTTGTCGCGGCCCCGGTGCAAGGCTTGCAAGAGAAGGATCCTCACGGAAACGCCTCTATTGACTCAGCCCCTTTCTGCACACCTTGCTCTTCCCTAGCTGCTCTCTCACCTCATTTATTCATTTATGGTGTGGGAGGAAGTGGCACCTAGACTGAGCTTGTAAAGCTGGATGGAATTGGTCTGGAAGGACAGGAAAGGTGAGTGGGAGGAAAGTGTTCCAGGCAGAGGGAATAGCTTGTGTCAAGGCCCTGAGATTCGAGGGAGCCTAACAATGCCAGGTAACAATTAGCACTTACCAGGTGCCAGGCAGGTTCTGAGTGCGTGTGTCCTGTGTCACTTCTGTAATGCTCCCTCATTGTCACGGGACACATACCATTAGAACCCTCTCTTTTTAACAGGTGAGGAAACTGAGGCACATAAAGATGAAGAGACTTCCCCCAGGTCTCACAGCAGTGGAGCTGGGCTGGGGCAGGTGGGCACGTGCACGTTAGCTGTTCAGTGGATCCCGGAGAGCCCAGGGGATAAACGGCCACGGATGAAGGGGCTGGCAAGGGACAGATAACAAAGGACCTTACAGGGGGCTAGATGAGGGCTCTGGGCACCAGGTGATTATGGTGTCCCCCCTGTGGATTCAAGATTAAACCTCCAACAAGTGTATAATACCCAACAAAATCACATTTTGAAGTGATCACTTCAAAAAAGTTTTTCAGTATCAGAATATTCTTAAGGTAAATACTGGTGCCTTAAACACATGCCTGGTCTGCATTTTACCCAACAGGTAAATTTTCACACTGCTTGTAAACCTCATAAGGACACGGAGCTTTATCCTCAGGATAATGCAGATTAGCCATTGAAAGTGCCCAAGGCAAGAGCAGAACCCTAATGCAGTGGGGAATATGGATAGTCAGGAAGGAGGCAGGAATTGGGGCCCTGCAGTTGGAGGCTGGCGCAGTTTTGGGGGCATGGTCACAATGACAATGAGCCTCTAATGACAATGGGGTGGAGCGGCAGAGGACAAAACTCTTTAGGAGGCTGAATCCACAGGGCTTGACTGGGGCAGAGGGCAGAGTCAAGGGGTCGTCCCCATGTCAGCTTGGTCAGGGTCTCTGAATCTTCTGCCCATCCCCTCACTGTCCTCTCTGCACTCTCCGTGCTCCCCTTTGAGGCCACATCACATCATCTGGGGCCTCAGATCTAGCCTGCAATTCTCAGGGTGCATTTTGTGCAATGCTGGGCTCCCAGGCAGACTGCAAGCTGCCCAGCGCTGATTCTTATGACAGAAATGATTTCTATGGATTTAGGATGAGTGGAAATAGCTGTGTCCTCTAAACAAAGGCCTTCATATTGACATAAACCTAAACAGCAGGTGTTAGCCATTCCAAAGGGCCTCAGCCCACGGTTCAATTCAGCAACAGCCACCATGGGCGGCTGTGTGCTGTGCCCTGAGCCAGAGATCAAGCAGACAAGTCCCCTGCCCCTGAGCAGCCCCCACTCTTAACAGGGTGACAGCTGGTGAACACAGTCATTTCCAGAGGCAGAATGTAAGGTGTGTTCCCACAGAGGAGCGGGCGAAGTGTCTGGAACGGCAGAAGAGGAGGGGCTGGGAAGTGGGGGTCGGGCGACGTGTGAGTGGAATCCCAGACCACCAGAACCGGAAGGGAACTGAGATGGGGAAAGTTTCTTGGAGAAAGCAATGTCAAAACAAGGGCTTTCCCAGCTGCCTGGCAACTTTGTGACCTTGGGTAAGTTACTTAACCTCTCTCAGACTCAGTTTCCTATCCAGGAAAGGGGGCTAATGATCATAGGCTTGTGACGGGTATTAAATGGGAATGTATATACAGCACTTAGCACAATCACTGGCTTATTATAACAGTAAGCAGTCAATAAATGTTAGCTATTATTATTATTATTATAAAAATAGTATTGTACTATTCAAAGCACTAGAAAATACTTTTTCCTGATAACAAAGGTAACTTGTTTATTATAGTAACTTTTGAAAATATAGAAAAGTAAAAAGACCACTGTCCAAAAAATTTTAAAAATCACCCAAACCCATGTTCCAGAGATAATCACTGGTAATATTTGGTGTATCTTTTTCTTACACGTTTGTGTGTGTGTGTGTATGTATTTTTTTTCTTTTTTGAGACAGAGTCTGGCTCTGTCACTCTGGGTAGAGTACAGTGGTATCATCATAGCTCACTGCAACCTCAAACTCCTGGGCTCAAGGAATCCTCCTGCCTCAGCCTCCTGAGTAACTGGGACTACAGGTACATGCCACCATGCCCAGCTAATTTTTCTCTTTTTTATAGAGACAGGGGTCTCGCTCTTGCTCAGGCTGGTCTGAAACACCTCACCTCAAGCAATCCTCCCCTCATCAGCCTCCCAAAGCTAGGATTACAGACATAAGCCACCACGTCCAGCCTGTATACTTTTAATAGAGAAAACAGGATCATATCGTTTTATTCATTTCATGATATTTTGCAACATTTCGTCATGTCATTAATTATTTCACACATATTTTTAATTGGGTTCATGGTATTTTTCATCATATTGTTATCATAATTTATTTAATCAAGCCTGTTATTAAATAATATGTTTATATTTTATATTATGTGCAATGCAGTTATGAACAATCTTGTAGAATTATCTGTACCCATCTATGGTGATTTGTTTAGTATAAATTTCTAGAGAAAGAATATTTGGATCAAAGAGCATATATACTTTTGAAGATTTTTGATACATATTATCTGTTGCCCAAATAGCTTGAGGATGCCCATTTTCTTTCACCCTTGCCAACACTAGGTATTATTGCTAAATACATAAATAAATAAATCTCTGCTGATTTGGTAAATAAAAACATCTCCCTACTGCTGTAATTTGCATATGGAAGGTTACTACTAACTGCTCTCTTCTTTTTGAAACACTCTCCTCCCTTGGCTTCAAGGACACCTGCTCTCTTGCCCCCCATTCTTCCCTTCCTACTTCTTAAACATGAATATGCCCTGGGTCTGTCCACAGTTCCATTTTCCCTCTTAGGCTTTCAATCTGACAGTGAGCTCCTCCTCCTGAGACTTCAGTGCCATCACACGGTCATGCCCAACTTCAGATATATTCGCAGAGCAGGCCTTCCTCCTGGATGCCAGAGTTGTGTGCAATGACTGATTAGACACAACCAGTACCAGAAACCTGGAAGCTGACACAGGTCTCTCCCTCCAAATAGCAGTTCAGCCTACTGATTCTACCCCCTAATGCCCCTTAAATCCCGAGCCTCTCCACACCGCCTTACACTGAAGTGTTTCATGTAGCATCTCCTCCCCACTGGTCTCCTTGTTTCTCATCTCATTACCCACTCAACCCTCACTCATTCTGCAGAATTAATTTCTAAATAAAAACCTGATATCTCTAAACAGCTCAGAATCCTTGCATGGTCTTTCATTGCTTATATCAAATTTCCCAAACTGAGCTTTTTGAGGGCTTTTCTACAAAAGAAGTTTGGTAAACACTGTACTGTGTTTTCCCCCTTGGGAGAGCCCTCATGCAATTCATATTTTGTAGGCTCTAAGAAGTCCTGCAGTAAAAGGATCCAGTTTAGCTTTAAGCTGGCGTCTTCCAAATTCATTTGACCTCTTGGGGTCCAGGAGGGTGCCACACGATCAAGTGCCCAGCAGGTGGCGCTCTGGCATCCATCACCTGCTCCCTGGGGCTGACCCCTCTCCAAGCCTGTTTGGCCACTGGCCTCATACACTTGGCTGCAGTCACAGGAGACTACTTGTGGTCCCCCTACTTGTCCTGCTGTTGACACTTCTGTTCATCTGAGCATGTGCTTTCAGAGACTGTCCGGATCCCCTCTGCCTGTCTGGTCGAGTGTTAGCTCCCTTTAAGATGCAGCTGAAGCAACACCTCCTTTCCATGGGAGATGGGAGGTGGGAGATGCCCTCTCCATCTCCGTGGGCAGAGCCATCTCTCCCTCCCTCATTCTCCCAACTCACTCATTTTACCAAATGGAAGGACATTTATTTATTCCCATGTTTGCTCCCTGCCCTAGGCTGAAAGCTTATCGAGGTAGGGACAGTTATCTTAATTTACCTTCTAATTCCAGTGCCAAGCTCATGTTTAGGGTTTCAATAAGCATCTGTGAAATGTAGTAGCCTCTATTTCTCTGAAATACCCTCTGGAAATGGAATAGCCTCTCAACAGTTTTAGGAACGAATCTCACAACCTTCCTGAATTCACTGAGAAGTGCTTCCACCAAGAAGAGCTCATCATTTCATGGGAGATGAAGAACAGAAACACGGAGCTGGGCTGAAGTGTGGGGGTCGTGGCCACCGAGGCTGACTCTCTAGCTGTGGAACTTGCTCTCTTGCACACCAGCCACAAATGCAAAACCATGAATTTTCATTACTGAAACTACAAGGCTAAATTCATGACGGCCAACATCTACTGTACATAGAGTATGAAAAGAAACAGCAGTTTAAAAGAGCAGAGAGAACAGTTTTTCATAAGAAAGTTATTACAGGAATAGAGATTGTCACCTACATATTTAACCTTTGCATTTTTGTGATCTGAAGACCTGGTTAATCCTATCATAGGATCCTATGCTGAGCTCCTATGTCATGATCATGTCAACTCGAGAGGACACCATGGGGTACATGCCTTGTAATGCCTCATTAAATGACTGTTGAGGGACCCAAAGTGTGCCTCATTTGCTCTCCCTGCTGGGTGCATGCAAGATGCTGGGAAAATCCAGTCCATCATGTTCCCAGGCTGTGCTCACACATCATAAAGAAGCAAATAAATATAATGAGACAGTCCAGTCCACGGGGAGTCTTCAGCCAATGGGTCAGGTCACTTCTACTAATGAACTAAATGCTCCACTTTAAAGTCAGAAGCTGCATGCGATGGCACAGGTCTGTAGTCCTACCTACTCAGGAGGCCAAGGCAGGAGGATAGTCTGAGTCCAGAAGTTCCAGGTTGCAGTGAGCTTTGATCACACCACTGCATGCCAGCCTAGGTGACAGAGTGAGACCCCATCTTTAGGAAAAGAAAAAAAAAAGGACACTATCAACAGAGTAGGCAACCCATAGAATGGGAGAAAATGTTTGCAAATCATATATCTGATTAATATCCAGAATATACATATTAAAAAATACCTCATACAACTCAACTACAATAAAACAACCCAATTTTAGATGGCAGGTAGTCTTTTTTTTAACTTTTTATAGAGATGAGGTCCCACTATGTTGCTCAGGCTGGTCTTGAACTCCTGACCTCAAGTGATCCTCCTGCCTCAGCCTCCCAACATGCTAGGATTACAGGAGTGAGCCACTGCACTTGGCAAATAACCCAATTTTAAAATGAACAAAAGACTTATATAAACATTTCTTTTAAAAAAGAAAAATAGATGGCTAAATAAGCACATGAAAATATGTTCAATATCACTAATCATTAGGGAAATGCAAATTAAAACCATGATACCTCTTCACAATCATTAGGATGGCTATTATCAAATAAAAACAAACACAGAACATAACAAGTGTCAGTGACTATGTGAAGAAATTGGAACCCTTATGCATTGCTGGTGGGAATGTAAAAGGGTGCAGCCACTATGGAAAAAAGTATGGCAGTTCCTCAAAAAATTAAATACAGGATTACCATATGGTCCATCAGTTTCACTCCTGGCTATATTCTCAAATGAATGGAAAGCAGAGAGCGAAACAGAACAGATATTTGCACATCCATGTTCATAGCAGCACTATTCGCAATATCCAAAAGGTGGAAACAACCCAAATGCCCATCAACAGATGAATGAATAAATAAATGTGATATATGCATACAAGAGAATATTATCCAGCCTTAAAAAAGGAATGAAATTCTGACACATACTATAACATGGATGAACCTTGAGTACTTTATACTAAATGAAAGAAGCCAGATACAAAAGGACAAATATTGTATGATTCTACTCATATGAGAACAATCATATTAATAGAGACAGAAAGTAGAATGGTGGTTGACAGGGGCTGAGGAAAGGCCAGAGAAGGATTGATTGTTTATTAGGTACACAGTTTCAGTTTGAGGAGATGAAAATTTCTGGAGATGGATGAAGGTGATGGTTGCAGAACAATGTGAATTTACTTAATGTCCCTGAACTGTATACCCTAAAATGGTTAAAATAGTAATTTTATGTTATATGTATTTTACCACAATTTTAAAAAGTGGTCAAGAGAAATGGCCAGGTATTTGAACTCAAATCAGTCTCTTGAATGCACTAAGGCTTAGTCACTAAGCAGAATGCAGGGACAGGTATACAGTACCTCTGACATGGTATAGTCCAATGACTCTGCTCATGGGCACACCCTAGTGGCCCAAAGCTGCATTCATTGCTTATACCCCTCCTGCAGTAGCCGGCGTCCGTGTTTGAGGGCAAGGCACTGGCACGGTCAAGAGCACCGTCTCTGTAGCCAGGCAGACAGGAGTTCGTAGCAAAGCTCCACCTCAGGCCCACCTCGGTGGCTCAAGCCTGTAAGCCTAGCGCTTTGGGAGGCCGAGGGGAGAGGATCGCTTGAGCCCCGGAGTTTGAGGCTGCAGTAAGCTATGATGACACCACTGCACTCTAGCCCGGGCAACAGAGCGAGACCCTGTCTCAAAAAAAAAAAGAAAAACCAAAATCCAGCTGTGTGACATGGAAACTCTCAGCTTCTGACTCCTCCTGTGTAAGATGGGATCGTAATTGTACCTGCTTAGAGAGGTGTGGAAACAACATGACCCAGGGTCCTACCCCCATTCACCCTGGGGCCAGGCTCAGAGCACATCCTGTACAAACACTCATTTGATGGGTGAGCAAAAGAATTGCCCAAAGGAAGAGGCAGGTGTAGGTGTGGCCACAACGGCCTGAGTGCCACGGATCTCCTGCTCTGCCACTCACTGGCTGCGGGACTCTGAGCCTCACTTCCTCTCCCTGGAAATGGGATTAAAAGGCACCTGCCTCACATGGCTACTGGGCAACTTGCTATGACTAATGAAAACAGCAGCAGCCACAATACAGCTGCCACTCCTTGAGAACGTCCTCTGTGTCAGTGCTGTGCAGCAGTCCTCATGTCAGTCCCACCAGGGAGGCATCGCCCCAGTTTGCAAGGAACCTGGTGGTCACGGGCCCTGCTCGGGAAATGGCAGCTGTGTCCTTCCAGTGTGCTGGGGCAGGGGAGGGTGGGCTGTACGGAGCTCCACAGGCTGGGGGTGAGAATCCGCGCCCACCCACAGCCCTCCCACCTCCGGGTGCTGAGGGTAACCTGAGTCCAGGGCTGGGGGCAAAGCTGCTGGGAGCTTGGAGTCCTGGGCTCTGGCCCCACTTGTGCTCCTGATTGGCTCTGCCACCTGGGCTGGTCACTACCGCTGCCTGGGCCTCAGTTTACTCCACGGTAAAGTGAGAACTAGGGGAGTCAGAGCCCTTGATCACCAAGATCTCTCACCACAAAAAAGACTAAGGGAGGAAACCGTGGGGTCTGTCCCGATTCCCGGCCTCTCCCTCCCTCTCTCTCTCTCTCTCTCTCTCTCTCTCTGTCTCTCTCTCTGTCTCTGTCTCTCTCTCTCTCTCTCTCTCTCTCTCTCTCTCTCTCTCTCTCTCTCTCTCTCTGACCCCTGGTGGCCGCCAGCAGCCTAGCACCAGCGGGAGATGACAGCAGAACACCGTTGTGACCTCCGCCACAGCCCCTATCCCTCGGAGCCCTAGTCCCCATCTGTTAAATAATACCTACCTCTTTGAGCTGTTGTGAGGATGCAGAGAAATAATACATGGAAAGTGCTTGGACGGGATGGGTACTGCCTACCCAATCAACAGAAAGCAGATCCTACAAGTAGGATGGCAAGTCCTGTCCTCAGTGAAGAGTGTAATGACTACAAGCTTCAAAGACATGTTTGTTTGTTGTTTGTTGTTGTTGTTGTTGTTGTTTGAGACAGAGTCTCACTCTCTTGCCTGGGCTAGAGTGCCGTGGCGTCAGCCTAGCTCACAGCGACCTCAAACTCCTGGGCTTAAGCGATCCTCCTGCCTCAGCCTCCCGGGTAGCCGGGACTAGAGGCACGCACCACCATGCCCGGCTAATTTTTTCTATTTTTAGTGGTTTGGCTAATTTCTTTCTATTTTTTTAGTAGAGGCGGGGTCTCACTCTTGCTCAGGCTGGTCTCGAACTACTGACCTCAAGCGATCCTCCCGCCTTGACCTCCCAGAGTGCTAGGATTACAGGCATGAGCCACCGTCCCTGGCCTGACATGTTTGTTTGTGGAAACCAGAGTTTTTTACTTAAGCTATAAGTAGACTGGTGGTCCCCGGGATAATTAACCTGCCTCTGGATAACCCACTAGCCTTATGTATTTTATTAATTGTTTTCAAAAAACCAAATTTAAAATATTTTTCATTCTTTTATTTGTTCTCTTTTGTTGGTTTCTGATATTTTTAAATTTTTTTTTTTTTTTCCTGAGACAGGGTCTTACTCACTGCAGCCTCCAATTCCTGGGCTCAGGGAATCCTCCTGCCTCAGCCTTCCCAGTAGCTACAACTACAGGTGCACACCACCACATCTGGCTAATGGTTTCTGACTTCATTGTTTCCTTCCTTTCTGTTTTAGGGGTTTGTTTTATCACTCTTTTTTCACCGTCTTAAATAGAATTCTTGCCTATTTATTTTTAACAGTTTTATTAAGGTATAATTTACACACCATAAAATTAATCCGTTTCATAATTAGTGTACTATTCAGCAATTTTTATTATAGTTGCAGAGTTGTGCAACTATCATCAAAATATAATTTTAGGATATTTCAATCATCCCAAAAAGAAATATACCCATTTGCAATTTATCCCCCTTCCTATCCCTAACCCTAGGCAAACACTAATCTACTTTTTCTATATATAGATTTGTCTTTTCTGAACATTTCACAAAAATGTAGTCATACATATATGACATCATGTGTACAGCTTCTTTCACTTAACATAATGTTTTTGAGGGTTCATCTATATTGTAGCATGTAGCAATACTTCCCTCCTTTTCATTGCTGAGTAGTATTCCATTGTACGGATGGATATGCCACACTTTGTTTATCCATTCACCAGTTGATGGACATTTGTATTATTTCCCCTTTTTGGCAATTTTAAACAGTTGTTGCTATGAATAGTTGCTTACAAGTCTTTGTGTAGATATATGTTTTCATTCATCTTGAGGGCTTGTTTATTTTTATATATGTATTGTTTCCTGATAGTGTACTTAAAGATATAAATTTGCCTCTAAGTGCTGCTTTACCTGTGTCCCACAAACTTTGATATGTGGTTTTGCCATTAGTATTAAAAGCTAAATGTTTCTCAAATTTCTTTATGACTTCCTCTTCCACCAAAAGTTATCTATCAATATGATAGTTTCCAATCATATAAGCCATCATTTTGTTTTATAATTTGTAATTTTTCTGAATCATAGTTGGGGAGCATAGACTATGATATTAATTCTTCAGTATTTGTTAAGGCCTCCTTTATGACCTTAAAATATATATTCCACTTTTGTAAATGCTCCATTTGTATTCCTTGGGAACTGCTTGAAATGGATCATTTCTCTGGAAGATTCTAATGTAAACAAAACATGAAACCTTATTCTTCCACACATTCCCCATATAAGTGCTGCCAAGATCCTCTGCAAAGTTTCCACTGGCAAAGAAAAGTACAGGACCATCAATGACTCTGCTCTCCCTGGCTTCTTAGTTCCTTATCTCCCCTCCACCAATGATCTCCTTCTCCACTTCACTACCCTCCCTGATGTCTCTGACAACCCTCTGCATGATGTCAAAGCCCAGGATGACTGCAGGCCCACAGACTCATGTCCTTCCAGCTTGCTTGTGCCACCAACCAAGCCACTTCCCCTCTTGCGCCTCCTCAAAACCTCCAAGCCCCTGAACCCTCCAATGTGTCCCTATTCATCAACTCATTTCTGCCTTCATTTTCCTCTTTAACCACCTTAAACGTCATGTTCCATCATTTCAGTCACTTCCTCACAAACATCCTGGCCTCCTTTGTTCTCCCTTTGTCCTCAGCACCTATCAAAACTCCAAACTGTAGACAAATCCAGCCTCTCCTGCACACTTACCTCCAGGCCAGTAAACATTTTCTAAGAACTGATAGACATGTAAGTGACACTGTAAATTCACAGTCACTAACCTCACTGCTCTCAAACAATTCTAGTGTGGTTTATTGTTTAATTATTCTGTCCTCAGACTTCTAGCTTCCCTCCTACCCCTTTCACTCTCAGAGGATGACCTAATGTTATACTTGGCAGAGAAAATAGAAGCTATCACACACAGCTGCCTAATCCTTCCTTCCTTCCTCCTGTTGAAGGACACTCCTTCTGTGCTCAGAATTCCATTCTTCCCGGCTTCTCAGGAACTTTGACACTGTGCATGGGCGGGGTGAGCCTATGTGTGTGGAGTGAGAGGAGTTAGGAGACAGTTGCAGAGGTGCTTGCTTTAAAATACAAATCAGATTAGATTTCTCCCCAACAAGTAACCTTTCAATACCTTTCCATTGCTCTGAAGATGTTTTTTAAATGCTTGGCATGGCCCTCATATATAGTTCACACACAAACACAATAAGAGATGCAAATAAACTTTAAATATGTTGAAATAAGTTCAACCTCATCGTGATAAGATAAATACAAATTTAAATTTTTAAATTACACTGAGCTAAAGTTTCTCACTTATCAAAAGGACAGAAATCAAAAAGTTTGACCATACGGACTGATGACTAATGAGGCTGTGGGAAAACAGACATTCTTATAAATTCCTAAGGGGAGTGCAAAAATGACACAACCTGTATGGAGGACAATTTGGCAATATCTATCAAAATTTCAAATGCATTTACATTTTGACCAAGCAATCCTTCTGAGAACTTACTGTATCTCTGCACTAAAAAAATGATATATGTATAAGGTGATATTCACATTTAAGTGGATATGATAACATCTGTATGTACACATATTTATAGTGAGTGATATGTGTATATAGCAATAATTTTTAAATACTTCATTTTATTCTCTAATTTATCTAAACTATATGTTACATGACTGGCTAACAAGTGATATAAATTGTAGGTGCTAATATATTCATCAGATTGTTCTAATGATTTCCAAATCCTATGTTGGTTTTTAGAAATTATTGGCATATTATTCGTATAATGCAGTTGTCACTAGCTAAATGATACCCCTGTCTGAGCCATGATTTGACATTAAACCCTTCCAATGCCTTCTGCATTAAATTGATCAGCATTAGATGACTTATATGCTCAATAAATAGAGAATTTTTTCTTAAAAATGGTGATATTATTCATGGGCTGAAACTTTTCTTAATTTCTGCTGAATTAACAGCAATTATATTAAAAGTTCTTCTAACCATTGTAATACTCTGTGAGATATTTTTTATATTCCAGAGTTGTTTATTGGAGTAGGTAACATGAAAAGTCCTTACATTTTTATGTCAATTCATTAAAATTGTAACGAATACTTATATATACAGTGAATGAAATTGAGCGTTCCTCTGGAAATTTACTATTAATATTCTCTAATTTAGTAGATGTATAAGATTTTCATATATACATTATCTCTATTATTGACCAAATCATGAATATGATTAATTTGGATGTTATATTTAATTATCTGGCTTAATTCTAGTGATTTTTTTTTTTACCTTCAACCCACAGATCTTTGCAAGCATCATTTGACCAAGTCCCAGGAGTCAATAATAACTTAGAAGAATTTAAAAGTTCATTATATGGTTTACTTTTGTTATCAAATAACCACAATTACCACAGAATTTATTAGACAATCTAATGATTTTTCTTTCAGATTTAATACTGCTCTGGTATTCTCTGTTTTCTCTTCCAGCTCTATTATTTATTCTTCTCCACTTTCTTCTGTGTTCCCGGAAGCCAGCATCTGTAGGTTGCAGAAACTGGACTTCTCTAATCTCTGGCTTCTGACTGGGCTTGACCCATGGTGGGCACTGGCAGAGACTAGAGCATAGGAGCAGAAAGAGATCAGGACATTTGTTCCCCCCGGATCCTTCCCTGTCTGGCAGTGCTTGCACTCCTCTGCTTAAGGCTGTAACTCCGTCCAGCTGTCATCTCTTATGTGAGACTCTGGTAACCTGCTCTCCCCTTGTTCCTGCAGACATAGGAGTAATAACACTGCCCTGCTTTAGCTAGTCCTCAGGCTAATTGCTTTGCTACCCCTTGTTAATTTCCCTGACTTCAAATATCAAAGACTATTTTTTGCCTATTTTTGAACTTTAATTAAATGATTCCATTTATTCTAAAAAAAAGTATATATTCTTTTGGCGCTGGTTCTTTTCACTCAACAATAGGTTTGTAAGATTCATCTATGCTGTTGCATAAAACAGTAGTTTGTTTGTTTTCATGCTACATAGCATTCCATTATTTATATATTCTATGATTGATAGATATTTGAGGGATTTTTTTCCCCAAAGTGCATATATGTCTCTTGGCTGTATACCTATGAATGAAATTTTGGGTCACAGGATATGTATAACTTCATATTTAGTAAATAATACCCAACTGATTTCTAGAGTGGTTGTACCCATTTACCATTCCACCCGCATTGTATGAGTTACCATCATCTATAGGATCTATAGTGATGTCTCTCTTTTCATTTCTTTTCTATTTTTAGAGATGGGGTCTTACTCTGTTGCCCAGGCTGGAATGCAGTGATGTCATCATAGCTCACTGCAACCTCAAACTCCTGGGCTCAAGTGGTCCTCCTGCCTCAGACTCCCAAAAAGCTGGGACCACAGGCATGTGTCACCACATCTGGCTAATTTTTTTTTTTTTGTAGAGATAGGGGTCTCACTATGTTGTTCAGGTTGGTCTCAAACTACTGGCCTCAAGTGATCCTCCCACCTTGACCTCCCAAAGTGATTACAGGCATGAGCCACTGTGCTGGCCACAACTACCTTCTTGAGATAGATGCTTAGCTTATTGATGTTCTTTCTTTTCTAATATGTAGATTCAAATATGCAAATTTCTCTAAGTATGGCTTTACCTGCATCTCACAAGTATGGGCATTTAGCATTTTCATTTTCATTCAGTTAAAGTATTTTCTAATTTTCATTGTGAGTCTTCTTTTTCTTTGACCTGTGGGCTATTTAGAAGTAAACTTATTAATATTCAAATAATAAAATTTTTAGTAAAAGTTTAAATTAATTTTAGCTTAATTGGACTATAATCAGAGAACAAATTTTGTATTATTCCAATTTCTTTGAAATTTATTGAAATTACATTTATGATCCACATATGGTCAATTTTTATAAATACTCTGTGCACTTGAAAAGAAGGGTGTGATGTTCTTTTTATGTCAGTTTGGTCAAGTATATTAGTTCTGTGGTTCAAATCTTAAATCTTATTTTTTGTCTGCTTTATCTATCCATTATTAAAAAATATGTTAATATTTCTCACTGAATTTTGAACTTGTCTATTTCTGCCTCAGGTTCTGTCAATTTTTGCTTTAAGTATTTTGAGGCTATTTTGTTGAAAAATGTAAGTTTAGAATTATTTTATCTTTCCAGTAGATTAAACTTTTTATTATGAAATGTACCTCTTTATCTCTAATAGTGATTTTTGCCTGAAAGTCCACTTTTTCTAATATTAATATAATTATAACAGCAATTCTTTGGTTAGTATTTGCATAGTATATCTTTTTTCATTCTTTCACTCTCTTCCTTATAAACTCTTTAGTTTGAAATAATTTCAAACTTGCAGAAAAGTTGTGAATAGTATTAAGACCATCTATATACCCTGCATCTAGATTGCCCATTTACCTTATTATTCTATCCTTGTATATATATACCTTGTATATATACTTTATATAGTATATATTATATATAGATGTTTTCTGAGCTATTTAAAAACATGTTGTATACATTATACCCATTACAATTAATACTTTTTTTTTTTTTTTTTTGAGAGAGAGTCTCGCTCTGTTGCCCAGGCTAGAGTGAGTGCTGTGGCATCAGCCCAGCTCACAGCAACCTCAAACTCCTGGGGGCTTAAGCGATCCTACTGCCTCAGCCTCCTGAGTAGCTGGGACTACAGGCATGCGCCACCATGCCTGGCTAATTTTTTTTTTCTATATATATTTTTAGTTGGCCAGATAATTTGTTTCTATTTTTAGTAGAGATGGGGTCTCGCTCTTGCTCAGGCTGGTCTCGAACTCCTGACCTGGAGCTATCTGCCCGCCTCGGCCTCCCAGAGTGCTAGGATTACAGGCGTGAGCCACCGCGCCTGGCCTACAATTAATACTTTAGTGTGTATTTCCTAAAACAATGATACTATTCTACATGACCACAACAAAATTAGAATCAGGAAATTAACACTGGCAAAATACTACTAATTAACCAGATAATGCCCTAACTCCATTCAAATTTTCCCAGTTGTTCCCCGAATGACCTTTATAGGCCCAGGATCCAATTCAGTCGTCCTGTCTCTTCAGCCTCCCTTGTTCTAGAACAATTCCTCATCTTACCCTCTTTCATGTCCTTGATTTTGGTCATGATTTTGACAAATACAGACCAGTTACTTCATAGGATATCCCTCAATTTGGGTGTATCTGATGTTTCCTCATGATTTATGCATTTTTGGTAGGAATAACCCAGATGTGATGCTATGTTCTTCTGAGTGCACTGTATTAAAGTCACACAATGTCAACGTGTCCCGTTACTGGTGATGGTAATATTTACCACTTGGCTAAGGTGATGTCTGCCAGCTTTCTCCACTGTAAAGCTACTAATATTTGTTACTTATTAAGTTATGAATAATTAATAAGTATTTCATAGGGATATATCTGAGACTATGAAAATATCCTATTTTATATCAAAATTTCATCACCTAGTTTTAACCTTGATCAATTATTACTATGATATTTGCCAAATGATGATTTTCTAATTCTATCATTCCTTCTGCATTTAATAGTTAATATTCTATGATGAGGTAGAGCTTTTCATTCTCCCCAATTTATTTATTTGCTTATCTATTTATTTCATATATCAGTATAAACACATGGTTTTCATTTTTCTCAGTGAAATACAATTCATTACTTGTTATTTAAAACAAGGACCCCTAGTCCTGTACTGGAGAATGGTATTTATAAACCAAGATGTGGGTGCTAAGGATATTTGCAGCTGCCAGGTGTCATTGACTCCAGGCAGTCTCTGCAGACAGAACTAGGAAATGCATGCGTGCATGTGTGCAGACACATGCACATCTTGATTTATTTCTATAATTTATCTAAACATATTACAAGCCATGAATTCACTCTGATACTTCCAGTTCCAATCCACACTAGAGGGCTTATCTTAGTCTTCTGCATTTCCATATTTGTAACTCCCTTCTCTGACAATGACTAACTGGATTCACATTACTCTCAATATATTTACTTATTTGCTTCTTCCTCCTGTGTGCAGCTAATCTCACAGCCACGCAGGCCACTTCCTTGTCCCTGGAAATGGCTGCATCCAGCAATTCCTCGCAAGAAATTCCTCTTTTCCTTCCCCATGTCAAGGGGAAGGAAAAGAGAAACTCCACCCCTTTAATTGTGATCTTTCTTCATTCTTATGTTTTATGTTATGTCTCTTATAGTTATTTTTCTTAACTAATCTAACAATATTTACCTTTTAATTTGGGCATTTAGTCTATTTACATTTAATTATATTACTAATTACATTAGTCTATTTACATTTAATTTAAATATTGACATATTTGGATTCTATTTGTATCTTAGTGGTTAACCTAGAGTTTACATAAGGTTAATATTAATTGGTACAATCTTTCTGGACAGTATAAAAACCTTAGAACTCTATGAACTGCCTTCCTGATTTGTATGCCATTTTTATTGTCTCATTATACTTTTTTTTTTTTTTTTGAGACAGAGTCTCACTCTGTCACCTCCATTAGAGTGCTGTAGTGTCAGCCTAGCTCACAGAAACCTCAAACTCCTGGGCTCAAGTGATCCTCCTGCCTCAGCCTCCCACAGTGCTAGGATTACAGGCATGCGCCATCGCTCTTGGCCATAATTTTTATGTATATTTTAAATATATCCAGACATTATAATTGTTTTACAAAGTCCACATTAGTCTGTATTAATTCAGTGTTACCTACATACTTACCATTTTCATTGTTTTTCAGTCCTTCCTGCATTTTTGAGGTTCAATCTGGGGTTATTTTCCTTTTGTCGGAAAAATACCCTGTAGTATTTCCATCAGTACAGGGCTGCTGGAAGTGACTATCTGTTTTATTTTTTGTCTGGAAAAGCCTCACATCCTCTTCTTTTTTGAAGGATATTTGTGCTGAGTATAGAATTCTAGATAGGCAATGACTTTCTTTCAGCACTTTGACTACAGTTTGCCCTCTGTATCCATGGATTCTGCAGCCATGGATTCAACTATCTGTGCATTGAAAATATTTGGAGAAAAACAACAAAAAACAATACAATGATAGGCCGGGCGCGGTGGCTCACGCCTGTAATCCTAGCACTCTTGGAGGCCGAGGCGGGCGGATCATTTGAGGTCAGGAGTTCCAGACCAGCCTGAGCAAGAGCTAGACCCTGTCTCTACTAAACATAGAAAGAAATTATACAGACAGCTAAAAATATATATAGAAAAATTAGCCGGGCATGGTGGCGCATGCCTGTAGTCCCAGCTACTTGGGAGGCTGAGGCAGGAGGATTGCCTGAGCCCAGGAGTCTGAGGTTGCTGTGAGCAAGGCTGACGCCACGGCACTCTAGCCTGGGCAACAGAGTAAGACTCAGTCTCAATAAAAAAAAGAAAACAAACAAAAAAAACAATACAATGAAAAAAAATAATTCAAATAGAAACCACAATACAGTATAACAACTATTTATATAACATTCACACTGTATTAGGTATTATAAGTAATCTAAAAATGATTGAAAGTGTATGGGAGAACTGGGTGTGGTGGTGCACACCTGTAGTCCCAGCCACTCAGGAGGCTGAGTTGGGAAGATGGCTTGAACCCAAGAGTTTGAGACTAGCCTGGGCAACATAGTGAGATCCCATTTCTAAATAAATTAATTAAATACATGGGAGGATGTGCACAGGTTATATGAAAATGTTATGTCATTGTATATTACAATGACTTGAGCACCTGTGGATTTTGGCATCCACAAGAGGTCCTGGAACCAGTCCCCTTGTATGTTATCCAATGTCTCCCCCCTTACATCGTTCCTGTTGAGAGGTCAGCCATCACTCGACTTAGTCTTCCTTTGAAGGTAAAGTGCCCTTTTCTCCTGGCTGCCTTTAAGATTTGTCTTTGGTTGTTAGCCATTTTACTCTGATGTGCATAGGTGTACTTTTCCTTTAGTCTTGTTTGGCATTCATAAGGCTTCTTGAATATATAAATACTTAACTGTGGCTTGATGATTTTTATCAGTTTTGGAAAATTCTTGGCCATTCTCTTCAAAATATTGCCTCTGCTCCCTTCCTGCCCTCCCTTGTATCCTGGGAATACAAGGGCATGTGAGTTAGACCTTCTCACAGAATCCCTGTGTCTCTGTTGGGAAAGGCAGTCTGCCATGGCCCTGAGCATCACCACACATCCTTGCTAAGTGTGCCAAACTTCAAGGCTTATCGTCCCCTAATACTGAGCAGGTCCTGTAGCTAGTCACACAGGCAACCAAATAGATCAAGGCACCCAGAGTGTGACTGCTGTGCAACTCACTGCTCATCCCTGGGGAAGAGGGACTGGTTTGTTCACTGCTTGCTAAAAAGATGCTGGGCCCTTGGCTCTCAGTTCCTCAACCGCAACCCACTGCCTGCATAGCCTCCATATGGGCCCACACCATCCCCCAAGTGACATGGAGGCACATGTTTGTATGTGGAGGAGAGTAGGCCCCGGAATGTCTTTCCATTAGGGATGGGGGTTGCTTTCTGGCCCATCTCTGTAATTATTAACAATTACACTGCCCCTGGAATCATGTTTCCCATGCTGGGTTCCTGGATAAAGAGGGTGGTGCTACCAGGAGCGTACACTGATTCCTGGTCCCACAGAGCAGTATGAATCTTGTTCCTTGTCAGCAAGAGACTATGCCCTAGAGACAAGAATTAGAAACCTACCCTTTACTTTGGCTACCATAGCCAATGAGATGGCACAAGTCCTAGATCAGCAGGTCAGTCTAAACTCTCTTGCGTGGTTGTAATAGATGAGACTCTGGCTTTATACTACATCCTGGATGAACAGGGAGGAGCATGCGTGGTTGCCAACATCTCCTGCTATATTAGGATTAATACCATAGTTCAGGCGTAACAGTCCATCTATGCCACAAAAAAGGAAGCTAAAAGGTTATCACCCACTGCTCCCCTTGGGGACTGAATTCAGTTGTTTGAGTCAGAGATCCTGGGTGCATGTATGAGATCAATACGGCAGGCGGCTTCCTGCTGCTGATTGGGATTCTGTTCATGAGAGCTCTCATCAAGTGTTGCATGTGAAAAACAGAAAGGATATGTTCCCAGCCCAGTCAGTGTGCCTAATCCGAGTCTCTGATAGGGAGGCATATTCGTGTGAAAATTTGAATTCATTCAAAAATATGTGTAGGGCCGAGGGGTGTATGGTTTGAAAGGCCCCGAGAGCCCGTGCATACCCTAGCTGAGCTAAACCAAACTACCTGATACGCAACAGTTTCTGCAGCTTATCACAAAGTGACTAAGTAGGTCAAAGAGACAAGCAACTGCATGCATCTCTCCACTTGCCAGAAGACTGGTTTGTTGTGGTGAGTGCTACAAAATATTCTGGGTCCTTGGCTCAGCTGTAGCTGTGTCACAACCCGTTTTGCGTGCAGGCTTCATTTGAGTCTGTCCTGTTACCCCTGCGAGCCCTGGGAGCAAAGGGAGGGGACACACTGCACTGAGGCCCTGCTGTCAGCTGTGTGTGAGTAACTCGTCCTGCTCTGGTGCATCAAGCCGTGTCGTTTACTTTCGGCATCTGTGGAGTCGTGGAAGGCTTATTATTTGCCATCCTTTCTGAGGTTGGAGTTTGCCTCTCTTACTCTCCATTTGGCATTTTCCATTCCTTTGTCTCTCTGTGCTTCATTCTGGGTATTTTCTTCGGATCTATCTTCTAGTTCTTTAATTCAATAGTTAAACCCATTCATTGAGTTTTTACTTTTAGTTATTGTATCTTTCACCTCTATACTCTCTGTATTTGTTTCCTGGGGCTTCCATAACAGGGTGTCACACACTGGACACCTTACAACCATGGAGATTTATCTCACAGTTCTGGAGGCTACAAGTCCAAAACCAAAGTGTAGGCTGTGTTTGTTCCTTCTGGTGGCTCTGAAGGAGACTGTTCCCTGCATCTCTCTGAGCTCCTGGTCGTGGCTGGCACTCCTTGGCTTGTGGGCGCATCCTCCTTCCAAGCCCTATCTCTGCTGTCACATGGTGCTCTGTCCCTGTGTGTCTTCCCTTCATCTTCTTATAAGGACCCCAGTCATATTGGATTACAGGCCCATACTCCAGTATGACCTCATTTTAACTTTAAAATTACATCTGCAATGACCCTATTTCTAAATAAGGTCACATTCTGAGGTACTGGGCATCGGGACATCAACATCTTTTTGGAGGAAACAATTCAACCCGTAACACTTTACTTTTGATTCTTTTTGTAGTTTCTAGTTCTCTGCTGAAGTTTCAGCTTGCCTTTTATGTCTGAATATAGGAAGTTATTTAAAAGTGTGTCTATAATTCCGATATCTGAGGTTCTGTTTTTCTAGTCCATTTATTGGTTCTATTGCTCTTGTTCATGTTAACCTCACATGTGTGGGCAGGGCGTAGGGGGGATTGTATTTGCCAAATTCCTTGTAGAAACTATTTCACGCCTGGGATGGTGTTATTTTCCTCCAGAGACTAGGTCCAGAAGGGACTTACTTTTGCTTCTGCCTGGCACCTTGCGGGACTTGCAATCTGGGGTCCCCGAATACAGTTTCAGGGATTGCGATGGTATGAAGCTGGGGTGCACTCTTTGTGAGGATCTGTCTACTTCCCATTCGTCTTTATGTACTCCTAGAGTTTAGTCTTTCAGGGTCCTAACTCAGAGTGAGGAGGGTTCACCAGGGAACCTTCCCTGATGGTCCCTGACTCCAAACCCTGGCCACTTACCTGCAAATCCATGAAAGTACTGCTCAGTATCTCAGCGGCTCCCTCCAGGAAAAGTGGCCCCAGACACAGGGCTCACCTCCCTGAGCCCCTCTACTCCCAAGAGTCTTGGTCCAGTCGGTCACTCTTCACTCACTTATCAACACCCCACTGCCTTTGTGTGAGTTAGCTATTGCTGAGTAACAAATGCCTGCCACACTTAGCAGCTTAACAATAAACATGTATTATCCTATATAGAGACTGAGCCTCAGGACCCAGGAATGCTCAGCTTGGTGGTCTGGCTCAGGGTCTCTCCTGAGGTGGGATGTTGGCTGGGGGCTGTAGCCATCCGAAGGCTTGGCTGGGCTGCAGGGGCCGCTTCTAAGATAACGGCTCACACCTGGCAGGATGCTGCCACTGTTGTCAGGAGGCTGCAGTGTCTTCACCTGGTAGATCTCTCTTCTCTAGGGTTGCTCGAGCGCCCTCACTACAGGGCAGCTGGCTTCTCCTGGAGTGAGGGATTCAGGAGAGAGAGCACGGAGGAAACCACGGTGCCTTTAACGGTGGCGCAGTTGTTCACCTTCCCTTTGACTTTATTCCATCCGTTAGAAGCTAGGCATGAAGTCCAGCTCGCTGGCGAGGGAGGGGAATTGGGCCCCCCCTCTTGAAAAGAGGAGTAGCGATGAATTTATGGACATACTTTAAACCTCAGCTGTTAAGTAGGGTGATTTTTAAATTATTTTGCCTAGTTTTTCTAGTCGTCCTCAGAACAGGCTTGATCAGAATTACCCAGTCTACTGTTAACCTGAAATAGAAGTCCAGCAATCTGTTTTTTATTCTAGAAATACAAATTATTTGTTTTATTTTGTACTGATTCTTATATACTATCAATGAATATGCTAGGTGCTTCGGATTTTGCCACAGCAGTAACAGGTATTCTGGGCTGTAATTTATTATTAGTATTATTGCTGTTTCTTCTTTCCTCCTCCTCCCAGTAAGTGAGATTCATATTAAAAAGTGAAATATATTAAAATATTTCAAAGAAACCTCTCCAAAAGTTCTTTTGTCTTCATTTTGTTGTTTGTTTTAAATGTTTTATTATAAATCTTAAATTTATAAATATCAAACCACTGCATTCATCCTACTTAAGAGTTAAAATGAGCCAGGCATGGTGGTTCATGCCTGTAATCCCAGAGACTCAGGAAGCTGAAGTGGGAGGATCGCTTCAGGACAGGAGTTCAAGACCAGCCTGGGCAACATAGTGAGACCCATCCCTACCAAAAAAAAAAATAAAAAGAGTTAAAATGAGCCTATAAAATCTTAGTAAACACTACACTATTTATAAGCAGTAGCAACTAGATAATTTGAGGATAATGATAAACTGGCAACTCTTCTAAAATACAGAATGCTCCAGAAAGTATGCTCAGTGCACACCCTGCTCATCCTAGCATAGGCTGAATCCCAGATAGTCCTGAGGCCTCCAGTGTTTCTCAGACACCTGTAGGGCAGGAGGCCCACTGAGTAAGTCCTGACATCCTATAACCACAGCTTGAACTAAAGAGTTTATAACAGAATTTCTGTCATATATTAAGTTCATTGATAATCACAGTTGCAATTGTACTATTTACCAAGCACTATAAAATTATTTGAATAGTTTAAAAACTGGTATAGTCATGCCCTTAATATTCTTGCCCAATCATCAGCCCTGTACATGCAAGGTTACTCATGACAGTTTGTGACAGCATAAGTCTGGAAACAACTCAAGCATCTGTCACAAAGGAACAGACTGGCTCAATGAACTACAGTACATCCTCACTGTGGGAGACTAGACAGCGGACCAAAAGAACAAGAAAGCTCTTTATGGACTGATATAAGCTACAAAAGGCAAGATGTAGAATGTAGTATACCCTCCTTTGAGTGAAAAGGGGGTGGAATAAGAATGTATAAATAAATTTGATATTTGCTTGTAATTATTTACATGAAATAGACACATAAGAAACTAATACAATTGATCACTTATAAGGGAAGGATGAGGCAGAAAATGGAATGAGCATAGAAGCAGCAGGGAAACTTCTTGAAGTATATCATTCTATAGATGGTTTCTTGCGTGATGCAAATATGCTACTTAGCCAAAATATTAAGTAGAATAAGACATGTGTTGGGTTAATGAATGCTCGATGGAACCCAAAGGAACTCGTTTCCCCGATTCCCACCTCAGTTTCCCCCCGAGGGACTGGAGGACCCCTGAGGGCTTCCCCTCTTTGGCTCCCCTATTTTGGCACAGGCTCTTAGGACTCCATTCTGCTGCTCTGTCCCCACCCCAAAAGAGGGTCGGAAGGGGCCTCCCTCCTCTTAAGTCAGGGTCAGCTCCCTGGGACCACTGATGGGGCTTCAGTCCCTGTCCTGCTCCCCGGGCCGCTGAGCCAGAGGGCCTGCTCTCGCCTGGGGCTGCAGTGCGCGGGGAGAGGCCGGCTCCGCTCTGTGTTCTCCCTGGGGGCCACCCGTGTGCTCGGTGCGCCGGGTGCGCTGCAGCCGCTTCGGGTCTGCGGTGGGGCCTCGGAGCTCTCCTCACATCCCACACGCCCCTTCTAAATGGTGGGCTGTGACTCCTCACTGCACTGCGACAGAACCGAACCCTCTGTCCCAGCTGCAGGCACCCGGCTTCTGTCAAGCGGCTACTCTGGGCCAAGTGCTTCAAGATACTGTCTCTTCTCATCCTCACGGCAGTCCCGTTTGGCAGATAAGGAAACTGAGGCCCAGGGAGGGTTCCAGGATACAGCAGAGCCGGGGAAGGGGGAGGCAAAGACTGTTGAAGTCACCTTTCAGTGAACCCACCTGGGAGGCAGGACGCTGGGCCTGAGTGGAGGGACGCTGGGAGCTCTGTGGTCAGAATACAGGGAACAGGGGTGACCCAGGCTGTACCGGCCGGCAGGGTCCCTGAGGACTCCAGGGCTGAGGGGCTTGGATAGCTGTCCAAGGGGAGCATTTGCAGGTTGGGCTTCTGGAGTGGACAGACAGGGTCACCAAGTGGAGGTGCAAGACAGCGGGAGGGGCCGGGGAGGGGGTGGCGAAACCTGGAGGAATCCCAGCAAGGTGACAAGGCCTGATCTAGCAGGGCACGGGGTGGGAGAGGAGCACAAATCAGCAGGGCTTGGTGACTGATGGGATGTGGAGGTTTAGGGAAAGAGGGGTGGTGATGGTGATTAACATTTTGGGGGCACTTTCTCAGCGCGTGGCTCTACAGCAAGTGTCTCCATTTGTTATAGTGTTTAATCCTCACAACATCCTGAAGTGTTGGCAACATTATTACCCCCATTTAACGGATGAGGACTAGGGCTGAGAGCGATGAGTTTTGGCAGCGGTCACAAACCAGTCCTTAGGTCCCTGAGATCACTTAGTGTTCCGCTGTCACCTCCCGCTGGTGCTAGGCTGATGGCGGCCACCAGGGGGCAGAGCGAGGCCGGGAATCGGGACAGACCCCACGGTTTCCTCCCTTAGCCTTTTTTGTGATAAGAGATCTTGGTGATCGAGGACTCTGACTCCCCCAGTTCTCACTTTACCAACGAGTAAACTGAGGCCCAGGCAGCGGTGTGACCGGCCCAGGTGGCAGAGCCAATCAGGAGCACAAGTGGGGCCAGAGCCCAGGACTCCAAGCTCCCAGCAACTTTGCCCCCAGCCCTGGACTCAGGTTACCCTCAGCACCCGGGGGTGGGAGGGCTGTGGGTGGGCGCGGATTCTCACCCCCAGCCTGTGGAGCTCCGTACAGCCCACCCTCCCCTGCCCCTGCACACTGGAAGGACACAGCTGCCATTTCCCGAGCAGGGCCCGTGATCACCAGGTTCCTTGCAAACTGGGGCGATGCCTCCCTGGTGGGACTGACATGAGGACTGCTGCACAGCACTGACACAGAGGACGTTCTCAAGGAGGAAAACAGCTGCTGCTGTTTTCATTAGTCATAGCAATGAAAAGGCCCAGTAGCCATGTGAGGCAGGTGCCTTTTAATCCCATTTCCCAGGAGAGGAAGTGAGGCTCAGAGTCCCGCAGCCAGTGAGTGGCGGAGCAGGAGATCCGTGGCACTCAGGCCGTTGTGGCCACGCCTGCACCTGCCTCTTCCTTTGGGCGATTCTTTTGCTCATCCATCAAATGGGCATTTGTGCAGGATGCACTCTGAGCCTGGCCCTGGGAAGGGCATGGGGTGCCACACCCTGGGCCCTGAGGTGAAGGCGGGGTGTGGAATAAGTGGAAACTGAGTCAGGCCAGGCCTAGAGCCTACAGGGTCCCTGGGTCTGGGCACTGAGTAGTGAGCCCAGGGGACAGAAGGCCAGGCCTGAGGGTGGGGGCTTGTGCCAACTTTGCCTGACCAGGACTTGCTTCTCTTTCCCTCAGAGTCACACACTGGAGGTCGGTTCTGCCCCTGGACAACATCCTGCCCTCAGGATAGCCTTGGGGCTGCCCTCAGGAATGGGGGTTCCCTCATCCGGGGCTACTCCAGGGCCAGAGGGTTATGCCCGGGAAGAAGCTTCCACTGCCGGTGTTGCTGGGAGCTGCTCCTGAGTCCTTGCCCCGCTGCCTAAGGTTGGTCCGGGCCAGTGGGGAGGAAACTCTGGACTGACCTCCTTTTGTCAAGCCCGGGGAATACGCAGGTGAGGGGCAAGGTTTGGCCTGGAGATCGGGGGCTCAGGTCCATGTGTTAGGATTGTCCTAACAGGCATTGCACCTGCGTAAGCCAGTGCAGGATGAGTCTGCACAAGCCCATAGGAGGAGAGGCGAGAGGGGTTGAAGTCCAGCTCCACGCCCTGCTCTACTTGGCAGCGCTGAGCACTGCAGCAGGCTGCATCCACCTAGAGGAAACAGCGTCTTTCCCTGAATCATCCTGGGCACCACGCGGGGTTGGCAGTGGCCTGATGGCGGCAGTCCCTACAGCACAGGGGCGGGGTGCGGCTTGATGCTGGCCTGGAGCTGTTTGAAAGAGCTGCAGTGAGGGGGTCTCACTGCACACCCACGTGCCCAGATCCATGGCCCCAGGTCTTGCTCAGGAGAAAGAGGGAGGGAATTGGCCACAGGCCGTCCCTTCAGGGGGCTGGACCTCCCCTGAGGAGTTTCCAGTGCTTTGCTCAGGATGTGTCTGCAGTGACCCACCAAGCACCCTGGCGTCTCAGAGGCTCTCTGCTTCCCATTTTCCCAGGCCCCAGTCCCAACTGACTTCCCCAAATGCCTGTGGTTGGTTATGTCCGAATTCCTTTGCAAGCCTTTCCTAGTCACCACAGAAACACCTCTGTCCAGTGCCCTCTGACAAGCCAGTGCTCTGAGGTGGACTCCTGGCTGGGGGGACTCCAGGCCCTGCAGCTGTGGAGCCACCTGCTCTGGACACATGGGGGAGGGTGGCAATGGTCAGCAGCTCAGGGAGCCCAGCAGAGCACCTGGGTGGCGACTGGCCTGGAATCCACGCAGCGTAGGGTGGACCGCGGCCTCACTCTGCGATGCCCCCGCGAGGCAGCCAGGACCGTGTTCTAGGCCAGGCACCAAGGCCTCTCTGCAGCCTCGTGAGGCCGTGTAAGGACCCGACCCAGCCTGGCCCGGAGGTCAGATTCCTCAGCTGAGGAGTTGCAGGGACAAGGAGAGGCGGCCAGCGTGGCGGGAGGACTCCTTTGTTCCAGGTATTTTCTCAACGTGGGGCTGGGCTGCCTGCCAGGTGCCAGGGCGCGGCTCTGGCCTCCCGCCGCACAAGCCACTTTGCCGCCAAGCCCTCTACCTGGCCCGGCAGCTCCTTCCCGCGCTTCCACTGCCAGGCCCGGCAAAGTAAGGGGCAGGACCGTGAGCTCCCAGCCCAGCCAGCCTGTGTCTCTGGCAGGGACCTGAGCCCAGCAAGAGAAGGGACTCAGTCAGTGCTCCTCACAGTATCTGGCATTCAGAACTGCATTCTTCCAGGAGAATAGGTTAAAATATACAAACTTTTGCTCAACAAAATATGATAAAACTGCAATAGCAGATATGGACTCTGTCTGGATTTGATTCCCGGCCCCACCACTTATTAGCTGTATGAACAAGTGACTCAACCTCTCTGTACCTCCACTTCTTCATCTGAAAAATGAGGACGGTAGCTGTGCCCACCTCGTAGGACTATTGTGAGGACTTGGTGGGTTATGACACGCAAAGCTCTCAGAGCAGTCTTGGGACATCGTGGAAGGGTCTGCTGTGCTCATGATCATGATGATGATCGTCAATGGGGACAACACTAATCAGAACAGCAACTCACTCGGGCAAGCTTGAGCGAAGAGAGGAATTTAATAACGAGTCTTCAGAGGTGTCACATGGAACCCAAGAGTAGGGAGCAGCCAGGTCTCAAGAGAAATGAGAACCCGGATCTTAAACGCTGTTGAGCATCCAGGCAGCTTCTCTCCTCCTCTGGGCCTCACCACCTCCTACTCACCTCCTTTCTGCACGTTTGCCTCTCTCTTGTCTTTCTCGGCTGATCTACTTCCCTCCCCCACCCCCACCCCCTGGACACATGGCCAAACATGGCCAGCTCCCAGTTCTCAGGTCAGGGAAAGGGACTGGCATCTCTGAATCCCAACAGCAAAATCATGTAGAAAGAACCCATCATCCCGTCATGCACCAAGAGCCCATCAGTGGCTGAGGGGACGGCCAGGGCCAGTCCTGTGGTGCCGAGGGAGCAGGGTGGGGCGGGGGCAGGACACCCCTGAGCGTGTGGACTCCAGTGGCACGCTGGGGCGCCCATGCGCTAGTCCTGGTGTTGCTGCAGGAAGTCCCCAGTGTTTCCAGACCCTTCTCCTCTTCTGCTCACTCAGTGACTTCTACAGTCCTTTCTCACAGCATTTAGGTCGTATTATAATTGTTTGTGTGTCTGTTTTCCTCACTAGACTGTGATTTTCATTCATTCTTTCACTATAATACGGTAATGACCAGGCACCAGCCATGTGTCTGGGATACAGAGATGACTCCAACCCAGCGCTAGCAGCCTGGCTCAGCGTCCAGCCATGTGGAACGGATCAGCCCCACTGACCAGACCCTTCCAAGTTCAGGTGCTGGGGACTTCCTTTCCCACACCATTGACAGTGGCAAGATCCCACCTTTGTTTTAGGAGGTTTACAAGATTCCTGAGCTGTTAGGAAAAGTGAACATCTGCAGGAAATGCCTGAGAAGGGGCGAGGCACGGGTGGGCATTGCTTCTTCGGGGCAGTTCAAGGGCAGTGGTAGGCAGCTGACAAGAGAAGAGCTTCCCAGCAAGTGAAGAGCAGAGCAGTGACTGTGTTTTCTCAGTGCAGGTGACAGCAGTGCCAACTGGAAGGCCATTGATAGCTACCCGTGTTGCTGGGCTGCCACAATGCAGCCCGGCCCTAACACTGACCCTGCCCCTCTCCCCATCTTTGCTCCCATCTCAGACCACTCTAATCTCTCCCCAAGTCAACTCCTGTCCCTGTTTTTAGCCTGAGTTACCCCCAAGGAGCCTCCCTGCAAACAGGATGGGCCAGACACCCTTCTGTGCTCTTCCTAGTCCACTACTAAGGCATAAACTTTCCACTCTGCTTTCTTCAGGGACATCCTTTGGGTTCTCAAAATCCCTTCTCCCTAAATGCCCAGCACTTGACTTTCAAGACTATTCATGTGGGTGACCACATTGAAGCCCAGTTTGGTAGTTGAAAAACTAAACATAGGTTTTTTTCCTTTCTTTTTGCATTCTTGCTATAAAAATATCAATTCTTGAAGGCAACAGAATGCTTCTGGCTGTCCAGGGGGAGGAGCACATACAAGGACGTATGGAAAAGAAAAGCCCAAATATTAGTATTTCAAGATGTTTTCCTCCTATACACATGATCAAATAATTGTAAACAGTGTGGTAGGGTCTGTAGTTAGGGTTGACAGAGTTCCCGGAGTCCAAGGGCTGCAGAGAAGAAAGTAGCTGGCTTGGCTGGGGACGGTGGCTCATGCCTGTAATCCTAGCACTCTGGGAGGCCGAGGCGGGCGGATCGTTTGAGCTCAGGAGTTCAAGACCAGCCTGAGCAAGAGCGAGACCCCGTCTCTACTAAAAATAGAAGAAAATTAGCTGGACAACTAAAAATATATAGGAAAAAATTAGCCGGGCATGGTGGCACATGCCTGTAGCACCAGCTACTCTGGAGGCTGAGGCAGGAGGATCGCTTGAGCCCAGAAGTTTGAGGTTGCTGTGAGCTAGGCTGACGCCACGGCACTCTAGCCCAGGCAACAGAGTAAGACTCTGTATCAAAAAAAGAAAGTAGCTGGTTCACCTGGCACGTAGTGGGAGGGGACAGCTTGGGGGCCTGTGCAGAGGAAGAGATGCTTGGGGTGAGCCTGGGAGGGAGGGGTAAGAATTTCCAGGGAAATGGGGGCATGGGGAGAGCATTCCAGACAGTGTCGACAGGACCGAAAGAAGGGACTATGTGCCAAACACTGTCTTAAGAAGTACTTGAAAAATATTAATTAAATCATCACAACCACTTTTATGGGCCAAATTTTTAAAAAGATAAAACCAGGGCACAGACATGGGAAGTCACTGGGCCAAGAATTCCTATCTGGCAAGTGGTGGAGCTGAGATTCAAGCCTGAGAGTGTGACTCCCAAAGCTCTAAGACTCGCTCTGTTCTGTGTCTCGAGGCATTGCGGTAGCTTTGTAAGGGCAGGTGGGGGCTTTAGCTGAAGGACTGAGCAGGAGAAAGACCTCAGAAGATCGTGCCCACCGTCGGAGGGGCTCAGACTTGATCCTGATAGTAGGGGGTCAGTACAAACTTTGAATCGAGAGAGACATGGGAGATGCAATGAGAAGGAGAATGGATCTGAGGGGGCAGACCAGAGGCAGAGACCACCTAGGAGGCTGTGTGTAACAGAAATGAGGGCGACTTGGCCTCAAGAACAATGACAGTTGGCATGGGGGAGTTCAGGAAGGTTAAGTGGGCAGGACGGGTGAAAGATGTCCTCAAAGATGTCCACATCCTAATCCCCAGAACCTGTGGCTCTCATTTTATATGACAAAAGAGAGCTTGCAGATGTGACTAAAGATCCTGAAATGAGCAGTGAGGTTATCTGAGGAGCCTAATGTAACCAGAGTGGGTCTGAGCACAGACGCAGAGAGTGAAGTGATGCAGCTACAAGCCAAGAAGTGTAGGCGGCCTCCAGAACCCGGAAGGGACGAGGAACAGGCTCTTCCCTAGAGCCTCCAGAGGGAGGTGGCCCTGCAGACAGCTTGATTTTAGCCCCGTAAAACTCATTTGAGATTTCTGACCAACACAACTGTAAGATAATAAATTTGTGTTATTTTAAACCACAAAATTTGTGATTACAGTCAACCCTCGGTATATGCAGGGGATTGGTTCCAGGGCCCACCCCTCCCATGAGCACCCAAATCTGCACATACTCAAAGTCCTGTTGTCTGCCCTTCAGAACCTGCATATACAAAGTGGGCCCTCTGTATACATGGGTTTCGCATCCCATGAATCCTGTATTTTCAATCTGCACTTTGTTGAAAAAAAGCCGCGTGTAAGTGGACCCGTGCAGTTCAAACCTGTGTTGTTTATAGGGTCACCTGTTTTTGTTATCAGCAGTAGGAAACTGATAGAGACGGTTAAGGAAAGGAAGGGTCACAGGAAGGGCTGAGGACGACAGCCAGGAACTTGGCTCGGGTGATGGGGCCAGGGGTGATACCATTACAGTCGGGACTGGGAAGAGCAAGGAGGGAGCAGCTGGGGAATGGCGGGAGGGCGGTGTGTTCAGCTTTGGACATATCGAGTTTGAAGTGTCCCTGGGACATCCGGAGGAGGGTCTGGAATGTAAGATGCAGCTTGGGAGCCACTGGTGTGCATAGGCTCCGGTCTGAGAACTGTTAAGAGACCTCACGGCCAGCGACATGGGCTTTCCTTTATACCTCATACTCTGTGACGTGGGGCCAAGAGTCTCTCCTAAATGCAGCTGTTGGGCACTTAAGCTCCAGTCCTAGCACCCTCCTCACACCTTTCCCTGTTGACAGCGGGTAGAGAAGACTTATTCCAGATGGTAGAAGCCATATGGACTGTTCCATGGAGGTACCCAATGTGCCTCCTCTGGTAGCAAACGCAGCCTTCACCTGCCAGGGCCTTGCAGGGCAGTCTACAAGCCAAACTCCAAGTAGATCAGCTCTGCCGAGTCGCTTATAGGTGAGCTCTATTGACTCCTGAGAAGCCACTCTGTCCCACTGGTCCCTTTGAAGATACCTTTTAGTGTATAAGCTAATTTAACTCAGGCAGTACCTTTGGACAGCACCAGGGTGTTTCCGACAGTAACAGAAATATCTCAGTGGAGTGTCCCATGAGTCAAACTGCACATTTAAGCACCAAATACAAAGTGCATGGGGTAAAAGTTACATATCATTAAAAAAATTAAAAAAGCCTGTTCATCCTGCGGAACAGGTGGGAGCTGAGCCTGCCAGCAGATGAGATCACTCAGGGAGTGCCTGTGGCTTAAGAGGAGGAGAGGGCCAGCGAAACCGACTTCTACAGGGCGGGCAAAGGAAGGGAAGGGGGACCCGGGGCCGATTCACACAGTAGGAACTCAAAGGATGTTTGATGAATGAATGAGTTTGTACTTTATCTTCTGTAGAATATAAAAAGGAAAGAAAGAGAATGTGGGAAAATATGTCGATAAAAAAAAACAGGTACATGTTTATTATCCAAATAATTGAATTAAGTATTATAAATGTGAAACTGGATTCTACTCAGAAAGGGCTTAAAATGTAAACAACAGGAATGTAAAGTTATCTCAGGAAAATGATAGTCTGACCAGTGAATAGAATAAATGCAAATTCCATTACCTTTAAGATTATCTTATAGGCCCATAAAACTAGAAAAAACAAAAAGAGGTAACCAAGCCCCACAGCAGTGAGGCTGTGGGAAGGGAGAGCTCCACCAGCCACAGATGCCAGCAACGGGGACACAAGGGGCAGGAGCTATGAATGTGCACAACCTGGAACAAGAGTCCCTGGGGTGCAGTAAAAGAAATCCACTAAGGCAAAAATATGGGTGTTTTATAAGCAAATAGCAGTATCTCAGGAACCCAAGGAAGCACACTAGGCCTCAGAGGGTCGGAAACTGGAACTGAGAAATCAACAGGAAACCTCTCTTTGTCTCTCTTCCTCGTCTGGGCTCCCCTCCCACATCTGCTTCATTTCTCCTTCTCTGCAGACCAGTCTTCTGTGTTTTGCCGTGTACCCGTTCATACGCCAGACATGGCTGTTCAATTTCCATGTCCAAGGGTACCCAGCTAAGACCAAGTTGCAATACGAAATTTCCAGGAGTCATCTGATTGGCCCGGCTGGTTGATGTAATAAGCTACCACCAGGGGGGCCGGAGAGTCATTCCACTAAGGGGGTTACATCTCTAATCCCTTTTTCCACAGGAAATCCTTCATCTCTATGTAAATTAGTGAATGTGGTAACAAGCTGGGGAGGGGATGCCCTTAGGCAGAGAGATAGCTAACCTCAACCCATCCAAAAGTTCAGAACTCCAGGCCCTGGTTCCAGCCAGAACATCCTGTTAAACTTTTTCCTGTTTCCACATTCCACAGCTAGTTATGCCTTCACAGCCCATTGGCCACATAGTAGCCAGACTTACCTTTTAACATGTAAATCAGATCATATTTTTCCCTGCTAAGCAAATAAACCAGAAAACTCTTCAACTGCTTCCTTTGCAATTAGAATAAAATCTAAAATCCTTACCAAGGCCTATCAGGCCCTGCCTGATCTAGATTCTGGCTACTTCTCTTTGTCTTGCACAAATCTTCCCCTCATTCTCTCTGCTATAGCCATACTGGCCTTCTTTTTTGTCCTTAAATAGGCCAAGCTCATTCCCACCTCAGGGCCTTTGCACTTGCTGTTCCTTCTGCTTTATATTCTTATATGACTACCTCCACATCATTCTGGACTCAAATGATACCGTCTCTCATCATCTTCATCCCTTCTGAAGATGTAACACCCACCTCAAAACACACATACACCAGTCACTCTTTACCCTATTTTTCAGTTTTTTCATCATAGGACTTAATATCTACCGAAATTTTCTTAATTGTACATTTTTTTGTCTCCCTATTAGAATGTAAGGGACTGGCCTCATGTGGTGGCTCATGCCTGTAATCCTAGCACTCTGGGAGGCCGAGGCGGGAGGATTGCTTGAGCTCAGAAGTTTGAGACCAGCCTGAGCAAGAGCAAGACCCCATCTCTACTAAAAATAGAAAAATTTAGCCAGGCATGGTGGTGCTCGCCTGTAGTCCCAGCTACTCGGGAGGCTGAGGCACGAGGATCACTTGAGCCCAGGAGTTCGAGGTCACTGTGAGCTAGGCTGACGCCGTAGTACTCTAGCCCAGGCAACAGAGCGAGACTCTGTCACAAAAAAAAAAAAAAAAAATGTAAGGGACCCAGTCTGTCTCTCCCTTTGATATTCTTCCCACCAGAACTGAAGCTGGCAGTTAGTAGACACCAAAAAGCGCTTGAATGAATGCCTGAATAATTGGGTTTCAATGCCGTACCACAAGGCAGTGTAGTACAGCACCTTAGAGCAAAAGCTCTGGAGCCAGACCACCTGGGCTCACCAGCTCCCCACCTCCTACCTGGGTAAATTTGCACAGGTTGTTTAAGCTTATCTGTGTTTCAGTCTCGTCATATGCAAAAGGAGGGATAGGGAATGAGGGAGAGGAAGGAACAGATCCCATGGTACTGTCATGAGGATTAGATGAGTTCACATGTGACAAGGGTTTAGAAAAGGCTTGCCACCAAGCACTCAACATGTCTTCACTCTTATTCTTTATTAATCATGAGTACACTTATTTTTGAACTCTTGAAATTCATCTTTCATTGTTCTGCCATTCATAACTCCTCTTTGATCTTATTTCCATATTTTTATCAGCTTCCTGTGTTCTAGGAGACCATCTGAAGTTTGTTTTCTTTACTAAATTTATCTACTGTGTTCAACCTGGCCTTCCTTGCTTGCATGCATTTTTTAATTCAGCAGCCTTGTCTTGAATCTCCTAATCCTTCCTTATCCTAGATTATGCCCTTTGCAGGATTGCTGGTTCTAAGTTAATTATGTGCCATCTTTGGAATCCTATTGAAACATCAATCAAGTATCATCTACATTTTATTCTGTTCCTTGCAGCAGGTCTTTTCTGAGGTAGGCAGCTCCTCTAAATTTTCAGAGAAATGATAAATCACCCTCTCTACAACTCAACTAGAGGGTATTTCTTACTTAATTCTCATGGAAGGAACTCTTGACCTAGGGTGAATGATCATCTTGGTTTATTCCTATTGAGGGTTTCCCAGGAAACCAGACTTTCAGTGCTAACACCAGGAGAGTCCCAGGCAAAATGGGATGAGTTGGTAACTCTACCTCCACCTGTAGACAGCGTCAAGGAAGAGCTCTGAGGTCAGGCTCAGTGGCTCATTCACACCTGTAATCCTAGCATTTTGGGAAGCCAAAACGGGAGGATCGCTTGAGGCCAGGAGTTCGAGACCAGCCTGGGCAACAGCGAGACCCCCGTCTCTATAAAATATTTTTAAAAATTAGCTGGTTGTGGTGGTGTGCACTTGTAGTCCCAGCTACTCAGGAGACTGAGGCAGGAGGATCACTTGAGCCTAGGAGTTTGAGGTTGCAGTGAGCTATGATGATACCACTGCACTCTGGCTTGGGTGACAGAGGGAAACCCTCTCTCAAAAAAAAAACAAACAAACAAAGAGCTCTGTCATTCAGTCATATTGTGACAAACAGACCTCCAAATCTTTCACAAAAGGAAGAAATTGTTTTCTAGTATTTAGAACTACTAGCTCCTTCCAAGTAGCATTTTAACATGTGATAATGTCTTGGAAATAAAGGGGAAAAAGGTCTTTAACCCTAAGCCTCCCTCTAGCAACCATCCTGTCTCCTGCCTTTCTTAACTTAGGATGTTCACTGTCTCCACTTTCTCTCCTCCTCTTCATTCCTCAAACCACTGAAATGTGGCTTCCATTTTCTAACCCTCAACTGGCCCTTCTCTTACCAAGGTTACCACTGATGTCCTCATCACCAAAATCCAATGGATACTTCCCATTCCTTATTGTGCATGGCCTCTTGACACATTCTTCCCTGCTGCCCACTCCCTTCTCAAAGCTCTTTGAGTCGTACCAATGTTCCCCAGGGTTCTGCTCTAGACTTTTCTCACTACACCCCCTGTTCTAGTGACCTCATCTCCCACAGCTTCAAATACCATCAACGTTGAAGACTTAGAGATCCCTGTCTCCAGCCAGAATGCAATCTGGGCTCAACCTGAATATTCAGTTCCTTACTGTATTTTCCATTAGGATTCTCTACAGACACCTCAATCTCAGCAAGTCCCAAACTAAACTAATCCTCAGCCCAAACCTGCTCTTCCTCCAGTCTTCTCATCTTGGCCAAAGGACTTGGCCACCATCCAATCAACTGCTAAGGTCAGAAACACGAGCTTCATTCTTGACCTCTTTCTCTCTTTCACCTCCTACATTTAATCAAGTCCTGTAAATGCTACCTGCTAAGTATCTTAACTGTTCCCCTGCTTCTAGCTGTCTCCAGCCAACCCATTCTCTGCATTGCACCAGAGTGATCTCTCCAGTAAACACATCTGATATTATCTTGGGATTAATGGTCCAAAGGGTCCTCTAAGACCTGGGTCCTGCGGACCTCTCCTGCCTTTCCCCCTAACACTCCCATGCCTGGCTCACTCCAGTTACTCTTTCTGATGTTTTCTTAGACATCATTTCCTCAAGAAAGGCTTCCCAGATGCCTCTGGACTGGGTCGGGTAAAATCGTGTATGTTCCCTGAACACCTCTATCACAGCATTTATCACATTCATTGAAATAGCATGGAAGACTTAAACTCTTTGAAGAATCGTCTTGTTCACTGATACATCTCTAGCACCTAGAATGGTAAATAGTAAGTACTCGTTAAGTCTGTTGAACAAATTAACAAACAGACATTCCTAATCATAAAGCTCTAATCCGTTTATTAGACTCCCAAAGTCCTCTACTTGCCTTTATGTTAGTCCAGTTCCAGTTACCAAGTACCTGATGAAAAATACAACCGCTTTGTTGGAGTGCTTATTCGAAAGAGCTAGAAGCAGCACATTACAATAAAAAGAACACTCCTAAACTAGGAGACCAGGGCTCCAGGCATACCAACTTTTTGTGCTGCTGTTGGTGACTCGCTTAGCCTCTCTGGGACTCAATTTCTCCATCTGCTAAATAAAGTGGCTAATCTAGATCAGTGATTTTCAGTGTATGCCTCACAGGGGAGGAGACTAAATCAGAGGGACCAAAGGACTGTGTGCCCCATCCAGATGCTCTACTTCCCAAGTTGCTCTACTTTGATCTCTATTATATATTGGAATTCATGCATGATTTGAGGGAAGTGAAAAAAAAAAAAAAAAGGATCCACAACTAAAACAAGTTTGAAAACCACTGAAACATGATCACTGAATTCTCTGCACCCTTTACATGCTGGCATCTAAAACAATGCAAAGCCATGAATGTCACTAATAAGAAGATATTAAATAGTTTTTTAAAAGCACCTGAAGCTTCTGGTTGCAAAATCCTGGAGGGGGCGGGCTGGTACTTCCTGGTGTCAGGAACCCACCAGCTTCCATGCAACTCCATCTCATTATGCAGATATGGCAGGACAGACATTTTTGAATCCACAAATAACATTTATTTAAGTCTTCATCCTTGATCCCCTTGATACTAATGAGGAAGCACAGGCAGAAGACATAGGCCTAAATGGTTTTCCCTTAAGTCTTGCTTTCAGGTGGCTCATCACCCAACTTCTGGTGACTCAAAGTCCGACCCTAGTCCCACATCTGGTAATGCTCTCTCCCAGGGCCCTTGCAGAGATAGGGCCTCCCTTTTGGGTGGGAAGTACTTAGCAGTTAGCTTGTGCTAGTGAGGGTTGTAGTCAGAAGACCTGGGTTTCTCTCCTGTCTGCCACTTACTCTGTGTCACTGGTGTGGACGCTTACTGTTTGGTTTACTCAGCACCCATCCCATCCCCACCATCTTTCTGAAAACTCTTTTTCCCCCTAGGCCCATTCTAGTCATACATTTTTTTTCTTCATCTCTAGTTGTGCCTTTGAGTTATAACTCAGAGTGTCTCTTTACACACTGGGCTTAAAAGGCTCATGGCTTTTGTTTTAATATTGCACTTCTTAAACCCAGCTATCACAACACATCACAAGCCTTTGACACAAGACTAGGATATAGATAGCTCGGTTAGTATCAAGTGCTGAAGTTATACAGTTCTACAGGGAGTGGCCGTGTTCTTAGATGGCAGACTCTCCTGCTTAATCCAAAAGTGGACAGCAGAATTCAACTCAGAGTCTTTCCCTGAGATTTTAAACTCGGGGACTCAGTCCACTTCTTTGCAGTGGGGAAAAGCTATAAGATGTTGAGGTGTGGAAGGTTCTAATGACCATTTGAAGAAAGCTGGTTTGCATGGAGAAAAAAGTGAAGTCAGCACACAGAGAAGAGACATGAGCCATACAGGGCTGGAGGTGTCTGAGTCCTTGGTGGCAGTTGTTCCTGAGGCCCAGCTGTTCCTTGCCCGTCCTTCGGAAGGGGCTCAGTTGTTTGACTCTTGGATTCCATGAGCCAATAAATCCTCCTTTATACCGAAATTAGTTTAAATTGGCATTTAGTCCATTACAACTGAACACCAAGCCTTTGTTAGAGTCTGTTTCTTCATTTGTAGAAACTACTTCAAAGGTTTATGACAAGGACTAATGAGATACATAGCTCTGTTAAAATCATACTGAACTATAAATTTGTAAGGAGTGACTATTATAGATATCTCATGATGAAGATAATGGCAAGTACTACCCAGATGGTGTTTGGACTTAGCTTAAGCTCAGCCCTGCTGCAAGAAAAGCAAGTGGCTTCCTGACAAGCAGGCAGTAACTCCACAGTGGGCATCCACTGCTTGTCTGCCCGGGGGCCCTCCCCTCCCACCAACCCACACACCCTTCTGGGAATCACTCCACCTCCACTCCATCCATTTGGTCTCCATAGGAACCACCCTATCCTTTCAGGGATTCATCTCCAGCCTGGCTGATGGGACTCAGGGTAAGCACTAGACCCAAGCTGGACTATGGATTCTGTTCCTGGGACTTTTAACTGTGGTAAAATACACATAAAATTTACCATCTTAACCATTTTAAGTGTACAGTAATGTTGAGCATATTCACATTGTTGCACAACCAATCTCCAGAACTTTTTCATCTTACAAAACTAAAACTCTAACCCATTAAACAATTCCCCATTTGCCCATCCCCCCAGGCCTGGCAACCACCGAACATTCTATTTCTATGAATCTGACTACTCTAGATACCTCACATAAGTGGGATCATACCATAAATTTGTCTTTTTGTGACTGGCTTATTTCATTCAGCATGATGTCCTCCATGTTCATCCATGTTGTAATATGTCAGAATTACCTTCCTTCTTAAGGCTAAATATTCTATCATGCGTACATACCACATTTTATCCATTCATCCCTTCTTAGACACCTTGGGTTGCTTCTACCCCTTAGCTATTGTGAATAATGCAGCTTTGTACAAATATCTCTTGGAAGAGCCTGCTTTCGGTTCTTTCAGATATATACCCAGAGTGGGGACTACTGGATCATATGGCAATTCTATTTTTAATTTTTTTGAGAAACTAATTCTATTTTTCCACAGTGGCTGCACCATTTCACATTCTCACCAACAGTGCACAGAGTTCCAATTTACCCACATCTTCACCAACACATGTTATTTTTCTGGTTTTTTGACAGTAGCCATCCTAATGGATATGAGGAGTCCTGGGACTTTTGAACTTAGAACCAAAAGAAACGTCAGCACAATCTCTCCCCATTTGCAAAGCTGTACAAGGTGAAGCTCAAGCTCTCCCAGCAGCCCCGTCTCCTGCCACGTGGAGAAAGCCTATTTGCAGTGAGAGGAGTGAGCTGACCTGCACAGAAGGGAGAGAGGGGGTCGATTAGGTAGTACAAGTTGTACCTGGAGTCTAGATGCTTCCCTGTCCTTGAATTTGATGAGATACCTCTGTAGCCCAATCACAAATTCACCTTTTTGCTTAAGTTAGTTTGAGTTGGGCTTGTTACATTTGTTACCACGAGTTTTAACGAACATAAACACATTAGTATTAATAGTTCTTCAGGAATCTTTTTTGCTTTTTCGTCCCTTAGTTCCTTTTCAGAAGTAGGTGGGATGTAAGTAATTTGTACATTTAAGAAACCCCAAAGGAATGCCCTTGCTGAAGTATATAGTGGTTAGAGCATGAGTGAGGAGTCAGCCCAAATTGACTTCAAATCCTAGCTCAACAAATGTTTCCTGGGTGTGTTAACTAACTTGTGTGGCAATCACCTCACAATATATACACATATCATCACATTGCACACTTTAAATGCAATTTTGTCAATTATACATCAATCAACCTAGAAAAAAACAAGAGACTCGCTTAAAGGAAAACACACACACACACACGTTTTAGCCGAGTGCCTTCAAGCAGCAGGTTCTTATAGGTGCCAGGGATAAAGCAGTGAACAATGGACAAAATCCCTGCCCTCCCTGAGCTTTCTTTTCAGTACTTAGCAAATGTTTGCTTGTCTACTCTGTGCCAGCCACCGTTAATTAAGCTCTCTGGGTAGGTCTGGTTGTTTACAAAATGGTGATAATAAATTACCTGGTCTATCTGCTTTAAGGAATCACTGTAAGCTACGCATGTGCTTAGCACGCAATGCCCAGCATACAGCGAGCACTCAGTGAAGAGCAGCCATGCTTATGTCTAGACACAAGATGTGCCTTGCAGGAGTCAGCCTCAGTGTCTACTGGGTGCCAGCTCTATGTCCCACAGTAGTCTTAACATAGGACCCACATCCCGGCAGAAGTTACTTTGCAACAGGAGTAAGAGGTAGTTACAGATAATGTGTGCTATAGCAGAGCAATGAGGAGGTGGGACACAGACTTTGGAGTCACCCACCTACTTTCAAATCCCAGCTTGCCCCTGGGAAAATCACTTACCTGCTCTACTCAGTTTCCTCAGTTGTAAAATAGAGCTAATATTAATAATGATGATACTACCTCATAGGGCTGTTGTGAGGATTAAATGAGTTAATATGTGTAAAAGTACTTAGAACATGCAGTGCTATATAAGTACCTGCTAATATTCATACTATTACATATAAACTGCCAGGGAACACATAGGAAAGAGGAACTAAGCCTCCCTGGAGGAGTCAAGGAAGCTTTTTCGAAGGAGAGGACATCAGCTCTCTGGGCCTTGAAGGATGTGTAGAAGTTCACTAGGTAAAGACTAGAGGAAAGGGCATTTCAGGTGAAGAAAACAGTTCAAGCAAATGCGCTGGCCCATGGAAGAAATCATACGTGTTAAAACAACAAATAAGAGCTAATAGCTGAAGCCAAGTTGGGTGGCAGATAAAACCCTGAGGCACCACTTTTGGCCATTAGCACTTTGGTCCACCAAACTAGTCAGTTTTGAGTCAGAGCTTGCCCTGATAACTTAAGAACTGACACCATACCATAAGCCAACCCTTTAGTAGCATTAACAATTTTTCCCCAATGAAGCAAATAAATCCAATCAATACTTACTGTTTACTGGGCACTATGGTGCCAAAACACTCTATTTATAAAAGGACCTACCTCATTTAATCTTTACCATGTTCCCTGGAGGAGATAACACCATTTTATACATGAGGAAACTGAAGCTGCTTAAGCAATTTTCCCAAGGTCACACAGATAGTGTATTAGATAGGAAAGTGTTCAGTTGCAAATACAAATAGCAATTTCTTTCTTTTTTTCCCTCCCCCAACTCCCAATAAAACAAAGGCTGGAGATAGGTGGTCATTAGTTCAGTTATTCCACAATGCCAGCAAAATGCTTTCTTTCTTCCCCATCATTTTTAAAGTATCAGCCATTGGCTCTAAGGCTCATACAGTCTCACATTTCCTATAATGCTTTTTTATTCTCATCCTAAAAGCCCCACCAGCCAGGATTTTGTCAAGCTTTACTTTTTGAAATATTTCATAGGTCAGCTCACACAATTCACTAATTTCACAGATGGGAAAATAGATTTGCCCCTAGCAAACTAACAGAGTTAATTAGTTAAATGAGCCTGGAATTCAGTGCTCTTTCCAAGATACCAATTTAGTGGAGACTGCAAGTTGTCCACCAAAATCTGTTCTCCCATTCCTTCTTGGCACAAGGTTTGACTACATTTCTCAGCCTCCCTGGCAGGTAGGTGTGGCCAGAGGACTAAGTTCTTGCCAATGGAAAGTGCGAATGCATGCAGAAGTATGCCTGCCACTGCCGGGTAGGCCTTCAGGCAGTGGGCCCCTCTCCCTGCTCCTTTGCTCCTTCCCACCGGCTGAGACCAGTGATGACCCAGCTTCCAGCACACAGCAGATGAGGACAATGCTCCAGAGGATGTGGAAGCAACATGAGACAAGGAACCTGTGTCCCTGAATGACCATTTGGACCAGAGCTGCCCCAGTGACCTGGACTGCTCACTTTAGACACGTTAACTCCCTTCAGAGCTGTTATGTGAGAAAGAATGAACTTCTTTGTTCTTTAAGCCACTGTATCATTGAGTGTCTTTGTTACAGCAACTTAGCCTTTTACCCTAACACAACCATGTAGCTTCCCTTTGTACACATTCAGGATAGCTGTATAAATAACCAGTTAGCCATCATTTTAGAAAACAGCCCTAACTGCCCAAGTAGGTGATAATCAAATAACGAAATTCCTGCCTGTGGCTACCATCCCAAGATTTCTCCATCGTGTTAAAGGGTATTTAAGGATTGAAGCAGATCACTTATGTAGAGACCCACTTGACTTTTATGCTTTTGTGTAATTACTTCCACAAATATTTGTTTCTAGGTGCTGGGGACACAGACTGTTCACTGCATTCATAAAAGCTTGCTTTCATGCATTTGTGTGTATGGGGGGGTAGCTGTTGTTTTTTAATGTTACACTGTGTGTTTTAAGCAGAAAAATCCTCTTTGTAGAATGTGGAACTAAGGCTAAGAACACAAATAATTACTGAGTGTTACAAAGGAGCAAACCACCGACCTGGACTACAGATGAGCTGTTCTCCTTCTTAGTCCTAATAATCCAGCTCCCTCTTCAAAGTCCTTGCTACCCACTTAAAACAACATTGGCTAAACTGTAAGTAGTATCTAAAGCCTAATCCAGATTTTTACTGAAAGAAGTAGATGAACCCAATAGCTCGCGGAGTGTTAGAATCAATTACGAAGGCCATTTAGATAGCACTGCTGCTGTGTGGGACTGAAGACTCTGGGTATCTGGGCTGGAAGGCTCTGCTCGTCCGGGGATCAGCTGCGGCCAGATGATGCCAGATGATGCAAAGCGGCATTCCTCATCCTCACTCCAGGCTGAGCAAATAGCCCAGAGCTGGTCTCTGTGGTACTTCTCAGCTCTCAAATGAGATCTGGCATGAGATATAGTAGTCATGTAAGAGAGGTGACCTGGGATGTCCTGGCTTTGCCACAAACTGCTCTGTAACTGTAGAACACCCATGTTTTGGGCCCCAGTTCCCCCCTCTGTACAAGAAGGGGTTAAGGATTCTTTCATCTCTATATTTATGACAATCACAAGACAGAATTACTTTCCTTCCCTACATTCAACAGCAAAGCCATTCAGAGGGCAGCAGGCAAAGAAGTGGAACCTACGCAGGGCGATACGTCAGACCAGAGCAGCGAGCAGATCTCTAAGGCGTGTTCTGCCTTCCCAGGTTCTTTGCTGCTGTTGAAGGAATTCCATCTTGCTGAATTTACAGTTTCTAAGTATATGGGCACTAGGCCCAACCACAATGCCTTGAACTTAATAATAGATGCTTCATAAATATTAGGCACTTTGATTTTTTTTGGTAAAAAACTCCTTATTTCCAATTGCCATAGAGATAACAATGAGTTCAATGAGAAGTTACTGCTCCAGGTATTGCAGATGGAAGGATTAAACGCTTTTTGAGGTAGAATTATTAAAACTAGTTTTTCCTGTTTGTCCACTGATACTTTTTTAAGCTTTAAAACATATTTAGCAATTGAGTGGAAAACATTTGAGACTAAGTTTCCTCCCTAAGAACAGCCAGCTTAATACCGTTCTTTATAGTACAAGTCTACCGGCCTCACCGCCACTCCAGCTCTGCCACTTCCTGGCTATGCTCCTTTGCTGAGCCTCGGCTTCCCTGCTGGCCACAGCAATGGGAACAGCGTCTCCCTCCCAGGGCTGTGGGAGAAGATAATGTACATAAAGTGCACTGCTTGGCTCACGGCAAGTACTCATCTCCACTCCCAGCGGGAAGATGTGGCTTCCCACCCTATTAGGGCCTAAAGCAGTTAAGAAACTGAGAAAATTATATCATGTTAAGAACAAGACCAGGTGGATACAAGGATGATTTCTTCTTTGACCACAGAATAAATTTATTCTTGAGATTCAAATCAGTTAAAGTGAGGCTCTGGAATTCAGCACTGTTAAAAAGGTCAATTAAGTTAGTTTTTTTACTCTACCTTCTCCTCTATGTAATCTTGTATGCATAGGTAACAATACATGTACCAAGAATTGCTTCTTAAGGTCCAGCAGAAATGATCCTTCTTCTATGATCCCTTCCTCTTCCCTCTAAATGGAAAATCTACAGAGCTTTAATGGCTTTGATAATTTCTTGCCTAGGTTGGTTGTTTATCTACACACATGATTATTTATAAGCTCCCTGACAGCAAGGTCCACATCTCATCTCTGCATTCCCTCTAGCCTAGTCCAGGAACTCTCATATAGTAGATTCTGAACAAATAAAATATATTTGAGTGGGGAGTTACTGCTTAAGGAGTACAGAGTTTTCTGTTTAGAGTGACAAAAAAGTTCTGGAAATAAACAGCGGTGATGGTTGCACAGCAATGTCAATATAATCAAAGTCACTGCATTGTACACTTAAGAATACTTTATTTTATGTTATATAAATAAATATTTAACACTGCTGTTAGCTCAGATCACTCCAGAAAGAGGGTTTCAACTGGAAATAATAAATCTTCAATAAAAGACCTTCTCCAAATGTCTTCAAGTAATATATAAGTGCTCAATAAACATCTGCTACATAAATGAACAGACTGCATGATCTATGAAGAATGTCAATTTTAAAAAAAAGCTATCATGTTGATAATAGGACATGTTGTATATAAACCAGACATGGACATATATATTTTTTTTAAGGATTAAAGAGGCTCTTGCAAACTTTTTCTTTATTTACCTTTCAATACAAATATAGACTTCCCAATTCAGAAAGACAGCAGTGACAGGATCATACAGGAGCAGCTCAACAAATTTCAAAGTCTTTAGTCTTCAAGGCCCTTGTCACAGCTACCTCAGGCTGCTGATTCTCCCCTTCTTTGTGGAATTCCAAGAACTGGTTGGTTCACTTAATCATCTCACTGGAGCTGGTCCATTCCTGCCATTCACTCAAATCCAGAACTCCTAATTTGTGGTTCACAATACTTCAGTCATCTACAAAAGCATCTGGAAATTAGATAATTTTAGCCAGAGTCAGGGATATAAAAACTTCTTTTAAGGGATATAGTGAATCCTAGTAGTCACCACTAAAAAGATCCTCACGTATAAAACTGTACAGTCTGTGCCTCTTTTAAAAATAGAAGCTTTAAGGTTCAAAGAAAAAAAATCCCTTTCTGAACTACATCATTACCAGACACATCAGCCACACAAGGAGCTGACAAGACCTGCTGGTTCCATTAGAGAGAACACGAGGCTATAAAACCGTGCCCGTGCCACTGAATGAAAGAAAACGCTGGGAGCTTTCTGCACAGCACTCCTCAGTCCAGACAGGGAGACAGAGACACCCCCCCCTCCTGAACTGGATCCCCGCCACCTCTGCAAAGGCCACTGGACGCGTCTCTTAAATGTTGGGTTTCAGCTCTTGATCACTCTGCCCTGGGGATCCCTTCTCTTTAAGCTCTTTGTCACGGTCTGGGGAAATACTCTGACTTTCTATGGTGTTGACAGCATCTGAGTCCAGCCTTCTTCTTTTCTTCAGTTGGTGCAAGTGGGATTTGGATTTTGTATGTGCTGATAAGACAAAAACAAACCAACCAAATAAAAAACTCATTAAAATTTTCTAGAATTAATCCCAGAAGCAAATAAAATTAACTATACAATCCTTTTCTTTAACAATAAATAACAGGATCGACACATGTATTGGTATAGCTGCTTAGCATTTTTAAGGGAAGAATAAATTACATGGCCAGCTAGCCAGCAAACTAGAGTGAGCTATCACATATCAAGTGCTCCTTGCTAGGTACTTTACATCACTAATCCTTACAATCGTCTTGCAGGACGACGGAACCATTTTGCTCATTTTGTAGAAGGGGAAACTAAAGTTCAGAGAGGTCTTATATTTTGTCCAAGTCTAAGGTCACACAGCAGGTAAATGCTTTCGCTTAGACCTATAGCTTTAAAAAGAGACCCTACTTTCCAGAATCAGGTCTCTAAGGCATGGGGCTTCCCGTTACAGATGCATTTCAACTCATAAGGTTAAAAAGTTAGAAATTCAAATCCTCATCTGTATGTCCTGCCTCGTGCCTGCAACACTTGGCCCTACAGAGAGGTGAGGAACACAGCTGTCTTTCCCAGTCCGTCCCTGCTCTCCCAGGTTGTCCCTCCTAGTCTGACATCCCCATGCCCAGGTCAGATAGGCCATTTGAATGACTACCCCGCAAAGCTCCTATTCTCTGAGCACACAATGCTCCAGGGAGACAGTAAGGGGTATTCATCTCTGACAATCTCTTCTGAGGGGCCACAGAGCAGTAAAGCTTAAAGGCCACTGTTGCCTGATATCAACTGCTGACCTGTCACTTCTAAGACAGTTCCCACCTTCTGACTAACTCATACAGGCTCATTTTTACTATCCTGTTCTTTTTTCAAGGAAATTTCATCTGGGAACACCTAAAGAGATGACTAGATTAAATCCTCTTTTATACACATCAAAAACATCATTTTTAAGGGTTTAGAAGCAAGGAAGGTTAGAAGTCAAAGAAAAGTTTAATTGGGGAAAAAAGTCAGCTTTGTTCTCCAGCTAGAGCCTAAGGCAAAAAAAAAAGGGCTTCTGGGCTGGCTCTCCATGACAGCAGGAGATGGGAGCAAGGACTTGACAGATGGCACTACAGAAGGGCTTACACAAGCTAAGCTCACAAAGGCTCACACATGTTGCTTCTCTAAGGCTATCCCTGAAGGACATTTGACAAATCGAACCACCAAGTTTCCTTTAGAAAAAACAATCAGACACTCTCTTTCTCTTCCCCTTTCATCATTATAAACCAACGGACAATCAACAATCAAGGCTTCTTCTGCTGGTTGGGCAATCACAGCCATCCCCAGTCTCTGACAATGGAGTTCATTTTGCCAGAGTTACCAGTTAATAGACCTAATCATTCTATTGGTTGGTATGAGGAGAAAAATCTACTTCATTGAGAATCCCATGCAAAACAGTACCCTGAACAGAAGGATCCCAGCCGCTGGGTAATCTACAAGCCCCACTGTGCCTAAAAGGAGAGGGCCTTATACCAGTTTCTAAATACCATGTAAATTCAAGGCTTGGGGACAAAGCCCTCTGGGATTTGACTGGAAGACAACGGAAATCCTACAAAGCCAGAAGAGGCAGAGCCAGGCTCTAAAGCAGCCCTAGGGTGGGGCTGGCCTTGAGTTGGTGGGGGACTACCTTCTTTATACATGCCTGACAGGCTTGCCTCCACAGTTTCCCTTAACATCTTTTCATCACAGTTTTAGCAACTACTACCATTTTAACATACTACCTCAAAAATTACTGAAGAGACACCACTTTTGAAGAATGTATTGGGAGTAGTAACTGCACTTCCTGCCCCATCCCAGCTACCCTTCTGCTTCTTCCAGTCTCTTTGAGGAGTTGCCTGGCTTCCCTTATAATCCTATCTTATCCCGACTGAGTACTAAACTCCTCTAAGGCAAGATTGTAAAGTCAAAGGAGAAAGTTTCCTAGGACTCTGGGAAGCCGAGGTCAGGAGTTCAAGACCAGCCTCAGCAAGAGCGAGACCCCGTCTCTACTAAAAAAATAGAAAGAAATTAGCCGGACAACTAAAAATGAAAAAAAAAAAAAAAAAAAAAAAAAAAAAAATTAGCCAGGCATGGTGGCACATGCCTGTGGTCCCAGCTATTCAGGAGGCTGAGTCAGGAGGATTGCTTGAGCCCAGGAGTTTGAGGTTGCCGTGAGCTAGGCTGATGCCACAGCATTCTATCCCAGGCAACAGAGCAAGACTCTGTCTCAAAAAAAAAAAAAAAAGGAGAAAGTTAATCACAGACCTCTCAGTACAAAATATCTATTCCAGCTGAAGCTAGAGGGCATCTAATCTCCCTTTGAATTTCAGAATACAGAGACAACTCCCCAATCGGGGGAAGCCTCCAAGGAATTTGGGCACAGGCTCTTAGAGGAATCTGGCTGTACCTTTACAAATAAATAGACTCTAGTGTTCAACCTACCAAAGACCTTAAATTTCATGAAGTCAATGTGACCTCACCCTTACAGATTTCTCCATAACCTTCCCCATACTCTACCTGCCCATTCACGGTCCCCAATGATGATTCGATCACAGAAATCACACATGTGATAACTTCTCTTGTTCTCAGTTTCACTATATGGCATCTTTATTGGAGCAGCTGCAGGCTTGTGGCCCTAAAAGAACAAAAGTGGGGAGAGCATTCAATTCAAAGAGATTTGGATATACTTCTTTGATATTACGGGGAGTGGGATTTTCCCAAGATTCCTTTTTCTCACCCCAAAGAGCAGGTGAGCTGTGTACACATTTTAGCAATAACCTTTCTAAATGTAATAGCAGAAACGCAACCTCCGGGCACCTAAAAGCAGCAAGCCCTTCTGCTTTATTCCATGGAAAAGAAGGCTTGGTTCCATAATATAGCAACAATTAGCTAAGTTAAGTGCTCTGAAAACCAGACAACAGACTGTACCATGATTAATAATCACCTGGATGAAACTCTGCACGATTCCAAGAGCAGGTTCGAGAACAGACTCGTCCCACTTTGAGACATCAGATACCTCTAAGCCATATACGGGGGGGACACTGGGACCAGGTCCTAATGGTAACAAAGAAAAGCTGTGAGAGGTCAGCCTCCAAGACCCAATCTATTCTGCTCCCAGGACTCCAAAATCCTCAAGGGAAACACAGGGGCCAAAGGAATAAATATTCTGCCATGATACTTATTCTAACCAGAAACATGAACCACAATCCAAGAAAAGACCTGGAGGTTTCACTGATCAGCAGCCAGTAAGCCTAGCTGTATAATCCAGAGACTCGAGTACAGGATCTTCCAGATCAGTCAGGAAACCAGAATAGAGTAACAGGTCTAATAACCACTGTGTGGGCTACAATATAAAGATAGCAAGCACATTATAGAAAGAAAGAAACTAATGCTTTAAGTGAGTGCCTGTTCTAAGTTCTATATCATCTTACAGTGATGGCGCTCTGTGGCAAGAGAGTTTGTAGCTTTCTTTAGGTCTCGGGTTTGCACGTATCCCTTTAGAAGCCTAGTATTTGTGAAACTCCTTGACAGCATGCTGATAAGCATGGGCTGGGAACAGAATAGTATCAGCCAATGAGCCACTGAATCTGAGAACTAGAAAGAAGCCTTGGAAATATCTATTTGAGCCCCTTCGTTTAAGAACCAGATCCAGAGGGTATTCAAGAAAAATTCTGGTAAACATTTCTGAATGGAGATGAGACTGGAGGTACCGAAGAGTACAGCTTACGGACATTTCACCCATCTCAGCCAATCATGTTGCAAGAGTTTAGTCTCTGCTGGTAGCTTCCCCAGCCTACACACACACTAAATTGCCTTCCACAGCTAAGTCAGTTGCCCAAAGGCAAAGAGCATCAACCCCATGGACAAAAACATCAAAGGCCTTGGGATGCCAACGGCTGGCAGGTGCTAGCCTTTTGATTGTGCCAACCACAAATAAGATTGTTCATAAACTGGACTGGGCTGCACCTGCCACCACATGGAAAGGTGAGACTGGGAGGGTGCAGGCAGCATCCACAGCACACCTGGCCTTGGCTAAGCTCTGCACCTGTTTCCAGGCCACTCTACATTTTCCTTTCTCCTCTAAGCCCTTTGTTGGGCTTCTGTGCCCTGTCTAAGCACCTTTCAACAAGTTCTCGGCTCCCAGCTGCTATTTCTGGCTTGGGTCCAAGGCCAAGCTGGGGTGGGGAAGTCCCTCTGGCTTCTTGCCAGAACCATATCCCAGCAGACCAGCCCTGGCCAATTGCATGCGGCTCCTGATTTACAGGGCAGCTGTGCCTTTCACTCTAGCTCCAGGACTGTGCCGGCATACACACGAATGAAGAACAGGCACATGACACACTATGCCATCAGCTCCTCCTGTCTCAGAGATGGAGGAGTTATTATGGCTTTACCACAGGAGGAAGTTTCAATTTATTACCAAAAAACTCCTTTGTTACAGACTTATTGTCAGGCTTGGGGAGAAGAGAAGCTACCTTAGAAATCTGCAGTACAGTACTGAGCTTCCACTTCAGCTGGCACTAAGACTTCTACCTTCTTCTACATGCAGAGAAAGCAGGATAAGTAGAAGACAATGTAAAGAGTCTTTTGGCACCAGAACTCCAATGGGAAGCTCAGGAAGAGGGTGGGAGCTAGGAGAGATAACGTCAGCAATCTAGTGATCAACAACATGGATCAAGGTGTATTATGTTCAGGGGCATCAAAGAGCAGGAGTGGAAGCTTCAGCTGGCCCTGTCTGTAACTGAGAGCAAAAGGTAGACATGGGATGATCTGGAAGCATATGAAGATTCACTCAACATCATGTGGGAAAAAAAAAAGCATACGAAGAAAGTACTGCCTATTAGCTGGGGGATTTGGGGCAAGTTATTTAACTTCTCTAGGCCCTCATTTCCTTATCTGTAAAAAGAAAAGAATAACACCTACTCAAAGGCTCAATAATAAATGAATAGCATCAAATTTAGTGCCAAAGACACAGTACAGGGTCAATGAATAAAAATATCCTTTCCTTTCCCTTAAAAGTGCTATTCAACAAAAGTTTCAGCTGGAACAGAGTTGGAACAATCTGAAGCACTACGCACGTGACCATGATGCCATGATGGAGATGCTGGGGGAAGCGGTGAAGGCTTTGTCTTTTTTTTTTTTTTTTTTGGAGATGAGATCTCACTCTGTTGTCCGGGCTAGAGTGCAGTGGCATCATCACAGCTCACTTCAACCTCAAACTCCTGGCCTCAAGTGATTCTCCCACCTCAGCCTCCCAAAGTGCTGAGATTACAGGCAAGAGCCACCACACCTGGCCTGTTTTGTCTTTTTATACTGCTCATCTGGCCAAAAAGATATTGTAAACAGGAAATCCTCCCTATAGAAATCTGATTGTTCTTCAGGTACAAAATTGAAGCTAAAATCAACTTTGAACATCAACTCTGCTAAGAAGACATTGCTATTTTGTTTGTAGCTGTTTGCAGGACCTATCTGTTTGAGGCATAAGACAGATTCCTCAATGAAAACTTAATTTTTTTTTTCTGAGACATCACAAGAAAATATACCTAGATAATCATAATCAACCCTGCCCCAGGTCAGTTCCAAAATCTTAGAACAAACAGGTCCAGAAACTAAAGTTCGTTTTCTGGGTTAGCTGAGGACATCTATATTCTATTCAAAACAGACTCAGGGATTAAGAAAAACATGAGACTTACTGCTCAAAAAACGGTTTTTAACCCATCGGTTTTGCTTCCGGGCATATCTCTTAGTTACTTGTTTCAGAGTCTCAATACCTGAAAGATACAGTAGATATAAGAACATCTAGGTAAGCACTTCTTACCCTACAGAGATGCAGACCCTCCCAGCCCAGCAGAAGAGAAAACCAGCCACAGCAGTACAATGTTAGACTTGGTGGATGAAAATCCCAATTCTGAGCTGAAAGCCATCTGGTACTCTTCTAGCCTCAGCTCTTTCTCAGACCATACCAGCAGGGTACTCTGTCACCCAAGGATGTCCAAGACTAGGTTAGATGGAGGAATTCACACCTTTCTTTAGAAGCTGGTTACTAGTCTCTGGTGTGCATTTTCCCTCAGTGATCAGGTACTCGTGAAATTCCTTGAAGCCAATTGATTGGAAGATACCATGTTGATAGTCCTGGCTGGGAACAGGAGAGCATCAGCAGATGAGCCATTGCTTCTGAAAGCTAGCAGGGGCCTTGGAGATGACCTAGTTGAGCCATTTCATTTCACAGATGAGGAACTGAGATTCTAAGCAATTAATGACTCTCTGAAATTCTTCCCTCCCCTCCCCACCAGTTCCCAGGTTACTTCCTTGAAAAATAACTCCTGGGAATGTCTGAAAGATTAGAAAATTGCAACTGTAACAAGTATACCAAACCTCCTTCCAACAAGTCTTGACAATGCCAACGACAAAGGCTAATAAACAAGTAGATCCAAAGCCAGTATTTTGTCTATGGTCTTTCAACCCCAGGCAAGAGATGGAGAGTAGGTCAGAGCAATAGCCAAATCCTCACCTATTTTCTGAAGCATTCTTCTGATTATAGCGTCTGTGAAAATCTCTTAGTTCCTCCAAGAGCCCAGCAGCAAGCATGTCATCTACCCTCTTATCCAAGCGCTCATCTAGAACTTGAATCAAATTAGCCCATCAACCAGCAAGCATGTTACAGGTGCCTACTATACACTTCTATGGTGAATGAACAGACTGCCACAAAAAAGAGAATCTGTCCAAATGGAAGAAAGGATTCAGAATCCAGATTATATAGTAATTCACATTATATTTACTCACACTTAAGACTCTGCAACTTCAAATAAAAACAGCCAGAATCAAGCACATGCCTTCTCGTTGTATAAAGAGAAAGAATACAACTACAGCTGTTATGAAGGACAAATATTTTATTCTCATACGGAATGTATATCCAATGTGTTTAAGAGGTGGCTGAAGACCCCTTGGTTTACCTTCCTTAATTCTTTGTCATTTAATTTGTCATTGTACTCTAACTTTGTGTTATTTTAAAGAATCCCCCAGAGGACACCTCGAATAGAAACAAGAAACTTTAATCCAATGCCATCCTAAATATATCCTGAATTACTAAACCAGACAAAGGAGCAAAGCTTGAGAGGTCATAATCGTTCAGATAGCGTGGTCAAACACAGCTCTATTGTGAATCAGATACCATTATTTTACGCTGAATTATAGTAAAAGTTTTTATTTACAAAAATTTCATTCTTCTATAAATTTATAACTGATTAATTTAACAAATTTTTTACCACTTCAATTATGCTCTTCTACATCTCTACCATTGCTGTGTCTCGGCCTGCAACAATTGTTTCCTATCTTCCTAAAAAGTTTGTGTTTACTGAGGATCCACCATGTGTCAGACACATTCTGAGCACTTTGTATATATAAATTCATTTAATCCTTAATGAAGTTATGAGATATATACTATTATTATTATCATCACTTTATAAGAGAATTAGGCCACAGAAAGGTAACTAACTTGTCTTACAACTCACATAGCTAGAAGATGGTAGATCAAGAACTTGAAATCAGACAGTCTGCCTCAGAGCCTGTGCTCTTAATCACCACACTATACTGCCTGTCCACATAATAATCTCATCTCTCCAGACCTAGCTCATAGGTTACCTTTGTACATTGGTCCTATTCCCCCTAGAGAACATTCATCATCCCTTCTCTGTGGCCCCACAGCACTCCGAATGTATCTCTAGCCCTGCATTTATCACACTGTAGTATCTGTTTCCTTGTCTGTCACCCCACTAGACTGGCAGCTCCATAAGAGGAGGCACTGCCTCTTATTTATCTCTGAAATCCAAGTAGTACGCAGAATACTTGATGCTTCATTGAATGTTTGCTGGATAAGTAAGTTACTACTATCACAGGGCATTATTATATTTTAGCAACAAAATGCAATCAGGCTAGCGAGCTAATCATCACAGCTACTTCTCAGGCCTGCTGGTTCTAGAATAATCAGTGATCCAGCCTCCAGCCAATCCAGGGATCAGACCTCCTTCCACAGGAAGCTTCCTTCTCTTTCCCCTTTGGACCTTCCCTGGATGGCAGTCTCTTTCCCATTCCACCCGTTCCATCCTGTCTCACCCCTGCTACCTTATCCTAAGTGCCAGGGCTATCCTTCCTCCCTTTCCAGACAGACACCTGGGGGAATGGCACTACATTTAAGTCAACAAATAATGATAATGATAATACAATTAATAGTTTACACATTTTTAGTGCTTATTATGAGCCACTCATGGTTCTAAGCATTTTATATACAGTAACTTATGCTCTAAGTTCTATCTCAGATGGATTCTGGGGCATCAAAGGGCTTTTACCTGTCTGGTCAGCATGAAGCCAGAGGATGCAGGGGTTAGAGAACTTCAGAGGACCTCCAAGGGGACCACCACCTTCCTCTGCATGTTGACGATGAAGAAATTCACTGTGAGAGATTCCCGTTTCTTCAAACACTTGTAAGCTCCTAAGTCATTTAAAAGTGGGGAGAAGGGACACAGCCATAAAACCACTGGGAAATATTCATTCTCAAGTGAAACAAGGAGAGAGGCTGTTTATTATAGAAAGTCTCATTCTCATTTTCACTGCATAAATCCCAGAAGACGTGAAGGACTAGGGTTACGCTAATCCTACAGCTACTCAAAAACGGTCCTAGAGAAAACTTTAGGTAAAGTAAGAAATAATACTATTTTTCTAAATATGCATAAATTTTCCTGAGATCAGTTAAATAGGTTCAGAAACAGGTTTCTTCTACACAAACAGAATGGTTCTCATTCACTTTCAGGTAAGCAGTGAAAGAGCTTGTTTGGGACACTTTGTTACAAGCCAACAAGTCTGGTCTCGCTGCCTGGCATGCCTTTCCCACAATACAAGTATGTCGTATATCCAGCTTATCAGCTTTCTTTTTAAATATGTCTAAAATTAATGAAGAATGTTTCTGGCTAATCCAGTGCTCTACTGGCAGAAAGATCACTGAAAAAACTTTAACTCACATACTCATTCCTAAACCACCATCCACGCCTGTCCATATCTATTATGTTATGCAGCACTAGGTAATTTAACTCCCAAATCTATACTCTACCACTCTGTGTGATTGCAACTTATCGGCTTGAAAGTGATCTTTCCCTTTCCTGACCCAATTCTACTTCCTGAAACCCTACCACAAGAATGAAGCCCCCTAGTCTTTTAGTGTCACTGGTCACTCAAAGAAGATCTATGAGAAAAAAAATGTAGTAGTAGATATCTCACTAATCTGGAGGTTAGAATACAGCCTCAAACCAAAAGAAAGATGAAAGAAGTCCTCCAATCCTCTCTAAAGGAGAGAATCTAGAGCTTTTGCTTGGAACCTATTGACTCTTACTAAGACAAAATTCTCCAACTTATTACTAGTTTAAAAGGAGCAAAATGAGGAGAGCTGATAAGAAAGAACTGATCAGTAAAAGGAGAGAATAATAAAGACCAAACTCAAGAATCAGGTGATAAAACAATATAAAAATGAATGTTCATCATGTTTCCGAATTTTAAGGAAAAAAAGGGAGAAAGATTCCTATTGATATGTTTAAAATAAAATGTTTGGATACTAAAAAGTATAAACTTTATTAATCTACAACATGCATTCTTAATGGGGTGATACTAACTTCAAGGAGATGAAAAACTTATTAATAGATACAATGTGTGCCCCACAAAGGACAACCCTACCTGAAAAATATCCTATTCTTTAATATTAAATTTCACTGGCAGAGGGAACCAAGGGGAAAAAAATTTCTAAAAAGACTCCTGGGGCCAGGCGCAGTGGCTCACACTTATAATCCCAGTACTGTGGGAGGCCAAGGCGGGAAGATCTCTTGAGCCCAGGAATTCAAGGTTACAGTGAGCTATGATGGGCCACTACACTTTAATGTGGGTGACAAAGTGAGATCTTGTCTCTAAAACAAATTTTTTAATAGAAAATAAATAAATAAAAAGGCTCCTGGGGGACAATAATGAAAAAAGAATTAAGAAACACTAATCTAGAAAATTCAAAGGTCAGGCGCGGTGGCTCACAACTGTAATCCTAGCACTCTGGGAGGCCGAGGTGGGTGGATCGCTTGAGCTCAGGAGTTCGAGACCAGCCTGACCAAGAGTGAGACCCCCGTCTCTACCAAAAATAAAAAGAAATGATTTGGACAGCTAAAAATCTATATAGAAAAAATTAGCTGGGCATGGTGGCGCATGCCTGTAGTCCCAGCTACTCGGGAGGCTGAGGCAGTAGGATCGCTTAAGCCCAGGAGTTTGAGGTTGCTGTGAGCTAGGCTGACGCCACGGCACTCACTCTAGCCCAGGCAACAAAGCAAGACTGTCTCAAAAAAAAAAAGAAAATTTGGTTGAGTGGAATACTTCATAAGCCCTATCAATGCCAGATGTTACTATATTTACTCTGTATAACCATCCATATAGTAGGTCCTTTGTTGGATGTTCTACTATGCCAGAAGTGGTTATCATTCCCAATACTGCAGAAAAACAAACCTAATCATGAGGCTGCAATTTCAAAATAACCTAAGAAAATATGACCTTATGAGTTCATTCAACACCTCTCTTTCCAACAAGAAAGTCTCCATGTGCAAAGGTGAGCTGATCTACAAGACAGTTTATAAAATCTACCTCCCACTGGGAAAGCTGCTGGGGCAGAACTCAGCATTGCACAATCAATTATGAAATGCAAAGCAGAAAGTACATGGGCTGCATGCCAGAAAAAAATTTATATGAAAACTGTTATACAAGCAAAGATCAAATAGAAAATGGAGCAAGATTACATAGGCCCTAGGGAAAAATGATATTGTACCATGTATGCATTTAAAATGTAAGAACAAAGTAGGGTGCAACTATTTATTAAGGGAGTTGAACTGAAGCAGTAAGTCAGAGACTCCCAACCTGCTGAGCTAGAACAACAAACACATCAATCTCTACTAACTGCTATTACCAAACCTCTCTCGTCACCTAGGCAGACTGAAGAACTCTCTGCCCCCTAACTCTAAAGGAGTTCAGGGTCAGCAGGCTTCCTTACCTGGCCACTTTGCGCTTGTCGTGTGGGTGCAGCTTGGCGGCCATTTCTGGGTCCACCTGGCTGAGGCGTTTGTGGAGTGCATGGCCATCCTCCTTTTCAAGCTCTGCTTTCCGGTCAGCTGCTTTCTCAGTGCCCATCTTCTGGGGCTATTAAACGAAGGTTTAGCAGTAAATTTAATTCAACAATTCAACAAACATTGAGACAATGTGCCAGGCACTTAACAAAGTGTTACAAATACAAAATATAGATGAATCAGATCTTGCCATACCGTGAGAGACAGATCATAACCAGAAAATTCCAGTATGCTGTGGTAAGTGCTATGAGGCCACAGCAAACAAAGAGGAAGGAGGACTTACTGCACTAGGAAGTACTCAGCCACCCTGCTTCCTTGTCAGAAGTACAAACAGGTGCCACAGCTACCACATCTAATTTAACATGTATAGGAGTCCAGGCTTCTCAGCAAGGGTGACCAAAAAGTAGACCAGATTGCCAGTATATTACAGTTTGTAAAGTCTTACCCTACGTTTTAGCATATCCGTAAGTAAGGTCAGTTATCGGACATCTCCCTGACATATACATTGTGCTGCCAGCCAGAAAAGGCTGAATCAGACTAATGTACTTTTAACTTATGTGGAGATGCTAATTAGTCCACACAGGAGCATTTTTCCCACACTACCTCCTCCCTTAGGCCAGCCTGGAGGAGTACACTTCACATATGGAGGTGGCATTTGCTTCAGATTATTAAGTAGGAAAATTACAGTTGCTGAGTATAAGAAATAGGCCAAAAGTCAACCTCCCTCCTACTACAATTGGCCAACAAGAAAAAGGAACCCATTTCTCAGTGAGTTACAAGTGAATTAAACCTACCTTGGTATTGACAAGAACTTTCCAGAGCAGAGACTCAATGTAATAATTGGTTCCTCCCACAACAATAGGAATTTTGTCTCGGGCAAATATATCTTCAATGTGAACATTAAGAAAAACATCACCAAATTTAATATCAAGAAGAGAATCCTGGCTCACCTGGGAAGGAGACTATTAGCAAGAAAACACATTTGTCTACAAAGCAGAGGAGAAAAGGCAGAAACAAAGATGAATTGACACCTGCCTTCGATGTTTCCTATAACTTTTCAGAATCATTTCCAATCATCTCTGGAGGGACTTACATAAACTAGAGACAAATGCTTGATGGTAATACCTTCCAGTTCTAGAACTTTCTAGGTCTTGCTCCTAAAAGTCAAAGTTCTATTGGTATTCCAAATAAGTTTAACAAGCACAAGCCCAGGGACTCTCATAGAACCAAGTGTCAACTGCTCAGGAAGCCACCAAGGTGACATCCATTGTGCAACTTTACCTTCTAAGGCAAAACACAAGCTGGTTTCTCTAAGGTTCTTAGACTCAATCAGTCTCTACCATTATGTAGTAGTAATGTACATTTTTGCCACTAAAGACTTCACCACATTAAATGAGAAGCACAGGTTCTGAAGACAAATAGACTTCAATTACCAGGTCTAGCTCTTGGGGAAGTTACTCAGCCTGTCTGAGCTTCAGTTTTCTCACCTATAAAATCCCCATGAGTTCTTATGAGCATTAAATGTGACAAAGCATATAAATCCCATACCTTAATGCCTGAAAAACAGTAAGCACTTGATTTACTTTAACCACTACTGTTTTCATATCTCTGCTCCTTTGAATTTTTCTTGTTAAAATTTCTGTTGAACAGATAATTATCTGCTTCATCAAGGGCTTTGCTTCTGAGGATAACTGATTAAAAAGAAACTTTCATTACCCAGATAAAGAATCACTTACACACTTCTCCCTCTTGCCAGCCAATCTGTGGGCATACAGACAGATGACCTCTTTTCTATCAGAAGCCCACTAATCCTTAAGGGGTTGGGGTGAGGTGAAAAGAAACATGTTATCAATCAAGGACCATAAAGAAAAAACATTGTCTATTTGTTTTAAAAAGAGAAAACAAATTCTCTATTCCCCCTTTAAATTAAGTACAGGGACCATACAATTACACAGTATAATAAAACTTCAATTACATACAGGCTGAGTATCCCTTATCTGAAATACCTGGGACCAAGAAAGTGTTTCAGATTTCAGATTTTTTCAGATTTTCAAATATTTGCCATTATGCTTACTGTTTGAGTACCCCAAATCTGAAAATCTTCCTTTGAGCATGATGTTGGTGCTCAAAAAGGTTCATATTTTGGAGCATTTTGATTTCAGGTTTTCAGATTTGGGATGTTCAACCTATAATGTGATTAACAAAGGGAAAGTGAGCAAGGAAATAAAAAGGGGAAGGGAAAAATAGTAAGATACCAAAAGAGAGAGTGGAAAAGACGGAGGGAGATAGGATTGTAGATATTTCATGGGAAAAGATTTGTCTGCCCAAGTCATGAAATGACAGTGATGCTGGCAAAGCTCTTCTCACTGGGCCTCTCAGTACATAGAACCTTCACTTGTCAAATCAAGAAGGCTGACTGATACTTCTTAAGATACTAAAGTCTGACATTCTGATTCTACTCTCTCGCTAAAATTCACAAATCTCCTAACCTGTAAGGGATTCTCATTAAGTCATCCCCTGTCATTGCTGTCCTTTGAAAAATCTTAATTAACTCTCCATTTCATATCAGTTCTTTCTGAACAACTGAACTGTCTTACAGCAACTAACTTACATTTGGTGATATATTTTAATTTGCAAAGGGCTTTCATATACATTATTTCATCTGATACAACAGCCTTGTGAAGTAGGTAGGGCAGGAATTATTATCTGCATTTTAATTTCTGCCATGTGCTAGGCAAAAAATATTATCTCATTATTTTAATTTGCATGCCCCCTGATTTATAGCAAAGATAAACCTTTTTCATGTTTACCACTATTTGTATTTCTTCCTTTGTGAATTACTGCTCATGCCTTTTAAGTATTTTTTGTATTGATTCATAAGAGTTCTTCATATAATAAGAATACTAACCATGTGCCTTTCCTATGTTACAAATATTTTCCCCAAGGTTTGTAGTCTGCTTCTAAATTTTGTTTACAGTGAGCTGTTTTCCTTATTCCATACATACAAAAGAATATATGTAATACATGTAAATTATGAAGCTTAGTAACAAAACTAACACTCATGAACCCAATGTAAGAAATGGAATATTACCAATTTCTTCAAAGCCTTCTGTGTATTCATTTCCATCCCAACCCCTACTTCTCCTCTCAGAGGGAATCACCATGCTGAATTGCTTTGGTTTTTCACCATACCCTTGCTTTTCTTTAATAATTAATGATATATATGTATCCCTAAACAATATATTAGTTTGTTTTGCCTTTTTAACCTTTATAATAATATATAATGACATGAATATATATGTATCCTTCTGTAATCTCCCACACTTTACATAAGTTTCTGGAGATTATTCCACATTGATTGATGCATGGAATTGCAATTTATTCATTTTCACTGTTGAAAAGTACTTAACTTACTTGAACAAAGGAAATTTTTATACATTCTTCTGTAAGTGAGAATTTGGGTGCTTATAAGGTTTTGCTATTAAGTACAATGCTGTTATGATAAGTTCTACCACATATTTCCTGATATAACTGTGGCAAGAGTTTCTCTAAGGTATACACCTAGGAATTCTAGTTAATATACATTGTCACCAATATAAATTCTTAATTTTTACATATTCAAATCTAACTATTTTCCTTTTTTAAAAAAGTTGTATCTACACAGCCCTTCCCTACTCTAAAATCCTATAACTACTCTTCTTCCACATTTTAAGGTTTCATTAAAAAAAATGGATATTAAACTCCAAAATCCATCTGGAATTTATTATGTCATTTATAACATGTCATATACAACGAGGACCTGGCTTTTTCCCCCAAAACAATTAACTGCCCCAGGAATAATTATGAACTACAGTTGTCCACTGGTATCCATGAGGGATTAGTTCCAGGACCCCTCTCAGATACCAAAACCCAAGGATATTCAAGTCCCTTATATAAAATGGCATAGTATTTGCATATAACCTATGCATGTCCTCTTATATATTTCAATCATCTCTAGATTACTTATAATACCTAATACAATGTAAATACTTATGTAGTATTTTATGTAAATACTACATAAAAAGTTGTTATACTGTATTGGTTTTTTATTTGTATTGTTATTTTTTATCATTATATTGGTTTTTTTTCTCAAATATTTTCAAGCCACAGTTGGTTGAATCTGTGGATGTGGAACCTGTGGATACTGAGGGCTGATGGAACTTCATTGTTTCTCCATTATTTTGAAATGCCACCTGATCATAATCTAAATACATACATCCTTTTAAATCTATATCTGGGTTTTCTGTTCTGTGCCATATATTTATCTAGATTACATAAACTCCATGCTGTTATAATTGTTATAACTTTTCAATATGTTTTAATACATAGCAGTCCAGATATTAAAGGCAGCCTGGATATTTAAATATAAGGGCAGTCCCCCTTACATTATTCTTTTTTCAAAAATTTCTTGGTTTTACCCAGAACTACTTTTTCTAATACTTCCTCACCCAAATAATCCCTTTGAAATTTTAACTGTAACTCCAATAAATTTTAAATTAATTTTTATCCCCATTTAAAGGGCAGGAAACTGAAGATCAGTGGGATTAAGTAAGCGGTTTACCCAATAAAATTAACATGGACAAAAGACACAGTTCTAGGACTAGAACACAAATGTTCTGATTCCTAAATCAGTGTTCTCATCACTGTAATAGTGCTTTTCAAATTTTTATGTGACTATAAATCACCTGGGACTTGTGTCATAATGCAGATTTTAATTCAGTAGGTCTGGAGCGGGGCCCAAAATTCACCATTTCTAATAAGTTCCCAGGGGATGCTGATGCTGCAGACTAAGGACAAGAATTTGAGTTTCAAGGGCACTGTATCTTTCAATCCATAGTCTGATGAGGGTGCTATCAATTTGGTCTTGGGTACCCTTACTTAAAGAATTGCCACTAAAAGCAAACTTCTTTCTTGGCTTGGGTTGCTCTGTAGCTACCAAGTCTAGTTGCTATCTTTCCTAAGGATATCAGAGCAGTTGCTTTGTTCCTGAAGTCCACCACTGTGTAATTGGTCACAAGAGGATCCACAAAGCTGATCATGTGGTGCCGGCAGATTCTCTGCTCTTGGGCAGAAACCTTGTTGGTGATGATGTTAAGGCCTTCATAGACCTAGGGGAAAGAAAATTAACATGAGAAAGCCATATGCCTCCATAACACGCACCTTAGATGGGTGGAAATGGTGATCTATCTCTCCCTCCAGCCAAACACTTGACTGACCCAAAGGACCAGGGTAGATGTATTCTAACAGAAAGCACAGCCAGATCTACAAAACCCGAGACAAAGAAAGAAAACAGAGGATTGGTTTTCTTATCAAACAGTAGCTGTTAGCTCTGACTTTAAGATAAGAAGGGTATGTAAATCCATACCCAAGTGAGAACTAATTCTGCAAGATTAAAAGAAAGTTCTTTAGGCTCGAACTTTTTTATGCATTTAAAAATGGGCAGGTTGTTTTATTTATTCTACTTATCACAAGTCTACAGAAAGGTAACATTTTGCATTTGTTTTTCACAGTTCTACTTCAAAATGCTTAGATATTTCTTGGATTTAAATGGCTCTAAAAGGTTTCAGAATTTGCATAAGACTAGTTCCTTTGTGGAGAAGTGGCCTATCTATAAAGATACATACAAAACATACACATACACACTTTGAAGTCAGAACCCCTAATACTATTGTACTCTGGTAGAAACATTGTGATCTACCCAAATTACTGCTTCAGGGGTCAACACATCGAGTCTAAATACTCAAAGGCAATATCCTGTCCCTAAGCTCTTGATCTGCCAATCCAACTAAAAAGTTCATGTGTACTTTTTCTAAATGCAAGGTCTCAGATGGAGAACAGATCTGAAAATACTAGTTTGAAAACAGGGATGAATGCTTTGAGATTAAATGTTCTCTCTGTAATCACTGATTCTACAGGGAGCACTGAATGAACAAATGATAAGTTCTGTAGAGCCCACAAAGACGTTAAAAGCATTTTTTATCTCACATTTCCCTTTACTTATATGGGTGTCAAATAAGTACAGTACAGTGTAATGGTTAGGAGGAAGGACCCTGGCGCCAGGCTGCCTCGGATCAGTTCCTAGCTCTGCCACTTACTGGTTATTTGTACTTGGAGTAGTCAGTTACTAACCTCTCTGCCCCTCAATCCCTCATCAGTAAAATGGGGATACTAATATCTAACTCCTAGGGCTATTGTGAAGATTAAATGAGTTACTACATGTAAAAAAAGCACTTAGTTTTTGCCTGGCACACTCTAAGTGTCACATGAGGGTCATTATATTACCACCTAAATTACTATCAACTACTATCACAATAATATAAGGAGAAAGGGAAATAATTTTAGTGTCACTGTTTAACACTCTGAAGCCTCTGTGCTCTTAGTGACTGAGGTTATTTACCAGCAAGGATAGAAGCTATCTTCAAGTAAATAAAATTGTTAAATAGTAAAACAGCACACAGAAAAAAATAATATAAATAGAACCACAGGGAAAGTATTAGCTCTGCCTTTTTATTAGCTCATTTAATCTGTGCCTGACAGGAGACTTGCATTCTTATACCTGAAAAGTGACAGAATTGTAAATCATAGGAAATTCTTTTCTGTGTATCTTGAACAAGACTTCCTTCTGCCGTTACAAAAGGTTGTAGAGTAGATCATACACTGGGGTCTTCCGCTGTGCAAAGTAAGAAAACTAAAGAGGGGAAAAGAGTTAATAACTATGTGTTCCTCAAACTCTCATTTCACACAGTCCTTGGTTGGTTGGCTTTGCTGTAACTTAGAATTCCAAATGATCCAATGTTAAAAAGTTCACATAGCAACAACTTGATTTTGCCAGTAGAGGATTTCTGAATATTGATAAGTATGTCATAGTAAAAAGGATTCTCATTTTTTACACTGAGATTAGTGTTAATTAATGTTAATCAGTGTTAAATGCATAGCTGCAAATGTACAATTACTCATCCCTCGAAAAAAGCCAAAATAAAACACCTCTTCTAGCTCGTTCTATCAGAGACCCAAAGAGGCTAGATAAAATTTTATCCTGTGATCTGCCTTTAGGTGTATCTTCTTCTCTTTTTTTTTTTAAAAAAGAGAAAGGGTCTCACTCTGTGGCCTGGGGTACAGTGGTGTGATCATAGCTCACTGCAGCCTCTTACTCCTGGGCTCAAGTGATCCTCCTGCCTCAGCCTCCTGAAGCTTTTTTGTTTTCGTTTTTTGTTTTGTTTTTAATTTTTTTGTCTCGCTGTGTTGTCCATGCTGGTCTCGAACTCCGGGCCTCAACTGACCCTCCCGTCTCAGCCTCCCAAAGTGCTGGGATTACAGGTGTGAGCCATTGCTCCTGGCCTAGGTGTATCTTCTAGAGATGCAGTGGTCCCCAGTCCCTGGGCCACGAAGCAACACCAGTGGCACCAGTCCAGGCCTGCCAGGAACTGGCCAGATAGCAGGAGATGAGCGGCAGGGACTGAGCAAAGCCCCTCCTGCACCCACAGCCGCTCCCCATCCCTCACATCACCAGCCAAGCCCTGCCCCCACACCCCATCAGATCAGCCGCGTGTAGGAACCCTATAGGAACATGAACCCCACAGCAAACTGTGTACCCCACTGCAAACTGTGCGTGTGAGGGATCCAAGTTGTGCACTCCCCAGGAGAATCCAATGCCTGATAATCTGAAGTGGAGCTGAGGTGGCAACGCTACCCCATCCCCTACCCCCATCCTACCACCCGCCATGGAAAAACTATCTTCCATGAAACAGGTCCCTAATGTCAAAAGGGTTGGGAACCGCTGTTCTAGAGGCCCTCAAAATGGTGAGTTTAAACAAACATACACATGAAACAAGGTAACCCCAGAACCAGGCTCATCTTATTTATTAAAAGAAGTGGCCTGTTGTACTCTTTATGGCATACACAAATTCCAGAAAGAAGGAGAGTATTAATCTTTTTTTTTTTTTTTGAGACAGAGTCTTGCTCTCTTGCCTGGGCATTAGCCTAACTCACAGCAACCTCAAACTCCTGGGCTCAAGCGATCCTCCTGCCTCAGTCTCCCGGGTAGCTGGGACTATAGGCTCACACCACCATGCCTGGCTAATTTTTTCTCTTTTTTAGTTGTTTGGCTAAATTTCTTTCTATTTTTAGTAGAGACGGTGGGGTCTCGCTCTTGCTCAGGCTGGTCTCAACTCCTGAGCTCAAGCAATCCTCCCACCTCGGCCTCCCAGAGTACTAGGATTACAGGTGTGAGCCACCGCCCCTGGCTGAGAGTATTAATTTTTAAAGAAAGCAGAGCTTTCTTTTCCTCAGAGTGAACAAATTAAAAACTGTTAATTCAGCCGGGCGCGGTGGCTCACACCTGTAATCCTAGCACTCTAGGAGGCCAAGGCGAGTGGATTGCTCGAGGTCAGGAGTTCGAGACCAGCCTGACCAAGAGCTAGACCCTGTCTCTACTAAAAATAGAAAGAAATTATCTGGCCAACTAAAAATATATATAGAAAAAACTAGCCGGACATGGTGGTGCATGCCTGTAGTCCCAGCTACTCGGGAGGCTGAGGCAGGAGGATCGCTTAAGCCCAGGAGTTTGAGGTTGCTGTGAGCTAGCCTGACGCCACGGTACTCACTCTAACCCAGGCAACAAGCGAGACTGTGTCTCAAAAAAAAAAAAAAAAACTGTTAATTCATATAAAAGCAGTGAATCTTGGTTACCAATGTAAATTGTCATCTTTGAGTGATTTATTAACCCTTTGCCTCCTATACCATCAGATTAAAAGAAATGAGATATAAAGATGTGGGTGATACTGACTAGATATCTGATGATAAAGAAATTATTGTTAATTGTTAGGTATGATATGGTTTTATGGTTATGTTTTATAGAGTCTTAACTTTTAGAGGTACAGGTTGAACATCCCAAATCCGAAAAAACAAAATCTGAAATGCTAAAAAAGCTGAAACTTTTGAGCATCAGACATGATACTCAAAGGAAAATGCTCACTGGAACATTTCAGATTTCAGATTTTCAGACTTGGGATGCTCAACTGGTAAGTATAATACAAATATTCCAAAATCAAAAAAAATCCAAAATCCAAAGCACTTCTGGTCCCAAGCATTTTGCATAAGGGATACTCAACCTGTATACATATCCTAGTCATATACTTGCATTCACATAAAGTACACAGGAATGAAAGCATATGACTGAGATTTGCACTGCAACAATGGGGGAAGGGAGCCAGACCATAACTGAAACAAGATCGGGTCAAGTGCTATAACTATTGAGGCTAGGTGGAATATATGGGAGTTTAATCTACTGTTTCCTCTATTTTCTTTGTATGTTGGGAAATTTTTGTAACAAAAAGTTTCTTTAAAAAAGACTTGGCTGTACTGCTGTACTTCACACTCATCATGGCTATTAGACAAAAAAAAACCCAGCAAGCAACAAATGTTGACAAGGATGAAGAGAAACGTTAACCCTTATGCACTGCTGATGGAAATGCAAAATGGTCCAGCCATTACGGAAAACAATATGGCAGTTCCTCAAAAAATAAAAATAGAATTATGATATGATCCAGCAATTCCACTTCAGGTATATACTGAAAAGAATTGAAAGCAGGATGTTGAACAGATATTTACACATCCATGTTCACAGCAGCATTATTCACAATAGCCAAAAGGTGAAAGTAACCCAAATGTCCATCAGTGGATAAATGGTTAAACAAATTGCGGTCTATACATTCAATGGAATATTATACAGCCTTTAAAAGGGCAGGAAATTATGACACATGACACAACATGGATAAATCTTGAAGACATTATGCTAAGTGACATAAGTCAGCCACAAAAGGATAAACACTGTATGATTCCATTTATATGTAGTACCCAGAGCAGTTAAATTCATAGAGACATAAAGTAGAGCTGGGGAAAGGGGAGAATAGGGACTTATTGTTTAATGAGTACAGAGTTTCATTCAGGGAAAATAAAAAAGTATTGAAGATGGAAGGTAGCAATGGTTAAAGAACAACATGAACATATTTAATGCCACTGAAGAGGTGAAAATGGCTACTGAAATGGTTAAAATGGTAAATCTCATGTGTATTTACCACAATTTTTTTTAAAAAAGACTTGGATGATAGCTTTTAGGCACAATGAGAAACCCGTGAATGGCCAGGCGCAGTGGCTCACGCCTGTAATCCTAGCACTCTGGGAGGCCGAGGAGGGCAGATCGTTTGAGCTCAGGAGTTCGAGACCAGCCTGAGCAAGAGCGAGACCCCGTCTCTACTAAAAAAATAGAAAGAAATTAGCTGGACAACTAAAAATATAGGTAAAAAATTAGCCAGGCATGGTGGCGCATGCCTGTAGTCCCAGCTACTCGGGCTCAGGCAATAGGATTGCTTGAGCCCAGGAGTTTGCTGGAGCGAGGCTGATGCCACGGCACTCTAGCCTGGGAAACAGTGAGACTCTGTCTCAAAAAAAAAAAAAAGAAAAAAAAGAAAAGAAAAGAAAAAGAGAAAACCGTGAATATTAGCAATGAAATAAAATTTTCAAAATTACTGAGAGCTGCTATTATTTCTTGAACTGAGTTGTAGTTACATACGTATTTTCACTTTTTGATAATTTTTGAGCTGTACAGTTATGAATTATGTTTTTATGGGTGTCTACTATTTATCAATTAAAATCATACCACACAGTTAAAAAGCAAGAACACAGCAACATTTTACACATTTGCACCAAGCATAAATATCTAAACAAACCTAGAAACCAATCAGTTTTATAAATGTCACATTTGGTCCAGAGGTTTAGATGACATTTATATTGTAAATACCACAATCAGGCTTATAATTTTATTACCTGCCAAGAAAACATTAACAGGTTAGATTTGTAGCTGAATGCTTTACATTTCCCCTATTTTCCAGATTCAATTATAGCTTCAGTGCGACTCTAGCTATAAAACAGTAACCCTGGGTGCTGGGAAGAGCTAAAAGGATCTGCGTTATCTTTTAAAAGCAGTATGCCACTCTGTTCTGTTTCCCCTTCTCCCAGAGGACACTTGTGACCTGTGTAGATAAAAATGACTTTGAATAAAATGCTTCTCTCTGCACAAATCAATACTACGGGACCTCTGGCTTCTCTGTGAGGACTGACCACTGAAATATTCGGAAAAATTAGAGGTTTAACCCACTTAGCCAACTACCCAACATAATTGACTTACCTCAGCAAACATTTACTAAGAGCCTACTACTATGTGCCAGGTACTCTGCAAGATGTTAGGCATGCAAAGATGATTAAGAAAGAGTCCCTGTCCTCAAGGAGTCCAAGCCAGCAAGAGACACACATACAAACAGCTATAATAAAAAGAAGTAAGTGATATAAAAGTTATGAGAGATATTAAAGTTGAACTCTGTAGTCTTCTTTAAATACCATAACCATTAAACATTTAATGTTCTAGGCATTGAACATTATAATGTATGTAACATTATATTACATTAAGAGGTATGATAGAGAATATACCTCTTTGTCTCACCTCTACTGAGGGTTTTATTTCCAGACTGAAAAAATTCTGGGAAAAGGCCAAAAGGCTGAAATAACCTGAACTGTCCAAATCAACAGAGCGAAAGTACCCAAAGGAGCTAATGAAGGCGAGAAAATCTACAACAGAGACCTAGAGGAAAACCAACAGAATCTAGAGCAGTGATTCTCAACTGGCAGTAATTTTGTTCACCAAGGAAATGTCCAGAAACATTTTTGATTGTCACAACTTTGGGGTGGGGCTGCTACTTATCATCTTGTGCAGCAGTCCCCAACCTTTTTGGCACCATTGGCACCAGGGACTGGTTTCAAGGATGACAATTTTTCCTTGTGGGGGGGGGGTGGCAGCAATGGTGGATGGCGGAGCTCAGGTAGTGATGTGAGGGATGGAGAGCAGCTATAAATACAGATGGTTCACTCACTCACCTGCCACTCACCTCCTGCTGTGCAACAATTTTTTTTTCCACAGATGGGTACAGGGGTTAGTGGAGCTCTGCAGCCCAGTCCCTAACAGGCTGCAGACCGGGACCAGTACGGGTCCATGGCCTGGGGTTTGGGGATTGCAGATCTGGTGGGCAGAGGCCAGGGACGCTGCTGAACATCCTACAATGCATAGGACAGCCCTCAGCCCCTATAACAAGGAATTATCTGGCCTAAAAATGTCAATAGTCTAAAGAAATTTCACCTTGGAGAAACTCTTCTAGATTTTTAAGTATATACAGCCAAAGATCCCATCCATTTAAGGCCCCAACACTTTGGGGCTGCGATGTAGGGTGGCCCTATGAGTATGCTAATCAGCAGTGTTCTGGGCACTGGGCAGATCCTGGAGGTCTAAATGCTGGCTGTGATGTACCAACATAGCTGTCCACAAACAAGAGGAAAAGCTGCCCCTTAATTTGGCTCTTTCCCCTCAAGTTATCATCCCGTTTTGACTTCATTTCCTTCCTATTCCAAATCCTGAAGTCCTTCAGTCACTTTCTTGCCTCTATGGATTACATCTGCCTTGAAAACCACAACCTTGGATTACGGATCAATACAAGTATCTGCCTTCTCTGTTTGCTGCTCTCCATTGCCCATGAATATCTCGCTGAGAGCACTAAGGAACCCTGACTGCCAAATACAACATTTTTTACTAAGTGCTCAAAACAAGTAATGGAAAAAGCAAAAATCTGATACTACTGAGCTCTCTCCTTTGGAGCTTCCATGGCACCAGTCTTTCTAGGTTTTCTTCCTATCTCTCTGGCCCTTCCTCGGTCTGCTTTACTGAGGCCAGCCACTGGTCTATTAGCAATGTCTGTATGGCAATCATATTGAGAAATGGCAGTCTTTATGGCATCTACGTGCCCTTTCTGTATGACAAATTTTCTTTGGGTAACATCTAAGACCTACACAACCATTTTTGTGCTTACAACTCCCAAAATCCATATCCACAATCTAGTTCTCTCTTGTGGTGCCAGACCTGTATATTCAACTGCCTAGTAGACATTTCCATCATTAATGAGAGAAGTATAGTAAAGTGGTTAACAGTAAGAAATTGGGAGCCAGATTACCCGTAATTAAGTCCTGGCTCCATCACTTACTAGCTATGTAACCTTGGGCAAGTTATTTAACCTCTCTGTGCCTCAGATTCCTCATTTAGGAAGTGAGAATAATCATAAATCTAACCTCAAAGGGCTAAGTGTTATGATTAAGTGATTAATACATGCAAAGCATATGGAATAGGGCCTTCTAGAAAGCAGTCAATAAATGTTAGCTAGCTAGCTATCATCATCATCATCACCCCCCAAAACAGGTACCAAAACTTAACTAATTATCTTCTCAGCCACACTTGGATTAACCACCTAGATCTGCAGTCCCCAGCTCCTGGGTTGCAGACCAGATTTACAGTCGCTCCCCATCCCTGGTATCACCGCCTGAGCTCTGGGCCCGACCCCTCCCAGTCCTTGGAAAAACTGTCTTCCATGAAACGGTCCCTAGTGCCAAAAAGGTTGAGAACCGCTGACCTAGATAATCAAGCCAAAAACCTGAAGTGCTCCAGTCTGTCTTGTCTCTCTCCCCACATTTCCCATCTGCCTGTCTCAATTTCTGTTCATGCCAGTTCCTAAAATTAGCTCAAAGCTCACCACCCTCACATTTCCCACTGCCATTACATCAAGTAAAAACTTCACACTCAACCAGACTGTCTCTCCCACGAGATAGCCAGCATCTAGCACAGCACCTAACACATGGAAAATGCTCAGTGAATATTCTATGTGTGAAGTACAGAGTTCTAGACTCTATGCTAAGGGCTTCACATCCTACAAAGTCATTTTGCTCTCCTCTTAGCTACAAGAAACTGGAACTCAGATACATTAGGTAACCTGCCCCAAATCACACAGCTAGTTAGTGGCAGAAACAAACTTTGAATCCATGTCTTCTGACTTCATGGTCAGTGTTCTATTTCCACTATATCGTTAAACATTGTTCTATACACATCAGATTTGTGACTTTAGGAAGCCCTTTTCCATGGAACCTCAAGTTTCTCACATCTAACATTGCTTCTAGTTCTAACAATCCAAGCTGCAGAAAGAAAGACGGTTTTGGCATAGGTGGGTGAAAGGAAAAATTATCTTTTTAAAAGATGTTGACACTCATCAGAAAGTTGATTTTCCTTTAATCAAATTCAGCTGAAGAGATCCTGAGGAGTAGGGGAAAAGTCAATCTCTAAACTAACTTTACTTTCTTAATATAAAGGATAACTCTTTTTTTTTTTTTAACTTACAATGTTACGAGGTTAGAAATAATGAATCAGCTGCAGGAACACCATGGCAATTACTCCTTTTAACTTTGGTACAAATTCAAATATAGACATGCTGAATAAACTGGAGAGATTAAGATGCTCAGAAAGCTAGAGAACCTATGGCTGATCTCTTCAGTCAGGCTGGTGAGACTGGTGGTTTGGAATTTATACTGCATATCATGGCTTTTATTCTTCCTATGGCTGTCTCTCCTTAAGGGAATAGAGACTAGAATCATAAAAGGCCATACTTTTCTAACTGAGAAGTGCATAACATGCATGTGATGCATTCTTTTGGAGCATCAATCTTACTACGTGGTAAAGAAATTCTGAAATATTTTTACATCTCAATAAATATAGATTGGATTAGGGCAGAAAATGCAAAATTGGCATATACTTTTAGGTTAAAACATGAGAAACTTTGCAACACAGAGCCTCCGTAATGGCTGCTTGGAAGTGCGCCTGCAAATACTAGAGAAGCATGGATATAATGAAATTCCGGAGATCATCCAGTCCAATCAATTGAAACTTTATATTTGAGAATATTGAGGCTCAGACTTTATATTTGAGAATACTGAGGCTCAGAAAGCTCCCTGGCCATATAACTGTCTGGAAGCAGAGACAGAACTAAAGCCTGGATGCTCTGTCTATAACCCAAGCTATTTCTGTTGCCTCTTACTGGTAGAATTTTTATCCCCATTTGACTCTGGTCTATTTGCTTGCTTTATGTAATGAATTCCTACTGAGATGAAATTAAATTCCAGAAACTAAGAAGACAACCTACCACACTGAACCCCTTCAAGGTTCTTAAGAATAAGCATGAGAGAAAGCTAGAAATATACACACAGGCAATGCCATGTGACTGTAATGTTGAGATAGAAACAAAAGGCTCATTTGAGAAAATAGGCAGGCACGGTGGCTCATGCCTGTAATCCCAGCACTTTGGGAGGCCAAGATGGGAGGATCACTTGAGGCCAGGAGTTTGAGACCAGCCTGAGCAACATAGCGAGACCCTGTCTCTACTAAAGAAAATAAGAAAAATTAGCTAGGTGTCGTGGCACGTGCCTGTAGTCCCAGCTATTTGGGAGGCTAAGGCAGGAGGATTGCTTGAGCCCAGGGGTTTGAGGCTGTAGTGAGCTATGATAGCATCACTGCACTCCAGCCTGGACAACAGAGCAAGACCCAGTCTTTAACAAAAAAAAAAAAAAGAAGAGAGGGAAAATAAAGTTCATAAGAAAGTTTTTACTCTTTGGCCATCTTTACAGCCTCAAGGATGACCCATCTTTGATGGTTTCAGGGATATTTTACCTTAGGATACCTATGATAGCTGAGGTGCTCCAATATTTAGAGCTCTATGTGTAAGTTAGGGAGAGACAATATAATAGAAAAGAGCCAGACTATCTGAGTTCAAATTTTGGCTCTACCACCCAGTCGTAGCCATCATTTGGCAGGTTATTTAAGTATCTAATTTTTCTTTGCTTCAGCTTTCCTCATGTGTACAATGCGGATGATAAGAACACCTACACTCCTCCTTAGGTTATTCTGAGGATTAAAGTTAATATAGGTAAAATGTTTAGAATATTGCGAGGCAAATGATGAGTACTACATAAGTGCTTGACATTATCTATATTTAATTGGCAGTGGCTAAACAAGATTTTCCTTGGCTCTTTGAGGTAAGACCCCCGGCTAGGGTTTGAAAGAAAAGAACTACAAAATGCTAGACCTGAAAGGGGCTTTAGACACCAAAACAGACAATGTATGACCCACAAAGCCTAAAATACTTACTATCTGGCTCTTACCTGCAAAACTCTGCCAATCCTTGATCTAATCCAATATGTGTCCTTTCTCTAATATATTCAAAGAGAAAACTAAGGCCCAGAGAAAGTCAGTGACTTGTTCAAGTTTATACGTACAATGAGTTAGTGGTAGAGCTGGGACTAAAACCCAGTTTTCCCGGTAAATAAAACTGCCTATCAGGCCAAATGGAGACTTTAAAGACAAACTGTAAATGAAGAGAGAATACTGGCATCTGAAGAGTTAGGTATTAATAAATCATCTAATTCTAATCAATAGATATTTATTGACCACTATAAGCCCAGGCATCAGTATGTTTTTAACGCTTTCCAGGTGATTCTAATGTGCAGCCTGGGTTGAGAATCACTGTTACAAGCACTGTGTTTGGCAGTTAAGATGTAAACCAAAAAACAGAGAGAGCAAAAAATGATTGGGTAGCTAACCAAACATATCCAGACCTGTGTTAAGCCTGACAATACACATATGTGTAGGAAACTCCAAGGGAAGAGCAACAGGCCCAATGAAGGCAAGAAAGCAGAAAAAAAAAATGCTGCTGACTGTCTTTTGATAAAGAAAATAAAAATTAAAAATTAAAAAAAAAGAAGGTAAGAAAGCCCTGGGCATGTGTTCATTTACACTAAACAATCAATGACATTTTTTATTTAGCTCTGTAAGTTCTAACAACTCAAAGGATTATAAACTTCAGACATGGAGTCTTTCTAAAAAGAGTGTTAAAACTAACTTGTACTCCTAAAAAAGTATACAAGAATATAAAAATTTCAAACCTCTGTATGCCCCCCTAAAAAATCGTAAGTCAAAAAATAAATGACCAGCTGAAAAAATACTTCCAATACATGAGACTGTACAAAAGGTTAAAACCCGCAATACACAAAAAGCTCTGACAAATCAATAAATACAAAACCGAAAAGTATTATAAAAGTGGGCACAACAAACAGAAAATTCAAAAAAGAAAAAAAACAAATGGCCAATACAACCTTGAAAAGACAATTAGCCTCACAAAGAAATGAAATTAAAATGAACTCCATTCTTCCTTACCAGATTGACAAGAATGAAAAAGATGGGTAATAAAGATTTGCAAGGGTGAAGGGAAATAGACATGCTACTATTCATAGTATAAACTTTCTAGAAAGCAGTATGGTAATATATATCAAAATGTAATGTGTGGGCCGGGCGCGGTGGCTCATGCCTGTAATCCTAGCACTCTGGGAGGCCGAGGCAGGTGGATCGCTCGAGGTCAGGAGTTCGAGACCAGCCTGAGCAAGAGCCAGAACCCGTCTCTACTAAAAATAGAAACAAATTATCTGGCCAACTAAAAATATATACAGAAAAAATTAGCCGGGCATGGTGGCGCATGCCTGTAGTCCCAGCTACTCGGGAGGCTGAGGCAGGAGGATCGCTTAAGCCCAGGAGTTTGAGGTTGCTGTGAGCTAGGCTGACGCCACGGCACTCACTTTAGCCGGGCAACAGAGCAAGACTCTGTCTCAAAAAAAAAAAAAAATGTAATGTGTGGAACTCCACAAGAAAAAGACAAACAACCCAATTTAAAAATGAGTAAAGGTTAGGTGGGCATGGTGGTGCCCCTGTAGTCCCACCTAAGGCAGGAGGCTGAGGAAGAAGGATCGCTTGAGCCCAGGAGTTTGAGGCTGCAGTGAGCTATGATCATACCACTGTACTCCAGCCTGAGTGACAGAGTGAGACCCTGTCCCCCCAAAATAAATAAATAAATAAAAACTAAAATAAGCAAAGGACTTGAATAGATATTTCTCCAGAGAAGATACAAATGGCCAACAAATACACTAGAAAATGTTCAACATCATTAGTCACTGGGAAATATAAATCAAAACTACAGTGAAATACCACTTTCATACCCATTAGGATGGCTATAATTTAAAAAAATGGAAAATAACAACTGTTGGACAAGACAGAGAGAAATTGGTACCCCTGTACATTGTTGGTAGGAATGTAGAATGCTACAGCCACTGTGAAAAACAGTGTGGAAGTTCCTCAAATAGTTAAACACAGAATTACCACATGATCCAGCAATTCCACTCCTAGGTATACACCTGCAATAATTGAAAACAGGTACTAGAACAAATACATGTACACACATGTTCATAGAAGCACACTATTTACAATAGCCTAAAGGTGCTAATGCCCATCAACAGATGAACAAACTACAGTATATACATACGCTGAGATATTATTCTAAGGAATGAAGCACCAATACATGCTACAACTAATGTAAGTGAAAGAAGTCAGACATTAAAAGGTCATATATTGTACGATTCCATTTATATGAAATACTCAGAATGGGTAACTCTATAGACACAGAAAGCAGACTGGTGGTTGCCAGGGGCTAGTAGCAAGAGGAAATGGGGAATAATGCTTAGTAGGTATGGGTTTTCTTTTGGGGGAGATGAAAATATTTTGCAACTAGACAGAGGTGGTAGATAAAATAGATAAATTAGGCATTACAAAAATTTAGAACTTCTGCTCTGTGAAAGACACTGTGGAGAGATGAAAAAATAAATCACAGAACGTGAGAAAATTATTTGTAAATAACATATCTGATAAAGGATTTGTACCCAGAATATATAAAGAACTTTTAACGTTCAACAATAAGAAAAGAAAAAACCCCAATCCCCACTCATGGACAAAAGAACTGACAGACACTTCACCAAAAATATACAGATGGCAAATAAGCATACGAAAAGCTCAACATCATTAGTCTTTAGGGAAATGTAAATTAACCACAATGAGATACCAGTACACACCTATTAGAATTGCTAAATTTTTTTTCAAACTGACAATACCAAATGCTAGAAAGAATATGGAGGAACAGAAATTCTTATTCATTGCCAGTGGGAATGGAAAATGGCACAGCCACTTTAGAAAACAGTTTGGTAGTTTCCTATAAAGTTAAACCACAAAGTTACCACACAACCCAGTAGCCCACTCCTAGGTATTCATCCAAATGAAATGAGTGAAAACTTAAGTTCACACAAAAACCTGTATGCGAATGTTTATAATAGCTTTCTTTATAATCGCCAAAAACTAGAAATCCAGATGTCCTTTAATAGGTGAATGGACAAACTATGGTACATCCATACAATGGAATAATACTCAGCAATAAAGAGTAATGGACTCACGCAACAACATGGAAGAATTTTAAAAACATTTTGCTAAGTGAAAAAAGCCAAACCCCAAGGGCTATATATTGTATGGTTCCATTTTTTGATATTCTGGAAAAGGTTAACACTATAGGGATAAAAAACAGGTAAGTTATTGCCAGAGGTTAGGGGAGAGAGAGGGGTTGACTACAAAGAGGCCACATAGAATTTTTAGGGTGATGGAACTATTTCAGTATGGTACTGTGATGGTGGACACCTGACTCTATGCCTTTGTCAAAACCCACAAAACTTTATACCACAGAAAGTATACTTTACTATACACAAATTTAAAAAAATAGCCAGCATGTCTGGGGAACACAGGATAGACTACAACAAATGAATCTAACTGTATTACAACCGTCTGACATAACCTCACTGTGGGGAATGGGGTGGGGAGGAGCTGACCCAAGCAACTTTGTAAAACAATATCATTATTGGATCCTGGAAGGCTAAAACCAAACAAAAAACTGTACACAAACATTGTACTCTATTTGGTATCTTTGTTTCTCACAGGAGAAACTACTGAAACGACTTTACAGGTTACACAAATAAGCAAATATACTGTAGACAATGAGAGCCAGATTTCTTAACTCTCAGAGAAAGAAGTCACAAGTAAGCAAAGGGAGTCAGGGACAGGAGTAGGGAGAAACTAGAAAGAACCCTGTAGTGCTGGATTACAGCCAGAGATACCAGTATAAACTCCTGCATCTACACATACATACATATACACATACACACACACATATGGATACAGAAATGTAGGTATGTGTGTGTACATAGATTAGTATATATACATATTACGTACATATTATTTCCTAGCTCTTTCCATTGAGAGGGACTAGATCACCAGAAGCATCTTGTAGTGCCAGAAAGTAAGGAAGTACTAAACACAAACATACACACATACACAAAGTTGGGGACATGTCAAAGGACACAGGAGTCTGTGTAAGAGTATCCAATAACCAGAGTTGGAAGAATTTAAGCAACAAAATAAACCATGTAGTATTGGATTATAACCCAAAGAATAAAATAAATATCCATAATGATGTAAGTAAATAGTATAAATAAATGGGGGAAAAGGGACAAATATTTGTAGAATTTCCATTAATATAGAAGGGGCTGGGCACCATGGCTCATTCCTATAATCCTAGCATTCTGGAAGGCCGAGGTGGGAGGATTGCTTGAGGCCTGTAGTTCGAGACCAGCCTAAACAAGAGCAAGACCCCATTTCTACAAAAAATAGAATGCAGTAGTATGCACCTGTAGTCCCAGCTCCTCCAGAGGCTGAGGCACGAGGATGGCTTGAGCCCAGGAGTTTGAGGTTGCGGTGAGCTATGATGACATCACTGCATTCTAGCCCAGGCAACGGAGCGAGATCTGGCCTCCAATAAATAAATAAATAAATAAATAAATAAATAAATAAATAAATAAATAAATAAAGTAGAAGGAATGAGGGAAATTACAACAGCAACTGTAGCAGTAAAGATTCACCGATGAATGCTAAAATTAGTGGGTTAAACTTTTTTTTTTTGAGACAGAGTCTTGCTCTGCTGCCTGGGCTAGAGTGAAGTGCCTTGGCGTCAGCCTAGCTCATAGCAACCTCAAACTCCTGGGCTCAAGTGATCCTCCTGCCTCAGCCTCCTGGGTAGCTGGGACTACAGGCTCAAGCCACCACGCCGGGCTAATTTTTTATTTCTATTTTTAGTTGACTGGCTAATTTTTTCTATTTTTAGTAGAGATGGGGTCTCACTCTTGCTCGGATTGGTCTCAAACTCCTGACCTCAAGCCATCCTCCCACCTCGGCCTCCCAGAGTGTTAGGATTGCAGGCATGAGCCACCGCGCTGGTCTAGTGGTTTAAACTTTAAGGAGAAACAGGATATCTGCATAGCCTCAAAGTATCTCCCCTAAAATATTTATTAATAACTGTGACACTTTTAACATGTCAGCAATTCTTTGATATTCTTCTCTCTAAGAGGTAGAGCTTAATTGTCCTATTCAATGGGGGCCAGACTTGGCAACTCATTTTTAACAAACATGACTGGATACTCTTATATTATGGAAATGAAAACGGAAAATAATATGGAAAGGGAAAAACCTTGACTTCAATAGTAGAGAAATCTGACAGACATACCTTAACCAAATGATCAACATTAACAATGATAAACCATGCTGATATCAGGTTGATATCACACCCTGACAAGATGCAAAGAGAAGGGTACCTCACTTCTGTGGTATGCTTTCCCAAAACCCATAATGCCAGTCTAATCATGAGAAACCAAAACCCAAACTCAAGGGCATCTACAAAAGAACTGACCAGTACTCTTCAAAAGTATCAAGGTCACAAAAGAAAAAGAAAGACTAAAAAACTGTCACAGAGTGGAGGAGACTAAGAGTACATGATGGGGCCAGGCGTGGTGGCTCACGCCTGTAATCCTAGCACTCTGGGAGGCCGAGGCAGGTGGATCGCTCGAGGTCAGGAGTTCGAGACCAGCCTGAGCGAGACCCCATCTCTACTAAAAATAGAAATAAAAATTATCTGGACAACTAAAAATATATATAGAAAAAATTAGCCAGGCATGGTGGCACATGCCTGTAGTCCCAGCTACTCGGGAGGCTGAGGCAGTAGGATCGCTTAAGCCCAGGAGTTTGAGGTTGCTGTGAGCTAGGCTGACGCCACGGCACTCTAGCCTGGGCAACAAAGTGAGACTCTGTCTCAAAAAAAAAAAAATAAAGAGTACATGATGACTAAATGCAATATGGTATCCTAAATTGGATCCTGAAACAGAAAAGGGACATTAGTGAAAAAACTGGTGAAATCCAAGTCTACGGTTTAGTTAATATTAATAGTACTGGCCGGGCACAGTGGCTCACGCCTGTAATCCCTAGCACTCTGGGAGGCAGAGGCGGGTGGATCGCTTGAGCTCAGGAGTTCGAGACCAGCCTGAGCAAGAGCAAGACCCCGTCTCTACTAAAAATAGAAAGAAATTATATGCACAGCTAAAAATATATATATATAGAAAAATTAGCCAGGCATGGTGGTGCATGCCTGTGGTCCCAGCTACTCAGGAGGCTGAGGCAGTAGGATCGCTTAAGCCCAGGAGTTTGAGGTTGCTGTGAGCTAGGCTGACGCCACGGCACTCTAGCCCGGGCAACAGAGTGAGACTCTGTCTCAAAAAAAAAAAAAAAAAAAAGAACATAATTCTTCCCTCTTTTCTGCCTGATAAGGTGTACACAGTGGTACAAAGATAAATAACGGGATGGACGATGAATGAATAAATAAATAGGAGAAACTAGAGGGGAAATACAGAACAGCATGGAGATGAGAGTAAGGTAATTTTGGGTGGGGATGAGATAATAATAGCATGTATCTCAAAAGGTTGTAGTGGCCAGGTGCAGTGGCTCCTGCCTGTAATCTCAGCACTTTGGGAGGCCAAGGCAGGAGATTGTTTGAGGCCAGGAGCTTGAGACCAGCCTGGGGAACAGAGCGAGACCCCATCTTTACAAAAACAATTCAAAAAGTTAGCTGGGGGTGATGGCATGTGCCTGGAGTCCCAGCTATTTGGGAGGCTGAAGAAGGAGGATCACTTGAGCCCAGGAGTTCAGGGTTACAGTGAGCTATGATTACACCACTGCACTTCAGCCTAGGCAACAGAGCAAGACCCTGTCTCTGAAAAAGGGAGGGGGGGGGGAAAGGCTGTGGTGAGAACATTTAGAATATTAAATGAGATAATATATGTCAAACTTTTTAGACAGCCTGGCATATATGTTATTCTTGTTTTCATTTTCAGTAGTAATATCATCATCATCATTCATGGTGCAATGGTGAGGGCTTAAACTCTGGCTGCCACAGTGAGGGTGGAGCAGTCAGGCTGCTGCTCAGAAGCAGAGCCCCAAAGGTAAGCAATGAGGTAAACAGGATCTGGTCTGATCAAATTTACCTAAGGAATCCAACAAACTACACAAGAAACCAAAACCAATCCCATTCAGTCACACTGGAGCACATATGTGAATTCCTATACACTACAAGTAACTTTTACTCCTCAAACAAATACTTCTTTTTGAAGTACAGCTGCTTCAACACCCTGCCCCAGGCACTGAAGCATCAGGGCAGCACCTCACCCTCATGAATCTGAATCTGCAAGCCTCATTTATGCTCCTTTGGTTTCTCAACTGGCCAGTAGTCACTTCTCCTTCCTTATGTAATAGAGAAGGTTTGACATCAAAGTTCTCCCTGTAGCTGCAAAAAAGTGACCATATATGTACAACCTACCCAGCTTAATACTGTAGCCAAAGGAGGCCAGGCACAGTGGCTCATGCCTGTAATCCTAGCACTCTGGGAGGCAAAGGTGGGAGGATTACTTGAGCTCAGGAATTCGAGACCAGCCTGAGCAAGAGCGAGACCCTGTCTCTACCAAAAATAGGAAAAATTAGCCGGGCATGGTGACATGCACCTGCAGTCCCAGCTACTCGGGAGGCTGAGGCAGGAGGATCACTTGAGCCCAGGAGCTTGAGGTTGCAGTGAGCTATGATGATGCCACTGCATTCTATCCAGGCTGGCAGAGTAACAGTCCTAAAAAACAAAAAAAAAAAAAAAACACCCACGGTAGCCAAAGGAAAACCAAGGGGCCTAGAAACTCATCAAATGTTAGATGAGTCAAAAAATTTGAAATTTCCTTCTTAGCCTCTTGTCAGGCTCAATCCTTTTAAAAGATTCCCTCTGTCAGTTGAGGCCCCACCTCTCCCAATTTACAGGTTAACAGGTCTTCCTGCCTTTTTTTGCACATCTATTAGGCCACTGTGACACACCATCGCATCTCTCCTTTCGTATCCCTCCCCCATGCATCCCCGATCTCCCTTGAGCACTATCAGACAGTCCATCCTTTGGTACAAAACACTGCTCCTAAATTATGTCTCAAAGCAAACAAAAAGAACAGAGTCCACATCTGTTAGATGACACACACCCTGCCTACTAGTCAGACTGCCAAAAATCATTTGCTTCTCCTCTTGTAGATTTAAGCAAACACAAAGGGAACTGTGCCTCTATGTATGACTACTGCTTCTCCAGAGGACTTGAAGAATTGAGGCATTAGAGATACTTCCTCTCTTTAAACCCAAACAGAACACTTTGTTTATTTTCCCTTAGCATATAGTTAGTAGTCTGTATTTCCAGCCAGTCATTGTACATGTTTGGCAAGTACCTTCAAGTTTCTCAGTACAATATTTCATCTCATCACTGAAGGCGATGCATTGTACCTTGAATTTACATGCCAAGATAAAGACTCAGACTGAAAAGAAGACCTTCAGTATCATCTTCCTGAAATATATCAGACTCTACAAATGAGTTAGAAGACCCAGATCCAATTCCCAGTCTCTTGCAGTGTGATCTCTAGACCGCTCTTTAATCTTCCTGTACCTCAATTTTTCCATCCTGGAAAACAGGGATTATATTACCTGTCCTCCTTGAATTCAGACTCTCACTACCAAATGAGAATATTTGTTTCTACAATTTGTGAAACAACCAGGGTTCAGAAAACTCAGAAAATTAAGCACAAATGTTGTTTCCCACTTTTGTCAGACCTGCCATGCAGAAATCCACAGTACAGCCCAACAGGACACCCTAAGCAAATAGTCCCTCAGAAAGTAGTTGCCTCTTCCTGCTCCACAAATCCCGTACATAAGAATAATGGGAAGCAAGAGGCCAGGCAGGACCTTCAGATGCTAAGTGGCTATAGAAGCAAGTCACTGCATACCAGCTTCCATGAAGAAATTATCACTCTACACATACTACCCTTAAAAATCCCATTGTAGTTTTACCTCAGAGAAGCTTAAAACACTTACTTATTCAATGTTTAAGAAGATAAGTACTTCCCCTGACAGGAAGTGCTCTGTAGGGGCTGCCTTGGGATGATGCTACAGTTAAGGTAGGACAGAGAAGTGACGAAGGAAGCATGAGGTACAAGATAATTTAAGATTTAAGGCAGTGTTTTACAATCGTTTTTGAGTTACTGGTACAATTCTAAATACAACATTCTTGGCAGCATACCAAAAGGGATTATTAAAATGCAAATATTGGTTTTTAAAAACTCAATTTGGAAACTTGAAAGAACTTTCTAATTATCACACTTTCCATTTGGTCACCCTCTGGTCTGTGTGGCTGTTACAACAAAGTGGTTTACTACTCTGTCTAGGCTCTCCACAAGGCCAAGTTTCTCCTTCGTTCAAATAAACACTGTCTGTCTTTAGTACCAACTTGACATTAAATTTCATCCCCCTACAACCCATCAAGTGCCTGCCAGTCAGCTCAACACTCCATTTGACAGACGTCACTACAAATTCATGCTATGATTCACAATATGAATCCTAAAATACATTTTATACCCTGATCAAAATGTAGCACACTCCTATGAAGGATGAGTGCCACACAAGTTAAGAACCACTCTAATGACTGAGTCCCATAGCTCCTGCCTCATCCAAAGGGCATGGCTTTGTGCAGCGGATAAGCAGTGGGCCTGGAAAGTAGAGACCAAGGTTCAACTCCAGGTCTGCTACTTACTCTAAGACCTTGGACCTGTTTCCTTAACACACAGTGAATGGGACATGGATACTTTATTTCATTATTTGGACTGAAAAGTAAAATTAAAGGTCAAAGTTTTCCAATAGGGATTAAGAGGAAATGTTATGAATATCCAGGGTATAATCAAAATTAAAAATAACCTATAGGCAGTTCAGAAAGCTCAATACTCTTCAGAGTTTTTCATATGTTAATTAATCCTCATGGCATCCAAACGATGAAAGAAATTTAATTCTCATATTCTAGTGACTTAAAACCACAGGAAGAACCTGAATGGATTAAGATGTGCCATTTTAATAAAACAGACCATCAAATATTAAGGATCTACCATATCATCAGCACTAAATGAGGCATAAAATGTCCCAGTGATGTGGCCTATTTTACAGTGAGCAAGACCTCTAGCAACTTCACCTTATGGTACACAGTTATGAGTAAAGAAACATTTCTGAGAATGTAATAGCTACTACAGAGCTATATCCAACCCTTATTGCCAGAACCCACTAATTTACTTAAAGATATTAACAGATGCAAACTTAAGATGATTTATTCAGAACACTTTCTTAACAGGAACTATGTGGGGGGGAGGAGCAGGTCGTCACAGAAGGCCTCAATAAGGTGACACCTGAGCAAAGACCTGAACAAAGAAAGGGAGCAAGCCACGTGTTATATAGGAGGAGAGGGTCCACCAGGCAGAGGGAACAAGCATAAGAGTTCTGAAGTGGGTTCACATCTGTAGCATTTTCCACACATCCACTAACTAGACTTCCCCTACAACGTCCTCTTCCCACTCCCATGTGCTCTGCAAGATCTTTCTGACTTCCAGGTTCACCACACTCTCCCAGGCACCCAAACTTGAATCCCGAATCACACTGTGGAAATTATTCTCTTCTTTCCCCAATCAGTGACCAACTCATATTGTAACATGATACTACCTTCAAAATACTACATCTTTCTCTTCCTCTCCATCCCACTAACACCACATCAACTCAGAATTACAGAAATTACAGAACATAAAGACTGGAATGGACCTTAGATATTATCAGTTTAACTCATCATACTGAAAGCCATAGTACTCAAGGCCCCAAGCATCAGGCCAAAGATCTATTGTGACACCATATTTGGATTTTTTCTTTGTATGCATCTCCCACCTACCCCAAATTCATCATGCATGCTGCTCACATATGAATGCTCCTTACACACTGCCTGTATCATGTTACTCATCTCCCACTCCATAATATCTACAGTACCTCGCTATTGAACAGTCTGCTTTCACCGTCCTACATACACACTATGGCCCATTTCACCTTCTAAACCTTCACTTATATTCCTTTCTTTGACATGCCTTTTCTTCTTTCTTACCTATCCAAACTCAACCTATTTTTCAAGCCCCTTTCAAAGAGCTTTCCATGACTATGCCAGCCTTCATTGATTTCTCCCCAGAAAGTCTATAATACTTAATAGTTTATCATAAAATCTAGCACCTGTAGTCTCTCTCCTTCCAACCCCATCCACCTTGCAAAGCACCATTAATATCTCTGTTCAAACACGTATTAGCTCTGCCTTGTTTCACGTTTAGCTGGACTAAAACTCATTAAGGATAGGGATTACGGTTTTGTCTCTTCAAGAGGGCCTTGCAGAAAATAGCAGCTACCATATTTTTAGCTCTTACTATGTGCCATATGTTGTATTAAGTACTTCACATACTTTATCTCATTTAATCATCACAACAATGTGATGATTATTGATATTATTCTTCCTACTTTACAGAAAAAGAAACAAAGGCACAAACAAAGAGGCTAGGCTGAAGTTGCCTATCTTGGAAAAGACAGGGCTGAGATAAACTGTCTCCCCAAACTGGCACAAAGTAAGATGCAAATAAATATTTGCTGAATTACCCTACTGTTTTATGTGTGCTGATGATCTTGTCACCGCAAATGAACTAATGAGGGTAGAAACCATGCCTGGAAGCCTGTGGGATAGAGTAGAGGCAAGAACTGCCCTTCCCTGCTGAGTACCCATCAGATGCATTTCATGTCCAATATCTCATTTACTCTCTGAAGACTCATAACTGTAAATTCTCTTCAACAAATAACTGTTGTAATTTCTCCACCAGAGATTTACCCAAAATGTTACCCACTTTCAATAGAGCACAAATGCTCCCAGATGCAATGAGCACACCCCTTCTGGGCCTCCAACCTCAAAGAAAAGGACAAAGCCCCCTCAACTTGGATCAGCCAATAGAGTTAAAAATCTCAGCTTCAACCAGCATTCATCACATGTCTGGCCTTCTTCAGGACAGGCTACCCTGCTCTCATTCTAGCACTCATGGTATCATTTAGTAAGCACTATAGCTTTGTGAGGTAGGTGACATTTTCCCCCCTTTACAGATAAATAAAATAATGTCCAAATAAACGACATTGTTAATCCTAAATCACGTGGCCTACGGCAGATTCAGGACGACATTCCAGATCTGTTTACCCTGTCCCACTGTCCCGCGTTCCCAGGCGCCCGGGGCCAGCCGCACTGCCATACCTGCATGGAGTCAGCGCTGACGATCTCACCATCGAGCCGCTGGCCTAGCTGCAACGCCAGGGTGGATTTTCCGGTGCCTGTGGCCCCGAGAATCACTACAAGAGGCAGTGTCCGACGCAGGCCCCGGATCCCAGGGCCCACAGGAACTGCTCGTGCAGCCGCCACAGCCGCCATCTTAAATCCATCTGCGCTTGCGCCGGAGCTGTTGGGCCCCATGGCAAGCGTCAGTGCGCCTGCGCGGATCTCGGGCTCGATAGACCGGGATACTAAAGGAGGAACCGCGAAATGAAAGTCCCAAGCTAAGGAGGTTCATGGCATCACTGCCATCACTTAATCATTTAGCTGGTGTCAGATCTCACCTACCTGCTGTCGTCTTAAGTGGGAGTTGGCAGCCCTATCTAAAGTAGACCTGTCCCTGTTACTTTTTTATGGCACCCGATTCTTTTTTTTTTATAGCACTACAATATAAAATTATATGTTGGCCTCTTGTCTATTGTCTGACTTCTTGGGACAAATTCTGCCTAGGTCATTGCTTTATTTCCAGTGTCTAGCACAGTACCTGGTACCGAATAGACACCCAATAATTGTTAAATGGAGAGAAGAATGACTTGCCTATCTAGTGCGGGAGCCACTGAGCCCAGAGGTGTGGCATTCTCCAGAATCAGACCTACCCAGTTCTCAGGTAAGGGCGGCTGCTCTTATGTTTTCATCCCACAGTACAGCTTCAGACGCAATCCGAAGGCAGGACAAAACTTTCCATCTCCTTGGCCAAAGGATGCAACAAATGGGGTGGGAACAGAGAAAAACAAAGGACAATTCACAAAATAGGAAGAGGAAAAGGAAGGCAGGCAGAAACGATAAAATAGTAGCAACCCTCATATTAAAGTGGGGTGGAAAAAATTAGGACCAGAGAAGACCAAAATTCTCCACAATATTTTAAGAAATGGCTTTGGAGTTCGATGGAGCTGGGTTCAAATCCCAGTTCTGTCACTTACCAGCTGTGTGACCTTCATTAATTTCACCTCCTAGCCTCAGTGTTCTTATCTTTAAATTCCTCTCAAGACTGCCTTAAGCTGAAATGAAGTAATGTCTGAAAAGTGCCCACTACACTATAATGCCCTGGCACAAAGCAACCATTTGTTGAACACTTTGTATTATTATAATGGTAACACTCCATCTGTCTCTCTAAAGAGGTAAGAGCAACAGCCTAAGGGCAGAGAAATTTTCAGTAATGTGTAAAAGTGCCTAAATACCTATTCTGCTAACCCCTCCTTAGCAAATTTAAGAGTTCTAATTGCTTTCTTCCTGAGATTGTCTCTGCCTAGCTCTCAGGTCACATCACCAGGATCCCCTGGGCCAGAGGAGTAACCCCTGGAAGCTTCCAGCATATGACAGGCCTGCCTGGAATAAGGCCAATACATTTCTCAATCACTTGAATCACCATTGGCATAATGACCACTCTTGCAGACCCAGCCTAAACCTTGTAGCCACATATATTGTTTGGAGAACACTGGTTCCCAGTTCTTGGTCCCCTGTACCTCCTTTTCTCAACCCAACCTGCTTTGATCAAAAGCCTTGTTCTCTCCAATTTGTGGTACCCGCCTGGGGCTTGGTTTAAAAATGGAGATGCATGACCACGTATTGGCAGACACTCTCACATGATGGTTGTTAACTGTAGAACCTTTGCCTGGAGACTTTCAGAGGGTATGGTTACCATGACAACCACCAGAAAGATGGCAGGCCAGAGAAATGATGCAATTAAAGGAAAAGGGAGGCTGATTTCATGATGACAATCTGACCATGACAGAGTATGCTCACTCACAGATGGGATAGCACTGTCCAAGTCATGACCAGGTGACTGTTACTAGAGAGAGAAAAAAGGAGGGGGTGGAATTTACCATCTAGAGACCAGAAGAAGAGAGTGGTTACCAAGGCAACTACGGAGAAAGGAATGAAAAAATGGGGCTTCACCATAGCAGCAGAAAATTGCTTCTAGCCAAGCAACACAGGACTGTTGCTATAGAAACAAGGAGAACAGGGATCCTATAGACCATGGGGAGAATTATCACTGAAATGCTGAGCAGGAAAGACTCCTATATCAGAATGGAGTCTGTGGTCCAAAACAAATGAGAAGTGAGAAAAACATAGTACCATTTCCATTCATCATAATTCTACCACTTCTACCAAAAGAGAATGGGAATATATTTTTTTAAATTCTTTAGTCTATTTTACGTGTAACTCTGTTTGTCTCCCTAGAGATCTTCTGAACTCTACATCATACTAAAAATCGTTCCTGAAAGACGTTCTGTAATTTGAAATCCTAATTGGAGAAACTAAGTTCAAGGGAAAATTGGGAAAGTGAAGTCTATGACCAAGAGTTAATAAGTATTTCTAAAAAGGAACAACATAAAACCCTCTAATGGGAAGCTCTACAGAGTAATAAGGAGACAAAAGAAGGCAAAAGAGAGTCAAGAAAGCTATTTGTACTCATGCCCAGGTATTAGCCCTGGCCCCCCTCCTCTTTCTATGAGAGCAGAAAGGAAGTAGCTCGCTCTACTCTGAAAGGAGGCCCAAGATAGTCCCTCACTTAAAGTTTATGTGTATGTCTAGAGATGAAGGAAACAGAAGCCCATCTCCAACATGCTCCACATATTACAGATTATTATGGGCAAAGAAATTCTAATTTTAAAAGCAAAAATACCAGGATAAATCCAGTCTGGAATAGCATATCTAAAATGCAGGAATAAGGTACTAGGGATACTCAAATTACTTCGAGGGTAATAATTCCTTGCCTGCCCTTCCAAAAGCCTGCAGTCAGCTACCTTAATTCTCTAATTCTCAACCCCTGTGTGTGTGTGTGTGTGTGTGTGTGTGTGTGTGTGTGTGTGCGTGTTTTACCCTAGAGGCAGGTATATAAGTCAGGCTGAACCTCTCTGTACCTACCTCACCTTCTTTAGGAAATTGAGAGAAGTGCATAGGGTGGGACGCACAAGAAGAGATGGCAGAAAAGGAGAAAGGGAGGGGTGCAGAAAGGTAGAGAGGAAAATCTGGGTGATGACCCATGAATGTTTATTGTAGTATTTCCTGACCTCTGTGCACTTCAGATAACTTATTTAAAAACTTTTTAGAAAAAGAAAGAAGCATGTAGGGACATGGCAAAAGATGAAGCATCATTCAAAGAGGATCACCCAAAAGGCTCAAAGATTTGAGGTGGGATTCTAGAGGATGCAGTGACATTGGGGACAGAAAGAGGAATGCTAACCAGTGCAGTAGCTAATGCCTGTAATCCTGGCACTCTGGGAGGCCAAGGTGGGAAGATCACTTGAGCTCAGGAGTTCAAAACCAGCCTGGGCAAGAGCTAGACACCATCTCTACAAAACATGGAAAAACTAGCCAGGCACTGTGGTACACGCCTGTAGTCCCAGCTACTCAGGAGGTTGAGACAGGAGTTTGAGATTGCGGTGAGCCATGATGATGCCACTGCACTCTAGCTGTGGTGACAGAGCAAGACTCTGTCCCAAAAAAAAAAAAAAAAGAAAAGAAAAGAAAGAGGAATGTGCCATGAGAGGCCTGAGGCATCTACCTCAAAGTTAAAAGATGAAAGTTGGGTCAGAGACAAACACCAGCTTTTTGGTATGACTTAAGATACCTTTGCAGTCCAACCTTCACACTGATTAGGTACTCCAAATAAAAAAAAATATTTCCTGTAGGAGGTCTTTCATGATGAACTTGGTTCCTGTATTAGATTCTTAGGGCTGTCATGACAAATTACCACAAACTGGGTGGCTTAAAAACCACAGAAATTTATTTTCTCATGGTTCTAGAGGCTAGTTGTCGGCAGGGCCATGCTCCCATGCTTCCCTCTAGGGAAGAATCCTTCCTTGCCTCTTCTAGTTTCCAGTGGGTGCCAACAATCCTTGGTGGCATTCCTTGGTTTGTGGCAACATAACCCCAATCTCTGCCTCTGTCTTCACATGTCCATTTTCCCTGTACATGTCTGTATCCAAATTTCCCTCCTCTTAGGACATCAGCCATTGAATTAGGGCTCACCTTAATCCAGTGTGACCTCATCTTCACTTGATTACATCTGCAAAGACCCTATTTCCAAATATTTCCAAATAAGGTCACATTCACAAGTTCTGAAAGGACGTGAATTTTGGTGGTGGTGAGGACAATATTCCCCTAGTACGGTGCCTATGAGTAACCATGACACCTCATATTGGTTTATTGAATTGCTATTTACAGTACTGTTTCCATTGGTGATTGACCAATTCAAATTTGAATTTTAGGGGGCATCAGAATTGCTCAAAACAAGTGAGGGAAGAAGAGAGTAGAGTTCACCTTGTTATAGGGTTTGTGTTACACCTAAGTTGACTTATAGGGTTTGTTCCAGAGCACACCAGAATATTCTCAGGGGGAGCTTGCTTCCAGCTTGCTCAGCCCTCTGGGAGAGCCTGCATGACACCAGAGGATCCCTGAAGGCTGTAAAATCAGGGTGGGGAAGATGCAAATAGGAAAAAGCCACCAGAGGTCCTAATCTCATGGCTCTTCCAAGCCCTCTCCTTTACTTCTCTGGCCCCGTCTCTTTCTCTTGGTTTGGCATTCTGGATCGTAATCATCTTTATATCCCAGTGCTTCTCAAACCTGTATTTCCCATTCAAATCCCTTTCTAAAGCCTCAATACCATATATTCAACTTGTTGGTGCTTCATTTTGGATGACCCCACCAGCTCAATCTCATTGTGTCCCAGCCACAATCAGTTTCATCCCCTGACTTCCCTATTTCAAAGAATCACAAGAGAATGTTTGCTCTTAAAGGATCCCCTTAGAAATCTAGTGCAACTGTTTTTGTTTTGTAAAAATGAGACTACCCAGCCAGCAAATCAGACCAGTTCCTCCCCTCTCCCCAGATTTGACAGGAAATTCCCAACTGCTCTTCCCCAAAGCTATTCCTTTAGACTAGAACATCTTCTTTTTCTTCACTTAGCTAAATACTGCCTGTACTTCTAGTTCCAGTTAAAGTCACAATCTCCAACAAGAACTTTCTTTATGAGTCCAAACAAAATGTTCTCTTCCCCTTCTGAGGCTTGTAACTGTTGTCTGAGACTGCCTTATTCTGTGATCATGTTTGGGTGCTCATAAACTTCCAGAAGTAAGGAACCATAGCTTCATGTATCATTGCAAACATATTGCTTTTACTATGTGGCAGCAACTGTTCTAAATGCTTTACATGTAACAATTTATTTAATTTTTTTTTTTTTTTTGAGACAGAGTGTCGCTTTGTTGCCTGAGCTAGAGTGAGTGCTGTGGCGTCAGCCTAGCTTACAGCAACCTCAAACTCCTGGGCTTAAGCGATCCTCCTGCCTCAGCCTCCTGAGTAGCTGGGACTACAGGCATGCGCCACCATGCCCGGCTAATTTTTTCTATGTATATTTTAGTTGGCCAGATAATTTCTTTTTATTTTTAGTAGAGACAGGGTCTCGATGTTGCTCAGGCTGGTCTCGAACTCCTGACCTCGAGCGATCCACCCGCCTCGGCCTCCCAGAGTGCTAGGATTACAGGCGTGAGCCACCTCACGTGGCCCAATTTATTTAATTTTTACAATAGTCCTGCAACATAGATATCGTCATCTCCATTTTGCAGGAGACATGCAGGACTCAGAGAGGTTGAGTGATTTGCCCAAGATCACACAGGTAGTAACCCTGACTCCCTGTTCTTAACTATTATACTATACCCTCTATACCACCGTCTATGAATACTTTTGTATCTTTGAAGGACCTGGGCTCCAACCCCTTATACCCATGATTTTCTAAGTGTGGCCTCAGGATTCCACCTCCCTGATTACTTTTCAGCAATGCAGATTCCTGGTCCCAACCTACTGCATCAGGGTCTCCAGGGTGGGTAGATTCTTAAGAGACACTTAGGTTTGAGTAACAATGTTTTTACAAGATAGGGGTTAAAGTATTTAACGACTTAATGGAGTGAATCGTTTCCTGCTCAGTTTAAAGGCACCACAGTGCCCAGTGAGGAAAAGTGGAGAGTCTGTATGTTCAACAGCTTTACGGGTGCACAGCCTTTGTCTGTCATGGGCCATGGATACTTTGGGCCAGTCAGAGGCTACAGTCTTTGCCCTCCCTTCATCCTCTGCCTATCTCAGTCTCCCCAAACCTTGGCTCTTCCTTCCCTGATGATTTACCATCTCTTGAGACATCGATATGTGCACTCCAGATTACTTTAAGTACTCCTTCTGGGAAGATTTCATATTTTACCAATTCCTTCTATCGATCAAATCTGACTAATCTGTATTCTAGGTGTGGCTTGTTAACATGGTTTAAATAACACTAATCATTTACTGAGCACTTACTGTTGCACACAATGACCCAATGAAGAAGGTGCTATTATTTATATCTAGTTTGCAGATGAGCCAGGAGCCAGGAGAGGTTGATAACTTGCCCAAGGTCAAGAAAACTAGAAAATGCAGAGCCAAGATATGGAACTGAGATCTGTTGGGTGTGGGTGACCACTTAACCATAATGCTTCCCACAAGCTTAAAGGCAATCCAGTATTTACTGGGCACCTACTGGACTCCTGGCACTGAGCCTAATCGCTTAATGACACACTTGATTAGAGACTTTAAGAACATACTTACATTTCCTTGCCAAGAGAATGGTAACATTAATACAGTTGATCCCTTTGGCATGAGCAGTTGTAAATAAACAGACATTAACAAAAACTGCCCACTGGGCTTATGGTAGAAATGCCCACACACCCAAGGAACTTTAGCTGACACATTTAGACACTTCCCCCTTCCCCCTCCCCAGTCCCCTCCCATCATCAATCATCTCCCAACTGGTTATCTTATCCTTACAAAGGAACCTCTCTCTCATGCCCTCCTATCACCTTCCAGATTAGCAAAGCCATCCCCATCCCCTTTTCCACTTTTATTTATTTATTTGAAATAGGGTCTCATTCTCTTAACATGGTTTAACTAGGCTAGAGTACAGTGGTATCATCACAGCTCGCTGCAACCTCAAACTCCTGGTCTCAAGGATCCTCCTGCCTCAGCCACCCTAGTATTGGGGACTACAGGTGTGTGCCACCATGCCAGGCTAATTTTTTGTAGAGACAAAATCTCACTATGTAGCTCAGGCTGGTCTCGAACTCCTGGGCTCAAGCAATCCTCCCACCTTGACCTCCCAAAGAGCTGGGTTTACAGGAGTGAGCCACCATGTTCAGCCTCCTTTTATTCCCTCTTTTAAAGTGAATATTCTGAAATATTCTGACCTCAGGAGCACTGTAGACAAATTCAGCACCTCTAAGACGGTTTAACCATCTCAATTCCCCAAAATAACTGCCAATAGGGGCAGAAGTTAAGCAAATACTTTAGCCTTTTATTGTCTAACGAGAGAATGTTCTCTCTTTTCTACACTAAGCCTGGCTTCTGGGCCAAATTAGGAGTGTGATCCCTTAGGTGTTTTATTCAGAGGCAAACCTAATTTGTAGAAATTGTTCTCTGAAATCCAGGAATAAACTCCTGGCTATTTTCAGACAAAGATAGAGGTAGGAGTCTGTTGAAATGAGCTAGGAAAGAGCTTAAAATACTTCACATTCCAGAAACACCCTGCCTTCCCCCCAGGAGATGGCTTTATTCCCACTCCTTTCTCAGCAGAGTTGACTCAAAGGAGCTGAAGCTTGGAGTCAGGCAGCTGGTACTAGCTGTGTGGGTTTAGACAAATGACTTGAATGTCTCTAAGCTTCAGTCTGCTTATCTATGAAATGGGGCTGACACCACCCGGCTCCCCATGTTATTGGGAGAATTAAGATATGCAAAACAACTAGCATTACTGCCTGTACCCAGGGGTCCCTAACATTTTACTGAGTGCCCACAAATCTTTTCAAGGCCCAATAAAGGAGAAGTCCTACAAATTAGTCTGTTGACAAATGGCCTTGAAAAAGGATAAATACACTGGGAGTTAAAAAAAAAAAAAAAGACTTCGGGTAGTCCAAGTCTGTTTTATCAAACAGCTCCTTAGGTTCTCAGTTTGCCATCCGAGGGAAGTGGGGGATGAATGGAAAGTTTACCTGACCTAGACTGGGCTTGGGATCCTGATTTTGCTGCATGACTTTGAGCAAGAAAACTCTCTGGGCTCCAGGACCATAGGACAGATATTGCTTACTTACCAGGTTGGGGTGGGGGTCACAAGAGAGTCATTTTGTAAATGAGAAATTAGGAGTAGCTTTTTTACCCTACTCCAACTCCACAGGCATACAGGCTGGGTGGGCAATGGTAACCCAGTTTGCAGCTGCAAAGCCGGATTAGTGGAGGCAAAGCGAAAGTGGCCTTCTCTCACTGTGATGCCCATAGCCTTTCTGAACAGCAACTGTTTTCTTCTTACAGTCCCAGAGTGGGCCTCTTTGCAGCAAGACTGTCCCACCTAGCACATCATGCTGTGAGTAGCTGGTCATGGAATACTTGCTCCATTTCATCCCAGTAAGTGGCAGAAGCAATAGCCCCAAAGAGAAGACAGCTCCAACAAGCAGTTAAGTGATGGAATTCCACGCTTCCCTCCTCCACACGCCCCATGCTAACAAACAGGCTGATCGTTATAATATAGTGGTTAAGATCTCTGGCTCCAGCGATAGGCAGAGCTGGTTTCAGAGCCCAACTCACTTACAAGCTGCGTGAACTTGGGTAGTTTTGTTTACTCTTAGAACCTCAGTTTCCTCATCTGTGGCCCTGGCTTGGTGTGGTGTGATATAAAGGAGTCAGCAGAGTGCTCAGACATAAGCAGTGCTCTAGCAGGAACAGCTATCATTAACTTCCCCCTCTTGCACTTATAGCAAGTTTATGAGAACCCTGGAAGGGAAAGGGAGCCTTGATTTTCTTTCATTCATTAAGGGAGAAAGAATTTAAAAACTACCTTTCTATAAGAAAAAATTACATTACTTCACAAATTCTCAGAGAGTTTTATAAAAGACATCCTGCAAAAGGTCATCATACTGCTAAGAATAGTATCACCCTAAAGAGTATAAGGGTTTATAGTTTAGAAAGCAGTTTAAAGTCTACTACTTCATTTAATACCTACAAAAACCCTGTGAAGTAGCATTTATCCCCATTTTACAGATAAGGAGACTAGGACTCATAAAGGTAAAGTTAAAAGGCCACAGAAGATGTGGCAGAGCCGGGATTTCAAGCCTTCTAAAGTACAAATTCAGCACTCTTTGCAATTCACAAGAGACTTTCGTGTTCACTGATTACTAAGCCTACATTGTTTAGACATGTCTGAAATGGCATTTCAGGAACCCAGAGTGGAATGACCAGGTTAGCAACATGGTTAAAGAAATGCAGCCATCTGGATCACTTGTGGCTACCCTGAAATATTTTTCCGTGGTTCAGGAGGATTCTGATGGCGTAAGCTGCCCCCACTCTGACATGTTTGAGAAATCTTTTATTAGAAGACGTCCCAGAAGGCAACATTTTCAAATCAGGCAAACAATAATCACAACTAAATACAAAATTTCAGGTAAACTTGCCTTTCAAAATAAATCAGACCCTTGCAACAGGAGAATTGCCCAAGAGTTTTTTTTTTTTCCTTGTACAAAAACAGTTTACACCACTTTGCAAAAGGCATACAAAAATACAGTATAAAAAAAAAACCTCCCCCAGCATAATACCCAACAGCAGCTTATAAAACACAAGCTATTCAGGTGAGACATCAGTAACCTACACCCCACCTGTCCTCCAAAGACAGTTCTAGAAGTCAGTAGGCTCCTGAAAACCATGCTCCAGAAGGTAGAGAGGCTATTTCCAAACTTCCACTGAGATTCTCTGAGGCCAAGAAGCAACCTCAGAAAGAAACCATCTTGGACAATAGGTTTGGAAGTAGCAGTTGGTTTTCCAGAGCCACGTATAGTGCCTACCACCACCACCCTCCCCCATTTCCAAACCTAGAGCCAGCAGGCACCTGCTGTCCTGGGCAGAGTCCTCAAGGGCCTGGTCCTTTTTTCAGGACAGGCTTAGGGGTTCCTGAGGTTGCCCATATGACACCTGCTGGGTTGGGTGACTTTCCCAGATTGGAGGGTGCACCTGGATTCCACTTGGGGCTGCATAGTCCAGCTGGGGCAAAATCCATCATGGTTGGCTAAACAGAGCTCCTGGAAGCTCCTTTAAAACCCACCAGGAAGCAAGTCCGCCTTCTGGAGTGCTGGATGAGTCCCAACCACTCTCCCCAGAACTTTAGTAAGGCCCGCATTCTGGGAAAGAGATCTGACTCATGGCAGGTTGGCGGGGGTCCAAGGGTGGCTATAGAGCCAGCAAGCTCCTTGGAGTTGCATGAGAAGAACAGGTTTGCATGGTTCCAGTAGAACTTCAAACTTATCAGTCAAGGATTGAGATGAGAGGCAGGTGGGAAAGAGGAAGTGGTAACAGTTCTCCCTTCTGAGGTGCCTTACACCTGCCTTGAGAAAAGATTCTAAGATGGGCCTCAGGTGACCCTTGGAAAACACCTGGGCAGAGAACAAATTCATTAGCCAGGACTCCAAGCCTTCCCTGGGCCCCAGGCTAGAAGCCATTTCCCTGTGTCTTGGGGAAATATTTCTGGCTTATGGGAAAGGGTGCTGTAGAGCCCATTGCATAACAAAGGCAGAATGAAACAAAAACATCCCTTGTGAGGACAGAAAGGTCCCTCCCTCAGAGGAGAGGGCCCAGAGGGCTCTGAGACAAACAACCTAGAGTCCAGGCTCTTTAAATGTTCTCAGAGTCGCAGCATTGAGAGTGAGAGGAGAGGTGTCATTTAACATCATAACATTTATATTGAAGGTTTCCAACTCCTCAGCTACTATAAAGTGTCTGACAGTGAGGTAATGGTCCATATTGATCAAGTCTACGAGCTTGTCTTCACTCAAGACAGCTCATGTGTCTCCTGGAAAAAGGAGCCTCAGGGAAGGCATCCAGGCCCAGCTGTCCTTGCATCACCCCAGAGACACCAGTGGGAGCATCCTTTCCTAGCCTAAAGCTCATGCGGAGTGTGAGATTTCATGCAGGCTGGAGCCCTCGATAACGTCCACCACCTGTTGCATAGCATCTGTCAGCCTTTTCTTCGGAGCTAGCGAGCTAGGCAGACCCCAAGGCTCCTCAGTCAGCTGCCTGCTGAGAAGCCAAAGGCGCCGGAGAAGACACAGCACTCCCATGAGTAGGGGAAGAGGGAGAGCTGGGTTTCAAGGTTTCCAAGAATGCAAGCCCTTATTGTGTGTGCACCGGCTGCAATGCATCCTGGGATCTACTGTCCAGACTGTCCCACCATAACCAAAATGTGCAAATTACTAAAGGGGAGAGGGAGGTTAAAAAGAAACTGTCTTGGTAAGACAGAACAGTCAGGCTTTTTGGTCAGTTAGTAGCCACTGAGGTACGCAATTCTTTTCTGCAACTGCTGTTGCCGGCATCGAAGCTGCCTTTTCTCCGTCGCCATCCTCTTCTCAGCCCCCACCAGGGCTTGCAAGTATTCCAAGGCCTTGCTTAGGATCACCACTTTGGGGGCCTTAGAGCAGCTGGCCAGGGTGGGTACCTGGTCCCTCAGGGCCAAGAACCGTGAACGCAGGTCATTCCGCCTTTTGCGCTCCAGGAAGTTGTGGTTCTTCCTCTTGGTCACGTCCTCAGTATCAGAACTGACGGGTTTAGGGTGGCAGGACTGGGGAGCCTCACTTTCTGCAGGCAGGGGGCTCACAATCTCTTCATCCTCTTCATCTTCCTTCTCCTCCGGGGCATCTCCCTCCAGAGCCTCTTCTTGGGGATCCCTCTCTGGAGCCCCTTCTTGGGAGCAGCTTTCTGGAGGAAAACGGGCTGCATAGTTGTGCTGCTGCTGGTGGATGGCGATGTGGAAGTGTTTCATGCAGGGGTCCAGGGGGTCCGCTCGCACCGTGATGGTGACAGGCTTCCGTATACCCAGGGACTGTCTCTTCTCTACTGTCACAACATCGATTTCTTCACCCTCTGTCCAAAGAAGAGAGATCAAGAGAAGAAACACATCCCATGAGAAATACATACATAGACCCTACAGCTTTAGCTCTCTATGCTGGGGCTTGGGAAGGTAGGTAGTAATATTTTCCCAATTTAGAGATAAACAAATTGAAGTGAGAAGAAAGTGGACTCATTTGTAATGGGGTAAGGGCAGAGTGAAGGAAACGACGGGAAATAAGCAAGAGGGAAAATATTCTCCAATTTCCTTTTGCACAGCAAGGCTTAGATAAGAACAAAAGGCAGACCCAAGCCAACAGCCCCCAGTCTGCAAAGGTTCTCCCCTCCCCCACTGAGGGAATGGAGAGAAAGAGCTACCGGCCTGGGACAAAGTTTAGCTATAAAGATCTTTCCCAGTCGGGCTCTTTCATGCCCTATCAGAATTGTAAATGAGGGGTCTGTGGGCAGAGCTGCCCTTTGTTCCTGCCCAACACAGCCTGCACTTGGGGAATTGTTACTTTTCACAAGTTATAAATCCTATTATTCTCCCACCTCTCTATTCTGCCATCCCTTTCAGCTGGAGATTCAGAGAAGGGAGGGCTACAACCCATTCCTAGTCACCCACAGAGGGGAGGGAAGGGGTTTCCCTTAGGAGCATTTTGCTCCTGGGTTCAATGGGTTTCTAAAGTCATCCATCAAGTATAGGTTGCCTGCCCCACCCCCTTCCCTGGACCTGAAGAAGGTTGGATTTGTAATCACAGGTCGGAGAAGGCTGTAGAAACTTCACAAAGGTTCAAGCAACCATCTCCAAGCTACCTGCACCAGAGGCAGAGACTGGGCAGCAGGAGAATGTCCCGGATACAAAAGCCAAAACAGCAGGGACCTGGAGATACTTGGACATGTCCCTATCATTTCCTGGCTCGGAAGGTCTCTTAGGTTAACCCAACCAGGAGGGAGCAATTGGAGGAAAACACTCCAGCTCCACACATTTTCCAGCCCCCACACAGAAAGCCACCTTAATGCATTTCGGCCTGACAACTGAAGAGCTCCGTTCTCAGCCTCTTTGCATATCAGGAAGCTTGAGCTCCTTTGTCAGGAAGGCTCCCATTGTGTGGACAATCGCATTATTTCTCCATTAATAAAACCTGACCATTCAGCCCTCCTGGCCCCAAAGCCTGTGATTGGCTGGCTATGCTGTGTTTGGAATGCTGTTTTTACACAGCCCCTAACCCCTATTGGCTGAGCTCTGCTGTCAGTCACTCTCCCACCCCCTCCTCATTGTCTGCAATCTGTTGCATTTTGTTCTAGGCCATGTGGCCTGTGAGTGAACCAGGAGCCCACAAACAGGTTCAGGTTAAAGGGCAGGTCAGAAAATGATTCGGGAAGCTTCCCTACATCCCAAACCTTTAATTTTCAATGTTAAACCTCATGGCTCAGGAAGGTTCTGTCTAAGAAAGAAATAATTTAAGACTCTATTCTCCTTTTCAGAGAGTTGTGTCTAACTCTACCCAGACAAGGAAATGTCTTCAGCAGGACAATCAACTCCAATCCCCTCATGTGCAAAGGGAGAAAGTGAGACCCAGATCAGCCTTTGTAACATTCTGCATCTCAAACTAAGATCTCCCGACTTCCAAAACAATTCTCTTTCCACTCTACTACTCCACCAGGCTTTGTAGAGATACATCTTTTCTAAGACTAGTCAAGGTAGAGATACATCTTTATTACTTTCTTCATCTCAAGATTCCCATGCCACCTGTTAAACAAACCTAAGCCCTCGGTCACCAGCCTGTCACCAAGCAAGCAGGTTAAAAATGACCTTAACACAGTGGACCCAAAAAAATTGACTATTAATTTTTCTTGTTATCCTCTTTTCCCCTGAAGTGTATAACAACTTCCATACCCCATTCCCCAGCTCCCTCTCCAATGGTCACATAAAAGTTATTCTTCAAAGCTACAGTGAGTTTTCTCTGTCCTGATCTACATGCTGCTAGCCTCAGTCTGCACCCTGCAAAAGCACTCTCTCCAGCACTTCTCATGGGTACAGATGTCCAAGATGTTGGGGCAAGAACAACGCAGTCTGGTGGCACAGGATGCTCCAGTCCGCCCTCAGTGAGGTCTGCACTTGCATCAAGGATCAGGAAGGAGGGCCTGGAGCTCTATGGCCCTGGTGACCCAAGCATCTAGCCTAGAGGTTGACACAAAGTAGGGGCCAGTCAATATTTGTTGAATGCAAGGGAGCATCTGAAGCCTGCAGACATACTGGGAGGGAGCTGGAAGAAAATCTTTCCACCTCAGGTCAAAGCAGCAAGGCAAAGTGTAGCCCTTCTCTGATAAGCTACCACAAAAACCTTATAAACACCAAGGAAGAGGTGCAAGGTTGAGATGGAGCATAGGGGAAAAGAGTCTGGCTAGATGGCAGGAAGCTGGGACTCACTTCTAGTGATTTCCTATCTCTAGTCCTCAGTTTTTCCATCCGTTAATAGGGAGCATTCATTCCTCCCCTACCTGTCTCATGAGTGATGGAGAAAATGCACAAGTTCTTAAGGCTGGGAGGTGCAAGGAGAGGACATTCATTATTGGCATTTTAAAGTGAAGCTGACTGAAGACCTAGGTGTTTTAAAAGGACGAAGGCTTTAGCTTTGCACAAAAGGCTCCTCAGCTCTTCTCTCCCTAAGGGAGTGTGAGTTTCCCCGGGAAAGAGCCGGCAACAAAAAAGCTTCAAGCTTGGAGTGACTCCTCCAGCCTCCTTTGGACAGGAATCCCTTACAGTCCAACCCCAGTATTGTTCTCTAAGCGCCAACCCTCACCACTGTCTCCCTTGTCCCCTGAGGCTCCAATCATCTTCCAGGGGATGCTGGCTCCCACGCCACATCTCTAAACTGTTTACCAACACACCCACGTGCCAGACAGACACTGCCGGGGGCTACCTCAGCAGCTTCTACCAAAGAAAAGGGGAGGTGGTCGAAGGGCTTGAGAAGACCCAGTGCTTGACCTGACAGAGGTAGAGAGCTTTGGCCACCCGTGGGGTGTCCCCCACTTGGATGGTCCGGGGCAGTTCTTACCCGAGTCACTTGGGCTCTCGGATCCCGAGCAGGCCTGGGTCTTGGGCTCGCCCAGCGGACAGGGGGCGGCGGGTGCCGGGGTGCCGGCTTCGAGGCTGGGACTGCAGTCCGGGGCGGTGGGCGCCTTGGGCGGGTTCCCTCGGGGCGCGCCAGCAGCGAGCCGGTCGCTCACAGCTCTCTCCAGCCGTTCCCGGGCGGAGAAGCCGCTCCACATGCAGTCACGACGAATGATGGAGGCGTAGTTCCTGCCACAAGCTTTCGAGTGGCCCCGAGATTCCCCCTCGTCCCCTGCGCCCCCTCCGGGCCACGGCTCCGGGGGACCAATCGCAGGAGCCAGGTCCCCGGCGCCGGGACCCAAGCCCCAAGGCGGCGACGTGGGGGGCGACGGCACCAGCTCGAATTTCTTCCAGATGTCCTCGCTGGGCGCCGTGGATCGGTAGAAATCCTCCCCGCAGTCATAGTCGTAGAAATAGTGCTGGTACGAGTCGAAGTCCATGTCCGCTCCCTGCGGGAGGGAAGGGGGGACGTGCTGGCTGGGTGCGGGCCGAGGGAAGGAGGCGTCCCCGGGTCCCTTGGCACAGCCAGCTGCCGGGCTCTCGTCCCTCCCCAACCCCACCGGCTAGCAGTCTGCGTCCTATCCTCGAGTCCTGGCAAGCCGGGACCTGGGTTAGAGCACCCAGGGAAGCCGCTCACAGCGCGCGGACCAGGCTGCAGGGAGCGAGTTCAAAGCAAACTTTGCCAGCGACGCCCGGAGCGCAGCTCCCAGGGCCCAGCCCGGCCGGGCCGGGCGGGGGCGCGCTGTGCCCAGAAGGCAGCCTGCAGCCAGCCCACCTCCCGGCACCCGCGCCCGTGCCCGGGCCACCCGCAGTCTCACCTCGCGCCCGCCGCCCGCCACCTGGAGCGTACCGGCTCCCGGCCCGCTCGGGGCAGCCGGCAGCCCGCACACACGCACATGCGCGCCACCGAGCGCGCGGCCCGCACTCACGAGCGCGCCCCCTCCGCGCGCGCCCCCTCCCTCGCTCGCGCACGACAGCCCGGACGCTCCCGGGATCGGCGCGGGAGCGCGAGCTGCAGGCGCATTGTTTCCCGGCTGCCTTATATCTCGTCGCGCGCCCCGGACTCGGGGACTGGGAGGCGGGCCCTACGGGACAAGCCCCGCCCTCTCCCTGCCCCCGTCCGGGCAGTGGACAGGTGGGGCCGGCCACACCTCCCGGGTGCGCTCGCCAGCTCTATTCTGTCCCTTGTAACCCCCACATAAATTGCACGCTGGGGAGCGCAGAGCAGGAGGCGAGCTGATGCAGCCTGGCAGTCGCCTGGTGGAGGCGTGACTCTAGCGAGGCGCTGGCGGTACCCAGCCGGCCGAACTAAAGCCGTGCTCCTTGCCCACCCTGGGCTGGGGAATAGGGCTACTCCCCGCCCCACCCTGCGAGCCTACTTTCCCCAGCGCGCCCCGCTGGGTTCAGGTGCGAGCGACCCGCGGCAGGGGGCAACCGCACCTTCGTCGCGCCACCTGGTGGCCCTCAGCCGTGAACTAGGGCCGGTTCCGGAGTCCACTTCATCACGCATTGGCCCGTTTCTTTAGCTCGGTGACCTAAACTTGGATGGCAGCTAAGCGAAGTGGTGAAGATTCCAGGCTTTAGAGCCTGAAACGTAACCTTTCTGAGCCTCAGTTTCCTCTGTAAAGTGAAGGGATGTAATGCTTACTAAAATGAAGGGTGGTTGTGAGGATTTAAGAAGAGAATCTAGGGAAGAGACCGGGTGCGGGAGGAAAGACCAGCAGAACTGGCCTAGCCCCCGGGGTGGGGGCGGAGGCAACAGTGAGGAAGAAATACCCCAACCTTGCAAAGCCAGGGCTGTGACCTGCTCCCGTCCCTCATGCCCGACAGAAAACACTCATGTACTAGTAGAGCATGGGGATTTGGAGCCTGGAAACTTCGCTCAAGCTCTTCTTTTGCCACTTGCTAGCCAAGTCACTTGAAGCTTTGTCCTGCATCGCTGGCCAAGATGATAGATATATGACCCCTTTGTGTCATCTTCTACGCAGACTACCTTTGGTGAAAGAGGAAAAACTAAACTATACGGCTAGTCTAAGATTTAGGCTTGAGGAAGGTAACTTGGGATAGCAGCCAATACATCTAGATTCCTCCACCTGGCATGGAGGTTTGGTTGAGGTTTTGTCTGCCCTAGGCTGCTTGTCTGCTGTCTCTCCTTCCCTCCCACCCCTGTGGTCTAAGAGCACCAAACTACTCACTACTGGCATCCCAGCAAGGAAGTGAGAAGTTCAGTCTGGTTAGAGCAGAGGACGCAGGTGTGAGTTGATATATGGGTTGGGAGAGAGGGCAGGGCAGATGATACCCTCAGTTTTGGATAAGTTAGGTGTAAGGTGCATATGGGACATCCTTAAAGGCAGGAACTAGCTCTTGCTTTGTAATCTCAGCACCTAGAATAGCTTCTGGCAGATAGTTGTGAACTGACTGAGAGACAGCCAACGAGATTTTATTGAGACAGGCTGTGTGCCATGCTTTGTGCTGAATGGAACACACAGATCAGAAAGATTCCATGTTTGGTGGCAGCCTTGAAGCAGGAGGATTGAGCTGTCTTTTGATTCTCTGATGCACAGATGTCTGAGATGCTTGCTCTACCAGTCAGGGTTCTTGGTTACAGATGACAGAATACAACGTTAAATAAATTTAAGCAGGAAATGACTTTATTGGAAGAATTTGGGGTATAGAATTCACAGGAGGCTGGGAGTCTATGCTTGGAGAAGGGACCCTTTTTCTCTATCTGGAGTAGCATCCCTACTCTCTTTCTCATCACACTGTAAGCTCAATGAGGGCAGGGACAAATGTCCGTCTTGTTCATTGCTGTAACCCCAGGGCTTAGAACAGAGCCTGGCATATCATGGGTGCTTAGTATATGTGTTGGCTCTTTGACTGAACACAAACCTCAAATGCCTTAAAGTAGAGATGTGCCAACCTACCTGATGGAGACAGAATAACTCTTAGGCCCAGTCTAGACTATAACCTGTTTAAAGGTATTAATGCAGCTGAAGAAAGAAAGTGCCAGTCAGGAGGGTCTGGGCAGCCAAGGAAGCCAGAGATCAAGAAGAGTTGCCAAGGCATTGACTTGCAGTGTCCATCCTCTGGGGAAAAGGATGCTGGTCCAGGAACAGAGGAGATGGAGGCATCATTCTTTGAAGTCACCCAATTCACCTCCCACCTCACTCATGCTCTGGATCACCAAGCAACCCTCTGAAATCCACTCTGTTCTTCCACGTAGATCCGCCCACAGGGAGAGAATGCACTCATCATTGAACAGGAAGAACCAGTGTGCTTCAAAGCCCTGCTTCCCCTTATAAATTAATGAATTGGCATCTGATTTGAAATATTAGCCTCATGAGCCTGGTTAAAGTGTGTCTTTTCTGTAGAGATGCTGTTGCTTTTAGGGCTAAAAACTCTGGTTTCTGAGCTAATGTCTGGACCCAAGATGGTGATGAATTCACCACGGTAACAAATGCTACCCTAGGGACTTTCAATTTTTCTGCAATTTTTTATTTCCTTTATTTTTCTTAAAACATATATATCTATATATATTTTTGAGACAGAGTCTCGCTTTGTTGCCCGGGCTAGAGTGAGTGCCGTGGCGTCAGCCTAGCTTACAGCAACCTCAAACTCCTGGGCTTAAGCGATCCTACTGCCTCAGCCTCCCAAGTAGCTGGGACTACAGGCATGCGCCACCATGCCTGGCTAATTTTTTCTATATAGATTTTTAGTTGGCCAGATAATTTCTTTCTATTTTTAGTAGAGATGGGGTCTCGCTCTTGCTCAGGCTGGTCTCGAACTCCTGACCTCGAGCGATCCACCCGCCTTGGCCTCCCAGAGTGCTAGGATTATAGGCGTGAGCCACCGCACCCGGCCAAAACATATTTTTAATAAAAAAAATACATGTACCTAGGCATATGGCAAGGTTTAAAACAAAGGCAGTCTTCTGCCCTGTCCTCACCTGAGTCCAACTCTTCAAAGGCAACCATTGTTTTAGCTGTTCTTTGTCCTTCATATTTCTTCCCATATTTTGACGAATACAGAAATCTATTTTTTCCTGATTTTAGAATTTCGATTGACATCCTACAGTAGAAGGAGAGATATAGCTCTTATATTTCCCTTTCCCCCCAATACTTGGTCTTCCCTTATTCTACCAATAGAATTATCATTTGATTTTTAAATAAATAAATAAATATTCAACATTCACAGTACTTTGGCTATACAACTATTCCTTTCTTATACTATTTTTTTAGAGTTAAATTATCTCATTTTTCCTTTTGCTTAGATTTCTATGTATCTATCATGAATTTAACTCTTTACAGTCCCACCAGAGCTACAGAAATCACTCCACATGGTAAAATACACCAGGTAATCAATCTATCAGTTACATTTTTTTCTTGGAATCATCCCTCTTGGAACCCTTTGTCTTCCGGTTCCAATCTAAACTTATTGATCTCTTGGCCTGCATCACAATTGTCATCCTGTGACTTCCCTTCACCATTATCTTGGAAATTCCCTCTGCTGCTCTCCTGTGTTGGATCTCCTGTTTCTGGAGCTTCCTCTTTCTTGATTTACTTCCTCACTGGTGGAGCACATCCTCAAGTAGCTGCTTGAGAAAGGATACTTGGAAAGTAAAATTTTGAGACTTTGCATTTCTCAGACTGTCTTTGTAGTGTTCTTTGGTTGATATTTTGGCTATATATAGAATATTAGATTGGAAATAATTTCCTCCAAGAATTTTAAAGGTACTAAATTCCTGTTTCTTAGCAACTGAGGTTGCTATTGAGAAGACTGATACCATTTGATCTATAAATCTTTGTATATGATTTGTTTCTCTGATAGATTTTAGGATGTACTCTTTGTCCCTATCATTCTGAATTTTTTCAACAATGTGCTTTGGTATAGGTCTGTTGTAATAAAGAATCTGAGTGGCCTTTGTCCCCAGTTCCTGGGAGGTAACCTCTAAACCCTTGGAATTTCCCAAGTAATAGAACTGTCTTTGTTACTCCTGGTGGATCCTGATCATTTATGCTAATAAGATTATCTATAGTGGACCTCTGGGTAGTTTAAGATGACTCACAATAGACAGTAGGGACTGGCCATACCAGAAAGACCATGTGATTAGAGTGTTGGGGCTGTGAGTCACATGATATCAGTCTCACCTCTGGGTTAGGGAAGGGGACTGAAGATTGAGTTCAATCATGTGGACAATGATCCAATCAATCATGCCTACATAATGAACCCCCAATAAAAACGCTGGACACTGAAGCTCAGATGAGCTTTCCTGGTTAATAATACTCTGTGTGTACTGTTACACATCAATGTACCAGGAGGATGATACATCCTGATTTCATGGGAAAAGGACACTGGAAGCTTCACATCTGAGACCCTCTAAGACTTTGCCCATTGTGTCTTTTCTTTTGGCTGGTCCTGATTTGTATAATCTTTGCTATAATAAAACTGTACCTATAAGTATAGCACCTTCCTGAGTTCTGTGACGTATTCTAGGGAATTATTGAGCCCAAAAGTGTAGTGGGAAGCCCCAAATTCATACCCAGTTCATCAGAAATGTGGGTGGCCTGGGAAACCCTGAGCTTGCAGCTGGTTTCTGAAGTGAAGGCAGTCTCGTGGAAACTGTGCCATTAACCTGTGAAGTTGGTCTAATTTCAGAGAGTCTCAGAATTGCATTGTAACATCTTTTTGCATTCTTTACCCTGAAACTATTAATCTGGAAACCCATTTACTCTGGAATTATTTCTTTGAAAAATTCCTCCTCCTCTATTTTTTTCCTTCTCTCTTTCTGAAACTTCTGCTAGTCTTTTAAAAATTTTTTTCTCATATCTCTACCTCTGTTTTTTTTTTTTTTTTCTTCCTCGGAGAGTTTCTCAATTTCCAATCCTTCTATTAACTTAAAATTTTTTGGACATATTTTTTAATTTTTAAGAGCTCTTTTTTTATTCCCTAAATGTCTCGTTTTTGTAGCTTTTTGGGTTTTCTTCGTGGACACCTTTTTTCCCTCTTTCTTCTGAGGCTATTAATAGTAGTTTTCATATTAATTATGAATTTTGAAAGTTTTTCCTGCTCCTTATTTTCTCTATTTCCCCTGACTCCTCCCCTGTTTACTTTGCTCTGTGTTTTTTGTTAGAGGCTTTCATCAAACATCTGGTGATCCTTGCTGTCAGTTTTTATTTATATTAAAGAGGGAGACATTAAAAGCTGATTGCAAGTTCTATATACGTGAATGTGTGTGTGGGGGGGGTGTTGATTATTGAGCTTCACTAAAGGGTTATTATGCAGGTACCTGGCAGATTTACCAGGAGACTCCTCAACTGTCAGCACCAGGGCATCTTTCAATTTTCATGTAGAGAAGTCCTCTAATCTACCAGGGCAAGGTTATAAGTCTGGCTGCCAGTCTTCTGGGAACCAAGAGGGGAAGGGGATGAAGAGGTTCTACAGTTCAGCAAATCCCTCCGCCCCCACCCCCCTCCCGATTTCAGTATAACCTGTCACTCCTGCTCTCAGCTGTGCCTGATGTTCCCAAATCCAGAGCTTCTCAATTTAACTTGTCTTCTGCCAGGCAGGAAGAGGGCAGTCACCTGGCTACAGAGGTTGAAGGAGGAGATTTAGGAGTCTAACTCCTTTAACTTTCATCCATTCTTCTTCTTTCAGCCCCATCCTACAACCCTGGCTTCAGAAGTATCCAGTGCCTCCAGTTTATAAGCTGTTCTTAGGTTCTGATTTCACTAATGGACTGGCTGCTTATTGGCATTTCTCTCTCTGTCTCCCCACTCCCACCAAAAGTGGTTACAATTTCTGCTTTCTCTGGCCTTTTGCTATATGTCTGCTTTCAAGTGTCCCAAGGTTTGTACACACCTCTCAATTGCTGTTGTTTCCTCTCCTCTTTTTCTGTTTTCTAAATTAAGGTAAAATTTACATGACATAAAATTCACCATTTTAACCATATAAAGTGTGTATTCAGTGATTTCTATAATAGGTATTCATAAAGTTGTACAACCATCACCACTATCTAAATCCAGAATGTTTTCATCACCCCCAAAAAGAAACCCCATACCCATTAAGCAGTCACTCCCTTTCCCTCCTAAACCCTAGTAACTACTAATCTGCTTTCTGTCTCTATACATTTGACTACTCTGGATATTTCATATAAACAGAATTATACAATATATGGCTTTTTGTGCTGGCTTCTTTCATTAAGTATAATGTCATAATGATTTCAGGCTCATCTGTGTTATGGCACTTCATTTCTCTTTCTTTTTAAAAGAGACACGGTCTCACTATGTTGCTCAGGCTGGAATACAGTGGCTATTCACAGGTACTGTTACAGTGCACTGCAGCCTCCAACTCCTGGCCTTAAGCAGTCCATCCTCCCACCTCGGCCTCCCAAGTAGCTGGGACCACAGGTGTACATCACCATGCTCAGCTAATTTTTTTTTATTTTTTGTAGTGATGGGGTCTCACTATGTTGTCTGGGTTGGTCATGAACTCCTGGCCTGAAGCAATTCTCCAGCCTTGGCCTCCCAAAGTGCTAGGATTACAGACTTGAGCCACCATGCCTGGCCTTCACTTTCTTGATAGTGTCCTTTGATGCACAAAAGTTTTTAATTTTGATTAAATCCAATTTATTTATTTTTTCTTTTGTTGCTTGTGGCTTTTGGTGCTTTATATCTAAGAATATCCAAGAATTCATCACCAAATCCAAGGTCATGTAGATTTGTTTTATAGTTTCAGCTTTTACATTTAGGTCTTTGATCCTTTTAAGTTAATTTTTGTATATGGTGTGGGGTATAGGTCCAAGTTTTCTTGTTTCTGTCTTTCTTTTTCTTTCTTTTTTTTTTTAAGAGATGGGGGTCTCACTCTGTCAGCCAGGCTGGGGTACAGTGCAATCATAGCTCACTATAACCTCCGATTCCTGAGCTCAAGCAATCCTCCCACCTCAGACTCCCAAGTAATGTGTGCCACCACACTTGGCTACTTTTAAAATTTTTTTGTAGAGATGGGGTCTCATCATGTTGTCCAGGCTGGTCTTTAGCTCCTGGCCTCCAGCAAGCCTACCCTTTTGGCCTCCCAAAGTGCTGGGATTACAGGCGTGAGCCACTGTAGCTGTCCATCTTTCTTTTTTATTTATTTTTTGTCCTTGTGAGTTTAAATTTTTTTTCTAATCCATTTGCTGTCATTTTAGTGGCATTTGGGGCATGAGTAGAGATAAACACATGTGATTAATCCTCATATTTAGCCAGCAATCTGCTCTTCCTTTCAAATTGCAACAATTCTTACTTTCATTAGGCAGATTCCTGGGGCAGGAGGTCTGAGAGGGCTTTCTGGAGGAGGGAAATTTGATCTGAGCCATGAGATGTCTAGGATTCCAGTAGAAGTAAAGAGAAGGTGGGAAAGGATGAAAAAGGAGAGTTAAGTAGGGGGGAGGGAGGAAGAGGAGGGGCTCTGGGGCCAGCACCAGAATTTAACCAGACTAAAATCTGGTTTCTTATCCCATAGTTGTGGCTCTGTAACCTCTGCTTGGGTTTCCCTGCAAAGCAGTCCTTTCCTTAGAACGCTGAGGAATGTAGCCCTGTTTTATGTGCAGTGAGAAAGGGGTTCTAGAGACTTTGCACCTCACTCTGCAGCCACCCTGGGGAAAGGGCCAGGCCTAGAGAGACAAGAGCAGCTTTCAAGAACAAAGAGAAGTGAGTTGAACAAAGAATTTCTCTGTTGGCAAGCTGTGTCACACTGAGTTTTCTCACCTGTAAAGTTGTTATCCCTATCTAGCAGTATCACTGGAGAATTAAATTAAACTGCAAAGTGTTTAGCACAATGCCTGAGTTTAGCACCGAGGATAGTTAGAAAAATGTCAGTTTTCTTCTCTTTCTTTGGAGATTTAAGGTAAACAATCTGGGTGGGGTCCCATCCAAGGCCCTGAACAGCCTGGCTAAGGAGCTGGGACTGAAGCTGAAAGCGACAGAGAATCAGGATGTTTGTGAGCAAAAGAGTGACACAGATATATCTGTGCTTTGGAAGATCACTTCCGGAAGAAGAGAGTCCAGGCATAATGCAGGAGGGGGTGTCCTGAGCCCCAGATCTGCATCTGATTGATTCAGTTTTCTCACATGTGCCCAACCCGTGAATGGTACCTGTCAATGTTTCCCCAGTGGGCTATAAGTTGTGTGAGAACTTAATTCCTAACACAAACCGGGTCTTCCAGTTTGCCTTCTTAGACTTGAATGTGGGGCCGGGGAAGGGTGTTCCCCAAACCTGAAGTGCCAATATAGCCAGCCTGAGCTGCGACATGGGGGATGAGATGAGATTTCTGAGAAGCTCTGGAGATTGTGATAATGACTAAAGCCCAGGGGACTCTCCTGGCACTGCCCCTTACAGGGACATATTACCAGGTGCCTCTTGCCTGAGGACAATTGTGAAACTGTATGGATCCTCCTTAAGAAACTCTTGCCACCAGTGAAAACAAACATCAGCCATACCCATCTCTGGGTGCTAAGCTCTGGGTACAGGTGGAACAAGAGAACACCTGGAAATGACTCTTCTGTCCACTAGAGGGAAACCCAGGCTAGAGAGATGGGGAATCTGTGTGTAGGAGCCTTGAGGCTGCTGGAAGGACAGCCCCAGGACCTGAGCGAGCCTGGCTCAGTCCTGTTGCTGGAGCTGCTTGTATCAGCCTGGTGAGAGCTGATTGCTGCATTTGCAGGAATTGTGAGAGCTAGTTGTTAAACATGGCCATTAAAAATTAAGTTATATAAATTTACGCTTAAATAAACTATATTAAAAACAAAGTAAAAGGGGAGATACCATGATCATGAAGGTTTTCCCGGGGCAAGGCTTATCTATTGCACTCCGGATATGCTGACCCCCGAGATTTCCCCAAACGTGAGAAACTTGACTGTATAATTTGTGGTAGTGGAGGACTGCATATATATTTTCCCCTGATCTTTTCTGTATTAAAAAACACAACAAAACAAGCTAAAACAAACACTCCAAACTCATGATTCCTTAATTACTATATTTTAAGACTATGTGTCTATTGTATCTGTTTCAGTGGAAGTACCCTATATAATGGTGTACTACTGTCCAACTTCAACTTTGGTAGCTTGAAATTGTCCATGGCAGAATGGCAGAATATTTACTCCATGGGGCAGGAGGATCCCTTGAGCCCAGGAGTTCGAGGTTGCAGTGAGCTGTGATCATGCCACTGCACTCCAGTCTGGGTGACAGAGCCAGATCCTATCTCAAAAAAAAGAAAAGAATACTTACTCCATGGAAACCCACAAATGCTACCAATCAGGGTTCCCCACCTGCCACTGCTGCCCACCCGCACCCCCCAGGTTGTTAAACATTTACCAAGACATCACTGCCTAGGTCTTTCCCACATCAGGTGTTGTGGGGAAAAGATAGGCTTTCCCAGAGGTCTTGCCAACATAGACACACTGAGAGATGTCCCTGTGGAGGGAGCACCCCATTTCAGCAGGCAGAGGCTGTTGCAGGGGTTCTGTGGGGGGAGCATTCTGTTGTTGCAGGAACTTGTACTGGAGCAGCTCAGCCAGTCTCAAGCTTTGCACAAGCTGTTCCATCCACCTGAAATCCGTTTGTACTTAAGTGCTCAGGCATGCCTTTCTGTCTGCCTAGCAAGGAAGTGAGGTTCTAGATCATCCAGTGCTAGAGAATGTTCTCCCCATCAGAAATGGAGTTTTTACGAGAGCCAGGGAAGTACCCAACTGGGTCTATATTCCCAGGCCTGGCTCAAGGCCCTGGGCCTAAATATTGGAGCAGCAACACAGAACACTCGGAAACAAGCAAGATAGACATTAGAGTCAGACTTGGGCTGTGCCACCTGGTAGCCATATGACCTGAGAAAGTCACTTACCCAATGTGGTCTCCAGTCTAACTTGTAAAACCTAACTTGTAAAATGGGGAGACTACTACTCATCATGCTTGGCTGTTGTGAAGATTGAATAGGATCATCCGTGCAAAACTCTCAGCTGGGTGTTCCCTTCACCTAGAAGGTGTTCTGTGGTGAAGAGCTATTATTGTTATCATACTTGGGGTGGGGTGGGGTGGGTGTGCTGAAGTTAACTGGGCTCTCAGTGCCTGACACCCATGTGTCAAGAATGGTAGGGAGTCTGGCGTGGTGGAGCAAGAAAGACTAGAAGGCAACAAATCTATGATGGCACAGGTGGCAGATGTGCCCCAGTAACACAGGAAGTGGACCGAAAGACTGGACACCAGCCCTCCAGCCAGAACTCAGCCAAATGCTCCATAATGCTCCATACCTGGCAAGGAGGGCCTCTCCCCTCCCACCCTCCTCTGCCCGGAGCTTGGGGGACTGGGGCGGGGGCAGAGTGCCAGCAGCCGGATGTCATAGGCCCGGAGGCTGAGTGCAGGAAGCACTGGCCCGGGCTGTCCCCAGCCTCAAAGCTGCGGAAGGGAGGGAGCAGCCGGTACCGCATTGTGCGAGCCCCGCTCCCCGCTGAGCAGCCGTGAACCCCTGGCACGAGTTCTTGGAGTCCAGCTTTTGCAGCGGGGCCGGTGGCTTTCAGGCAGGTATTAACTGGACAGAGAAGACTAGATCTGCACTTTCATTCATTCATTCATGTATTCACTTATTCATACATCCATCAGTCATTGAGCTGTGGCAGGAGTTAGTACACAAAAACATAGTCCATGATCCTGAGGACCTTTACAATTCGTGGCAGTGTGCACCGTCAGACAGCTGGGTTGGAATCCTGGCTCCTCCACTGAATCCCTGTGTAATTTGGGCAAATTTCTTAACTTCTCTGAGATTCAGATGACAAGTTTCGTGAGCAGAGGTTGTCCCACTACTTCGTGGGGAGCTGGATTAAATGAATTCTATGTGAAGCATTTGAAACTATGTCTGCAACTAGTAAGCATTTGTTACATGTAGGATTTTTTAAAAATTACTTTTTTTATGAGGCCCAGGGTGGGGGTCCTGCAGCCGCTCTGAGCCTTTTTAAAATAAAATAAAATAAAAAATTATTTTTATTTTTATTACCACAAAAGACCATTTCAGGAATGAAACATGGACTAGAAGAGCCCAAAGTTGCAAACTGGAGGCCTGAACAGTGGTTTAATTTTTTAAATTGATTGCCAACTGTTAGAAGTTGTGAAATTTCATCTAAAAACTCAAATTTTGACTTCTTTTGAAAAGATTGAAGATCTGGAAAACTTCTGTTTTTTAAGCTGCTCTTGGGTGTTGCGCTAGAGGCAATGGCTTTTTTTATATATATAATGTATTTTTGTAATGACTTTTGCAAAGTGGTGTTAATTATTGTTGTACAAGAAAAAACTCTTGGGCAATTCCCCTGTTACAAGCATCTGAAAGGCAAGTTTATTTGGAAAGGCAGATATTTTATTTAGTTGTAATTCTTGATTGCCTGAGTTTTAAATTGCCGTCTGGGACATATTCTATAAAAAATTTCTCAACCATGTCAGAATGGGACAGCTTATGACATCCTAGTCTCCTGAACCAAAGAAAAGATCTATAGGCCTTTGAGTTTGCACAGCTGGGCTAGAGACCAGAAGTTAGTGACCTGGTGGAAGAAGTGACAATCTCACCTGGAAGTGCAGGTGGAGAGAAGGGGCAGACAGGAGACAGGTATTTATTAGTAAAAAGTAGAATTGGCAGGCTGTGGAGTAGGGGGGAGAGAGAGGAGACGAGGTTGGCTCTTGGGTTTCTGGCCTGGGAGAATGCGTGGGAGGTGGACACATTCACTCGCCTGAGGGTCAAGAGGAGGAAAACGAGTTTTCTTGTAGCCGTGTGGGGTCTGAGAGTCTGGGTCAGCCATGAGATCAGTGGAATATCGGGGTCTTGGTGCCCAGGAGAGGGAGCTGGGCTTAAGGTTCACCACTGGTGAGACAGGGTGTCTGGGGAGTGGCAAAATCACCCCCATCAATGTGTGCAAAGAACACACATGGACCTAGGACAGACCATGAGGATCCATTTATATTTAAGGGATTAAAGATGTTTAAGGGAGTTGGAAGGATGTTAATGGAGGAGGAAAGGAGATTGAAAGACTCTGCAAGGTCCAGTTGCCTCCCCAGGTGGTCTTAGCTTCCATCCTGCAGGGCTGGACCCTTCCCAGTATCTTACTGCAGAGGCATGAGGAACAAGGTGGAGGAGGGGTTCCAACAAGAGCCTGCTCTAGTCAGGTAAAGGGTAAGGTAGGACAAAATCCCTGGCAAGTTCAAGATACCTAAGTGCCCTTCAGCGGCTCCTTCCTGCCCTCCAAGGCCACTTGGTGGGCCTCTGGGACACTGCTGGGAAGGGGAGCTCAGAGGAAGGGCCCAACTGGGCCCCACTGACTGAAGAGTGAACAAACAGGACACCCAGGACATCTCAGCTATGGGAGTGTTGGGAGGACAGAGGTGCCCAGGGCTGCCATACTGGCTTCTCAGACCATTCCCCGTGGGATGCCAGGCTGGCTGAAGGCCAGGCTAGGGAGCGCCATTTCTTGTGGCCAGAAGGTATTGAGCCCAGCATTGAGAGAGGCAGCATCTTGCTTGGGAGCTGGAGATCTGGGCTGGAGCAGAGCTGAGCTTTGAAACACACGTTGACTCTTATATGCACCAGACACCCTCATACATGTTTTGTCTAACCCTCATGAAAACCCTATGGAGGAAATAAAATTTTCCCTCTTCTACAGAAGAGGAAACCGAGGCTCAGAGAACATAAGTCACATGCCAAGGATGCCCAGCTGGTGAGAGGTAGAGTTGGGAGCTTGGGCTCTGTCCCTCTGGTTTCTCCTGGGGTGGTCCCAATTCTGCCTCTCAGCCTCCCTGACACTTGGGCCCTGCCCTGAGTGTCTTAGCCCTCACCCTCTCTTACACCCAGCCTCCAAATGATGACCAAATCCTGTCCCTCCTGCACCCTGCAGATCATGCCTCTGTGCCCTTCCCTCCTCTCCTGGGTCACTCTCCCAGTTTGGGCTTCATGAGCTCCTGCACTGGCTACTACATCAGCTTCCCCCTTGATCTCCCTGCCTTCCACTTCTCCCACCCCCACCCCCAGTCCCTCCTCCACGTCAGCAACCAGAGGGCTCTTCTAAAACACAAGTCTGACCACATCACCGTCCTTCTTATTGCCTGCCAATGATATCCTATAGCCCTCTGGATAAAGTTCAAATTCCTGAGCAGGTCACCCAATACTGTAGGCTCTTGTCACCATCCTCAGCAGCCTCATGCTCACTGCTCTGTGGCCTGCTGTGCACTCTAGCCAAACAGAATGCTCACTCACCCTCCTCCGAACAGGCCCTGGGCTGGACTTTCTTGGCTCTGCCCCTTCGTTCTCACCACTGACTTCCTACCACAATCTCTCTCACCCATTTCTGCCGACTGAAGTTCTGGCCACCCTTCAAAGCCCAGCTTCATGGAGGGCCCTTTTGCCAGAGCCTAGTGTGCCTGGGATTAAAGTTCTTTGTGTTCCTCTCTCCCAGACTGAGCAGTGTGAGCTCCTGTGTGTCCCTCCCTCTGTGCCCACATCGTGCCTGACATGCTGGGAAGGTTCTTTTCAGCGTGCAGTGGGAATGCCTTGACCTCTGTCTCCCATCCCCTCTGCCCTGGCTCTGGCTGCAGGTTCAGCCCCTTGCCCTGCCCTGGATCCACTCAAGCAGTAGCAGTTGTGGGTTTGGCTCTTGATTAAGCTCCAGCTCTGATTCTAGCTCTGACCTGCCTCAAGATTTAGCTCCAGGCCCTAGTGTGGCGCCAGCTTTGGCTCAATATCCAGAACTCATGTGGGCTTAGCCTATGGCATTGGGACCAAACTCACAACCCATCTAACCATTTCCCTCTCTCCTGACCCCCAGTTCCAGTTTCTTGGGCTCAAGTTTCCTGCCTCAGTGTTCCCCACTAGAAGGAGGGAGGGAGAAGCCTGGGACAGAGCCCCACACAGCCAGGGATCAGTGCCCCTGCCTGGAAGCCATCTTGCTGTAGCATCCCAGCCCAACCTCAGGGTGCTGGCCCATGCTATGGGGAAAAATAGTCCGAGGTTCAAAGCAAGACATTACCACTTACTGGCTGTGAAGCTTTGAGCCCCTTTTTGGGCCCCGGTTCTCTTGTTTATAAAATGGGGATAACATTTGGTGTGAGAACAATAGGAGACAATGCTGTGGAGCTCTGAGTACAGTGCTGGCCCACAGTCAATGTCAACAACCGAGAGGGCCTTTCCTTTTACCCTCTTCCCAGGTCCGTTGGATCAGCTCCTGCAGGTGCCCTGCCCATTCCACAGTGCCTATTGCATAAGGTCTTTTCTTGTCACTATGACATTGGTGGGCCTGGCACAGCCTTACTTCCAGGCTGCTGGCTGGGACTCTTGTTCCTAGCCTAGGGTATCTTGGGCAGTGGGGGCAGGGCTGAAGCATCATATTGGATCCTCTGCCCAGAACTCCATGTTCCTGACGTCAGGGGCAAACACAGGTCCACAGGGTAGTGGGGAAAAGGCCAGTCTCCCTTCTTTGCTGTGGGCTGAGTATATGCCTTTGGCTTGGGAAGGTAGTGGCGCTTCCTTCTCTCCTCCAACTGCCTCGCTGAGTCTATGTCTCATCAGAAGGCAAGGGTTCCCATGGATAAGAGAACTTGGGGAGGCCGGGCATGGTGGCTCACGCCTGTAATCCTAGCCCTCTGGGAGGCCGAGGCGGGTGGATTGCTCGAGGTCAGAAGTTCGAGACCAGCCTGAGTGAGACCCCGTCTCTACTAAAAATAGAAATAAAAATTATCTGGACAACTAAAAATATATATAGAAAAAATTAGCCGGGCATGGTGGCACATGCCTGTAGTCCCAGCTACGCGGAAGGCTGAGGCAGTAGGATCGCTTAAGCCCAGGAGTTTGAGGTTGCTGTGAGCTAGGCTGACGCCAAGGCACTCACTCTAGCCCGGGCAACAAAGTGAGACTCTGTTTCAAAAAATAAATAAATAAATAAATAGAACTTGGGGACCCTGCTCCCCAAACATAGGGACCAACATCAGTGGGGGTCTGGGTGTGATGTGTAGGTGAGTGAGCATGTGGGTATAGGTGTATGTATGGGATGTGTATGTATGGCATGGTATGTGGTGAGTGTAGGCATGTTGGAGTATCATGTGTGGTGTGTATATATCTGTATGTGATATGTATGTCAGGGTGTTCACACACCTATATGTAATGTGGAGAGTGGGAGGGCTTTACAGAGCACGTGTGTGGTGTATGTGACTTTTGTATGTGAAGAACTGTATATCTGGAGATGGATGAGGACCTGGGTATGTAGTGTAAGCAATGTGTATTGGCGTGTCTGCATGTGATATGTGTTGTGCCTGTGGGAAGGGGACCGGGGCAACTGCGAGCTGGAGAGCTATGTTGGGCAGCAGAGAGGTGCTAGAGCATTTGGGATTTCCTATCAAACTCTCTGCAGGGGCCTGGGCCAAGGTCATTGTACACTTGCTGCAGGATCCAGGAAGCATAGTGGGGGCAGAGCCAAGGGGATTGAGTCCATTCTTCCAGAAAGCCAGATGCCACACATCCAGCTGGCTGCCCTGCCCTGATGTCTGCAAACACACCAGGGAAATAAATACAACCTTTGGAAGTCCTGGTGATGTGTCTGGGGAGGAGGCCCAGCTGGCAGTTCATCTGAGCTCTGTTCCCATCCCACTACCCTGCCATTGACCAGTGGTTGAGAGTGGTGGGCTGATGGCCTTGCTGCCACTGGCCAGTCCTACATTCTTATCTCAGTACTTTAGCCAGCTCCAGAGCTTCCAGAACATCCTTGCCAAGGAAACTTGGCCCAATTGCAAATCAACATTTCTTGGAACTCCAGGTCTGTGAGGAAGAGAGGTTAGGGACTTCTAGGGCCAAGCAGTACCCAGGCTGCTGATCTCTGGAGGAACCAAATTTTAACCCAGGCCGGCCTCTCCCTGCTCCACCTCTAAGTGTGCCTCTTTCCTCAGAATGGGCCATGCCTCCTCCCTCTAAATGACTCCTCAAATAAAGCGATCCTGCCTGTGTTTCCTATCATACACCAATATGCACTCCGAGCTGGAGACATCCCGAACAATTTGCATTTCCAAAAATGCACTCTGCAGCTTGCTGCCAAAGACATTCTACTCTGCCTAATTCTGATACATCTCTCAAAATCCAGGTTAAGTGCCAGCTTATCAGGCTGAGGCTAAAATTACTAGTTGTCCCCTAATATCCATTATCTCGCATGTCCTTAGTCATAGAAGCCTGATTTTTAGCTGCGCACATGGTTGGCCTAGAGTAAAAACCATGTTTTCCAGAATTCCTTGCAGCTAGGTGTAGCCATGTGACTAAGTGCTGGCCAACAGCTTGTAGGCAGAGCATTTCGTGCAAATTCCAGGAACTGTTTTAAAAGAGAATGTGCTGTGTTTCACCCCTTCCTCCTTGGAACTGTCTGGAATGCAGATGTGATGTCTAGAGCTTGAGCTACTATACTGGGCAATGAAGTAGAAGCATTGTGTTAAGGATGGCAGAGAGTGGCAGAGCAATAAGACAGAGAGCGCCAGGACTCTGATGATCATGGAGCCACCTATTAGCTCTGTGCTACTTATTTCCAGACTTCTAACTGGTTGTAATGACTGTGATTTGGAGTTTTCTGTCACCCACAGCCAAACCCAAGCCTAACTGATACACTTTCCTTGGACCATCTGTCTCTTCTCTTGTCCTGTCAGCTCTCTCTCCGACACACTGCATTCCATTCTCATTGCTTGGTTCTATCTGCTTGCTAGATGGTGAGCTCAGGAGCACAGTGTCTAACAAACCAAGAAAGGTCAGTTGTATGAACAAACGTGTGAAATATACGTTCAGGGATCCATATGTGGGTGGAGCTATAGATTTGGGAGTTATTGGTATAAACATGGTCACTGACGTGGCGGGAGATGGTGGGGTGAAAAGAGAACTAAAGGAAGAGATCCTCAGAGCTGTACCACGTAAGGTCGTGTTGAGGACAAAAAGCCCTAGGGTAAGACCGAGAAGAAGCAGGAGAGCCGGCAAGGACCAGGCAAAGGGCTGCGGAGCAAGTGAGCTCAGAGACCACATGGTTTCTTCCAGCAGCTCACAGCAGCTTGGGACAGGAGCAGAGAAAGGAATCGCTCTGGCCTGACCCAGGCTGAGGGCAGGGGAAGGTGCAGCAAGAGACATGCCAGCCTGTGGGAGGACAGACAGACTAAAACTAGCCGGGGCTGCTGGGCTGGGAGAAGATGGAGGGGAATCAGGGTGGGTGGTCCTGATGGGATTAAAAAACAGGTGACGTGGCAGGAATGCAGACGTGAGTGAGCAGAAGAGAATTTGGCATTTTTCAGGTGTAACCAGGCCACACCATGCCTAGGATAAAAACAACTTCACCCAAATAGTGTTTTTCTGGCTCTGCAGCACCCTAGCCTCCCTCAAATTCCTTCTGGAGAGCTCTGGGACTCCCAGGGGCTTCTCATATACATGCTGGGAGATTTAGACTCCCTGCCCATGTCCCCTCCTCCTGCTCAGGAGCTCGACCCCTGTCAATGCCAATACCCACTGAGGACACTACTGCTGGCGAAGCTCAAAGGGGGCCTGACGTGACTGCTGGTGGCCCTCTGCGCCTGCACTCGGGTCACCACTGCCCAAAGTCTACACCACTGGTGTTGAGCAAAGCAGTGGTCAACAGCTCAGGGTTCTAGAGCCGGGAGATCTGGTTTTCCATCCTAGCTCTGCCGTTCACTAGCTCTGTGACCTTGAGGGAACCGATTCATTTCCCTGAGCCTCGGTTCCTTTATCTGCAGAGGGGAGGATAACAAAGAACCTACCTCACGGGTGGGTTCATGGGGTTGTTGTGAAGTTAAACTGAGACAATGCACGTAAACCTCTTAGCACAGCGCCTGGCACAGAGAGAGTGGTTAACAAATGTTGATGATTATGACTTTTGTTATTATAGTTCTTGCATTCATTAACTCATTTAACAAACAAGCTCTAGGCATTCCTCCACATGTGCCCAGTGCGTCAGCCAAGATGTATTTCCTGATATTTCCCAACACTTAACATGTTCCCTCAGCCCTCAGCGGCTTTTCTCATGCGGTTTGCTCTTCGTCTGCCTGGCAAACTCGCCCTTTGAGCCTCGGCTAATGCCTGGTCTTCTTGAGGCACCTGCCTGGACTTCCCCGGCTGGGGTCAGATACCCCCTCTGGGCTTGCACATGACCCAGGCTGTCTCATTGCACAATTCCAGGGGGACCAGTCATACGGACCCTAGGAGTTGTGCAACATGGCAACTTTGCCCGTATCTCTGCTCAATTTCCCTCTATCATACCTTTTATCGCACTCTTACTGTAATGATTTATTTACCTGTAGGTCTCTACCTCAGACTCTGAACTCCTCAAGGACTCTGCTTGACACAGTCAGGGCTCAGTAAACGCTCACCTGAGTGAAGGCATCCGGGCCTACCTGCTGCATCCTGAGGCTCCCAGCCTGGCTGGGGAGACAGAATGAACCGACATGAAACATGTCAAGAACTGAGCATGAACGGAGGTTCGCGTCCCTGAGGCTTTCCTAGGACAAACAGAGCTGTGAGGGAGGATGCAGTGGGCAGAGTGGAGGGTGGAGTGGAGATGGAAAAATGAGGAGGTTCTCAGAAAACCCAAGGTCTCACGCTTCTGGATGGCTCTGCCTAGGGCTGGGAAGAATTCCAGCCCCCAAGCCCATGATTCTCCTCTGGCCTAAAGTGAAGGAAGTAATAGTTTCAAAGTTCTTGCAGGGATATTACATATCCAGGGGGAACCATCATGGGTTGATGCTCCTTTCCAGGCCCGTTTGTTACACACAGGAGGTGGGAGCATAGCCCGGAAGCAGGAGGATGTACCCAGAGGATCTGACATTACTCTAAAATATAATTGGAGTGTTAGTCTCACTATAGGCAGGGACCAGATTATAGAGCCCTTAGGAAAGTGTTTTTCTTCCTCGATATGGATTTAGACTGTATTGTTGCGGAGAATAAACACTTGTCTTTTGTAGGTGTGTGTGTGTGTGTGTGTGTGTGTGTGTGTGTGTATTTGATCTGCATTTAACCACCTCACTCTCATTCCCGCTTGCTCCCAAAGGCCAAGTGTGAACAATGAGGAAGAGGCATAGTTCATCACTTCTCATTGGGAGAAAGACTTTAAAGGAACAAGAGCTTGAGGATCAGAATTGCCAAGCTTCACCTAGACTGCTTGACTGAAGCTGTTTCCTGCAGCTCTCCGTCCTCCTGCTGTGATACTATTCTAGACTGTTGGGAAGTGTTCTACTAAGTGTTTCTTAGTAGAAACTTAGTAGTTTCTGTTGATCCTATCCCATGGGTCTTGGGGGTGAGGTTTCCTCCACAGAGCCTAACGGAGGTCTTGCCCAGTGGAGGGCTGACAAGGTGGTCTCTTTCTGCAGGTGTAGGGAAGGAGGATCTGAGACGAGGCAATAAAGTTGGGAACTGAGTGTACCCACGAGGGGATATCCTGTGAAAAAGTTGAAGAGGTTTTGGCTGTTTTCCCCTTGGGCAGTTATGTGACATTTACAATTTTAAATGATTTCTTCCAGCTGTATTTCCTACAGGAATTCCTGCCCCTTCAGTGAAGTCTGTTGCATACACGTGGGCCTTGAGTTCACGGCGCTAGAGGGGGCAGGTTAAGGCGTGGGTGAGTAAAAGAGGTGTAGCCTGCCTGGCTGTCCTCTGTGGGGGTCTATGTGAGAAAGAGGCCTCCCGGGGGAGTGTGACCAGCAGTGTAGCTGCGGAGGAACCCTACTGGGTTGGGAGGCTTGGGGCAGAGGTGGGAGGAAGGGGACCCTGAGGGAGAACAAAAGTGTAATGGTCTACTGTAAGGGACAGATGATCAGGGTGAGCGTCAGGACTCCACCAAAGGCTTGGGTGAGCCCTGGGATGGCTCTTCTGGGGACTGAGAGCTTCAAGCCCAGCTCCCAGCTAGAATGGAGAGGGATGCAAAGCCTCTGGGAATGAGGTAGAAGAGGTGGGGGTGAGAGCACCTCGGACCCAGCCCCAGGCCTTGGCTGCTGCCTCTCTCCCGCCCCTGGGAAGCCAGGCTGTGGGCTGTGCCTGGGTTTCCTCACTGCTCTCTGCTCTATAGAAAGTTTCTTTCTTTTTTTTTGAAACAGAGTCTCACTCTGTTGCCCAGGCTAGAGTGAGTGCCATGGCGTCAGCCTAGCTCACAGCAACCTCAAACTCCTGGGCTCAAGCAATCCTACTGCCTCAGCCTCCCGAGTAGCTGGGACTACAGGCATGCACCACCATGCCCGACTAATTTTTTTTTTATATATATATTTTTAGTTGGCCAGATAATTTCTTTCTATTTTTTAGTAGAGACGAGGTCTCGCTCTTTCTCAGGCTGGTCTTGAACTCCTGACCTCGAGCGACCCACCTGCCTCGGCCTCCCAGAGTGCTAGGATTACAGGCGTGAGTCACTGCGTCTGGCCTATAGAAAGTTTCTTGATAACAACAGGATGGATTGGCCACCAGAAGATACTCCCATGAGCCAGCTGCCCTGCCCTTTACCTTCTTGGTGGCCAGGGAAGTTCTTGGGCAGCTCAAGGAAGTCTACTACCACCTTCACTTTGGCCCCCTCTCCCAGGAGGATGGAGTCAGGCTGAAAGTTTCCAGGAAGAAGAGTGGGGTGAAGGGACAGGCTGAAGTTGCTACTGTCCCCCCATACCACCACTCCCACCCCACATAAGCCCAGAGCCTGGAGTTCAGAGTAGAGACCACAGCTTACTGCTTAAGGGCTAGAAACCAGCCCTGCCCCAAAGTTCAGCCCAGAGCCTAGACCCAGAGCCCAGAGCTCAAAATCTACCCCAGTACTCATACTACAGCCTAGAGCCTAGAACCCAGAGCCCAGCCCAACATGAGTTTAAAGTCTAGTTCAGAATTCAGAACTGAAACCCAGAGCCCAGGACCCAGACCTTAGAACTCACAGGACAACTCAGTACAGGCCCAAAGTCCATCCAGGGGCAAAGACCAGAGCTCAGAACTGAAAGCAAAGCCCAGGACCTATAACCCAGTTCACAAACACAGAGCCCAGAATTCAGAACAAAGCCTAGTCTATAGCCCAGAGCAGCCCAGGATCCAGCTCAGAACCTACACAAAGCCTAGAACCCAGCACAGACCCCATCTTAGCTCCAGAACTGAGTCCCACCTAACAGTCAGGGTAGGTAGAACTCTCCTCCCAACCCAGAGCCTGGCAGTTCCTTGATGCTCCTTCTAGGGGCAACCCCAAAGGAAGATGCCAAGCCTGTAAGCTGAGAATGGGGGATTCTAGATCCCAACCCTACTCCTGGCAGGAGGAGACAAAGAGCTGGTATTTGTGTGTGAAGTGTGGGGTTGGGGATAGGGTGTTGTATGGTTCTCTTAGCCCTGGTCTGGAAGGCCTATATAGGGGATTCAGAGATCAGGCAAAACATGGCCTGAGCTTTCTCTGCAAGAGCTGCCTCTCAGAACCCCAGTGGCACAGGAAGCAGAGTCCTGCTGCTGCTGACTTGCTGTGTGACCTTGGGCAAGTCCCTTCCCTTCTTTGGTCTTACTTCTCCCAGAAGGGAAATCAGGAGGTGCTTTATTTAGACCCATAGACTCAGAAACATAGAGGAAGGGACTATCACAGGTAGGCCCTTCATTCATTTATTCATTAAATAGTTATTGAACACATACAATAAGTAGATTTTTAACAGGGAGATAAAATAGTTAGATTTGTTTTTCTTTTAAATTGTCTGGTTGTTGTTGCAGACTGGATCAGAGAGAAACAGACATTGCGGCAACAGTCCAGGAGAGACGGGACAAGGGTCCAAGGATGGCCAAGTGGTAATGTCATCTTTATAAAGTACACATGTGGTCATTTTACTCCTCTTCTCAGAATCCCTTCAATGACTCCCCACTGTCTTCGGGATGAGAATACAAGGCCTCCTCCTACCTTCTCAGCCTCAGGGTCTACCAATTTCCCATCCAGCAAATGCTTAGCCAGTCCAAGCTGCTCACGGGCTCTGCACCCACCAACTTCCATCTCACCTCCATGTCTGTGGTGCTCCCTTTGCCTGGCATGTCCTTCTCTGTCTCTGGAACTCCTACTCAGCCTTCAAGGCGTGGCTCCATCATCACCTCCTCTCTGAAGCCTTCCCAGACCTCCATGCCTCCAAGAGAATCTGATGTTCTCAATTCTGTATACTCGAATAGATCTTCACTAGGCCTTTGCCAAATTATTTTGTAACACTCTGCTTGTGTTTTTCTCTATGACTAGATGTGACCCCCTCAGAGGACAAGATGATCCACACCTTATTCATCTCTGTGTTGCTGAGTGGGCTCCATGAATGCACTGACAAAGCCACCTTTATATCACCAAGTATCCTTCTGTGTGTTTCTTTTTTCCCTTAAGGCCCCATGTTTAAATTTTTAATCTCAGAACATGGTAAGAACCTTGTTTTTCAATTGTCTATTAATCAAAAACATACATCCTGCCAATTAGAGGGAAAAGATAATGGAAAGAAGTTAACATTTGTTGAGAGCCAACTGCAAGGTTTGTTCTGGATATACACATTGTCTCACTGGATCCTCAGGATAACATTTACTATGTTAGCTCAGAAAAGGTAGGTGACTAGCTAGAGAGAGAACTGGATTCAAACCCTGATGAGTCTGACTCCAGGCACACGAAGCCCCAGCTATGCCTTTATCTCTTGCTGTCAATCAGCATGAGATCACAGCATTAGCGTGTCAGGTCTGCAGCCAGCTGGAGGTCCTGGCTTGCCACAGTGGAGGTGGGAAGCAGCCATCACAGAGTATGCGTTGCCCAACATGCTTTTTGTGCAGGTGGGTAAAAGGAGGTCCAAAGAAGGGGCAGGACTCCAGGGGTGCCCAAGGTACACTGGCCTGAATCTAGCAAGCCATTTGCTTTGGAAGACTCTTGCAGCTCTGACAAGGTTCAGGCCAGCAGACTAAGGCAGAGGCTCCCTGTAGGAATGTGGTGTCAGTATGAGGAGAGCAGGGTTCTGGCCAGCCAGGAAAGGAGAGGTATTGCTCTAGCATCAGTCCCCACCCTCTTCTCTGAGGCCAGGCTCTGAGCTCTTGCTCAAGAAACACCTCACCTGATCTAATGTAATGGGCCCTGAGGCCACCTCGAAATTTGGTCCAACCAATGGGGCTCCTAGAGCTACACTATGTCCTCAGGTGGCATGGCTGTCTGAGCCAAGGCTGATGTTACTCAGCTTCTTGCTCGCCATCATTCTTATGTCTCCTCAGCAGTCAGGGTCTTCCTGAAAGAGTGGGTCTGTCTCTCTCTTCTGGGAGGACCTCAGGGAAGTCTAGGATGAGAAGACACTGGGACACTGGTTGTTGGGGGTGGGTACCAGCTGTCCCAAGGAATCTCTGGGTACTCTCCATACCCCTCAGCCCCCTGAGAACTGAGGCTCAGCAGTCAGACCCATCACCCACCCCAGAGGACCTACCTGGGGAGTGGTGCACAGCCTCCTGAGATCAGATGGATCAGCTGGGAGCCCTCTCCTGCTCCCCAATTGCCCAACCAACATCTAGGCAGGAACTGAAGTCAAGTGACTTCAAGGGCCCTCTAATAACTTCCTCCCCAAAGAGCCTCTCTTGGGACCCTTGAGAGTCCCTCCTCCCTATTTTCTGCCTCCCTCGTCCCCACAGGCCAAACAAAGGAGCAAGATGGGAAACAGGCTGAAGCATCCCTATCACAGCGGCTGTTCCAGGAAGTCCTTGCTCCACGGCCTGCTCAGCCCTCACCTCTTCAATGTGGCCAGTCCCGTAGAGCAACCACCACCGGGGAGATCAATTTTCTAGTGGCTGGTTAAGTCAAGTGTGTTTCAAGGCATGGGCATGGCTCCTTTTCTTCAGAAGTCAGGGAGTAGGGCTGCCAGTTAGGGACTGACGAGATCTTACCACTGGATAACAGACTGCAAGCTACCCCACCTGGCAACACTGGCATCTGGCAACATGTTCACTCAGCAACAATATCCTAGCACCAGCACCCCAACAGCTCCACCTGGTAATTCTGCCCTGGAAGTATCCCAGTATCCCACTGTGCCAAAAATACCACCTTGAGTCACCAGACATAAATCTAGCCCCTAACCACTCACCAACAAGTTTTCTTCCCTTTGACCTAAGTGGCCTTACTTGGTGAGATTTTGCCCAGGGTACTAATAATGATATTGATAATAATGATAATAAATCTTTTTAAGGGCTTACCATGTGCTAAGCACTGTTCCAAGCATTCCACTTAATCCTCATGCCAACCCTATGAGATAGGTACAGTTATCATCCCCATTTGACAGCTGGGGAAACTGAGGCTCAAAGAGATTCAGTAATTTGCCCAAAAGTAAACTGTAATGGTAGAGATAGGATATGAAGCCAGGTAACCTGACTCTGGGATCTCTGCACTTAACTCTGCTGCCCTGCCTCCCAAGAAGATCGGGGTATGAGGTGGCCTCCCCCATGGCTTCAGGAGCACATAAAGGAGCCCACTGTGCGGAGCTTGATCCCCATCAGGGTACAGACAGGTGGAGAACAACAAGGGGAGCTCTTTGGTTGATTTGCCCTAGGCTATGAGGCTGGGCTAGACCCAGAAAAGGTCAAGGACTGCTGGGAGATTGGTCCCACCACAGAATAGGGAGCTGTCTGTCCCTTAGGGAGAAGCCACTGTTCCAGATGGAAAGAATGTTTCTACAAAGAATGGGCCCAGGTCTCTGCTCCAGGCTCCTGAAGCTAATAGAGCTGGTGAGGTTGCTCTCTGCCCCCATGGACTGGAGCCTCAGCAAAGCCCCTTGGGCTCCAGGCCTGGTGGTATGAGGGTAAGGAGGTAGGAAGGAGAATGCCCAAGGGGGCCAGTGGAGTCACCTGGTCAGGACTGTAGGCACCTGGAAGACAACATCCCTAAATGACGAAACCAACAACCAAGCTCATCATCAGAAAAAGGGGCCTCACTCTGCGTTTATAAAATGGAATCCCTGCTTCCCCTCTCTTAGCCTCAGCTTTATCATCTATAAAATGGGGTTAATAAAAATGACCATCCTCAGTGGTGTTGTAAGGAGTAAAGGAGACAGTACATATAAAGTATTTAGCATAGTGATTGCCCATCATACCGTGGGTGCTCGGTAATTGGGAGCTGTTGTATTGGCAGTGCCCTGACTCAGTTAATGGTGAATGAATGTCTCTATTGGTGTGTTATGGGGCTCTGTCCTGACCAACAATATGGCTGGTGAAGTTGAAGTTGCAAGGGCCAGGCTGGATCTAAATTTAGAGTGAGAGAAAACAGTAGGCCATAGAACCAGCATCCAAAACAATTTTGACAGGCTGGAATAAGCAAGATGACATTGTTCTGTTGTGAGCTTCAAGACGTTACACAAAGCAGAGGATGGGGGAGAGACCTGACTTGACCCCAGCTCCGGTGAAAAGGATCTGAATGATTTAGTTGACCACAACCTGATGGGAACTAATCATGGGAGAGAGAAAGGCTCTGAAGCCCAGCAGTCTTAGGCTGCATTAACAATGTGTCGCGTCCAGACTGGGGGAAATAATAGGCCTATTGTGCTGGCTTGGTCAGGCCATATCTGGAATCTTGCGTTGCTACATTGACAGACTGGAATCAGGCCAGGAGGGGGACCAACCCAGCCTCAGCTCCCAGGCACTTGTGCTAAATGCTTCCTGTGCACTTTCTTGTTTCATCCCCCAAACAATCTTCCTAGGTAGCTACTATTAATATCCACATTTTACACTCAGGGAGGTTAACTGAGTTGCACAGGGTCAACCACACAGCCTATAAATGGAGGAGCCTAGGGCTTTTCCAAATGGGCTCCTCTTATGCTTGTACCTTAGGGGGGAAGAATGAACATTCATTCACTAAACACATATTTATTAAGTTTCTATTATGCGTCAAGCCCCAAGCTAGTTAGTGGGGACACAGAAGTGAAAAAGTTGTGGCTCCCACCTCCAAGGAGCTCATGGTCTGGTGAGGGATCCAGATCACTTGTGATGTGGTGTGATTCTATGGGAGTGAAGATTTTAGGGTTGGAAGGGATCACAGAGTCCACCATAGCCACCTCAAGTCCAGAGAGGGGACGAGGGACAGAACAGTATCACACAGCTCAGGGTGGAGGCGGGGAGGCCAGTCCATGCCCTTTTCATAATATCCGACTGCCTCACTTTGGCTCTCTTCTGCTCAGCAGTGGCCAAGAGCTGTGTGCCCAGACAGGATCTGCTAGAGCATTTGAGGGAGCTTGGCGTGGCCGTCCTGGAGCGACCAGACCTCATTTCTCCTCCCTGCAATCAGAGATCTAAAGAAAGAAAAAAAGAGTCTGACATAGAGAGCCACAGTAACAGGGGTGAGTGGTCTTTGAGAGTCCCAGCAACCCCTTCACTAATCAGACAGAACTGGGAAGACTGGGGTGACGTTGGCATAAGGGACCCAGAGGTGCGATTAAACACTATTCTTTTCTGGCTATGTGCCAGACTAATGTCCTCCCATCTTTTTTCAAGGACCAGATTACTCTGAACTCTCTTTTTCAAAACTTTCCTTGATTGTTTCAACGCAGGGGGCCTCTGCAGCCTTGTATCTCCCAGGGCTTCTTGTTGGGGAGACACATGTACCCCATTCAGCTTTCTGCAATTTATGCTAAGAGGGACAGAGGATAGCTGTTGAGATTAAGGGCTTTCGAATCAGGCAAAACCTCCCAGACCTGGCTCTGCCATAAGACAGCTGTTTCACTTCTTCCAGTCTCCCTTTCCTTGGCTGTAAAATGGGGATAATAATAGTACCACCCTCATTTGGTGGCTGTGAGGCCCGAAAGAGATCATGTTAAGCCTGGAGAAAGCTATCTATAAAAGGCCACTGTTGGTATCACAGTGTACCAGTGGCTGCAGCCCTGGTAGGGCCCGCCACTGGGTTGCCTCGTCTTTCTCCCCCACTGCATAGATGGCAACAGCAGGAGGAGGGAACAGTAGGTCATGCGGGGACGAGAGAGGGAGCATCGGTGGCGAAAGTGCCAACCTACATCCACCAGGCTTGGAGAAGGAGACACTGACCTGACTCCAGATTTTAAAGGGGGCAGTGGGCTTCCGAGCCCCTTCCTTTCCTAGGCCAGGGGGTCAAAAGCCATGGGTTGTAGATTGTAGGCCCAACTCAGGGCGAACTCACTCTGGGGGACCTTGGGGAGTTCACTTTCAGCCCAGGGTCTCAGTTTCCTCGTGCGCGTCAGGGGGTCTCGCCGGCCTTCTCGGGTTGCCAGGAGCAAGCACAGCCGGATGCCGGTTCCGCGGCTTTGAGAACGTGGCTTAGTTGCAGAGCGCAGCCGGGCAGGGGCGGGGGCGGGAGGGCCGGCGGGCGAGGGGATTGGCTGGAGGCGGCAGAGCAGGGCTCAGGGATTGGCCCGATCCGAGACAGCGGGGCCGAACCTTTAAGAGGCGCGGAGGGGGCGTGCAGCGGAGTGCGTGCCTCGCCTGCCTGCCGGGCTTGCTAGTGCACGGCGACACTGGCAGCGGCAGCTACGGCAGGAGCCCGGCGGGGAGCGGAGGCCCACGGCACACAGGAGCATCCCGGCGTCCTGGTCCCAGGCGGCGTGGCCCGCGGGTCATGGCCAAAGGAGAGGGCGCCGAGAGCGGCTCCGCGGCGGGACTGCTGCCCACCGGCATCCTCCAAGCGGGTGAACGCCCGGCCCAGGTGAAGGTGAGGGTCTGGCACCCCGAGTGGAAGGCAAGGGATGGGGGCCAGGCTGATATGAGGCGAGGGGGGCGTTGGGGGATAGATCTGGTCCGGAGACACTTGGAATAGCCAGGGACAAGCAGGCCTGCTGGTAGGAGAGGGCCTGGGGGTGCCCCGGGGGCAGAGGGTGATGGAGAAGGTCGGTAGGCGCCGGCGCCCCCTTTTGCTCACCCCTACTCCCCATCTCTGCGGAAGCGCTCCGCCGGCAGCTCCACATGGTGCCCGGCTTTTCTGTGCTGGTTTCGGTTCTTCTATGCTGAGCGGCAGGAGTTTGCCGCCCTAGAAGCTGGGGAGACCCCAGAAATCTGGGAACCCCCTTTATTCCCCTTCTCTCACTCCCAGCTCCCTGCTCTCGCGCTCAACTCTGTCGTGAGGGCCGCTCAAGTTCATTCATAAGAACAAGGCTCTGCTCTTAAAGGAGCCGCATTCCTCAGGCGTTTGTGTGAGTGTGGGTGTTCGCGCACGCACGATGCTTCGCGCATCTCAATCGGCCCTAGCCCCAGCCCTGGGGACCTATTGAAGGACCGAATGAAATCAGGCGGCCCCAGGAAGGGATCTCAGGTAATAGATATCTGCCAGGGAGGTGACCGCCTTTTTCTTTTCATTTTATTAACGATCCTTGGAAGGAGCCGGGGTGAGCAATTACGCTGTTAGTATGTATGAGTAATCTCTACTTTCCCTGGGCAACCCCAACCTCCCTAGTGCCCCACCCAGAGAAGGCTCAGTCCTGCATCTGGAGTTCTTTCCTTCCCTCTCCAAGGTCCCCTAGGAGCTGGTGGGAGGAGGGGAGCTACAGGGTAGGGCAGCTCCTGGGTTTGCCTGAAGCTCTGGCTGCCTACGGGGGCCAGGGACGCTCTGGGACAGATGGAAGGAACAGCTGTGCCTGCAGCCAGCTAGGCTGGGCCCCTACAACTTTCTAGAGCTCTCACCAGCAGGCAGGTGGATCCTGGCCTCTGAGCCAGGGCAGGAGCCTGGGCTGGGCTCAGGCGGCTCTTGGCAGCAAGAGGATTTTCAGGTTGCGGCAGTTGGTGCCGGGTGGGGACAGGTCCTTTGCTGGAGCATGTTCCCCCTCTGTAACTTGGAAAGAGGCCTTGGCAGGAGTTCTTTAGAGATGGTGGGCTAAGTTTCCTTACAATTTGAGGGAGGGAGGGAGGAGGCTTAGGGGCAACTTCCGCAGGAGTGTGGATTCCCTTTTTCTAAATTCCTAAGAACAGAAAATACTTTTTTCTTGTGGGAAATGAGATCTCCCTGGGTGGAACAGGGCAAGGCAGAGTTGTTCCTCCTGGCAGAGTTGGCTGGAGGGATGGTCTTGCATCTGGAACCTTCTAGGATGGAGGCCAGGATGTTGGGCCTCTTTTCATCCTTTCCTCCTCTTCCCAGAAGGAACCAAAGAAGAAACAACAGTTGTCCATTTGCAACAAGCTTTGCTATGCAGTTGGAGGGGCCCCCTACCAGGTGACAGGCTGTGCCCTGGGTTTCTTCCTTCAGATCTACCTACTGGACGTGGCTCAGGTGAGTAGCCTGAGCCCTCCAGGGCTCCTCCCGCATCCTGAGGTGGGAAAGACTAGGCATCTCTGAGTAAGTTCACTCAGTTTTCCCCATCTGTGAAATGGGACCAGAAATCCCTCCTTTGCTGCCTCTCAGAGTCACAGTGGATGAGAAATGAGAAGACTTTGGAAAGCATCCAGGAGGGGAGTCTCTCCACCCCAGGAGTCTTAGCTGGCGAGGTCTGGGAACTCCTCCTTGCCTGGCAAGAGCAGTAGAGCCTGGAGGGGTAGGTGGTGGTGTGAGAGAGAATGAGGCCTGCTAGTGACATGGTTCTTAGAAGAGATTGGCACACCATGTCCCTGGCTGGAAGACAGTGAGCTAGCTTGGCTCCGGGGTTGGTGGATGTTGCCAGGCTTATGGACAAGGTGCCTCTCACCTTCACCTGAGGAGCAGAGGCAGGTTGGTGGGCAGAGGGGCTGGCAACTGCTGGACTAAGTTAGAGTGTCCCCATACACACGGTCTTTGACTGGGAGGGGTACTTAGGGTAAAGCAGGGCTACTTTGTGCTTTGAGAAACCTTGGCCAGCAGCCTGGCATCCTGAGAATTCACCCTGCTTGGATGGGGAGTGGGAGGCTAAACAGCCATGGCTACCAGGGCTCCCTCACTAGTCATCTCCTCTCTGTAGCATCTGACTTGGCAAGCAGGACATCTTAGTTGTATCCATTTACAGGTGGGGAACACTAAGCCCCAGATTGGACAAATGACTTTATTCAGCAGCTAGTTTTTGAGCAACTGCCATGGGCTGGATCTTGAGTAGGGTGAGAAGGATAAAACTGTGTTGTAGTGAGTGTGAGAGCTGGAGGGGTGGGGGCCAGACTAGGGGGACCACAGTGTGGGAGACAACACCTGCTTCCCGGAGCAAAAGCATAGCAAGGCTTTGATGGATGGGGAGGAGTCCAGAAAATCCGTACTTAGGGCATAGAGGGTTTGTGGGGAGAGGGATAGCTTGAGTGTGTAGTGACAGGTCACTGTTTAAAAAGTACCTATGGACTCCTTTTCTACATCCAAGGTAGAGCTTGACCCTATGAGATAGAAATCATAACTCTCATTATACAGATGGGGAAACTGAGGCCAACTGTGGTAACCCAGTGAATGCTTTTTCTGATATCAGGTGGGCTCAGAGCTGTGAGAGGGAGGGAAAGAAATGTCTCTGGATTCATTCTAATCGATGGGAATGTTTTCAAGGGCAGTAGAGGGGAGGAAATAAGAGGACAGATCTGGGAAAGCCTCTAAGGAGGCACACAGTGCTACTGTTATCGGAGAAATGCCATTGTCATTATTAACAAGGCCAGCGAAGATGTTTAACGCTCACATGGGAGCAGCACACGGTCTCAAAGGCCTGGCTGAAGCAGGGAGGGGGAGCCCCGGCTTTTGCCTGCGAATGAGGGTTGAGATGAGTAGAAGGATGAGGGAGTTGTTTTCTGCCTCTTCCCATTCCAGGTGGACCCTTTCCCTGCCTCCATCATCCTATTTGTGGGCCGAGCCTGGGATGCCTTCACAGACCCTCTGGTGGGCTTCTGCATTAGCAAATCCTCCTGGACCCGCCTGGGACGCCTCATGCCCTGGTGAGTAGAAGAGGCTCCTTCAAGGTGGCAGGAGATGGGGCTTCTGGCATATCTGCCCCTTGGTCCTTCCATCTGGTTTGTCACAGGCTAGGGGGTGAGGAGACAGAATGACGCGAAAGCCCAAGAGTGTTGAAACCCTATCTGGGGTCGCAGCTTCCCCAGGCAGGGCACTGGGACACCTAGCCAGTTCATTCTCAGGCTGACCAAAGTGCTAGGCTGGGCAGCTTGCACCAGCTCAGGCCCCTTTGCTCCCCAAGGTCCACTTGCTCCTCTTGGTGAAACTGGAATTCTAACAGCTTCCACTCAGTCACTTCCCATCATGGCAGAGGTAGTACTTCAGGGTGGTTGAGAGGACACCTTCTTCACTACTTATAGCTGTACAACCTTGAGCAAGTCACTTAACATCTCTGAGCCTCAAGTTTATTCATCTGTAAAACAGGGATAATAACTATGTCTATCTCACAGAGTTGTGGTGAGGATTAAATATTTTTAATATTTAAAGTACAGTTCCTGAGTGACATATAATTCCATACCTCTTCAAGGTACCCCCTGGTGGAGCAGGGGTTGGGGGTAAAACTGGAATGGGGTGGCAGACCCATAACCTCTGGCGCCTTGGATGCTGTGAACTCCCTTTTCTCTTGGTATAAAGCCTGCACTACTCAGCCTCAGGCTGTGGGGCAAGGTATGGGGGAGGTGGTGCCATAGATCAGACAGCAAGGGAGACACATAGGACAGGCCGTCAGGCCGGGGCTCTGGTTCCCTCCAGGACATCCTGCTTCAGAGGGTGGGGGGGTATACCCCTTTCATCTCCAGCCCATCCAGGCTCAAGTGGGCGCCTTCCTGCCCCAGGGGCGCCCATACCTGGTCTCCGGCCTTCAAAGCTCTTCCCCCAGCCCCTGTTCCCTGACAGCTTCCTTTCCCACGAGGCCCCCCACCCACCCCAATCCTTCCAGCCCCTGGCTAAGGCCCAGGTTGGAGCCTTTGATGCAGACTTCAGGGCCAGGGACAGGACAGGCTGCCTTACCTGGGCAGGCTGCTCAGGGCTCCCTGGGCGCCCATGAGACTTGGCCCTGTGCCCGCCTCCCTGGCAGCCGGTGGAAGGCGGGGCCCTGCTGCTACATCTCCTCATGGGGCCCGGCCAATGGGAGGCAGCTGCTGGGCTAGCCCGGCGGCGGGGCCCGGGTTACTCTCAGTCACATTGGGTTTCTCAGTGGAGGCTGCAGCTGCCTGCGAGCAGAGGATGGGGTGTCTGACTAGGGCTGATGAGGAGCCCTTGTTCCCTGAGGGGACACGTGGATTTGGGAAGGGTGGAGGCGGGCAGGGTCTCCCTGTGGGAGGTAGGATGTGAGAGATTCTTGCTGGGCAGGTGTGGCACACAGCATGGGGAAGTTGCTGGTAGCCTTTGAGGCTGGTTTCTGATTTAGCAGGTGTCCACGTCTGTGTGCCCACCTGTCTGGTGGGACCTGTGTCTGAGTGCACACAGGGTGGCTCGTGGGCTGAGGCGCTGCCGTGTGTGTGGCCTGCCCATCCATACCCCAGTTAGGACCTGGGCCCCTTCTCAGGCCCAGAGACCTGGCGCCCCTTTTCCTTTCAGCTCAGGAAGAGGCTGGGCCTGTCAGGGTTCAGGAGCCCTGCAGCCCCCTCAGGGCAGCCCCTGCTGTAAGCCTACATTTAAATCCTCTCCTTCAGACCACGGATACTTTGACATTCACATTCCTGGAGTTCCCAAGGCCACCTAGTGAGGGGGGGGGGGGTGTCACATGGGGCTGGGCCTGAGGTCTGACTCCCAGCCCAGTGCTTTCCTGGCCTGCACTAGTCACCACATGCCGGCCTCCTGCGGCGCTTCCCTGATGGGATAATTGTAGCACTTAGTGGCCCAAGCATTGTTTGACATTTTAGTATCAACTTATGTAAGTCTCAAAATTACTTCAACCCTATGAGGTAGAACCAAAGTCCTTACAACCGCCTGTAAGGAGTCCCATTTCCTCTCCCTCCTCATCTGATTCCTGTTCCTTTGCTCACTGTACTCCAGCCCCAGCAGCCTCGCCTTTCCTCAGACCTCCCTGGCCCCTCAAGGACCTTGTACTGACTATTCCCTTGCCTGGCCCCCTCTTCCCTCGGATGTCTGCAAGGCCGGCTCCCTCCAGCCTCAGCCTCCCACGTAGCTGGGACTAGCTACCGTGCCCGGCCATTATAATCATTTTTAAGTGTACAGTTCAGTGGCATGAAGTACATTCACACTGTTGTATCCCAGAACTTTTCATCTTCCCAAACTTGAACTCTGTACCCATTAAACACGAACTTCCCATTCCCCTCTCCCCCATCCCCTGGCAACCACCATTCTACTTTCTGTCTCTATGAATTTGACCACCCTAGGTACCTCATATAAGTGAAATCACACACTATTTGTCTTTTTTGTCTGGTTTATTTCACTCAGCATAATGTCCTCAAGGTTCGTCCATGTTGTAGCATGGGTCAGAATTTCATTCCTGAATAATATATATATAACTTTTAAATGACTTTATGTTTTTAGAATGTAAGTTCCACAAGGGCAAGGATTTCTTATCTGTTTTGTTCACTGATATATCCATCCTAAGTAATTAGAATAGTGCCCAGCACATAGTTGGCACTTAATAAATATTTCTTGAGTAAACATTGAATGTAAGTTATGCACTGTTACTGTTCTCATTTTACAGATGAGGAAATGAGCCTCAGAGAAGTTAAATAACTTGCCCAAGCCTAAGTTATTTATAGTTAGTTGGTAGAGCCAGAGCTGGCTCCCTGCAGTGTGGCTCCAGCTGGCTTTCTGTACTGATGCCACCAAGTTAGACCATCCTGACTGAGGTTGCACCCCTTGTGGCGTGTGGGACCCACACGTGGGAGGCAGGCCTTTGCTCCCTTTTGGTTCCTTCCACAGGGCCCCTCCCCCAGCCACCCCACCCCCGCGTCCCTGTGTGTGTGGAACAGAGCAGCCCAGCGGGGCCTGGCTCTGGGGTTCTGGCTTCCAGCCCCACTCAGACCCTCCCCTTCCTCAGGATCATCTTCTCCACGCCCCTGGCCATCATCGCCTACTTCCTCATTTGGTTCGTGCCCGACTTCCCGCAGGTCCAGCCCCTCTGGTACCTGCTTTTCTATTGCCTCTTTGAGACACTGGTCACGGTGAGTGTGGGCACCTCCCCTGGGTATCTCTGGGGGCAGAGATGAGGGCAGTCCCTGGAGCCTCCAGGGTTGCCCGAAGCCGCGTCTGTCTGTCCATCCATCTGACTGGCCAGGGGCCTCTGTTCTGTGCCAGTGTTTCCACGTGCCCTACTCGGCCCTCACCATGTTCATCAGCACAGAGCAGAGCGAGCGGGATTCTGCCACAGCATACCGTAAGTCTCTCCCGCCCTCCTGCCCCCACCCACCAGGGACCCTCCCGCCATACCTCTTCCCTTGCGGACCCAGCTCCCCACTCTACTCTTGGACGTGGATGTGAAACTATCTTAAAAATAACTCACTCCCCTTATTGCTCAGGTGAGACCCAGAGAGGTGCAGGGACTAACCAGAGCCATACAGAGAAAGGCCACGTGCTCAGGCCAAGGTGCTGGGTGCCCCACCACCTGTAGCCACCCCATGGAGCTAGAGCTGGGCTCCTGTCCATCTGACCTTCCTCCCTGGGCCCACAAGCCATGAGGCTCCTCTAAAAGACCCCCTTTTCCCTGCCCAGGGATGACCGTGGAGGTGCTGGGCACGGTGCTGGGCACAGCGATCCAGGGGCAGATTGTGGGCCAAGCAGATACACCTTGTCTCCAGGACCCCAACGGCTCTGCAGTGGCCTCAGACAGTGCCAATCGCACGCAGAGCACCACCTCACTCAGAGACACGGTAAGGCCCCCGGCAGGGCTGGGATTAGGGGAGATGAGGAGCAATGAGATGGTTTGCAGTCATTCTAAAAACAGTAATAGTAGCTGATGTTTATTAAATGTTGGGCATTTAATAGACCTATTAGCAGGCCCCATATACCCACTTTGCAGATAAGGAATCTGAGACTTAGAGAGGCTGCATTTGTCCAGCGTTGTAGACTGAGTGAATTGCAGAGACTGGGGAAAGGTTTGAACTTTGTGTGCAGAGACTCCACACCTGGCTTCTTAACATTTTGTTGATCTGAACCATGCCCAGCCTTGGGAAGCAGAAACCAGCTGAGGGCGTTCCTTTCATTGCACAGGTGGAGACAGTAGGCCCCCAGAGAAGGAGGGACTGGCCCAAGACCGTTTGGTGGGGGCTGCTGGGATGAGACTAGACTGACTGTCTCTATGTATGTCGCCTTCACCTCCTTTATAGCAAAACGCATACCTGCTGGCAGCAGGGGTCATTGCCTCCATCTATGTCATCTGTGCTGTCATCCTGACCCTGGGAGTGCGGGAGCAGAGAGGTGAGGGGCGCCTTGGGAAAGGGTGCAGGCCCCAGCACAGGTGGCTGTGTCTTTCTGGCTCTCAGGCGTTGGGAGGGGCCTCTGCTGCCCCCTCACTGTCCCCTGTGGTCTCCAGAACCCTATGAGACGCAGCAGGCTGAGCCAATATCCTTCTTCCGGGGCCTCCGTCTGGTCATGAGCCATGGCCCATACATCAAGCTCATTGCTGGCTTCCTCTTCACCTCCCTGGCTTTCATGGTGAGTGGGGACCTGACTGCTCAGCCCGAGAGGGGGTGTCACGGGAGGGGGTAGGCAGAGGACTCAGGATGCAATGAAGCCTGAGGGGCAGGTAGGATGGGGGTGGGGTGAGCCAAGGTCTCTGGAGCAGAGGGAATGTTTTGGGGAGGCTCAGCCCCAACATCACCTCCTTCTTTGCATTTCCTGCCCCAACCCTGCCCCGTCCCCCAGCTGGTGGAAGGCAACTTTGCCTTGTTTTGCACCTACACCTTGGGCTTCCGCAATGAATTCCAGAATCTACTCCTGGCCATCATGGTACGTGTTGGGCACGAGCATGGGCTGGCAGCCTGGGCTGAAGTGGCAGTGGGACGGTTCTTTGGATAGTCAGAGAAGGTTTCCCAGACTGACTTGAGGTCATGAAGGGATGAGGGAGTCTTCCCAGAATACTTGGTTGGACTTTGAGTAGGTAGGACTATGAAAGAAAGTTTGGGGCTGGATATTCAAGTGGAGAGCGCAGCAAAAGCAAGGGGATGGATGCCAAGAACCTTGTGGAACTTTGTGCTCAGAGGTAGGAGAAGGCAGGAGATGAGATCTGTCGGGACCAACTCCCAGCTTCCCTGGGGAGCTGTCGAAGGTGCCTGTTATGTCCTTGCTGCCCAGATGCTGTCATCTAACTGCTCTTGGGCAGGGCTGGAACACCTTTGGGGTCCTGGGAAGCTCAAGAGGGGTTCCGTGGCTCTAACTCACCCCCTCACCCTCTTGTCCATCCATAGCTATCGGCCACATTCACCATTCCCGTCTGGCAGTGGTTCCTAACTCGGTTTGGCAAGAAGACGGCTGTATACGTTGGCATCTCAGTGAGTGGGGCTGAAAGGGCAGGGCCTAGGTTGAGTTTTGGGCGACTGATGGGAGCCTCCCAGCTGACTCATCTTCCTTCACTCCCCTCCCCTAGTCAGCAGTGCCATTTCTCATCTTGGTGGCCCTCATGGAGAGTAACCTAATCATCACGTACGTGGTAGCCGTGGCAGCTGGCATCAGTGTGGCAGCTGCCTTCTTACTACCCTGGTAGGTACATACAGGCCAGCCTGACTGTATTCCCCAGCCCCTCACTCCTAGTTCTGAAGTGCCTTGGGGGGAGTTCTAGGGGGGCTTCTCCTTCTACAGGCCATTCTGTGGGCCTAGGGTGGAGGTGGGGCAAGTGTGCCCTATATAGTTGTACAGGTTGGGAACTGTGCAATACCTCCTAGTCAGGGTGGAAAATGGGGGCTAAAATCTGGCCTGTGCCCCACTTGCCAAGCTGAGCACCTAGAATGGGGCTACTTCATCTTGGAGGAGGGGGTCTTCTTTTCTTATTCATGTGAAGGTGCCATCCCCTCACTGAGCCGTGCACCTGTGGTGCTGCAGGCTCCCTGAGGGGCACCTCTTCCCATTGACACCAAGGTACCATATGGGTTAGTGGGAGCCCGGGGTTGCTAGGGGGCACGTCCTCATGACTGCCGCCACTCTGCACAGGTCCATGCTGCCCGACGTCATTGACGACTTCCACCTGAAGCAGCCCCACTCCCACGGAACCGAGCCCATCTTCTTCTCCTTCTATGTCTTCTTCACCAAGTTCGCCTCTGGAGTCTCACTGGGCATCTCCACCCTCAGTCTCGAGTGAGTGGGCTGGGGGCCTGGGGCAGGGCTGATAGGGCCAGGCCCCAGGCGCCCCTTCCTCACTGCTGCCCTGCCCACTGGGTCCCACAGCTTTGCCGGGTACCAGACCCGTGGCTGCTCCCAGCCGGCACGTGTCAGGTTTACCCTGAAGATGCTGGTGACCATGGCTCCCATAGTCCTCATCCTGCTGGGCCTGCTGCTCTTCAAGCTGTACCCTATCGACGAGGAGAAGCGGCGGCAGAACAAGAAGGCCCTGCAGGCTCTGAGGTGAGGCTGGGGAGGGGACAAGCTGGTGGCGGAGGGGACGACTGTGGCCAAGTCCAGACTCACCTCCCGCACATCTTCTCTTGACAGCCCCAACACTTAGCCACGCACCAGGCACTGCGCTGAGTGGTTTTACATTTATTCATTCAACAAACACTTACTGGATGCCTACTGTATGCCAGGCATTGCTCTAGCAAACAAAACAAAAATCTCTGTCCTGGAGGAGCTCATATTTCAGGGAATGCTCATTTGTGACCTTCTGTGGTCCTCTAACAACCCTAGGTGATAAATTCCTACGATTCCTACCCTGCAGATGAAGAAACTGAGCTTTAGCCAGGAAGAGTGACTGGCCCAGCTGATAAGGGGTGGAGCTGGGGCTGGAGCCTGCACCCTTCACCGCCCTCCCGGCATGAGGGACCTCAGGTGTGGCCTGAGCCCTGCCTTTCAGGAGACCAGAGGGCAGGGGGCGTGAGTCATGCCAGCCCAGGCCAGAGTATAGCGCCAGGGCTGTCGGTGCCCGTGAGCGGCAAGGACAGTAAACAGACCAACCAGCAATTTCTGTGCTGAAAGTGAAAGTGAACAAGCTCTGTGCCCTGTGGCTCACACGAGTCCCACAGCTGGCTAAGACTGCAGGGCTGAGAGCCTGTGGGGCAGGGGAGGGGTGAGGGCACTTCCTCCAACCCCTCTCCTCTGGCTCTGGCAGGGATGAAGCCAGCAGCTCGGGCTGCTCTGACACAGACTCCACAGAGCTGGCCAGCATCCTCTAGGGCCTGCTGTGTTGCTGAAGCCACCATGCCGAGGTCCTGTGCCACCAGACCACATGAGGCATCGAGACCGGTTTTCCCGCTCGCTGAGCAGCTGGTCTGCAGGGGCCAGGAAGGGAACCGAAGACTAAGAGTCAGCGGGCCCAGGACGTCTGCCGTGCTCGCTGTGGGGCCAGCCACTCTACAGCCTCCTGCCTCCCCTCTGCCGGCCGGTGGGGCCGAGCCCTGGGGCTGCTACTGTGAATATGCCAAGGACTGATCGGGCCTAGCCCGGAACACTAATGTAGAAACGTTTTATACAGAGCCTAATTAATAACTTAATGACTGTGTACATAGCAGTGTGTGTGGATGTATATGTCTTTGAGCTATTAATGTTATTAATTTTCATAAAAGCCGGAAAACGGAGCTACCTGTTTCTGTCTGTGTCCTCAGCTGCTCACTGAGCCCTTCTGCGCCAAGACTTAGATAGTGACAGGGCGCACTGAGCCCCAGGTGCCACTGGGTGGGGAGGAAGCGTCTGGAGGTGTGGTAACAGCCTCAGCTGATGTTTACGCATCACCCACCCTATACCAGGCCCGGTGCGGAGGCTCTGTGTTCACTTGCTGGTGTTCTCATTTAATCCTGGAAACCATCTCGCTGAGTCAGGACTGTCCCCATTTGAAAGATAAGAAAACAGAGCTCCAGTGCAGAGAAGGACCTGGTGAAAAGTCACACAGCCAACAGGGACCTAACTGGAATTCCACCCCATCTCTATGGGACTGCAGTACCTTGGTCCCACGGTCCACTCACCTGAGTCTGAGAGTGACCGACGGACTGGCAGACAGACAGCCACCATGCCCACGCCTGTGCTCTGTGCTTCCTGCCCGTGCGTGCCTGAGCTTGTGGGACTGGCTGTGCTGGGGCTGACTCTGTGATCTGGGCCCCGTAGTGTCTGTCCCTAGAGACCTGCAATTCTTTCTGCACAACTGTTCCAACGGTGTTGGGAGATGAGGACGTACCTGGCTAGATGTGTTTGTGTCGTACGAGGGAGGATCTCACCAGTGGTGTGCTGGTAAAAAACAAACAAAAAAACACCTCTGGTGGGGAACAGGGTGGTGGGGAAAGCCTAGTTTATAGCACTCTGATTTCCATGGTGTAAGTAATTCCCACCATAGCCAATTTCAAGTTACCAGTGGTTATTCTAACTTGAAAAATTCCTAAAAACTTGACAGTTCTCACAAACTGGTAGGAGCTTGCCCCAGCACACCACTGGGTCTCACACTTAGGCTAAGCTCCAAAAATCGTAGAAAAGCAAAGCCGGCAAGATCAGGAACCACTGGTCCAACCTCCTTATTTTATAGATGGATAAATGAAGCCCAGAGAAGAGGAGTGCTTAGACTATTCAGGTTTGGATTTTATCTTGGGTGCCTGGCTCCATTTGGGGTGGGAAGGGGGCTCCATTTTTACTGATGAAGTTCTGCTGAGTTACTTTTATAAATTTCATAAGGTGTTACTAACAGTCACTGTTATATGTGCTTAATAAATTTTTTTTTTTTGAGACGGAGTCTCACTCTGTTGCCCTGGCTAGAGTGCCATGGCATCAGCCTAACTCACAGCAACCTCAAACTCCTGGGCTCAAGCAATCCTTCTGCCTCACCCTCCTGAGTAGCTGGGACTACAGGCATGCGCCACCATGCCTGGCTAATTTTTTTCTACATATTTTTAGTTGTCCAGCTAATTTCTTTCTATTTTTAGTAGAGACGGGGGTCTCGCTCTTGCTCAGGCTGGTCTCGAACTCTTGAGCTCAAATGATCTTCCGGCCTCGGCCTCTCAGAGTGCTAGGATTACAGGCATGAACCACTGCACCTGGCCAATGTGCTTAATAAATATTGATTCAGTTAGACTTTAGAACTTCCCTATGAGGAAGGTACTATTCTTATCCCCATGTTACAGATAGGGAAATTGAGGCACTAAGTGCCCTGCCAAGGTCGTCAGACAGTGCACTAGAGGAGGAGCTGGTATTTGAATCCAGGCTGTCTGGCTATGGTGCCTGTGCTCTTAATCACCACTTAAGGCTGTTATGAGAGCCCATAGTTTTGCCACTACCAAGCCAGGTGCCACTGCCTTTGTAGCTGTCATCTCATGTCAGAGGCTGCCTGGGCAAGGCAGGAGCCTGGAGTGTGGTCAGGCCTCTGTAACTAGAGTGCTCAGGGACTCTGAGATCATGTTTTATAGAGGCCCATCACCCCTTCCCTTGCCTTCCACTCTAATCAGTAATCACCAAGTCTTGTCTTTAAACAAAATTAAAATTTTTAAACCTCTCAAGCTTGCTTCTTTCCCATCTCTTACCTGGAAGATTACACCAGCATCCTGGCTGGTCTCCTTGTCTTTGATTTCATCTCCTCGCATTCCTTCTGCAAACTATCCAAGATAGCTGAGTAGCTCTTCTGCTTAGAAACTCTTCTGTGAGTCCCCGTTGCTTTTAGGAGGAAGTCTGAGACCCCTGCTGACCCCAACCCCGATCTAGATGCAGCCCTTCTTGCAGGCCACCTTCCTGGCCCTGGAATACGTGACCACTTCAGCTCCAGTGGCAGACACTCGTCGAACCTGCCTGTGCTCCAGTGAGCCTCTCTGAAGCAGCATCCTGCCCCTCTGCCCCTTGGGGTGGCTCTGAGAGCCCATCCCCTATGTCTCAGTCTCCCACACCAAGCCCAGGGCCAGACCTGGTGGGTGGGGCAGGGCATGTGGAGCTGAGCAAATGTGAATGTGAGCTGTGACTAGACAGGGCTTCGGCTGGGAGCCAAACCGAATCCCACTGACCCACTATGATGCTTCTCTCCGGGTCTCAGTTTACTCCAAATGTTCTGTGGAGATTTAGAATTCAAAACCCTTGTCCTCCTAAGAGCACATTTAGGAATAACATTAATCGGGTGTCGGGCAGATGTCGTGGGGAGGGGATGTATACATACATAATGATTGTGATGCACATCGTCTAGGGGATGGACATGCTTGAAGCTCTGACTTGGGGGGCAGGAGACAGAGGCAAGGGCAATATATGTAACCTAAACATTTGTACCCCCATAATATGCTGGAAAAAAAAAAACCCCTTGTCCTGGCACAGTGGCTCGCAACTGTAATCCTGGCACTCTGGGAGGCTGAAGGGGGGGATCCCTTGAGGTCAGGAGTTCGAGACCAGCCTGGGCAAGAGCAAGATCTGGTCTCTACAAAATATAGAAAAATTACTCGGGCATGATAGCATGCACTTGTAGTTTCAGCTTACTCAGGAGGCTGAGGCAGGAGGATTACTTGAGCCCAGAAATTTGAGGCTGCAGTGAGCTCTGATGAGGCCACTGCACTCTAACACTGGTGAGAGAGCAAGACTGTCTCAAACAAAACAAAACATCCTCAGAATAAATAAATGAAACCCTTGCCTTCTCTGGTTTCATGCTCACAGGAAACTGCTCTCCTCTTCAAGACCCCACTGAGTTCTTGGGGGCTGATTTGGGAGTGGGACAGGTGGGGAGAGCGGGAAAGCAGCATCTCTTGGGTCACTGGCTATTCCAGGTTCCTTCTGGACAGCTTATACCTCCCCCTCCCCATCCTTTGGGAGAAGTGCCCTCTTGACCTTCTCTATGCTTGGATCCAGCGTTGCTATGACAAACCTGGTCTCTCTCTCCCCTTCCTGTGCTCCCCTCAATCACGCCAACCACACCCCCCAACTCCTCTAAGGACTAGGAGCAGCTTTTGGCTCCACCTACTGGAAGAAAGAGGCAACACTTCAACATTGCCAAGAGGGAATTCCAGCTCTGTTGATCCGGAATATTGATTCCATTGACCTGAACAGATATTTACGAGTCTCTTATATGTCATGCACCAGCTAGGCTCTGAGAATAGAGCAGTGAACAAAACAGGGCTTGCATTCTTGGTAAGAACAAAAGACCAATAAATGAAAAGTAGAAAATTTCAGATCCTAATAAGCACCATGAAAGAAACGCACGGGGTGATGTGGTAGAGGGAACCGATACCGAGGCTACTTTAAGTCAGGTGCTCAGGGGAGAATGTTCTGAGATAGTGACATTTGCCTTGAATCCTGAAGGAGGAGAATTAGCCAGAAGTTTGGAGAGCTTGCGGGGAAAGCATTGTGGGTAGAAGAGACAGTTGGTGCAGACTCTGAGGCACCAAAGAGCTTGGAATAGTCAAAGGACAAGAAGGAGACCAGTGTGGCCAGAGTGTAGTGAACGAGAGGGTGGGTGGTACGAGCTGGGGCTGGGAGGTGCACAGAAGCCAGTTCACCCAGGGCTTTGTAGCCCACGGTGAGAATTTGAATTTTGAGAGCAGCTGAAAAGCCACTGAAGACATTTAAGAAGAAAATTTATTTGCGTTTAAAAAAAAATGTTGCCCTTACTGCCACGTGGAGGACTGATTAGAGAGAGGTAAACGTTGAGTGGAAGACAACATTCTGAGGCTCCTAGAATGGTCCAGAGGAGATTGCTGGTGGCTCGGGCTGGGTGGCTCACAAACCATATCACCCTCAAGAGCTTCCCATCTGCAAAGTACAGCCTGAGTCATCCTGCCTCCCTCAAATTCAATGAGGCATGTGCAGAAGCTGTTTATGCATTATGATTCTAGGGGAAGAGATATTAGTCAACAAATACTGAGTGAGCATTCCCCATGTGGCAGGCCCTGTTCTGAGTGTGGAGGAGACTACAGAATCCTGTCTTTAGGGACTTTTTACCTGCTGGGAAAAATTGATATTTACAGAGTGAACATGAATGCCAGGAATGTTACAAGGAAGAGGAAGGAGCTATGAAAGTGTCACAGAATCAAAAGGTTGAGAGCTCCTGGCCTGAGGCTTGAAGAAAGAGTAGGAGTTAGCCAGGCAAAGAGAAGACGGGAACAGGAGAGCCTTTCAAGGAGAAGGAACAGAATGTGCTGAAGTTCAGAGGCCAGGGAGATCATGGTGGAGTCAAGAAATGGAAGAAGAGCTGTGTGGCTGGAGCACAAAGATTGAGGGGAGGAGATGCAAGATGAGGCTGAGGATGAAGGTGGAGGCAGATGGTGCACACATGGCTTTGAGGCCATGCTAAGCATTTTGGTCCTTATCCTAAGGGCAGAGGGAAGCTATTAAAGAGTTTTAAGTAGGGGAGCCATATGATAGATGAACAGTTTAGTGAGACCATATCAGCCGCTCTGTGGAGGCAGGATTAAAGGAGGTGAGAGTGGAAGTAGGAGGACTAATGGGGAGGCTGCTCATGTAATGTCCCAAGAAAGAAAGTACCAGACTGGGGTGGTGGCAGTGGAGATAAAAGGAAGAGGACTGATTTGGCAGCTGGCTGGACTAGATATAATTAAGGGGGGGGGGGTAGGGAAATATATGAAGGTAATGCCTAGATTTCTAACTTGGGAAACAATGAGTGGCACCTCTATTCAGGAAATGCTGGAGCAGGAACAAGATCGGGGGACAGAACAATTCTTCATTTGCCACTTGTTTGTATAATTTTCATATAAATAAGGAAGAAATTACACTTAGGAATTCTACTGTCAGGAACAAAGATATACACTATCACCACTGCTACGATATAACACTTCATTGACCAATATAAATATACAATATAAATTGCATTAACCAATACAATTAGGTGAGAAAAAGAAATAAAAATTGGAAAAGAACAGGTAAAATTATTTTTATTTGGTAATCATATGTTTCTGTTCTAAGAGAACCCAAGTGAACCAACTTAAAAACTACCATAAACAAGAAAACTCAGTTAGGAAATGGGGAATAAAGTTAATAAAAAAAACCAATACCCTTTCTGTATACAAGTTGCAATAAGCTAAACTGCAGCGTTCAATGTGATGTCAACGGAAAAGAAGCCAAACTCTGAAATAATTTAAAGAGGTTTATTCTGAGCCAAATTTGAGGACCATGACCCGGAGCCACTACCAAGAAACGAACAAGTGGACTCGCCGGGGCTAGGTTACAGTTTGGTTTTATACATTTCAGGGAAAGAGGGATTACAGGTAAAGTCATAAATCAATATGAAGGCATACATTGGTTTGGCCCGAAAAGGCAGAACATCTCAAAGTGGGGGCTTACAAGTCATAGGTGGGTTTAGGGATTCTTTAGTTAACAATTGGCCGAAAGAGTTAGGCTTTGTCCAAAAGACCAGGAATCAGTGGAAAGGAATGCTTGAGTTAAGATAAGGGTCTTCTATCTTTCATGTGATGCTATACCGGAATCAGGTTGGAAGTAAATCACATCATAAAAACCTGTTTACTGAGATTTTATCATTTGTAGGCATGACTCACCAGGCCCCCTTAGAAAGGAATTTGGGCAAAAGAAAAAGATCAAAGTTTAGTCCTCAGTGATAACTACACCACATGCGGCCATTTGATTTTAAATTTAAATTAATTAAAATATAATAAAATTTAAAATTCAGTTCTTCAATCACACTGGTCACACTTTAAGTTGTCGTAGCCACATGTGACTACTGGCTACCATATAAGTGCTATTATAGAACATTTCCATCATTGCAGAAAGTTCTGTTGTTCAGTGTTGACTGAGAAGATACAGTGAAAGAGAAGACCTCATTTATGAGAGCAACAGAAGACCTAGAAATAAGAATGAAATAATTCTTTGTCACACCACATAACTTAATTTTTGTTCACGGCCCCCCTACCTGGACCTCCTTATATTTCAGAACACAGCCAAAGTATCATTTTGGGGGGAGTCTTCCCTGACTTTTTCAGTCTAGGTCAGGGATTCCTCCAGGCTCACCCAGTGCAAAATACAGTTGACCCTTATTATTCACAGATTCCATATTTGTGAATTCGCCTACTTGCTGAAATTTATTTGTAACCCCAAAATCAATACTCGTGATCACTTAACAGATATGCACAAAGCAGTGAAAACGTGGAGTTGTCTGATGTGCATGTTCCTAGCTTCCCTTCCTTTTTTTCACTTCATATTGTTAACAAGTGTCTTTTTCACAGTCTATTTAGTGCCATTTTTTTAATTTTTTTTTCTTGAGATTTCACTACTTAAAATGGCCCCCAAGCATAGTGCTGAAGTACTGCCTAGTGTTCCTAAGCATAAGAAGACTATTGCTATCGTCTGACTGTGTCCTCCACATTTCATATGTTGAATACTTAATCCCCAAATTTATATGTTCATTGGGGGTGTGACCTTTGGGAGGTAATTAGGATTAGATAAGGTCATCAAGGTCAGACCACCATGATGGGACTGCTGGCTTTACAAGAAAAGGAAGAGACACCTGGACGGACACGCACACGCTTGCCCTTTGACCATGTGATGCTCTCTACCGTGTTATGACCCAGCAAAAAGACCCTGACCAGATGCTGGAGCCATGCTCTTGGACTTCCTTGCTTTCACAACTGTGAGAAATACATTTCCCTTTCCTTTCTTGGATCTTGTCTGAAAAAAAAAAAAAAAAAAGAAATATATTTCTTTTCTTCATAAGTTATCCTGTCTCAGGTATTCTGTTATAGCAACAGGAAATGGACTAAGAAAACTGATGCCAAGAGTGGGTGGTTGCTATAACCTGAAATGTGGAAGTGGCTTTGGAACTGGGTAATGGGTAGAGCTGGAAGAGTTTGTGGGAGTAGGCTAGAAAAAGCCTGTATTGCCATAAATGGATTGCTTAACAGTGATTCTGATGGGGGCTCAGAAGAAGACAAGAAGACTAGAGAAATTCTGGAACTTACTTAAGTAGTTGTGACCAGAATGCTGATGGAAATGTGGATGGTATACTATCACATTGGGTATTAAAGAAAAGAAAAAAGAAATGTGAATGGTAAATGCCATTCTGATGAGCTCTCAGACAGAAACGAGGAATATCGTATTGAACCTGAAATAAAGGCCATCCTTGTTATAAAGTAGCAAAGAATTTGGCTAAACTGTGTTTTTGCCCCAGAGCTGCATGGAAGGTGGAATTTAAGACTGATGATCCAGCATATCTGGTAGAAAAAATATCTAAGCAGAGAAGCATTCAGATTGCTGTGTGGCTACTTTTAACTGTTTATTGTGAGATACAAGAGGAAAGAGATTATTTGAAGACAGAATTTATAATTAAAAGGGAAACAGGGGCCGGGCGCAGTGGCTCACGCCTGTAATCCTAGCCCTCTGGGAGGCCAAGGCGGGTGGATCGCTCGAGGTCAAGAGTTCAAGACCAGCCTGAGCGAGACCCCGTCTCTACTAAAAAAGAAAATAGAAATAAATTATCTGGACAACTAAAAATGTATATAGAAAAAATTAGCCGGGCATGGTGGCACATGCCTGTGGTCCCAGCTACTCGGGAGGCTGAGGCAGTAGGATCGCTTAAGCCCAGAAGTTTGAGGTTGCTGTGAACTGGGCTGACGCCACGGCGCTCACTCTAGCCTGGGCAACAAAGTGAGACTCTGTCTCAAAAAAAAAAAAAAAAAAATGGGAAACAGAGCAGAAAGATTTGGAAAATTCACAGCCTGATCATGTAAAGAACAAAAAAGCATGCAAGAATATGGCCGTGCCACCCTGTGATAAAGAGATTACCATGGATAAAAGGAAGCAGGTGCTATTAATCAAGACAATGGGAGAAAGACCCCAAAGGCATTTCAAAGACCTCTGAGGCTGCCCCTCCCATCACAGAACTCTAGAAGTGCAGAATGGTTTCGAGGGCCAGGGCCAGGGCACCCTCCATGGGCTCATGGCCCAGAGCCACCCTGGGACTATGGTCACACATACCAGCACAGTGCCCCTCAGACACCTCAGTCCTAAACCTTTTCTGGCTACTACCTCCTTTCTTCTTCCCTCTCTTCCCTGCCTCCTTTCTTTTCTTCAACATATATTGTGACTCCTGCACTGTGCCAGGCACTGTGAAGCCCAAGGTGTGACTTGACATGCTTCTCCAGGACATATAAGCCATAAACCTTGTTTTGCAAATTGGTCCATAGATTTAATGCAATTCAATCAAACTCCCAGCAGGATCTGTGTGTGTGTATATGTGTGTGTGTGTGTTTGTGTATGTGTGTACACATGGCTCAAGCAGACCCAGATGTAGCTCGTTAGACTGCTCCAGAGGGCACAAGCAGTAAGCTTTGACCATGTCCATGTGGATGCAGAAAACAAGAGTTGTGGGGACGTGGCTTCCTCCACCTAGATTTCAGAGTATGTACGGAAAAACCTGAAGGCCCATGCAGAGACTTGTCTCAGGGGTGGAGCCACCATAGAGAATCCCCACTGTGCCTGGCAGAGAGCCATGGGAGATGAGACCACCACCAAGACCCCAGAACTGTAGAGCTACCAGTGTGCAGCAGCAGCCTGGCTGAGATACAGGCAGGAAACTCCAACCCAAGAAAGTAGCAAGGCTGTGGGGGCATGGTTGTTGGGGGCCTAACCCTGCACCAGTGTGCTCCAGATGCAGGGCACAGAGACAAAGGAGATTATTCTTCAGCTCCAAGAATTAATGTTTTCTCTGTTGGATTTTGGACTTACTTAGGATTAGATCAGGTCATCAGAGTGGGCCCTCATGATGGGATTGGTGGCTTTATAAGAGGAAGAGAGACCTGAGCTGACACATACACTCTTGCTCTCTCGCCATGTGATGCCCTCTGCCAGGTTATGATGCAGCAAGAAGGCCCTGACCAGATGCTGGCACCATGCTCTTAGACTTCCTAACCTTCAGAACTGTAAGAAATACATTTTTTTTCTTTATAAAGTACCCAGTCTCAAGTATTCTGTTATAGCAACAGAAAATGGGCTAAGACAGTTGAGATGTGCCTTACAGAGAAAAAATATGTGCATTAGACAAGCTTTGTTCAGGCATGAGTTATAGTGAGTTCAATGTTAATTAGTCAATAATACCTATTAAATAATGTGTCTTTTTAAATAGAAACACACATAAAACAAGGTTATGTATTGATCATTTGACAAAAATGTTATGACAGAGGCTCACAGGAGCCCAACCTTGTATTTCCCCTAGGAGCAATGGTCTAGTATTTGCTGATTCAGTGTTCATGGTGACTACAAAGAATGTAACAACCACAAATATTGAGAACGAACTGTACCCATACATGTCTCTCTCTGGGGCTGTGAGATTCTTAGCGCAGGGCCCACCTTGGATCACAAGTCTCTGCATCTCTAGGAGCTAACACAGTGCCTGGCACAGTGCAGGAGTCACCATATATATTGAAGAAAAGAAGGGAGGCAGGGAAGAGAGGGGAGAAGAAAGGAGGTAGCAGCCAGAGAAGGTTTAGGACTGAGTGTTTTGGACAAGATCTAGAGCCTCCCCTTTTCCTCTAGGGCAGCTGGGCAGGGTTGGGTGGGGCTCACATCTCCAAGGCAATCAAGGAAGTCCTTGATTACTGTGGCCTAAGGCTGTTTCCGGGGTGAGGTCCTGAAGAGGCCCAGCCCAGGGTGAGCCCAAATTGCTCACTATGCAGGAAATTGGCTTCTATCTGGCAGAAATTCTGTTGAAACTGGCCTGGGGTAGGTGAACTGGCTCCCCGCCCCAAGGTGATCCGAAGTGACTTGAAGGGGTTAGGGGGAGTCTAGGATGTCCTAGGGTAGCCTACTTTCAGAGAAATAGGGACAGGCAGGACTGCCTACCCTTAGAGTGGTTCATAAGAGGTGGGGAATGAGGCCTGTAGCCTCTGACTTCTCACTGCTACTACAGTCAGGAAAGTCACTCATCCCAGTACCTTCTCCTTCAGTGGCCCCCATGCAGCCTCAAAGGCTGCCAGTACTAGAGAAGGCACAGGAACCACCCAGCCTAGCCCCCAGGCTCAGAGAGGGCAAGGGAGCTGCACAGGTCACGTAGCCAGCTGGCTGGCAGGCTGCCTTCTGCTTGCACATGGCGGACAGCTCATTACGGCTCCAGACAGCCTGTTTCATTTCTGGGGAAAGATGTAAAAAAGGTCTTCCTCTTCTTGAATGGTAACTATCTCCTTATGGCTTGCCCCACAGATCCTAGATATGCCCTTTGGTGCCTACACAATACGCCCTCTCCTTCTGTCCCATCGAAGGCATACAGAGATTTGAAGACAGACCATGTCCCTAGAAATGGGATCAAGGGTTGTCATTCTGCTATTATAGTTACACTTATTTTAATAGTCTGTAAAGAGCATGCATTTATTTTGCTTTTGTAATAAAAAAAGAACTCCCTTATATTTAAATTTTTAACTGAGGTATAATTTATTTATTTTTCATTTATTTATTTTTTTTGAGACAGAGTCTCACTCTTTTGCCTGGGCTAGAGTGCCATGGCGTCAGCCTAGCTCACAGCAACCTCAAACTCCTGGGCTCAAGTGATCCTCCTGCCTCAGCCTCCCAAGTAGCTGGGACTACAGGCATACGCCACCATGCCTAGCTAAATTTTTCTATTTTTAGTTGTTTGGCTAATTTCTTTCTATTTTATAGTAGAGACGGGCTCTCACTCTTGCTCAGGCTGGTCTTGAACTCCTGAGCTCAAGCAATCCTCCCACCTCGGCCTCTCAGAGTGTTAGGATTACAGGCGTGAGCCACCGTGCCCAGCCTGAGGTATAATTTATATACAGAAAGTACACAAATCTTAACCACACAGCTCGGTTTTTCTATATTGTATACACCCATGTAACTTGCACCCAGTTCAATATATAGAGCATTTCCATCTCCCTGGAAGATTCCCTGTGCCCTGTTTAATCAATACTCAATCCAACAGAGGTAACCACTGTTCTGATTTCTATCACCATAGATTAGTTTTGCTTCTTCTTGAACTTCTTTTTTTTTTTTTGAGACAGAGTCTCGCTCTGTTGCCATGGCATCAGCCTAGCTCACAGCAACCTCAAACTCCTGGGCTCAAGCAATCCTCCTGCCTCAGCCTCCCGAGTAGCTGGGACTACAGGCATGCACCACCATGCCTGGCTAATTTTTCTATATATATATATTTTTAGCTGTCCATATAATTTCTTTCTATTTTTAGTAGAGATGGGGTCTCGCTCTTGCTCAGGCTAGTCTCGAACTCCTGACCTCAAGCGATTCTCGTGCCTCAGCCTCCCAGAGTGCTAGGATTACAGGCGTGAGCCACCAGGCCCGGCTTCTTGAACTTCTTGTGAATGGAATCATATATTATGTATTCTTTTGTGTCTGGCTTGTTTCAATGGCATGTTTTTGAGACTCATTAGTGTTGTTCTGTGTACTAATAGTTCTGTGCACTCATAGTTCTTTTATGTTTATTATTGTTGGTAACATTTCATTGTATTAATACATCACAAATTATTTTATTCTCCTGCTGATGGATATTTTGATTTTGACTAATTTTTGGTTATTATGAATAAAGCTTCTATGAACATTCTTGCACAAGTCTTTTGATGGATTTATGAACTAATCTGTCTTGGGTATGTCTGGCTGTGGAATTGCTGGATCATAGTGTAGGTATATATTTGGCTTCATAAGAAACTGCCAAATAATAACATATGACAGTTCTGGTTACTCCATATCCTCAGTGACCCCTGATAGGGACAGTTGGTAAAAAAATAATTTTGCGGTCATTCTGCTAAATGGATATGGTGTCCCATTGTGGTTTTAATTGCATTTCTTTGATGAGCTATTATTTTAAGCACCTTTTCATGTGTTTATTGGCCATTCAAATATCCTCTTTTCTGAAATGCTCTTTAAGTCCTTTGCTCATTTTTAAATTGAATGTTTGTCTTTTATTGATATGTAGGGGTTCTTTGTATTTTCTGGATATGAGTTTTTTTTACCAGTATATAGCTTATTTATCTACTTTCTTAATAATATCATGTGATCAAATGTTTTTCATTTTAATTAAGTCCAATTTATCAATTTTTCTTTTACAGTTTAGTGCATTTTGTGATTCGATTAAAAAATCTTTATTTATCCCAATATCAAAAAAATTCTCATGTTGTTATTTAGAAGTTGATTATTATAGTTTTTGTAGTTAAGTTTATGATCCACCTCAAAGTTATTTTTTTGTATAGTTTGAGTTAAGGGTCAGAGGTCATTTTGCTCCAGATGTTTCCAATTGTTCCAGCACCTTTTATTACAAGGCCACTCTTTCCCTACTTACACAGTGCCACCTTTGCTGTAAATCAAGAGAGCTTACACATTCAAGTTCATTTCTGGACTCTTTATTCTGTTCGAGTGATCTACTTGACTATTCTTGGTCCAGAAGTCCCCTGTCTTAATTACTATAGCTTTAGAGTAAATTTTTTCTTTTTTTTTTTTTTTTGAAACAAGGTCTTGCTCTGTCACCCAGGCAGTGGTGTTATCATAGCTCACTGCAACCTGAAACTCCTGGGCTCAAGTGATCCTCCTGCCCCAGCCTCCCAAGTAGCTAGGACTACAGGTGTGCACCACCATGCCAGGCTAATTTTTGTTTTTTTGTTTTTTTTTTTTTGTGGAGACAGGGGTCTCACTATTACTCAGGCTGGTCTCGAACTCCTGGCCTCAAGCCATCCTCCTGCCTTGGCCTCCCAAAGTGCTAGGGTTACAGATGTGAGCCACTGTGCCTGGCCTTCATAGTGAATCTTGAAATCTGGTGGTATAAGTCTTTCAACTTCATTTTTTAAATCAAGACTTTTTTGGATATTCTAGGATTTTTTCTTGTCCATATGCATTTTGGAATCAGCTTGTAAATGTGTACACACATACACAAACACACACACACATATACACACACGCAGATCCTGCTGGAAGTTTGATTGAATTGCATTAAATCTATGGACCAATTTGCAAAACAAAAATTGATATCTTAACAGTGTTGGTTCTTCTAATTCATGAACGTGGAGTATCTGTCCATTTATCTAAGTCATGATTAATTTCAGGAATGTTTTATAGTTTTCAGGTGGAAGGTTGTACATATTTTTTTTTTAATTTTTAGGGACAGAGTCACCCTTTCTGACTCACTCTCTCCAGCACCCTGAGCCTAGTAAATTTTCGACCTCTTCATAACATCCAACCCATTGATCCTATCTTTGTTTTTTTTTTTTTTGTTTGTTTGTTTTTTGAGAGAGTCTTGCTTTGTCATCCTGGCTAGAGTGCAGTGGTGTTATCATAGCTCACTGCAACCTCAAACTCCCAGGCTCAAGTGATCCTCCTGCTTCAGCCTCCCGAGTAGATGGGACTACAGGCACATGCCACCATGCCTGGCTAACTTTTCTATATTTTGTAGAGACAGGGTCTTGCTGTTGCTCAGGCTGGTCTCAAACTCCTGGCCTCAAGTGATCCTCCTGCCTCAGCCTCCCAGAGTGCTAGGATTACCCTGCTCCCAGTCCTTATCACTTTTTTATTATCCTTTATCTTGTCTACTTCTCTACCTTAGATTCCATAGACTCTAAGGTAGAATTCCTTAGATCCATTATTGTTACTTTCTTGCCTTCTTTCCCCTCTACAGATATTGCCTGGATATACTCCTGTTTAAATCCACATCTCAGATCAACATGATTGTTTTAGTCTGCTCAGGCTGCTATAACAAAGTGCCATAGACTGGATGGCTTAAACAACATGCACTTATTTCTCATAGTTCTGGATGTTGTGGAGTCCAAGATCAAGTGCTAGCAATTTCATTTCCTAGTGAGAACCCTCCACCTGGCTTGCAGATGGCCACCTCCTCTGTGTCCTCACGTGGTGGAGAGAGAGAGAGCTCTAAACTCTCTTCCTTTTCTTGTAAGGACACCAATCCCATCATGGGGCTCCACTCTCATGATCTCATCTAAACCTAATTACCTCCCAAAGGCCCTGTCTGCAAACACCATCACAATGGTGGTAGGGGTTCAACACATGAATTTGGGGGTACTCAATTCAGTCCATAGCAGTGATTGAGAAAAACACACAATATTGTCTAGTTTCACTTTAAATGGGCTGGTAATGCTGCTCATTTCTCTAGCGCATTTGTTCTCCCACTCTCTTAGCCACCTATTTCATACTCTGTCTCCTCAAACCTCAAAGTCGCCTCCCCTTCCTCAAGCTCAACTGATGATTTTGCTTCTTATTTGATTAGAGAAACAATCAGAAGGGACTCTCTACCGTTCTCCTACCACCACATCTACCGACCCACTAGCATCTGTGCCCATGTGCTCTGCTCCCCACTTTCAACAATGAGTGAACGAACCATCTTTATTCCTATCTAAGGCCAGGCCCTCCACCAGTGCACCAGATCCCATCTCCTCTCTCCTATTCAAGCATTTTCCTTCTACAATTATTTTTATCTCTCTTACATCTTCGATTTTTCCCTCTCTACTGATGCACCCTTGGCAACTTACAAACATGCTATGATATTTCTTATCTTAAACCAAATCAAACTAATCCCCTCCCTTGACAGCACTTTTTTCTAGTTACCATGCCATTTCTCTAATCCACTTTAATAGCAAAACATCTCAAAAGGCTGACTCTATCCTCTGTCTTCACTTTCTCTACTCCCATTCTCTCTTGAACCCACTCCAATCCACTTACCCTAACCACAGGGAGTACTGGAAAAGGGAGCAAAGAAATGGGGCAGGATCTAGAGAAGAGGAGGATTGAATTCAAACCCAGTGAGATTTTGCCCCTACCATTACACCAAAACTGACTTGTCAAGGTCACCAGTGACCACCATGTCACTAAAACCAATGGTCTTCTCCCTTGAAATAAGATGCAGAAAAAAAAATTAAAAGCAACATTCAGCCAGGTGCAGTGGTGCACGCCTGTAGTTCTAGCTACTCCAGAGGTTGAGATGGGAGGATCCCTTGAAGCCAGGAGTTCTGGGTTGCAGTGCACTTTGTACCTGTGAATAGCCACTGGGCAACATTGTGAGACCCCATCTCTAAAAATCAAAATAAAACAAAAAAACAATGGTCAGTTCTCAGTTATTCTCATACCTGACCCACCTGCAGTCCAGATGACCAATTCTTCCTTGCAACACTCACATGACCCTGCAGGCACAACACTCTCTACTTTTCTTCCCTCCCTGGCTTTTCCTCCCATCTTCCCAACGTCTACCTGGACTGCTCAGGACCCAGTCTTGACCTCTTCTTTTGTGTACACTCCCTGCCTTGGTTGGCAGCTCTCAACCCTATCAGACCTAATGACCCCTTTTCATTTATTTTATTTTCTAAATCTTGTATCGTGAAGACTTTCAAACATACATGTAAAAGTAGAGAGAACAGTGCAATGTATTCCCATACACCTACCACCTGGATTCAATATTTAACAATATTTCATTCATCTATCCCTTTTTTCTTTGTCTTTGTCAAAGTATTGTCAAGCAAATCCCAGGCATCATGTGATTTCGTCCCTACATACTTCAGGATGCATTTCTTAAAGACATGGGCCATTTCCATGCATATCCATGCCTAATAGAAATTAAAATAGTTCTTTGGTGTCATTTAATACCCACTCTCTAATTATACTTTCCCTAAGATCTCAGATATGTCTTATTACAGTGGGTTTGTTCACATTTGGATCCAAAAAAGGCCTACACATTACATTTTGCTGTGCCCTTAAAATCTTTTAAATCTCCAGCTTTTGTCTTTCCCTCTTTATTTTTCATCCCATTGATTTATTGCAGAAACCCGCTCAATTGTCCTGTAGAATGTTCCACATTCTGGATGTATTCCCTTTTTATAACAAATCTTTTGTAACTTGTCCCTTTACTGTCCTGAAATGAAATGCAGAGATAATATAACTACTGTGTTAGTTAGGGCCTGGCAGGAAACAGATGGTACACTCAAACTGAGTCCAATTGAGAACAATTTAATGATGGATTATTGCCAAAGATGTAGGCAAAATTAAGGGAACCGACAAGAAATGACGGAGCACTGGAGGGGGTATCTGCCACCCCAGGGCCTGAAGGGCCAACACGAGGGAGTGATATATCTTCCTTTCACTGAACCCAACTGGAAGCCACTGGTTAAGCCAGCTGGTTGATGCCATCTGTAAAAGTTGGTCTCCTGGGTCAGGAAGCAGTGTCCACACCAATCTGCACATATAACCTCAAACTAATGAATCTAATTCCCTAAATGTAATATAAGGAGAAATAAGAGGAAATTAATGCATAAAAATATTGCATATTTGAACATGTAAAAGTTATGCACAACTTCATCAGAAGCTCTGATGTCATCGTAAGATGCTTGCAGTCGTTCCTAGAATCACTGTGCTGCCAAAGCTGCACATGCAGACTGATGCGGGAGAGCTGGGCTGGCAGCTCAGATAGAGCAAGCAGTGTGTCGCTGATTTTCCAAACAAAACAAAGCACACTCTTGAATCAATGACGTGGAAGTTGTTTTCCTGGGAAACTCAGTGCATATTAAGACCTTATCAAAAATACCTTGTGTTCATGTGAAAAACGGAGTTAGATTCTAGATTGAGACAAATCAGAAGTATATTTATCACCAAGTGAATGTCCAATAGGACAATTGAAAATCATGGGAATGTGGGACAATTTCTGCTGTGCAGGGTTGTGTGTTGCAGGTTGTCTAGCAGCCCCAGCTCCACCACGGAATCCTGCGGTGCTTTTCATCCGAATCATCATGACAACCTCCACCCCCACCCAATGTCCTGGCAGTTTTCCAAAATTGTCTCTCTCATGGGAGTGTCATAGCATTAGAGTATTACTGCTCTAGGTGATCCCCTCTGGTCCTCTGGATTTAAATTCACCGACGCCTTCCAAACTATTTATTCGGTCTCATCCTCTCTCCTGAACACACACATATATGCTCCATTTCTACTTGATATCTCTATTTACGCCATTACCTGGCATCTCAAAATTTACATGTCAAAACCAAAACTTTGAATCTATTCCCTAACGCATACCACCCCACCCTTCTCCTCTCCCAGATTTATTTTAGCTTAGTATGTGGCAATTTAGTTCTTTTGCTTGTTCAGGCCAAAAATATCAGACTCATTCCTGAGACCTCTCTTTTTCTCATGCCTCACATCTGATCCATCAGACCATTTGGTTGGCTCTACCTTAGAAATATGAGTGCTGTCCAGAAAGTATTTAATATAATGAGAACAATTACATGGCTGGATACTTTCCAGACATAACTTGCATATTCCAATCTGATCACTATTTACCACTGCCACCATCACTGTCATCCCCACACCAGTCCCAGCTACTGTCGTCTTTCCCTGAACTGTGACAACAGCTACCAGAGTGGTCTTCCTGCTTCCACTCTGGTCCCTACTTTCTATTTGCAACATGACAGCCAGTGTGATCATTTTTAAAATGTGAGTTTTATCAGATCATGCCTCTACTCTAAGCCCTGTAATAGTTCCCCATTTCACTTACAGTTAGAGCCAAAGTCTTTGCCATGGCTGCTCAAGTCCTAGGCCACCTATTTGTCTGACCTTCCTGAGTTTGATTTTATTATCCTAAATATCCCTCAAATCTGTTCACTTCCCTGCATCCTCACTGCCACCACCCTAGTCCAGACCACTATCATTTCTGACCTAGGCCAGTACAACAGCCTCCTCAGAGTCACCTTGTCCTCCATCTTGTCTGCTTAAATCTATTTTCCACATTGTAGCCAGAGATTTTTCTTAAACATAGCTCTAACCAGGAGGCTCCCCCTTCTTAAAACTTGTCATCAATTCCCCATTTCCAGAAGATAAAGTTCAAACACTTTGCCATGACACCTCTACCCATACACTCTGTCTTCCTTTCTGTTCGATTGGATGAAACTGTGCTCCTATCTTAGCCCAATCCCTCCACCTGTGCACTTGGAATCTGTCTCCTCTCCCCTAGTCAAGGTCATTGCTTCTGAAACCACTCTGTGTTTTCTGTGGCATAAGTTTTTCCCATAGTCCCATTGGACTGATCTCATCAGCACAAAAACATGTTGCCTCACCTCCCATGTTAAAAACGAAAAGCCTCTCCCTAGATATGGCTCCATTTCTCCGCTCCCATTTACGGCACTTACAATGGCTGGGGTAGGTAGTCAGGAGCATTTCAGGTGCTGTTGGCTGAAAGCTAAGGGAACATAGCCTGGGGAGTAGTAAGTTATAAATTCTGATTTGTGGCCATGTGACCTGATACAGAAATAGAGACCGTTACAACTATGAATATTTTCTTTTTTACTTTCTTGTGTATATATTTGTATACATTAACCAGGTTTTCCCCTCTCCCTTCCCTTTCTTCACCATCTTACACAGGAAGTATTGGTACTGGTTAACTTTGTGATTTAGTCTTTCTCTCATAGGGTACTGCGGTAGGGTCATGACTCAACCAGAAAAATTAATACCACCCTGAGATAGATACAGAAACTGATGGGACTTTGTGTGTTCCTTTTTTTTTTTTTTTTTTTTTTGAGACAAGGTCTCACTCTGTTGCCCAGGCTAGAGTGCAGTGGCATCATCATAGCTCACTGCAACCTCAAACTCCTGGACTCACGTGATCCTCCTGCCTCAGCCTTCCAGCTGTAGCTACGACTACAAGCCTGCACCACCACACCTGGCTAATTTTACTATTTTTAGTAGAGATGGGGTCTTGCTCTTGCTCAGGCTGGTCTCAAACTCCTGGCCTCAAACAATCCTCCTGCCTTGGCCTCCCAAAGTGCTAGAATTACAGGCATGAACCACCTCACCCAGCCTGTCTTCCTTTTTGGGGAAAGGGTAAACACACTTGTCTAATTTGCAAAGGCTGCCATAGTAAAGTATCACAGATAGCTTAAACATCAGCACTTTATTCTCTCATAGTTCTGAAAGCCGGAAGTCTAAGATCAAGGTGTCAGCAGGTTTGGTTTCTCCTGAGGCCTCTCTTCTTGGTTTGGAGGCAACCAACTTCTTACCATGTCCTCATATGACCTTTCCTCTATGTGTACACACTCCTGATGTCTCTCCATGTGTCTAAATTTCCTCCTTTTAAGAGGACCCCAGTCAGATGGGGTTAGCGCCCATCCTAATGGCCTCGGTCTAACTTACTCACCTCTTGAAAGGCCCTATCTGCAAACACAGTCACATTCTGAGGTACTGGGTAGGGGACAGAAGGGATGGTTAGGGCTTCAACATATGAATTTTGAGGGAACACAATTCATCCCATAATAGCACCTTAATTTATATGAAGGATAGTTGTATCATGTTAGGTAGAAGCATGATATTGTCATTGATATTGTTTGAAAGTTAAACATGGATAAAAAAGTGTATATGAATTTAATTGGGGCCACATGTGGCCTTTTGGATCCTTGACTGTGGCCTTTTGATTGAATCCAAATTTTACAGAACAAATCCTTTTAATAAAGGGATTTAAAGGATTTAATCCTCACTGGGGTTTTTAACCATAAAGCTATATAGCCTATTGTTTTTGTTTGTTTGTTTGTTTTTTCTGAGACACAATCTCACTCTGTTGCGTGGGCTAGAGTGCCGTGGCATCAGCCTAGCTCATAGCAACCTCAAACTCCTGGGCTCAAGCGATCCTCCTGCCTCAGCCTCCCGAGTAGCTGGGACTACAGGCATGCACCACAATGCCCGGCTATATTTTTCTATATATTTTTAGTTGTCCAGCTAATTTCCTTCTATCTTTAGGAGAGACAAGGTCTCCCTCTTGCTCAGGCTGGTCTTGAACTCCTGAGCTCAAACGATCCACCTGCCTCAGCCTCCCAGAGTGCTAGGATTACAGGCGTGAGCCATCGCACCCGGCCATATATAGCCTATTGTTACATAAAAAAGTGTGATAAGTTGGTATGGATTTATTGTTTGAAAATGCCTGGTTTGGAATATAGTGTCCTCCATCCCAAGTTCTTTGGACTCCCCAAACAAAGTAGGAACCCACTGGGACTTGGAAGTGAAGACACCAGGAATCTTTTTCTATTTCTTTGTGTCATATATCATTCTTCCTCTTTCTGCTTAACACCCCTCAGCTCCTTGTTCCACATGGCAAGTAGAAGACGGCCAACTCACGGCTCCTGAGTACGTATCTCCTCTGCTCAATTGAATTCAATTCCCAGACTGAACTGGAAACTCCTCATTCTAATTACAGAATTGAGACAAGGGGGGAAAAGGAGAGAGACAGAGACAGAGAGACACTTTATTAGCCAGTTTGAATCAGGGAGTGGTTGCTTGTCCAATCAACCGTGGCCACAAAATGTACAGTCATACAGCACACACTTGGTATTCGGGCTGCCCACTTGGTAGGCAGGTGCCTTAGAAGGCAAGTATTTTAGTTACTTTAACTCTTTTGACTGTAGAGATATTTAGGCCCTATACCATTTTTTGTTTGTTTGTTTGTTTTTAACCTGCTGGAGACAGTAATATGTGTCTCTCCTTATGGGAAGAGCTCTTTCAACTCCAGGCCAGGCAGCTAGCCTCAACCTTCCAGGGACAGCTGAGCTATAGTGGAAGAGCCCTGCACTAGCAATCTGAAGTCCTGGGATCAACTTCCAGTCCGTGACTTACTAGCTGTGTGACCCTGGGCAAGTTATATAACCTCCCTGAGCCTCTGTGCACTCATTTCAGAAAAGTCAGAAAATGCACACAATTGTAACTAGAAAAAGAAAACCACACTCTTTGTCCCCTTCTCTCTCCCTTTTTCTAGGCTCCTTTTTATGTAATATGCACAAGCATAGACTGGAGGAGTCTAAGGGTTTAGTTTCAAAGCTTTGGCAATGCCTTTGTGTCTTTGTGTAGGAAAGGGAGAAGCCTTGTAAGAGGTACCTGACTCTTCAATAGGCTTGCTCTTTATTCCCAGCAGGCGTAAGAGAGCACAGTTTGAAAGGCCAAGGATCAAAGAAATAAATAAAATGGTTCTGCATTGCAAAGCGAAGTCCTAACTCCATCATGAGAGGGGCAGCTTTGCAGCTTAAAGTGAAGGGAAGGAGGTCCCTAGGGTAGGAACAATTCGTGAAACCCAAGAGTTGTATAAACCTCCAGGGGAAGGTAGGTGAGGAGGTGTTATAGAGAACAGCTGTGGGAGGGGTAGGTTCCCCTTTCTGTTCTGACACAGCCAGTGGCAGCAGGGCTCCCTCTATACCAGAGGGCCCCTTGGTGCAAGTTATAAAATGATGCCCCCCCTCTGAATGGCACCTCTCACAGTTTCGTGAGAAGAGGGTGGCACTTCCAAGGCTATGCTCAGTGGCCCCGAGTGGCAGCCCTCATTGAGAACCAGTGGGCTGCAAAGGAACATTTGCCAACAGCAGCAGATTCAGAACAAGGGTGATGCCCAGAACTCTCCCCCATCTCCAGACACACCTTGTGGAATGAGAAAAGGAGAGACTAAGCACCCAGGCTGTCTGTATGGCACAGCTCTCTACCCCTGAGATGACTTTGAATTGCTTCTAACCTTCAATCCCATCCAACCCCCCCCCCCCCCCCCCGGAGGAAATCCATCCCCTCCTTAAGGTTCCTGTGAATTCCCAGGGATTACATTCTCATTTATCCCTCTGGTTTTCGAATTCCTTCCACAGGTATGATCTCATCTCTTTCTCTAGGCTTTACAAATACTGCTCACACTAAGCATTTGTTTGGGTAGTAGGTATTATGAAAAAGATTTGTAGGTGGAGGATAGGGAGAAAATGAAAGAAATTGGTTAAATTGAAATGATGCACACTTGAACTTTGCATAAGGGACAACTCCAATCTTACAATTCTTTTTAGTTATCCTACCATTCTAGGGGTTTCTCACTAACATTTAACCCTATGTACACCCAGTCTTTAAGAATTTTGCCAGCTCCCCCCTCTCCTCTTCCCATCTCCTCTTGCCTCTAGACCTGCCCTCTGTGCTCCACATTTGTTTTCTTCTATTGTGCAGAGCAATTCAGCTCTCCCCAGTTCTGAACCTCCAACTTGGATGTCTAAACCCATCAAGTAGGGTCTTAAATTTAATGGCATTCATTCTCTTTATAATACCATTACATATGATATGGTTGTAAGAACTTCAGGAAAAAAAATACTGGCTTTTTTCAACCATGCAACCTGCTGGTGAACCTCCTGGGTTACATGATACTCAATAAATAGAAGAGAATCACAGAATATTAGGTAAAGTTAGAAGCAGGGTGACTTTTAGCCAGACTGGAAACTTGAGTTGTCACATTGACTTCCATTACTTTCCGTATTACTGCTGGGAAATATGCAATGTTCTGCATATCTAGTTTAATCAAGAATATACTAATCTTTTACTAACTTGATCTGTAAGTAGAAATTAAGGTCTTTCAATAATGAAACCTTCAATTTGCCAGTCCATAAAGTGTGGAAGAGATCAAGTTGGGTTTTGTGGAATGCAAAGATTATATAGTTTCAGGGGTGTTTTTTGATGGTGATTCTTAAATGTTATTACTTTAAATATTATTTTAAAATTTATTATTAAAGGTGTACCTCAGTAAGTCTTTAATGTCTCGCTTTTGGAGATGATGAAGGGCGGGTGCTGTTAGCACCTGGGAGGTGCTAATGATGGTGGAGTCACTTAGTGCAATTTTGCCTCAACATGGATCTAAGTAGCTACAAATCCTGAATGTTTTGATTATCCATGACTTGGGGCAGAGGTCAAAGCAAAGGGTCTCACTTCTTTTTTTTTTTTTTAAAGGATGTCACTTCTAATTAAGTTCACTGAGCCAGAGAGCCTGCTGTGTTCTGAGAAGTTCAAATGCATCATGCCCAGACTTCAGTGAATCACAGTCCACATCTTAGGTGGTGGAGAGGCAGCGCCAAGTGGAACCGCTTACTGCAGACTGGTGTCCTTGCTGTTCTGTGCAGAAGAGACGATCAAGCTAACCTGCAGTTTCATAATCAAGATATTTAGGAACATCTTTCCCAGTGGGGTTTCCCCGATGTCCATTCAGTTGGCAATCTGTCAGGTGTCTTAGGAAGGACATTGTTTGCTGAGTTAAGAACGTGGATGCTGAATGACTCCGAATGGCGAGGATGGAAGATTTTTCAGAGGAATGATAACCTCAGCGAAACTCTAGAAGGCCACAGGAACTCTGCATTTGCTGTTCTCCTCCCCTCGTTCCTCATGTCGTGGACAGCCTGAACCTCCTGTTCCTGATCACTGTCACAAAACCCAGCAAGAGGGACTGTAAGCTTGGTTGCAAACACATGGAATCTTTCTTAAGAAAAAGAATACAAACATATGAATACAAAATTAGGTACAGGGCCTTGGAAGGGTGTCTTGAAAGTAAGGGGTCCTAAATCTGAGGCATCATTAGCTTTGTCATAAATGTGCCTCTAAGCCTGCCTGAGATTTAGGAAGCCTTTTTCTGCCTACTGGATTTCTGGCCAACAGTCCTTCTAGAAGGCAACGTGGAAAAGGACCAAATTCCACCATATTCATTCCCGCTGAGTGGGTGGCATAACATCAGAGCAGCAAGCCTGGGTCATCATAGGAACCGGCCTTTCACTAGCTCATCAAATGTCAACTTTGAAATGAGAAAAATGAGTAGAAACGGCAGGACCCTATCTGCCAAATATTTTAGTTATTAGGACTATTTTCTCAGCATTCTCATGCTGATTGCTCAGAGGTTGTTTGTGCTGCACAATGAAGTGTAGAGAAGAGCCAAGATGATTAGGCCAAGCTCTGCTATTTATAACTTCCCATAGCAGCCACATCCCCCTCCGTTAAAAAAATTTTTGTTTATTTGCTAGGAACGGAACATCATGCCATTTTTGAAAGAGATGGCCCCTAGCTTCCTGGAGTGTGGACAGGGATGACACAGAGGCTATCTTTTCCAGCTGTCTTTTAAGTTGGCCCATGATTATATATCTGATGTGATCTGATCTGTACTTTGGGAAGTTCCCTCTGGCTGTTGTGTGGAGAACTGATAGTGGGGACAAGAGTGAAAGCAGGCAGATGAGCTAAGGGGCTCTTGTGTAGTCTAGGCATGAGATAGCGGGCGTTGAGTCTTAGTAGGGAGGACTTCTGAGAAGAGGTTGGATTCTGGATGCTTTTCAAAGGGGGAGCTAACAGCACTGCTAATGAATTGGCTGTGGGCTGGGAGGCTGAGGGATGGGTCAAAAAAAGAGGATCGAAGGTTGCTTCCTAGGGTTTGGCCTGAACTAGTAGGTGAAATTACAGAAAAGGGGAAGATAGGAACAATGGCAGGTTTAGAAAAAAGCAATTGAGAATTCTCTTTTTATCATGAAATCGACCAGGTCAAACTTCACAGTCTATGGTATACCTATTCTAAACAATGCAAATTTTCAAGTCAATGGATAAAAAAATATTTATCGATTAAAGAATAGGCTCTATAGGCCAGGGGTAGTGGCTCACACCTGTGATCCTAGCACTCTGAGAGGCTGAGGTGGGAGGATCGCTTGAGGTCAGGAGTTCGAGACCAGCCTGAGCAAGAGCAAGATCCTAAATTTAGAAAATAGAAAAATATTTTTCTAAAAATAGAAAAAATTTCTAAAATAGAAAGTTTTATTTCAAAAAATAGAAAAATTAGCCAGGGAACTAAAAATAGAAATAAAAAATTAGCCAGGCGTCGTGGTGAGCACCTGTAGTCCCAGCTACTCGGAAGGCTGAGGCAGGAGGATTGCTTGAGCCCAGGAGTTTGAGGTTGCTGTGAATTAGGCTGACCCCACAATACTCTAGCCTAGGCAACAGAGCAAGACTCAGTCTCAAAAAAAAAAAAAAATAGGGTCTATAAATGCCAATGCAAATAATATATTTGTGCAAATAAATTCTGCTTCTATTATCCTGCCATGGAGAAATCCATGTCCTGTCAGTGTTATAACTAGGTCAGCATGACTAAACTCCATTTCCTCCGGAGACTTTCAAGGCTTAAAACTAATATAGAAAAAGAAGTAAAATTCAAATGACCACTGTATTTGCAGGCCAAGCAATAATATGTAAAAGGCAAATCTCAAGGTTTAATTATCAGCAGTAGACAATTCTGAAAGATATAACTGGGCAAAAGTCTTCTGTGTCTTCATTAGTTAATTAATTATTTATATAATTAGCTTACATGCAAGCAAAAAATGCACTCAACTCTTTCCAAAAGGAGGCAACCCATGTCCAGTTATAGCATCTATTCCTTCCCTGTTTACATTCATTCATTCAACAAACGTAATGAATGCCTACTATGTACCAGGCACAGTGCTAGATTATGGCACTGTTCACAATTATGAACAAGACATCTTCCCTTCTCTATGGAGCTAGCAGTCTAGATGGGGAGACAGAAAAGTAAAAACAGGGGACTTCCAATTCCAGCAATCTGGCAGAATACATAACCTGAAAATGTTCTTATGAGAAACACTTAGATATGTCAGCTAAAACGCAAAGAAATGCTGAACTGAACTTGTAAGAAGAAAGAGAAATCGCCAGGGTCCAAAGTGAAGACGGAGCTGAAAACCAGAGTGATGATGGCGAGAACAGAAGGTGTAGTTATGCTGGAGAAGGGCCGTAATTCTAAATATCTAAAATATTCCAGGATATACCTAATGTGGGAGGGGACTACACAGGGACATGGACACCAGGGGGTGAGAGTCATTGGGTGCTACTTTGAAGGCTGGGTACCACAACCCATCTAGCAAAGCACTAAACCTACTGAGGTTCTGCCCAGTCAATGCCAAGAGAATGTGGACTGGGCAGAAGATAAGAGAAGTCATAAATACCATGATCAATTCCATAAGTGAGTACTGTCACCTCTACCTGGAGTCCTTCTTTGCTGTGTCATGGATATTTTTTTTCTCTTTTATTGAAGCAAAACTTATATACAGTAATATGCAGAAAGTCAGATATATTTAAAAAGTAATTATCCTTCTCTTCCCTTTTCTATTCTTAGAATTGTGTATGGTATGGGTTGGTGATGGTTAAATTTGTCATTTCGTCCGCAAGTTGCAAAATGTGGAGGGAGATCATGATGGAACCAGGAAAGAAACGGATGTCATAACTGGACAAGTATTGTTTCCTTTTGGAAGGAGTTGAGTGTATCTTTTGTTTGCATGTGAGATAATTATATTATGTTAGGCAGAGGCATTTAAAAAATTGTATATGGTATTTTAAAAAGTGGGAAGACGTTGCCTGGCAACCCATGGTTGGAATGCAGAGGACATCTGTTGTTTTCCTATCAGCATTCTACCTCTTTCTTTTGGAGAACAACCCTCCCCCACCACAGACTGGTGTGGTGGGGCTGTCAATCACAGTTCAATGCCCTTCCCTGGTCAGGGATGACATCCAATCCCAACAAGGCCAATTGGAAATGCTTTCTCTGGAAGAAAATTTTAACGGGAGGCAGGAAGACAGAAAATTCTTAAAGCTGATTCATTCTGGGACAGTATTCTGAAGGGATTTTCTGTTTGTTTCTGTTATCTATTAATCCAGAACTGCCCTGATTCCTGTGTATCTTGATACTTGGCTGTTCAGATTGTCCTTTTTTTTCCAGCTTGTCTTTTGATTCTGTGAATTTTCACATTTTCCATTGCGCCATAGAGCCGGCTATGAATTTTCATGTTTTCTTTTAATTAATTCCTTTATGTGTCTCCTTAGGTTACTCAGAGTTGGTTTCTGTTGCTTGTAGCCGAAGAATTTTAATTTCTTGGCATTAGCTCAGTTAGGAAGGTCCCATAGCAAAGAGGACCCAAAAATGAGATGCTAGTGAGTGATCCAGCTTTTCCAACATATGCATATAGCAATTTTCTCCCCAGACATATATCTCCGTAGTGTATGAATTGGAAAAGGTTTCAGGAAGTATGCTGGTAATTGCTGACGCATTGTATTCAGGACCATTACCTAAAGTATGGCCTCACAGATTTTACACTATTCAAAACTCCAGGAAATGCCACCCATGTAGATTATGATGTGAATGGTGCCGTTATGCAGTGCAGCAACCATTTTCTCTCCTAGTCTTGTGGCTGAGTTGGACTTTTTGTGCCAGCCTCATGCAGCCTACTCTTTTTCTTGAATTGCCTCTCAGAGGCACAGTTGAGCTTCCCTGCAATCAGGCAGGGCCGTACCAATCCATCAGATCGGTTTGTTTGTGTCTGAATCAAACAGGGGACAGAGATCAAGACTTTGTTTCTCAGGAAGTTTCTAGGGAATTAGAGGCTATGCCAAATGTTTGTGTACACCCCAAACTCCCAGTGTGGTTGTATTTGGAGATGGAGCCTCTAGGGAAGTAATTAAGGTTCAGTGAAGTCATAAGGGTGGGGCCCTATCTGACAGCGTCTTTATAAGAGATACCAGAGAACTCTCACACATGCACAGGTGTAAGGAGAGGCCTCTATGTGAAAACATAGTGAGAAGGTGGTTTGCAAGCCTGGAAATGAGCCCTCCGCAGGAACCAAATTGGCTGGCTCCTTGATTTTAGGCTTTCCATTCTTCAGAATTGTGAGAAAATATATTTCTCCAGTTTAAACCATACAGTCTCCAATGTTTTGTTATGCCAGCCCAAGCAGACTAAGATAGATTGAAATAGGTATGTGGAGATGGAGGGAAGGGTATTATTGAATTTCACTCATCAGAAGCACTGACTCCCAAACTGTGTCCAGTCTAGCCACCTTGCTACATAAAGAGGTGAAAATTAATCTATTGGGTGTTTGTTGCAGGGAGGACAGATGAATGAAAAATGTAAGAGAGGCTGGAACCAACTTTTTCTGTGTTTTATGCTTTCTTCAACATATAATCTACAAGTTCTTGTCATTATAGCATGGTGATTATCACACCACCGCTGCCACACACACACAAGCATTAAAAAAAGAAATCATATTAGTCATTAGGGAAATCCAAATAAAAAAAAACCACAATGAAATACCACTTCACAACCTTAGAATGTATAGGATGGGTATAATAAAAAATGCGGACAATAACAAGTGTTGGAGAGAATGTGGAGAAATTGAAACCTCGATGCATTGCTGGTAGGAATGTAAAATGGTACAGCCACTGTGGAAAATAGTTTGGCAGTTCTTCAAAAAGTTAAATGAAGAGGTACCTTATGACCCACAGATTCTACTCCTAGGTATACAATCAAGAAAATTGAAAACTCGTGTTCAGGCAACACTTTGTATACAAATGTTCATAGCAGCACTATTCATAATAACCAAAAACTGGAAACAACCCAAATGTCCATCAACTGATGAATGGATAAACAAAATATGGCATATCCACAAATGAAATATTATTCATCCAAAAAAAGGAATGAAGCACTGATATATGCTGCAACATGGATGAACTTTGAAGACATTATGCTTAGTGAAAGAAGCCAGACACAAAAAGCTACACATCATATGATTCCACTTATAGGAAATGTACAGAATAGCTTAATTCATAGAGACAGAAAGTAGGTTAGTGCTTGCCAGGTGCTAGATGAGGGAGCTAGGGAATGACTGCTAATAGGTATGGGGCTTCTTTCTGAGGTGATGAAAAATTTCTGGAATTTGATACTGGTGAAGTTTGCAAAACCTTGTAAATATACTAAAAACCACTGAATTGTACACTAAGAGGGGTAAATTTTACTGTGTGCGAATCATACCTCAATAAAGAAAACCAGAAATGATAGCAAGCTGATTTCTATGCTTATAGACCTTGAACAACCAGCCCTACAGTACCACTATCCAATTTTGCATTTTCCACTAAAATGTTAAGCAAGAAGACATGACTCAAGATACAATGCTGATTGTAAATACAATACAAAATTCTACAAAATGCAAATGCCTAAGTGCATAAGGTAGAATGTCAAGGTCTCCTATAATCTCACAGTAGGAGTTAATGTAATGCTAATAGTTTAAAGATCAATCATAACATCTCAAATTTCCTAATAAAAGTTGATATTTTACTTCTGAAATCCAAAACAGGATTTCACCACTGATCAGTAACTTGCTCTCCTCCAAGCAATAGTTCAGGGCCCCAGGCTCCTTCCATCTTGTGTCTTGTCTTGAACACCCAGCTTTCAAAGTTGCCCCAGAAGGAGAAAGAGTGTGGAGAATTGTCCACAATCCCATTGGCTGGATCCCAGGCACAAGGCCATAGCTATCTGCAAGACGCTGAGAAATGTAAGCTAATGGGTGCTCAGGAAGAAGAGGAAAGAGATTTGTTAAATTGCTGGCCAGTCTCTGCCACACCTACCCCACCAATAACTCTGTCAATAGTTTAGAGCAATGTCCTCTAACTTTTTTGGGCATGTATGTACTAATATATCACAGCTTTTTTCTTTTTTTTGAGATAGGGTCTCATGCTGTCACCTGGGCTAGAGTGCAGTGGCATCATCATAGCTCACTGCAACCTCAAACTCCTGGACTCAAGTGGTCCTCCTGCCTCAGCCTCCCAAGTGGCTGGGACTACAGGTGTGTGCCACACCACATCTAGCTAATTTTTTTCTATTTTTAGTAGAGATGGGGTCTCACTCTTGCTCAGTCTGGTCTCAAATTCCTAGCCTCAAGCAATCATCCTGCCTTGGCCTCCCAGAGTGCTAGGCATGAGCCACTGTGCCCACTCTATAATAGCATTTTTAAATGAAAATGGGATCATACTATGCATATTGGTTACTACGCATACAATAGGCTGATTCAGATACGACCTACACTTATTTGGTTGTCATCCGTACGCATTCCAAATTTAGAATACACTGATTCAAACCTTGGTAATCTCAAGCAGACATTACACACTGTTATTCACATGTTTTTCATGCTGACTCAAGTGCTCCTCAACACACTCTGACATGCTAGCTTGTGGGGATGGCCAATCTCAAATAAGAAGAATTGAAGGGGGGTTTCTTAGCTCTGAGGTTTATCTCCTCATGGAGTTGCCTTCTTTACTCCTTCAAAAGAAAATTCAGACTGGGTACAGTGGCTTATGCCTATAATCCCAGCACTTTGGGAGGCCAAGGCAAGATGATTGTTTGAGGCCAGGAGTTCAAGACTAGACTGGGCAACATAGTGAGACCCCATATCTACAAAAAGTAAGAAAAATTAGCTGAGTATAGTGGTGCATGCCTGTAGTCCCAGCTACTCAGGAGGCTGAGGCTGCATGCAGTGAGCTGTGATAACTGCCACTGCACTCCACCCTGGGGACAACAGAGCAAGAAAGTTTATAACTATTAATATAATTATATTAAATGAATTAATTTCAGTAAACTTTCCCTGTTCAAATTACTATGTGGTTCTGTCTCCTGGTTGGACCTTAACTGACATATTCTCCTGGCTGGACCCTGGGGTCATATTCTCACTTATTTGCAGTATATTTTTTGTTTTTGGAGTCTAGCTCTGGCACTCCAATAGAGTGCAGTGGCATCATCGTAGTTCACCACAACCTCAAACTCCTGGGCTCAAGTGGTCCTCCTGCCTCAGCCTCCCAAGTAGCTGGGACTACAAGCACATGCCACCACACCCAGCTAACTTTTCTATTTTTTGTAGAGACAGTCTCACTCTTGCTCAGGCTGGTCTCAAACTCCTGAGCTCAAATGATGCTTCAACTTCAGCCTCCCAGAGTGCTAGGATTACAGGCGTGAGTCACCATGCCCGGCCTCAGTATACTTTTACTGTATATTAAATTCACATATTTGTACATGGGTCTATCTCTGGGATCTCTATTTTGTGCTATTGGCCTCTTGGCCTAATTTAATCTTTAATGCGGTAACAGGTTCAAAGTACTTAGCCATTACCCAGCACATAGTAGGTACTCATTAAATGGTAGCAGTAATGATCATAGTGGATACTACCCATCTTTGTCTTCACAGAGCACCTGCCTAAGACCAATAATCTGGGTTTAACTTAATGGGCTGGGAGAAGGGAGGCAACCCCCATAGGAGGGAGGCATGTTTCTCAGTTAAGTCAATTTATGAATAAATAAAAATCCAGGAATTGTTTTTTTCTGGCTTTGGGCCACTGCTTTAGCCATCACCCATAATTCAGATTATGTAGGCATTTATTCCCACAATGATTCTGATAGATCTATTCTATAAATTTTGAATTTTCTTGGGCATGATGAGAAATCATAAACCTGTACAATGCAACCTCATATCAGAATTCTGGAAAATGCTCCAAATATACATAGTACTTTGTTTCTTTTACATTCTTGTTCCAAAGGGGAAGTTTGTCTCACAGATTAAATGTGACTGTAAATTATAAAACAAAATCTAAATAAATAGAAAAACATCTATTCTTGGATGGGAAGATTTAAAATGTCTAGTTTACTGAAATCAATTCAATTAATACAATTCTAGTTATAAACTTAATAACTTTTTTGAAGTGGATAAAATAATCTTTGAGTTGATATTGTAGATGGTCACCAGAGATAAGCATCAATTCCTTCCCTCCCTGATGTGAAGTTATCCTTTCCTTTGAACCTGGGCTGGGCTTAGCGACTCAATCAAAAGAATGCTGACTTGTTTAATCAATAGAATGCAGAGGAAGTGTCGTCTGGGCATTTCCAAGGTTAGAGCATAAGAAACATTGCAGCTTCCATCAGTATCTCCTGGAATGTTTGCTCTTGAGACACTCCCTCTTAGAACCCAGATACCATGATGTGAGACTCCCAAGCCACATGGACAGGCCACTTGCAGGCTCTCTGATTGACAGTCCCGAGTGAGCTCCAAGCAGAGAGCCAGCATCAACTTCCAGCATGTGAATGAGCCATTCTGGATACCCAGCCAGCCCAGTGAAGCTTTCCAATGGCTCCAACCCCAATCATCATCTGACAGTAATCACACGAGAGACTTCAAGTGAGGACTGCCCAGCCAAGTTCAGTCAAGCCACGGGAGCATGAGCGATAATAAGTTGTTGTTTTAAATCACTAAGGTTTGGTTCGGTTTATTAAGCAGTAATAAGTAACTGCAACAGAAATTAATACCAGAAGTGTCATGCTGCCGTGACAAAAACCTAAAACATGTGGGAATGACTTGAGGCCAGGTAGTGGTTGGAACCTGGAAAGGACTCAAGGAAGCTGTTAGTGGAGATTGGAAGAAGACCAAGGAAATTGTTACTGAAGGTTGGAGAAAAGGCAACTACTGTTAGGTAGTAACAAAACATTTAGAAGAATGTCACCTGTGGTAAAACATAAAATAGAAAGTATATTTAATGTACTGGTAAATTGGGCTAAGGAGATTTCTAGGCAGAATATTCAGCCAAGTGCTTTCTTTTCCTTCTTTCTTTCTTTCGTTTTTTTAAAAGATGGGATCTTGCTATGTTGCCCAGTCTGGCCTCAAACTCTTGGGATCATGGAGTGAACTTCCCATCTCAGCCTCCCAAGTAGCTTGGACTACACGTACACAGTATCACACCCAGCTCCAACTGATTTCTTTTAGCTGTCAACAATAAGGTACAGGAAGAGAGAGATAAGTAAAAAAGGGTTCAGGTTTCTAGAAGAATTTAGAGGATATATAAAGGGCTGAGGACAGTATTTCTAGCCATCAAAAGTTTCTCAAAGGAAGAACAATATTAAGGTAAAGATGAAGTCAAGAGTGCAGCTCTTAGACTTTTTAAGACCTCAGAAAGTTCTAAGTGCATATCTTATAGATTCTCTCAAGTAAATGAGGAGCTACTAAGAATGCCTCATAGACTCTTTTTCTACTCTTTCAAGAATCTCAAGGGGCCAGGCACGGTGGCTCATGCCTATAATCCTAGCACTCTGGGAGGCCGAGACAGGAGAGATCAATCGCTCGAGGTCAGGAGTCCAAGACAAGCCTGAGCAAGAGCTAGACCCCATCTCTACTAAAAATAGCAAAGTCATAACATGTAACCAAAATGTTTGTACCCCCATAATATCCTGAAATAAAAAAGATAATAAAAATAGAAAGAAATTAGCCGGACAACTAAAGATACATAGAAAAACTTAGCCGGGCATGGTGGCGCATGCCTGTAGTCCCAGCTACTTGGGAAGCCGAGGCAGAAGGATTGCTCGAGCCCAGGAGTTTGAGGTTGCTGTGAGGTAGGCTGATGCCCCGGCACTCTAGCCCAGGCAACATAATGAGACTTTGTCTACAAAAAAATAAAATAAAATAAAATAAAGAAAGAATCTTAAGGGTGTTAGCATCTGAATCTCAGGCCAAGGTAGAGAGGGACCCATCTTAAAAATATTTGTGACTATGGCTTTTGAGGACTCAAATAAGATTCATAGAAAACTCATAAAAAATTTAAGAGAATTGCATATGTAGAAGCTCCACCAGCTTCAACTAAAAAGAATAGTTCAAAATGAAAAGAGCCCTCGGAACACAGAAGCAGGTTTCAAAAGCTACACAGCAGCAAATATGGGCCATTTCTTATGGAAAAGGAAGGATGACTCAAAGTGAAGATCAAGAGCCCAGAGAGCAGAGCTCAGAACCATGGAGGATCACTCTTAGGGAGCAGGATTGGGTCCCAGTCAGGGAAATGGAAATATGCACCGGGCTGGAATTTCAGAATTGCTATGGAACATGACTATGATGTGCCTCGTGTTCACCCCTTTTGAACAGGAGTGTTTAGTGCAGTTACCCTATCCCCATAACCACTGTATGTTGTGTTTGTGTTGCGGATAACTTGATTCTACTTCACAAGTCTTCATATCAAGAGGAACCCCAATTAAGGAGCCACCCCTGAAAAGCCTCATCTGCACTGAGACCTCATTTAGATGATGAGATCCTGACCTTTGAGCTGATGCCATGTGCGATGAGACTTTGAGGGTCCTTGGAGGAGGGTGAGTGTAGTTTGCACATGGAATGGATGTGAGTTGTATTGACCAGAGGGTGGGATGTGGTGGAGAGTCTTTAAATATGTACATTATCAGTCTCTGCTGTATCTTGGTATGTCCTCTTTTTTACTCCTGATTTTTTTATCCTTTTCTTCATTATTTCACCAGTGGTTTGTCTATTTTATTTTTCTTCTCCAAGAACCAACATTTGGTTATGCCAATCTCTTTTATTGCATATATTTGTTTTCTGCTTATTTAGTTTCTCCTTTTATTTTTATTATCTCACTACTTCTACCGTCTTTGGATCAGTTCTGTTGTTGTCTGATTTCTTGACTTCAAAACTTAGCTCTTTAAATTTCAGCCTATTTTCTTTTCTTTCTTTCTTTTTTTTTTCTTTTACAGATTCCACTATAGGTTTATTTATTTTTTTATTTTTTTATTTTTTTTGAGACAGAGTCTCACTTTGTTGCCCAGGCTAGAGTGCCATGGCGTCAGCCTCACTAACAGCGCCCGTCCCCACTATAGGTTTAATTTAAAAAATGGAGCATATCTTACATAAGGATTTTGTAAATTAGAAATCTCATACCTTTCACCTATCTACGTACTATGGAAGATGCGCAGACCTTCCACAGCTCATAGAGGAAACAGTATACAGGGAGGCCAAGGCGGGTGGATCGTTTGAGCTCAAAAGTTCAAGACCAGTCTGAGCAAGAGCGAGACCCCATCTCTACTAAAATTAGAAAGAAATTAGCTGGACAACTAAAAATATATATAGAAAAAATTGGCTGGGCATGGTGGCGCATGCCTGTAGTCCCAGCTACTCGGGAGGCTGAGGCAGGAGGATTGCTTGAGCCCAGGAGTTTGAGGTTGCTGTGAGCTAGGCTGATGCCATGGCACTCTAGCTTGGGCAATAGAGGCAGACTCTGTCTAAAAAAAAAAAAAAGAGAGAGAGAGAGAAGAATCACGAGGCAGAAAATACTTCGAGACACAGCCCTCAGAAAATGTTCTGGAATGCCGTTTCACTTGTATCAATGTCATGTTCCTGGTTCAATTTCTTGAACTCCTCCTCTTGGAAGATGTGCTCAAGGATATATTTGGCATCTTGTTGGTCCTTTAGTTTACTGGTTATTCCAAGAATGTCACCACACTTCTTCTTTTTTTTTTTTTCTTGAGACAGAGTCTTGCTCTGTTGCCCAGGCTAGAGTGCCATGGCATCAGCCTAGCTCAGAACAACCTCCAACTCCTGGGGTTAAGCAATCCTTCTGCCTCAGCCTTCCGAGTAGCTGGGACTACAGGCATGTGCCACCACACCCGGCTATATTTTTCTATATATTTTTAGTTGTCCAGTTAATTTCTTTCTAATTTTAGTAGAGACAGGTCTTGCTGTTGCTCAGGCTGGTCTCGAACTCCTGACCTCGAGTGATCTTCCCACCTCGGCTCCCAGAGTGCTAGAATTACAGGCAGGAGCCACCACGCCCGGCCTCACCACACTTTTTAACATAGAATTCCAGGTCTTCTTCAGTACACTTGTTGGTAATCTGAGCAAGCCATGCCTTCTCAGAGAACCTCTCATCTCAGCCAAATAGCTGCAGAGGAGGAGGTGGTAATTCCCTGAAACTGGGAGGGAAAACCGCAGGCTGAAGGGCTGGCAACAGTGACTCAAACCGAGCTTGGATGAGCTGGAGTGGTTCATGTTTCGCATTTAGCTGCCCGTGACCCTTGATGACCTTGGGGATGGAGGCGGTACCCAGTTGGTAAATGGACAGGTCAAGGAGGGTGGTAAAGTCCTGAGGATTCTCATCACCCTCTTGCAGACACAACTTGAAGCCGCTCTGACAGGGTGGCTGTGTTGGGCAGTGTCATGTAGTGGAAATCCCAGGGTCCTCAGCAGCAGCTGGGTTTAGGTGGACATGTTCTGTTGTGAGCCACTGGAAAACAGTGCCTCTGATTTTTCTGTTTTCTTTTTCTTAGCAAATATTGGTCACTGAACATGTGACATGAGCCAAGCAATGCTGGCTTCCCACCTTGGCTCTTTGAGTGATGAAAAGCCAGAGTGGGTCTGTTAAGTGGGAAGCAGACAGAGCCTGTAGAAAGAACAGCCACTGCTGGTTTCATTACACTCAGTAAGGCACCAAAAGGATAGACAAAGGTGACAGCCTGGGCATTGTTTCCACTGCTTTCCTCATCAACGATTCCAGGAACAGCCTTTCCTGCAGCGTGGCTAATTTCCTTGTTCAAGACTCAGTTGGAAACTAGAGCTTCCTTAGGATGGAAATACTTGTAATATACATTTCTAACAGCACCATTATTATTAACCAGGATTCCCTACTCTTCTAGTAAAAAGTTGATATTGGTATCAAATCTGGACTCTCCACCTTCTCCTAGCATTACAAGGATATTGCCACTGCTGTCAGGTTACTTCAAACTCAGTAGCAGTAAATTTTCCCCTTGGTCCAGCTGTAATCCACAGTTTCACCTCAATTATCTTCTTAGATGTGATTTCTTCTTTTAAGCTCTGCATCTTCCAATTACTCTGAAATTTTTTCCTGCATGGATTTATAGCCATTGTTGGTGGTAAATACCTCCTTTTTGTATGCATTAAAAAGAATGGTGTTCAGGGGGTAGTTTACACCTGTAATCCCAGCACTCTGGGAGGCCGAGGCAGAGGATCGCTTGAGCTCAGGAGTTCAAGACCAGCTTGAGCAAGAGCAAGACCCCGTCTCTACTAAAAAAATAGAAAGAAATTAGCTGGACAACTAAAAATATAGATAAAAATTAGCCGGGCATGGTGGCGCATGTGCCTGTAGTCCCAGCTACTCGGGCTGAGGCAGTAGGATTGCTTGAGCCCAGGAGTTTGAGGTTGTGTGAGCTAGGCTGACACCATGGCACTCTAGTCTGGATGACAGAGTAAGACTCTGTTTCAAAAAAAAAAAAGAATGGTGCTCCGAAGTGCTTTCTCCGTGGTTACCTGAAGCCCAGTGACCACAATCTTCACCTGAGGCTGCCCAGCATCCCACAGCCAGGTAGGTATCCAAGGCCGCTTAGCAACAGCAGAGGTCCAGTGCACTGGGAAGGCGTGGCCCTGGACCCTATCTTCTTACCTAATATAGTACTCGAGGATATGCATTTCTCCTTAAGTACATCAGATAAGTTTCAATATATTTTTTAATCATTCAGTTCTAAGTATTTTCTGATTTCCTGTACAATGTCTTCTTTGATCAGTTTAGCAGTATATTTTAAATTGTCCAAACATACAGAGCATTTTAAGTTGTTAGTGTTATTTTTTTTGACAAGAGTAAAGTGTGTTTAATGTTCAATCTACTTAAAATAAAAGTATTTGAATAACAATGTCTTGGGAAACCTTTCTTTGAGGGGTCACATGGCCACCTGTAGGGCATTCTTCCCGTGCTCCTCTTTGTGGGAACTTGAATGCCCCTGTGGTCAATGGATGGATACCTTCATGTTAGATTGGAGAGAAGCCATGATTCTGATTTTAGAAGGGTGAAGAGGAAGATGCCAAGTGTGGGGGCTATATTTTCATTTCCACTTTCCTACACAGACTTAAAAATAAAAACTGATTTTTTGGTCCAAGTACAAGCCACTATATGCAAATTGTTCCAATTGTAGGAGATGGTCATGCCGCTTCACCTTTTCCAGGTCCTGAAACTGGAAGATTAAACAGAAGTCCATATGTCTAAGAGAATGGGATTGACTTGTCCAGTCTCCCCCAGTGGGAGAGTTTCACACCATGCGCTATACTTGTTAGTAACACTAAAACATTTGGGTGACTTGGGATGACCTCAACTGAAACCCCACCATTCCCCTAAGCCACACCTTCTGGCTAAACCACATCCTCCCCCTAAATCACACCTACCCCTACGCCAAATCTTCCCCCAAGCCACATCTTCTTCCTCAGTTGTTAGTGTTATTGTTGTTATTGTCCTCTGATTATGATGTAGACACACAATGTGGTAAGTACACTGATTCTTTGGTATTTAAGGCTTGTTTTGTAACCTAGAGCATGGTCAATATTTATAAAAGCTCCATGGAAATGCTTGATGAAAATATATATTCCCTAATAATGGGTAACATTTTCTAAATAAAATCTATTAAGTCAAACCTGTTGGGTTTTTTGGTTTTTAACTGCTTCCTACTTGGAAGAATTGTATCCTATCTGTGACATCTTTGGTAAGGGTAATTCACTTTTTCCTTTCATTGTTAATGTGACATGAAATATTTGAAAGTTTTATGGTGTATGTAGTATGTTTGATATTAAACTGTGAGTTTGGGGAGTTTTATACCTAACAGTTAGTCAATATTTTAAAATACTGGTATTTGATTCCCTCTTTATGTGAACAAATTGATTCCAAATTTTAAGCTGGAAAGTCATTGCAAAATTATTTCAAGTGTAATCATAACCATGTGAAGAAATCTCTATAAGTCACATAGTTTAAATTAAGAATTATGTACATATTGTTCATACTGTTTGTGTTCTGATCATGAAACAAAAATAATAAAATAGTGGTTATAAAATGTATAGGTTAACATAGAAGTAGACAGAGTTCAGACATATATCCCAATGTCCATGGGAATTTTAAAAATGATAAAATAGTGTTTTAATTCATTGAGGAAGGTATGGTTTATTTAATAAATTAATTAGCCATCCACCTGGAATAAAATAAGATTGGATTCCCAAATTCGCAATGGATTTACAAACTCACTACATTCAGAAATAAATTCTGGCTACTTGGGAGGCTGAGGCAAGAGAATTGCTTGAGCCTAGGAGTTCCGGGCTGTAGTGTGCTATAATAGTGCCTGTGAATAGCCAGTGCCCTCCAGCCTGGCCATATTAGTGAGACCCCATCTCTGAAAGAAAAGAAGAAAGAAAGAAAAAGAGAGAGAGAGAGGGAGGGAAGGAAGGAAGGAAAGACAGAAGAAAGGGAGGAAAGAAAGAAAAAGAAGGCAAGAAAGAAAGAAAGAAAGAGAAAGGAACGAAGGAAGGAAGGAAGGAAGGGGGAAAGAAAGAAAATGAATTCTGGATCTAAATGTATTAAAGTTTAAGTATAAAAAATATTAAAAACATGAAATAAAAATTTGGAGTCTAGATGTATAGCTTACGATTTATAAAGACTTGTTTAAACAAGAGAAAAAGAAGGTCAAGGAAAAGTTAGGTCTATTAATATTAGACTTCATAAAAATCCATTTTGTTTTTAATTTTCTTAAATTTTTATTTATTTATTTATTTTTTAGAGACAAGGTCTCACTCTGTCACCTAGGCTGGAGTGCAGTGGTGTGATCATAGCTCACTGTAACCTCGAACTCCTGGCCTCAAGTGATCCTCTCGCCTCAGCCTCTTGAGTAGCTGGGATTACAGATTTGAGCCACTGTGCCCTACAGAAACCCATTTTTTGATAAGGAAAAAGATAATAAAGCCAAAAGATAAATAAATAATAGACTGAAAAAATGTTTGCAAGGCATGGAATTGAAAAAGGGTTAAATTTGTAATATGCAATGAGAGTCTATAAATTTTTATTTTTTTAAAAAAAGGGCAACCATCTGCAGCAAGGGGGCTATAGGTCACCCCATTAACCTCTCTCTTCTAAGTTTCCCCTCAGGAAGAGAGGCCTGTGAGAGCCAGAGAGAAGCTGCTCTCCAAAGATGGATGGCACAGTGAATCTGAGCAGTGCAAGGGATGGGCTATGTCAACAAAGGGTGGACCGTGTGCACAACTTTAGATCTACCGTCAAAACGTGAATCTGCTCTGAGGAATGGAGGTCGGTGACCACTTCCAACTTCCATACCTTTGGGATTTGCCACAGCATTCCTGCCAAGGCACACTCTCCTTGGATGAGTCCCAGCCAATGACTAAGCCCAGTGGACATACTACAGCTGGGCCATTTCTGCCTGATGTGGGACTCCTTTAATGGGCATTCAGCCTGGCCAAGACGTCAGAGCTGCACTACACCCTGGGCCTCTTCCCATCCAATCCTCCTTCTTTCTTCCTTTCCTTTCATAGCTGTCAGTCCTGCATCATGGCCTGAAGATTTTTCCTGGCTACTCCTGCTTCCTCTCGTCTTATGTTTCACAGAGATTTCCCCCTTGAATTTCGGATTCCATCCTCAGCAGCTGCTTGCAGGAGGACTTGAAGTTATACAGCTCCTGTTTCTAAGAAACAGTTTGCTATGGGTGCTGCTATGATGAAAGCCTAAAACATGGTACTGGCTTTGCAACTACCTGGCAGAGAGAGGCTGGAAGGACTTTGAGGGAAAAGGCCAAAGGTCCTCAGGGCCCTGAGTGTTGGCTGAAACCTGAAGGGCCTTGGGGAGACTGTTGATGGGAGCCCAGAGCAAAGTGAGGAAACTGTTTTTGAAAACTGGAGGAATCCTAGCACTCTGGGAGGCTGAGGTGGGGGGATCGCTCGAGGTCAGGAGTTCGAGACCAGCCTGAGCAAGAGTGAAACCCCATCTCTACCAAAAAATAGAAAGAAATTAACTGGACAACGAAAAATATATAGAAAAAATTAGCCAGGCATGGTGGCGTATGCCTGTAGTCCCAGCTACTCAGGAGGCTGAGGCAGGAGGATTGCTTGAGCCCAGGAGTTTGAGGTTGCTGTGAGCTAGGCTGACGTCACAGCACTCTAGCCTGGGCAACAGAGTGAGACTCTGTCTCAAAAAAAAAAAAAAAAGGAAAAGAAAAAGAAAGCTGGAGGAAAGGGGATCTTTGCCCAGAAAGCTTGCCAGTACTGTCACCTGAAGTAATATAGAAAGTAGCAAATGTCCCTAATGAGCTCAGTCACCTAGCCAAGGAGATTTATAGGCAAAATATTGAAAGTGCTACCTGGCTTCTACATGCTGCCTGTGATAAAACATGAGAGGAAAGAGATAAACTAAAAAAACAACTGTTAAATATAAAGCAGACCACATATTGTATGATTCCATTTATATGTGTTAAACAGAAAAAACCTTAGAGAAGTTCAAATTCTAACTGAGTTTACTTGAACAAAGAAAAACAAAACAAAGCACAGCAAAACAAAGCAAAGCAAAACAAAACAATTTGCAAAGGGAGCAGTCCTCGGACCACAAGTTCAGGGAGCTCCAACCAATACCGTGATCTGACAGCAGCATTCATAGGAAATGGAAGTGGAGGTGTAAAGACAACAATTGGTCACTGTTTCATTGGTTAATTGGTTACAGAACCTCCTGCAGTTAACTAAGGTTCAGCTACTAGAGTTAAACTCCACATTGGTTTGATTTGTCAAGCTTAGTGCAGGAGCCTAGTACAAATCAATGGGTTCCCATAAATTTTATTTAACGTATGAAACACCCAGAAAAGGTAAATCTATAGAGATAAAAAGTAGGTTAGTGATTGCCTATAGATGAGCAGGGAGGCTTGGGAGGTGCGATGGTCTGAATGTGTCCCCCACATGCACATGTTGAAACTTAATCATTGATGTAATAGTAGTAAAAGATGGGGCCTTTAGGAGGTTATTAAATCATGGGGGCAGAGCCCTCGTGGATGGCTTTAGGGCCCTTACAAAAGTCCTCGTGGGAGGAGGGGAGTGGGTTCGCTCCTTTCCATCTCTTCTGACATGCGAGGACACAGTGGTTGTTCCTTTTGTCCTTCTGCCCTTTGGCTTTTCTAGCCATGTGAGGACACAGCAAGAAGGCCCTTCCTGGCCAGGTGCGGTGGCTCACGCCTGTAATCCTAGCACTCTGGGAGGCTGAGGTGGGAGGATCGCTCAAGGTCAGCAGTTCGAGACCAGCCTGAGCAAGAGCGAGACCTCATCTCTACTAAAAATAGAAAGAAATTATCTGGACAGCTAAAAATATATATAGAAAAAAATTAGCCGGGCATGGTGGCACATGTCTGTAGTCCCAGCTACTCGGGAGGCTGAGGCAGAAGGATTGCTTGAGCCCAGGAGTTTGAGGTTGCTGTGAGCTAGGCTGACACCACGGCACTCTAGCCCAGGCAGCAGAGTGAGACTCTGTCTCAAAAAAAAAAAAAAAAAAAAAAAAAGAAGGCCCTTCCCACACACCAAATGCTGGTTCCTTGATCTTAGACTTCCAAACCTCCAGAATTGTGAGAAATTTCTGTTGTTTATAAATTACCCAGTCTTGTTTGTGGATATTGTTATAGCAGCACAGACAGACTAAGACACGGGGACATGGAGAGTGACTGCTCATGCTAATGGGTACCAGGATCTTTTCTGGGGTGATGAAATTGTTCTAAGACTAATTGTGATGGTGGTTGTACAACTCTGTGAATATACTGAAAACCACTAAATAGTATGTTTTAAATGGGAAAATTGTATGGTATATGAATTATATCTCAATAAAGCTAATATATAGGACTTACTGCGCTTGAACATTAAACCATTATATTTTTCATTGCCAGCCTCACCAGATGGTAAATGATTCTAAGAAATGGCTCTGGGCAGAAATAAAATCCAATACACTATCAGGAAAATATTATCTAAAAAAGACATTAAGGGTTAAGACTCTAAAAAGATCTAAGGAGATGCTTTACAGAATGTGTCAGACAGAAAAAAGGCTCTCCAGAGATTTTAAGGACATTATTTCTCAGCAATCTCTTAAGGTAGAGAAGAGCTTATCTCAAAGAGATTTGTGAGAGTGGCTTTTGTTGAATGTAGTGGATTATGATTTGATGCATAAAGAACCCACAAAGCTCAGGAGGAACCATGAATACCAAAGTGTGAGGTTGGCATGCTGGAGGAAGGAGCCTCTAGAAGTTGAAAAAGGGAGGGAAAATTCTCCCCTGAAGACTTGAGCAGGAATGCAGCCCTGCTGACACCTATATTTTAAACTTCTAACTTCCAGAACTGTAAGAGAATAAATTTGCCTTGTGTTAAGCCACAAATAAATAAATAAATAAATATTTAAAAATTTAAAAACCACAAAGCTTTTAAGAGAATTGCTCTAGCAGAAGCATCTTCAGCTGGGACTAATGAAATACATAGTACAAAATGAAAAGATGCCTTTGCACCCCTATCCTTTCACAGGCAGGAAGCAGGCTGAGAAGGCTACTCAAATGTAAACTCAATTTTCTTATGGAAAATGAAGGAAGTTCCAGAGAGTGAAGCCGAGAGCCCAGACACTAGAGCCAAATCCACAATGAACAACTCTCAGGCAGTTGGATTAAGCCCGAATCAACCTTTGTCTGTTGGATTTCAGAATTCTCTACTATGTGCCTCCCATTTTCTCTCTTTTTGAAAGAGGGTGACTATAGAGGTTATTCTATGCCTTTCCCACCATTGTAGGTAGGATGTGTATAGAAGGCAGATGACTTTTTTCTTTAGTTCATAGATTTGCTATGTAAGAAGGGATGTGAAGGAGAAACCAATCAGGAGATAAATTAAGAGGCTTTTAAGATAGCCCAGGCAAGATATGATGGTGGCTTGGAGTAGATAGCAGTGCAGAAAATGATTAAGTCAAGAGAGTCGGAATATATTTTGAAATCAGAGCCAACAGGCTTTGTTGATATATTGGAAATGGGACATAAGAAAAAGAAGAGTTGAATGTGATTCCACAATCTTTAGCTTGAAGAACTGAGTGAATGAAAGTTCCGCTCCAACTACTTTTGTCTGTCCCTTTTCAGAACAAAATTCTGTGTCACCATTTTCTCACCTCCCACTTTTCATCCCACCTCTATCCAGTCTCTGCCTGCTACCACTCTACAAAAAAAATGCTGTTGAAAATATCACCAATCCCCACCGTGTTTCTAAATCCAATGGATACTTTTTCATCATTGTTATGTGATCACTCTATTTTACTTAGTACAGGTATCCACTGACTTTTTGAAATGTTTCTTCCCTTGGCTTTTATGAACCAGGGACTTTTCTGGTTTTCTGATATCTCTCTGGTTGCTCCTTTTCAGTCTCCTTTTCTGGCTTCTCTCTCTCTTCCCCCCCCCCCCCCCCCGAGGCAGGGTCTCACTCTATCACCCAGGCTAGAATGCAGTGGCATCATCGTAGCTCACAGCAACCTCAAACTCCTGGACTTAAGTGGTCCTCCTGCCTCAGCCTCCCGAGTAGCTGGGACTATAGGCATGTGCCACTAAGCCCAGATAATTTTTCTATTTTTTGTAGAGAGATGGGGTCTTACTCTTGCTCAGGTTGGTCTCGAACTCCTGACCTCAAGCGATCCTTCCATCTTGGCTTCTCAAAGTCCTAGGATTACAGGCATGAGCCACCATGCCTGGCCAGATCACTCACTCTTAAATCTATCCATTTCTTTATTTTTTTTTAATTAAAAAATTTTTTAGAGACTGGGTCTGGCTCTGTCACCCAGGCTGTAGTACAGTGGTGCGATCATAGCTCTCTACAACTTCAAACTCCTGGCCTAAAGGGGTCCTCCCACCTCAGCCTCCCCAGATGCTGGGATTACAGGCATGCGCCACCACACCCAGCTCTGTCCATTTCTTTTCATCCCTACTGCTGCTATTGTAGTACAAGCCATTTTCATCTTTTGCCTGGACCTCCGCAACAGCTCCCTTCTCTAGCCTCCTTGCATCTACTTTGACCCCTCTCCATGCTATGGTTAGAATGTTCTTGTTCAAACACAAATAGGATTGTGCACTTTCTCAGTTTAAAGTTTTTCAATAATTGTCCTTGGAATATATTCCAAAATCCTTAATATAGCACATAAGCCTTTGCACCATCTGGACCCTGCTATTCCTTTTATCTCAATCTCATATCATTTCCCTTTATTCTCTGTGCCCAACCACACCGATCTTTTCTCAGTTGCTTGAACCTGCCATGCTTCCTCTAACCTTTGGGCCTTGACACTTTTTCTTTCTGCTCAAACAACTCCATTCTATTGTTTGGCTAACTCATGTTCATCCATCAGGTCTCATATTGAATAGCATTTCCTCAGGGCAGCCTGCCCTAATCCTCCCAGATTAAATCAACTCACTCTGTTTTGTGTTTCCTTAACCTTCTGAACTTCTGTTTGGCAGCACTTTGCTTATGATTCTTGTAATTGTTTAGTAGAGTATCTGTTTTGTGTCCGTCCCCATCCCTAGATTTTTAGCTCCATGATGACAGGCTGTGCCCATTTTATTCCCCATGTATCCACAGTAGTGCCCAGCGTGTAGGTAGATACTTACTGAGTATTTTTGACCTGGCTGACAATCAGGGAAGGTTTAAGTCGCACTGGACTTTGGGCACAGGCTAGAACTGTCTGGGACTACAACCTCCTCTTCTCCCTTAAGAAAAGTTGTAAGGGCCAGGAGAAATGAAAGTACTCTTTGGCTTCATGCATTGCCTACTACAATATGAAAGAATATTTATCATAGTCCTACCTGGTAAAGTGAAAAATTAGGAAAAAAAAACCCTAAATGTCCAACAATGGGGGAATGGCTTAATACATTATCAGCAGTTTTAAAGTATTATCTAATATAGTAAATCCTTATTTTTCAAATAAAATATTGCATGGGGCCCTGATATGTAAAATGCATTAAAATAGGGCCATTCCAGTTGAATGGGACAGAGCTTAATTTCCTGGGCCTCCCCAGCTTTTCCTTTCCCTTCCCCATTTTTCTGCCCCTCCTCCCCCACATCTTAAATGCTTTCCAATCCCTGCCTCTACTCTCTCCCCATCCCGGTACTAACCAGGTCCACCCTGCTTAGCTTCACAAGATCAGGTTCTCTCTTTTAAAGCCAAGGTATCACTTCTGTCCTAGGTTTCCATGAGGCACTCCAAATACTTTGTTGTGTTGTTGCTGTTAAACTGGCTCAAGTTGCTTTTCTGTTACTTTCAATTAAAAAAAATAAATAATACTGTTTCATCTGGAGATTCAGTTGTGTAATAGAAAGAACACTGGCTTTGGAGTCAGAAAACTCTGGTTATAAATCTAGGTCCTGGGCCAGGTGCAGTGGCTCACGCCTATAATCCTAGCACTCTAGGAGGCCGAGGTGGGTGGATCGTTTGAGCTTAGAAGTTCGAGACCAGCCTGAGCAAGAGTGAGATCTCGTCTCTACTAAAAAAAAAAAAAAAAAAAAAAAGAAAGAAATTAGCTGGACATCTAAAAATATATATAGAAAAAATTAGCCGGGCATGGTGGCGCATGCCTGCAGTCCCAGCTACTCAGGAGGCTGAGGCAGAAGGATTGCTTGAGCCCAGGAGTTTGAGGTTGCTGTGAGCTACACTGATGCCACGGCACTCTAGCCAGGGCAACAGAGTGAGACTCTGTCTGAAAAAAGAAAACAAAAAACAAACAAACAAACAAAAAAATAAATCTAGGTCCTGACTTTGAGCAAGTTAACCATTTTCAACTTCAGTTTTCTTATCTACAAAAGAGATAATACCTAGCTTTTGCCATTTTTCCCTAAAAACACAACAGCAATATATTAAAAGGCCCAATATTGAGCAGGCTCTCAAGAAATGTTAAATAAGGAAAATTAAAGTCTTATTCAGAGCCCTCCCCAATCCCCTGCAACTGGAAGGAGTGGATCACCAGACTCTGTGCAGTCAAAATTAGTGAGGCTGCCACCTTGTGGTGACTGACTGGCACACTGTCCAATACTGTTGAGCATGTTTGAAGCAAGATGTTTCAGAAACAAGAGCTACCTAAAAGGATGGCAGGCACACCAGAGAGACGCTCGAATAAAGATAATAACTAAAGACATGAGACAAGGACACTTCATCACTAGAAAGAGTAAGGAATAAAGGACTCAAGATTGAACGAACCTTTAGGGACTGTCACATGCAGCAGAGAAGTCAGAGAAAGGGACAGAAAGAAGTGGCTGATGAAGGAGGAGAAGAAGCAAACAAATACACATAGTTTGGTGTATCACTCAAGCCAGCATTGACTCATATATTTGAGTTGATAGCTAATGTGATCTTTTCTTTTTTCCAAGACTTCAGAAGCCATTAACAAAAGCCAGCTAACACCATAATCCTTACAATACCACTGTCCCATGCCACAGCTCCATGGTGCTCCTTCTGGAGGCTCTAGGGGAAAATTGGTTCCTTACCTTTTCCAGCGTCTAGAGGCTGCCCACATTCCTCAGTCACATCACTAAGACCTCTGATTCCATTGTAACATTGCTTCTTCTGACTCTGACTCTCCTGCTTCCCTTTCTTCCTTACAAGGATTCATGTGATTCCATATAGCCTACCTGGATAATTCAGGATAATCTCCCCGTCTCAAGATTCTTACTTAATCACATCCACAAAGTCCCTTTTGCCAGATAAGGTAACATATTCACAGGTTCTGAATATTGGGATGTGGACATCTTTGGAGGGCCATCATTCTGCATACTACAGTGCATTTTTCTCAACTCTACATTCAGTGACGTAACACTGGTATCTTAAAATTGACCATGGTGGGAGTATTTACACCACAAAAATTGGCAAATTCTACAAATCGGGGCTTTTCCCCCTGGAGAGACTGTTGTTAAACTTTACTTGCACTGGTTATAATGGTTGGCTGGGGTGAATGAACCTAACATCAAGGCAAAAGAGAACTGTCAATACACACTAAAGGGAGGGAGGATTATGGATATAATCCAGAAGATACCAGGGCCACTTCCTAATTCTCCTATGTCCAGTACTAAAAATCAATGGAAAATTATAGGAATATTATATAGCTGGACCACCAAGACCTCCAATCACTCAAGAAATAAAGTTTGGTCACCTATAAAAAAACTCAGTTATAGCCCCAACTAGAAACTATGTGACTAAGTTCCAGCCAATGAAATGTAAGTGCAAAGGATATACCACTTCTGGATCAGGGTCTTTAAGACAGTGGCATGCCTCCTTCATGCCCTCTTTCTTTCCATCTCTATGACCCTGTTGAACTGGCTGAAGACAAAGAGAATATGGAATGGGTAGTGGATATGTGACGTCAAAGCTACCAACTATGGCCTTGTGATCAGTTATGAAGAGGTTTCTTGCCATGTCAGTTAAATATTTACGTTGTATCAAATTTTCTTCTCCTTTCCTTTTCCCCTTCTCGCAAATATATGTAGGGTGTGGTATGTTGTAGTGGTTAACTTTGAAGTTCAGTCCATAGGCTATAGAACATTGAGGCAGGATCGTTGCAGAACTCAAGGAAGAATGAACATTATTCAGAGATCCTGGACTTGTTGGATGAAGTCACTAATGAGACTGAGTTGATTCCTTTTTAAGGGATAGAAGGTGAGTATAGTGAGTATACAATTTAGGTTATAAAAGGCTGGCCGGGCGCAGTGGCTCACACCTGTAATCTTAGCACTCTGGGAGGCTGAGACAGGCGGATCGATTGTTTGAGCTCAGAAGTTCGAGACCAGCCTGAGCAAGAGCGAGACACTGTCTCTACTAAAATAATAGAAAGAAATTAGCTGGACAACTAAAAATATACAGAAAAATTAGCCGGGCCTGGTGGCACATGCCTGTAGTCCCAGCTACTCGGGAGGCTGAGACAGTAGGATCACTTGAGCCCAGGAATTTGAGGTTGTGGTGAGCTAGGCTGATGCAACGGCACTCTGGCCTGTGCAGCAGAGCAAGACTCTGTCTCAAAAAAAAAAAAAAAATTAGGTTATAAAAGGGAGGGTTGTTTTAGTTTGGAGTTTTGTTTTTTGAAGTATAAGTATAGAAAGAAGGGGCCGGGCGCGGTGGCTCACGCCTGTAATCCTAGCACTCTGGGAGGCCGAGGCGGGTGGATCGCTCAAGGTCAGGAGTTCGAGACCAGCCTGAGCGAGACCCCGTCTCTACTAAAAAAAAAAATAGAAATAAATTATCTGGACAACTAAAAATATATATAGAAAAAATTAGCTGAGCATGGTGGTGCATGCCTGTAGTCCCAGCTACTCGGGAGGCTGAGGCAGTAGGATCGCTTAAACCCAGGAGTTTGAGGTTGCTGTGAGCTAGGCTGATGCCACGGCACTCACTCTAGCCCAGGCAACAAAGTGAGACTCTGTCTCAAAAAAAAAAAAAAGAAGGGTATATGTTGATGTTGGGCAGTCACAAAACCCCGTTTATTGTAGTGGACACTCATCATTCTTATTGGACACTAGGCATCTGCATCCCCTTCACAGGTTTGGGTAAGATCCCAAACATGAGAGAGTGCACCTTATACCATCAAAGGTGACAATACTCACTGTCACTTTCCTAGTGTACCAGACCCAGCCAATTCCATTCTCTTTAGTTTGGATTCCCCGAGACAAGTGAGTTGGAAAAGAAAGAAAAGTCAATATAGGGTTTGTTAATGAGCAGTAAGCTATGGACAATGGGCCTCAGGCCCTCTGGGGTCCCTCAGAAACACTATGAAATGATGCATCTTTGAAGTGTCCCTCTCAGGGGCAAGGAAGCTGAACTATTTGTTCACTGTTAGATCTGGCTATGAGACAGGTAGCAGGGTATGTTTTGCAGGTTCTTTAGAAAATTTTAGCTTTTCAATTTCAAATGCTGCATCTTCCCCTTCCTCTTAAATATCATGTGATGGCTTGGGCTGCAACAGCCAACTTGCAACTAGTAAATATAAAGGTAAGACGAAGCGAATTGCAAGAGATATCAGCTCTGATATTATCAAGCCAGTAAAACCGCCTACCTCCATTTTTCTTACGTGTGAGAAAAACATACTTTAAAAAAAGTCACTACAGTCTAGTTTTCTGTTATCTGCAGGCAAAAGCATTCACATTCCCAACTGATTTATTTAGTCTCACTTCTAGCCAAGGGCACAGACCCAACTTTGAATCAAAGGGGAGTGATACAAAGCAGCAGGGACTGTGGGGAAACTTTCTGGTGATGGGGACAGCAATGGTAGTGGTTCTGGTGGCATCATCTAGCATGTTGACCCTTCAGAACCTTATTTTGCTTTCTGCTGGCCTTTACCAGGGACACAGACAATAGATTCTCTGTATTGAATAATAATTGTTACTACTCACTGTTTACTGCAAGCCAAGTGTTTTATATTAATAAATTTTCTCACCTAATTCCTATCAACTATTCAAGATAGGTATTAATATCTTCTCTGAGGTTAAATGAGGATAACTCCAAGATCTCACAGTTAGTAAGTGGCAGAGTGGAGATTCAGTTTCAGGTCAGAGTTACCCCAGAGCCAGATCTTAATCACTATACTATATTGCCAATATTTCTTTTGCCAACTCCTAAATTTTGGACCTGAGACCCTATCTCAAGCTGGAGAATGGGGCCATACCCTAGAAGGGGAAGAAAGACAGGCTCACATAGACTGTTGTCTGTCATCAGGCCCTTCTGGCAGGGGGATATCGGATCTGCCCAAATGTAGACAGGCTCTGAGCCAGACTGCACAGATGCAGGCAGTCCTCTGAGTCAGGCCAGGAAAGGCTCCAGATGAACTGCCAGACTTCTGTGTCTGAAACCCTGAGAGATAAGGAGGAAACTTGGGTAGCACTCTCAGAGACAAAGTGATTCTGCAGGTCTGGAATGTGCTGAAATCCAGGCAAAATAAAGTGGCAATATACATGAAGAGGGGGCATATGTGAGAATCAATCAACTCTCTGGTGGCAATTCTTGCTTGTAAACTGATTAACTATAATACATTGCTTTCTCCCTTTCTCTTCACAGGCTGGATTTTGAGGTCTAAGTCTCAACCCAACCCAGATCCAGCCTACTCCCACCTTCCGTTCACCCACACACCAAGTGTCAGAGCCACCTTGGACCCCTCACCGTTTTCATTTAGTCAAAATTTTCTATAAATATTTATTATCAATTTTGTGCCAGACAGGCAAGGATTTACAGGGAGGAAGGAACTTACAGAGGATGAAGATGTTAAAAGATAATTGCACAAATAATTAATTAGGATTGTAATACCTGACAGGAAGGAAAAGTAGTATTGAATAAAAGTGTATACTTGGTGTCTTGGTTTGTTCCTGCTGCTATAACAAAATACCTGAGACTGGGTAATTTATAAATAATATAAATTTATTTTTCATAGCTCTGGAGGCTGAAAGTCCAAGATCAGCATGCCAGCAGGTTCAGTGTCTGGTGAAGGCCTGGTCTCTGCTTCCAAGTGGCGCCTTGGAACCATTTGGAACATGGAAGACAGAAGGGGGAACAGGGCCTATCTAGTTCCCTTGACCCTTTTATTAGGCACTAATCTCATTCATGAGGGAGAAGTCTTCAATGGCCTAATCACCCCTGAAGGACTTGCCTCTTAATATTATACTATTGCACTGGGGATTAAGTTTCAACATGAATTTTGGAGAGGACACAAACATTGAAACCATAGACCTGCACCAGATCTAGCCTGAAGGCTCATATTTAAATCATCCCTTCATTTGTTTTCTTCTTATCATCATTATCCCCTTTATAAGAATGGTGTCTTCTGCATTGTCCCCTCTGCTGCATCCCCCTACCATAGCTATGATTCAGATCACTGCTAGATCTTTGTACTTACCTTCTAACAGGTATCCCTGTCTCTCTTTTTTTGCCCACGCAAGCCAATGCCCTACACTATAGCTAGAGTTGTATTTCTAAAATACAATATGACTAGCTCCTCCTTCACATTAAGGATTTATCTCCCTTGCCTGGCACAGTTTGCTCAACCTCCTTTCAGCCTCATCTCCTGTTCCTCTCCTATTGGAACAGATTCTCATCTCCACTACTACTTATTCATGTTTGCTCTGCAACATTCTACCCACCCATCTCAGCCCAGGACTCAAAGCACTCATTGAACATGTGCTAGATGAGAGCACCATGGATGAGGCACTGGGCAAGATTAGTGAGGAGGAAAAAGCTGGAAGCCACAAGTCAGCATACCTTCTGATGACCACCCCAGATAGTGATACTGTACCTATTTCTGAAATAGACTGGAAGCTCCATGAGGGCAATGACAGGGTCTGATTTGTCCACTGCTGCACCCCTAGTTGTGCCTGGCACATAGGAAGAGCTCAACATATTTCTCTCAGTGCATAAATAAATATATAAATGTGACAGATGTTCTTAAACTATATCCACTGGAGTTACAAGTGCATGTGTCTAGACTCCTTAAAAGACTAGAAGTTCCTTAGGGGAAGGGGTTGTCACTTACGTGTGCATGCTTTACAAAGAATCATTCTACAAAGTGATTTCACATAGTTTATTACTTGTGTTTCTCATTACAACCCCATGAATTATCCCCATTTTATAGATGAGTAAACTTCCTTTCTTCCTGTTAAATGTGAATATTTAAAATATGCTATGATTTTTATACCATATTTTGTCATGTTGCCATTTTTCTTTTAAATATACTGGGAGTCATAAAATTGGGAAGAGGCCCAGTAATCTGTGCAAAGTAACCTGACCAAAGTCTGAGCCCTAGTAAAGGGCCTAAGTCAGATCCACAGGCATTCACTGCCTCGAAATTCCCTCAAATAATTCCAGTATGGCCCATCACAGGGGGTAATTAAGTTCATGGGATGTAGAGTCAGATAGATGTTTTACCTTCAAAAGTTTCAACAGTATTTTGTGATTTTGGCAAGTTATTCAGCTTCCTCACTGGAAAACCGAGGGACATAATGGTACCTACCGCAGAGCTGCTATCAGGATTAAATGAAAATACACTTGAAGCACTCAGAACAGACTGGGCATGTAGTCAGCACGCAGTAAATGGTAGCTGTCATTATAAGAACTATAGTTGTTGAATGATTGACTCTGGCATATAACGCCTGCATTCAACTTGAAAATGGAGCTGTCACAGTGGTTCAGCTGAAGGGGTAGGAACTGTAGCCAATTTTTTCTAGAAATAAATCTTTGTGGGAGGATAATGACCGGTTAGAAAGCCTGAGTCTTGAGGGAACAAAGATCTGATCCCCCGGCCCAGGGAGAAAGGAGGCGAAGTCTCCCCTGTAGGATGCAACCACCGTGCAGAACCTCCCCCGAACTAAGTAGAAACCTGCTGGGCACTCCCAGCCGGGGGCGAGGCTGCCTCAGTAGCCAGATTTTAGCACAGCGGGGCAGGATCTTCTTTAATTCCGCTCTCTTATTCTCGGGGACCACACCCTGCGCGCCGGGGGAAGGACTCCAAAGCCGTGGGGCGGAGGCTTCCGCGCGGCCCCAAACCTGACCATCTATGGTCACAGAACGCACCGAACAAACAGGAAGTGGGGCGAGAGTGGAGGATCTTTCTCCACCTTCCCAGCCCTGGGCAGAGCGAGCCCGGCGGGGACGGGCACGCCCAGACACTCAGGGCTGGGCCCAGGGCGCCCTCACCGACCCCTCCCTCCACGCCCAACCTCCACAAGTCCTCCCTGAACGGGGTCCAGACCAACTGCCTTCCCACGTCACAAACGGGGAAACCAAGGCATGCACCCCCAGAGAGAGGCGGAACTTGGCCACAATCCCCACAGAGAGCCGACGGCCGCCTGAATTCCCGCCCTCAGAGAATCCTGCCCCTAGTTCTAACAAGACCCCTTCCGGACTGCAGTAAAAAGGAACTGGCCTTTGCCATTGAGACCAAACTGATAGGAGAATCAGCCACTCATCGGTCCTCCTTCCCCGGAGGTGGAGCGCCGCCGGCGGCTGACTCCCGCCCTTCATTGGCCTGGGCCTCAGGCGCAGTACCGCGGCCCGAGGGGTGGGGCCTATCTTGTGAGCACGCCCTCCCCGGCTCGCTCCCGCCTTGGGGGCGGGGCTTTCTCTGGCGCCCTCCGCGCTCGTCGGGATTCTCCGAGGCGTGGTGGATAGGGGGCGGAGCCACGAGCAGGGCGGCCAGATTTCCTTCCCAGTCCAAGGCTGGCCTAGCGCTTCAGCCGGCAGCTCATTTCCGGTGGGGGCGCCGCGCCCAGTGAGGGCCCGGAAGTGGGTCGCGCGGAGATTGCTGGGCAGTTCTTGCCGGAAGTGGAGAGCGGCTGATCGCAGTCCCGAGGTGAGGGAGAACTCTGAGGTGAGGGTGTGCGGCTGGGTAGGGACTGGGGTCTCCTCGGGGCCCATCGGCCCCTGGCGTTATTAACGGCCCTTCTGGTCTACGCGCATGTGGTGAGCCTTCCTGCGGGAGCCGGGGCCAAGATCCCTCAGACCGACCCGGAGTCCTGGGCGCGGTCTCTTGAGGTGGGGCCGGGGTGACGAGCTGAACCTGGCTGCCCCCGGGAGGCCCCTCCGCTAGATTTCGCAGTGCTGCCCGTCAGCCTCAGCGGAGGCCTGATTCCTGAGGTGCCCTGAGTGAAAGGCGCCTCTGAGACCTTAGAGTCTTCTCTTTTCCCGGTCTCGCTCCCATTGCACGGATGGGTAAATTGATCCCCGGAGAAGAGGCTGGTGTAAGATCATACAGCGAGTGAGGAAGAGAATCGGAATCCTGACCCCAGTTCCTTAGATGACTAGCCCCAGGTCTTTTCCGTGTTCCTTGGAACCTCTAACTTGGGGTGGTCTTCCGGTCGTGTTGCCCTGCAGGCAGCAGCAGGTTAAAGGCCAACGGCTGCGTGGAACTTTTTTTTCCCCCTTAATTCTACAGTTTGGGATGCCTGGGGAGTTTTTAAAAGACTGGCGGGCAAGTTCTTGTTTTGCATTCACATAGCCTCCCCTTCTTCCTAGGCTACTGCTCTTATTCTGAAAAGCTAAGCTAACTTTATTGAAGGTGTTTTGTACTTATGGACCTGAAAGCGGCTTTTGGTCTGGCCCCACTACTAAGTGTGGCCTTAGATGCCTTGTTTAACTTATTTGAGCCTCATTTTGCTCATCTTTTAAGTGGGGATCTCTGCTCACCTCCAGGTTGAAATTCAGTGTAACCAATTGTGTTTATTCTGTGCCAGCATTCTGTCACATGCAGGGAATGCAGCTTTGAAACAAAAAGATAGAGCCTTCCCTCATGGAGCTAGCAGTGTTTGCAGGGACATTTAAGAAGTAATTGTAAATGTTAGTGAATGTGAGGAAGAAAGAACAGTGTGCTATGAAAGTATGTAACAAGGGATTCAGGAAAACTTCTGAAGAAGCAGTTCAAGATGAATTTTGAAGGATGAATAGTAATAAGTTCAATGAAGAGGGGATGAGAACATTTTAGACAGAGGTTAGTATCAGAACTGTGACAGTTGAAGTTCTTTGTAGTGAAGATCTAAGTGAAAATCCAAGGACAGCCCAGCACATTGATTATTTACCAAACATTTATTGAGACCTTAATATGTTTAAGACACATATTAAATGAGGTATTTAGCCTGTGTGGCTAAGAATACAGTTCTCCTGGAGTTTACAGTGGGGGAGAGAGCAAACAAGTAAATCAGGGATGGCTTAGTATCATAGTGCATAGCTTAGGGCTACAGAAGCATAGAGGAGAAATACCTGAGCCAGGTATCCAGGCTTCCAGAAAGGAATGGGAAGCCAAATTTTGCAAGATTTATTTAGGTATATGGTGAATCTGGAAAGGGGATTTCCAGGCAAAGAGGACTACAGGTGCAAGGACATGGAGACTTAGACATGTGAAAGACCATGACTAGTTCCATGTACTGGAATTCCAGTAATGCTTGGGGAAGTGGAGTACTGAGAGTCGTAGGATCAAACTGGAGTACCTTGTAAGCAATGCCAAGGAATTTGGATTTTACCCTGAAAGCTCTAGGGATGATTTGAAGTGTTTTATGTAGGAAAATAATGTTATCAGATTTATATTTTAGAAAGTTTGCTCTGTCAAGTGGGAAGGTACCAGACACTGTGGGGAAGTAAATCAGTGTTTGGAAGCTGTTGCTGTAGTCATGGCCTGAACTAAGACAGTAGTAGAAGTGGGAATGGAGAGGAGGATCAGATTTGAGCAGTATTAAGAAGATGGAATCCATAGAATTGAAGACTGATTTATGGGAATGACCAAGTAGGAGTAGTGTAGGACAATTGCCTGGTTTTTTGGCTCAGGGAACTGGGTGGTACCATTTAGATATGAAAAATGAGAAGTAAATTAAGGAGGTAACTCGGAAAGAAAATGAATTTAGCATGAGTTTAGTTTGAGGTATTTGTAATAAATCTAGGAAAAGGTGTCCTAGCTAAAGGAAACAGCAGGAGCAAAGATGGAGGCAGGAGAGGCCGAAATTGTTCAGTGCAGTACTGGAGCCTGGAATTTGGCAGAAGATAAGACCAGAAAAACGGGTAGATGTCTGCCAGGTTGTGAAGGGCTTTTAATGGATTTGATTTTGCCGTGGTCCAGCATAAAGAAATTTCTGTAGGAATTTCCCACCTTCTCTAGAAATACTTCATCAGTGAGGTGGGCATAATTTATGTCTCAGAGGGTTTTAAATAAAATGGTAACAATGAAAGTACTATGTAAAGTACAACCTGCCATGCAAACCCAAAGTGGTGATATTAAGATTCAGTGCGTGAAAAATTCAGTGCGTGTATTTTTGCTTTGAGGAGGTTAGCTATTGAGTTTACAAAATGTTTTGTTTCCAGCCAGAGGGATGATGTTTTCTCACCCTTTTTCTTGGTTATACATGCATTTGTTTAGTTGCAATTATTTTTTTAACCGGAGACTACACCTTTAAAAAGTGACTTCCTCCTTTCAGTTTTCAGTGAAGCATTGTGAGTCAAAGATTTGTTTTACTTAAACAAGCAAATGCAAAGTGTCACTGGAAGTTGAACCCTCTGGTTTGAAATTTAATGCTGAGATTTGAAATCTGAGGATCCTTGAGCCATATCTTATACAATCCAAGTGACTGTTCCTTTGAAATATCATCATGTTTCTTTCTTTATTTTCTACTAACCTGGCTTTCATACCTGTACTTCAACTTCTTTACCACAACCAGACTGATCTTTTAAAAGTTCTTTAAAAAAAACTGTTTTTCATCTCATTACCCTTCTCTGACTTCATATTCCCAAAGAATCAAGCCTAAACTCCTTTGTTCAACCTACCAGATTTTCTACAATTAAACCCTTACCTTAATTAATTTTCATTGAATAGTACCCATTGACTTTCTAATTTAGAAAGTCCTGAACTAGCAATTTTTTTTTTTTTTTTTTTGGAGACAGGGTCTCACTCTGTCACCCAGGCTGGAGTACAGTGGCATCGTCATAGCTTATTGTAACCTCAGACTCTCAAACTCCTGGGTTCAAGCGATCCTCCTGCCTCAGCCTCCCCAGTAGCTGGGACTACAGGCACATACCACCATGCCTGGCTAATTCTTCTATTTTTTGTAAAAAGTTGGGGGAGGGTGTCTCTTGTTCAGGCCAGTCTTGAACTCCTGGTCTCAAGCAATCCTCCTGCCTCACTCAACTCCCAAAGTGCTAGGATTACAGGCCTGGGCCACCATGCCCAGCCTGAACTAGCATTTTATTTAAACCTTTTACACTTCCCTTATTATGCTCCCTATTAAATTAGAACAGGATTTCTCAACCACAATTGACATTTTGGGCCAGATAATTCTTTATCATGGGGTTGTCCTGTGCATTGTAAGATGTTAAGCAGCATCCCTGGCCTCTACCCATTAGATGTTAGTAGCACTTCTTCATTTGTGACAACCAAAAATGTCTTCAGACATTGTCAAATGTCTCCTGGAATACAGAATTGCTTGGGTTGAGAGCTCCTGCATTAGAAAGTATCATAGCTGTGATTATACAATGTCTTATCTCCAACTAAATTCTGTGAGGGTAGGCTCCAAGCCATATTTAACACAGTGATAAGCACTCAGTACCCTGCAATGAATGAATCATTTGTTTTCATTGAGGCATCAAGAAATTATTCTTTCAAGTAATTTATGGGTGATCCTTAAAGGATGTGCCTTTCCCCACCCCCTGCAGAGGATGTGGTCTTAATAGGGAAATGTCACTGATTAAGTACTAGAAGCAAGCTTTGTGTTAGTTGACGGTGTTAGTCAGCAGAATTCCCTCTCCTCTGTATTGAGAATATATAAATCTCTGTTTTGTTCAGGTTGTTTGCATTTAGACTGGTTGGTTTTAGTGGGTAGGGACTATCATTTATTTTTAAATTGCATATGGTTTATAGAGTTGGTGTTCATGTTTATTTTAATTGATAAAATTGTTGTATAGGCATTTACTGCTTAATGACAGGGATATGTTCTGAGAAATTTTTTATTAGGTGATTTCATCATTGTGGAAACATCATAGAGTGTATATACACAAACCTAGATGATATAGCCTGTTGCTCCTAGGCTGTAAACCTATAGAGCATGTCACTGTCCTGAATACTGTAGGCAATTGTAACACAATGGTAAGTATTTGTATATCTAAACATAAAAATAGTACAGTAAAAATACAGTATTATCTTATGGGACCACCACTGTATGTGTGGTAGGTCCATCATTAATCATTAACCAAACCATCATTATGGGGCAGAGGACTTTGGTTTCATTGTCTTTAAATTAATGCAGTTACAGCATTGACCATGAAACTTTCTTCTTAATATACTGTATGTAAACGTAATAAAAACAAAGTTCTAAAAATATTCCTCAGCTGCAGTGCAGCTTTGTTTGCCTTGTATTACTAGACTTGTTGTGCCAAACTTTTCCATTTGGCTGGAAAATAGTTGAAATGTTTAATGGAAGGAGCAGACTTGCATTTCTGTTTGTTTTTTTCCTCCAGAGGTTATTAAAATTCCTATACTTAATTATAGACTTATAATCACAGATCTTTTCGAATCTTTAGTTTTAGCTGAATCATGGCTAAGGACAAATGTCATCCTTGAATCTATCTTTATGTATGAGTGTGGGAAATACTCTTCTATTAAAGCGACGATCCAGGCTGAAATCAGCCAATGCAATTTTTCCTTGTAGAGTAAACATGTAGAAGTAGAAAAGTTCTGCTCAATGCTCTGTGCAATTAGTTCATAATATTCTTTGAATGTAGGGGAGAGGGGAACCCATGACCATACAAAGTTATCTGTTTGCCCCAGACCATTGCAGCAGCTAGTTCTCAAGTCTGACCTCAGGTTATATACTATTACTCATTTTAGTCTCTCCTGGAGTTTCAGATAGAGGACCATGTATAAGGAGCGAACAGGAGACAAACGCTGATATTGAGTTGGATTCCTTCCCTCCCCAGGAGATAGATCTTTCTTTCTTTTTTAATCTAAACCTCAGGTGGCAGTGACTCAGGCACTAAATGTCATCAGCGAAACCAAATGCTTAGGGAAGAACAGTAGCTCCTGATTTGGGTTAGATTTAGATGGCATCTTTACTGGAGCAAAGTGGTGTCTGTTCTTTGGTTTCTGGGTTAAATTAGCCAACTTGTAAGTATCTCTTAGTAGCATGTCTAGGTTTTACTTTGTGACATGTTAGAGCCTCGTAATGATTATTTCTATACAGAGTTGATAGGAATAGAACTAACTAATATAGTTTAGTGGTAGCTTAGAAGACATGCCCAAGTAGAGATGGTTTTTGGTCTTTGTTTTTGTTTTTTATTATAAAAATATATATAAACGTGTTAAAAGAAAGATTGGAAAACAGAGGGAGAAAGCATCAAAAACCCTATCACCCTAAAGGGACATACACTGTAAACTTTGTGTTCCCTTCGAGTCTTTTTCCTCAGTGCATGTAGGTATTGCCTTATAGTTAGAAGTCTAAGATACAGATAGATATATCTAACATTGCAGTGAACATCTTCATGCCTATCACTTTTCCTGCATTAATATTTACTTTTTTAGGATAAAATCTCAAAATCAAGGCCAAGAGAAGCATTTTGAAGCATGATTTGCCCAGCTGATTGTTGGGCTATCATAGTATACAGGGTGACTTGTATAGTTGTTTTCTTTTCTGTTTTACTTAAGGATAATGGCAAGAACAACTATGGGGCAAAGTAGAAAACATTTTAAGCATAGCATTTTCCTACTCAAGTAGAAATTTGTGCTACTGGCTTAATGGCCTGGTGAGATGAGATAAGAACTGCAGGAGTAACCTGGTTCCGTTTACTTCTGAATGACTTCTTTGCATAGGCTGAAGGAATTGGGTTGAGTTGTTGAATTATGAGAGTATGAAGCAGCTTTGGCAAGAATTGCTAGCCATTTCAAATTTTTTCTTGGTTTCAAACCACAAAAGAAATTACTGCTGAATCAAGCTCATAGTTTGTTTTTATTCAGCATATATCCCTCCAAGAGCCTATACATTCTCATGACTTCATGATATTTCTTTGCCAATGATTTGCAAATATTATCTCCAGTCTTGATCCTTTCCCAGGCTTTATTTCTAAATACTTACTAGGCATTTCCACTTACAAGCTTCATCTTTTCTTCAAGCTCAGCATATCCAAAACTGACCTCATTTTCTCGCCCTAACTAAAGTATGCTAGAACCTGTTTCTGACTATAATGTCATCATTCTCTTAAGGCCCCAATATTTACAACTCTGGAATCATCTTTGCCTCCCTTCTTTAAATGTTACTGTGCTTACAGTCAGTACCACACAGTTAGTGCTTGTTCTCAGTTTAATGCACATTTGTTTCTTGTGACCTCCAAGGGCAGAACCAAGATCAGTGGGTGGAAGCTGTGGGGAGGCACATTTGCCTCCATATAAGGAAGAACTTTTTAATACTTTGAGCTGTCTGGAATGGGCTGCCTCCAGAAGTCTCGGGTTCTCCATCACTGAAGGTGTTCCAGCGGAGGCTGCCTGTCTAATAGCTAAGAATGTTGAAAGAACTGTTCTGGCATCAGATGGTATTTTTACAAGATGATTTCTAGAATCCATCTGAATCCTGAGATCCAGTGATTCAGTAGAAAGTAGCTTCTCTGCTGCGAAACTCCCGTAGAGCAGGCAAACTATTTTACCTTTCTTTTATATTCCCCACAGCACTTAATTCAGGTGCTGGTCACTTCGTTGCCTAAAGGTGATTATTTGTTGGTTAATCAATTGTTTTCATTTAGTTTAAATATCTGGTTAGACACCAAATATTGTGGATTTTTTCCTTTGAAATACCTTTTGCAGTAGCCTTCTTTTATAGCTAGATGAATAATAGCTTTCAACCTAACTTTCTGGACCCTAATAGCTTCACTTTTCTCCAAATCTTACTTTGTTTATCAGACAGTACTTCTAAACACTTTACTTTCATATTATTCCTCCACTCAGAATCCCTGGATGGCTCCACATGTATCAACATCAAATCCAAATACTGCCTGGCTTTTAGTGCCCTCCACAATCTGGCCCAGTTTGCTTATTCAGCTTTATTTCCCATGGTACTCTGTACTCTATGCAGGCTAAGCTGCTCACACTTTCTGTACATAGCTTGCCTTGTCTCTTCTTTTTTGCTTTTGATTTGTTCTAGAATGTCTTTCCTTTTTTCTCTTATCTTTTCATCAAGATGCCCCACTTCCCTCCTGAAACCAAACTACCTCTAGTCCTTATTGATTTCTTCTGAACTCTCAGAGCATATAGTCATTTATACTATATAATTCAGATCCATAGCAACACGTTCTGCAAAGGAAAATCTCTAATATATAGGCAGATACTTTAACTTTCCCTAATACAACTGAAGTTAGATATTCTCTAACAGAACTTTTTAAAATACAGTCTTCAGTATTTATTCCATTCGCATTTCATTTTGTTGGCCTTCCAGTTAAGAATGAAAGCTGTCCTCAAGAAGCTGTCCTTCTTATGGGGAAGGCCAACAAAATGTGTATTCCATTTCTGCAGTAGCCCACACAATGCTAACCACTTTGGTTTTATGAACATCTTCTATATGCCTGCTTGTTGGGTGATGAGGTAGGTGCAGGAAGGAGAATGGATAAATTCCCTTTCTGGAGCCTATATTCTAGTATGTAGTATGCAGTGCTGACATTTTACATTTGAATTGCATTTTAAGGCTTCCAAAGTGATTACTCTCATCTATGAAATCAGCTCCTTTCATCCTTACATCTCTGTATGCTAGGTGAGGATTATAATTCATTGTGCCACTGTCCCAAAGTTACACAGTTAATATGTACAGATTGGGACTCAGAGCTTGGTTTCTTGAGTCCTAGTTCTATTTAGACTTATGTAATTATGACATAAATATGACTCTGTTTCTGAGAGCTTTTATGATGGATGCTTAACTAGTTGAGAATCTGTACATTCATTCACGGAGGTTTATATATAGTTCTTGGCTATTATCAGTTAGAAATGGCAAGGAACAAGATCAGGCAGAGCTACAGTTTTCTGCTCTGAAAATTCTGTATTTGAGAGAAGCCTTATTTTGAACATTTGCTTCTAAATTTGTGTCATCTTGAATGTGATTTTTAAAAATTGGCCTCCATGTAGAAAATTGAAAATAGAAAAATTGAAAGCTGCTAATAATGTAACTAAAGACACCGTGGAGAGGCCCTGAAGCCATAGTCCTGTGCTAAGCATACAAGTTGGGGGCTGGATGCTGTGAAAACCACAGTCACTTAGTTGGTTAAAAGCCATTGTGGAGTGGTAAGAAGCACCTCCAACTAGGATTCAGAGTATTTGTGTTCAGGGCCTAGGTTCTCTACTCACTGGCTGATCTCTGTCAAGCTATTTTTTGTTTTCTTGTTTTTTTTTTGAGACAGAGTCTCACTCTGTTGCCCAGGCTAGAGTGTCATGGCGTCAGCCTAGCTCACAGCAACCTCAAACTCCTGGGCTCAAGTGATCCTCCTGCCTCAGTCTCCTGAGTAGCTGGGACTACAGGCATGCGCTGCCATGCCCGGCTAATTTTTTCTATATATTTTTAGTTGTCCATCTAATTTCTTTCTATATTTTTAGTAGAGACGGGGTCTCGCTCTTGCTCAGGCTGGTTCGAACTCCTGAGCTCAAAGAATCCGCCCGCCTCAGCCTCCCAGAGTGCTAGGATTACAGGTGTGAGCCACCGCGCCCTGCCCTGCCTGTCAAGCTTTTTAACTTCTGTGATTGTCAGTTTCTTCATTCTAAAAATGGGGACCAATATCTGCATAATATACCTCACAGAATTATTTTAAGTCTCAAAAGAAGCAACAGATAACTGATATAAAGCATTTACAACTGTAAGAGATTATTTTTAATTAATATGTATTCTCATATCGTTATCTTCTGTATGGTACTTAGTTTGGAGATGTCCATATCAATGTGATTTATGCCTGAGAAAGCAGCATTTATTTGAAAGATGGGAGTGTTTGTAAAATCCTGCGAAAGCAGACAGGCAAAAAATTAAAAAAGAAGAAGGAAGGCCGGGCGCGGTGGCTCAGGCCTGTAATCCTAGCACTCTGGGAGGCCGAGGCGGGTGGATTGCTCGAGGTCAGGAGTTCGAGACCAGCCTGAGCAAGAGCAAGACCCCATCTCTACTAAAAATAGAAAGAAATTATATGGCCAACTAAAAATCTATATAGAAAAAATTAGCCAGGCATAGTGGCGCATGCCTGTAGTCCCAGCTACTCGGGAGGCTGAGGCAGTAGGATCGCTTAAGCCGAGGAGTCTGAGGTTGCTGTGAGCTAGGCTGATGCCACGGCACTCATTCTAGCCTGGGCAACAAAGCGAGACTGTCTCAAAAAAAAAAAAAAAAGAAGAAGGAAGAGAAAAAAACCCCACTTTTCCATAGATTTGACAGAGAGCAGAGACAGCCAGACTTGTGGACAGCAAGAGCTTTTATTTATGTTTCTTTCTTTATTTATTTCAAGGATGTTTATTAGCCTACTACTATATTTTTAGTGCCTACTATATTTACAGTACTGGAATTATAAAGGCGAGACATGGTTCCTTCCGTAGGGTGGCTAACTGCCTGCTGACTATTAAATAAATGATTTTAAACCAGTATGTTAAGTGCTATGGTAGAAATAAGGGCACAATGTTGTGGAAGCACATACTAGAAGTATTTCTTAGAGAGATTATACCTTAGTTGAGACTTAAAGAACAATAGGAATTCTGGAGAGTGCAGATTGGAAAGGGAAAAAACTTTTCCAAGTGCCTAGCATTATAAAGTCTCAGAAGTGAGAAAAAGCATGATTTGTTCTGGAAAATCCAAGTAGTCCTGTGTTGCTATAGTGTGCTGAGGAAAGGTGTAGCAAGAGATAAAACTGGAGAGTGGTAGGAGATAAAGTAGGACTAGATTGTGGAAACGCTTGTTTGAACTTTATCCTGAATATTCTGGGGAGTATTGAATGGTATTAAATAAAAGAATATTATAATTACATTTGCATTTTAGGTAGACCATTCTGGCTATACTATGGAGAGTAGATGAAGAAGTTGTATTAGTAGAATTAGAGAAAACTAGCTAGCAAATTGTTTTCAGTAATCTAGGCAAAGTCTTGATATCCTTTTATCAGTCAGGATAGAGGCAAGAGGCATCTGTTCATGAGATATACAAGATAGAGCCTGTGGATTTTGGTGACTAATTAGATGTTGTGGGGGAGTAAGGAAGAAGGTATAAATTTAGTTAACATTTATGGAATCCTTACTATTTTCCAGGATTGTGCTAAGCAATTCTACATGGACTTCCTCATTATTCTCACTGAAGCTCTTTGGATTTTATATTTTTGTCCTCATTATACAGATAAGGAAACTGAGGCTCAGAAAATTTGGTCACTGCTCATAGTCAGAGAGCCAGGGAGTGCTGTTGTTCAAACTCCCAATCTATCTGATTTTTCTAAAGATCACTCTTACCCCCTGTACTATATTGCCTAACAGTTTACAGGTTACTAGCTTGATCAATCAGGTGATGGCTGGTCATGCTAGATCACTGAGACAGTGGGGGGGGGGGAGGTGTGAGGGAGCAGTGTTAGGGAAGATGATGAGTTCTGTTGGACATTTCAGTTTTTGGTGCCCTTGAGGCACCCAGGTAGAGATTTGGAAGCTGGGTCTAAAATTCTGAATCCCAGAGGAATGGCCTAAGCTGGTTAGGCTGCTTTGGGAGTCTTTAGTCCACAGGTGGCTGTGGTACCACCTGGCAAGTAGGCTGGGTGTTAATACAACAATGGTAGTTGAAGGCTCGGGAGTGGACGTGACCACCTGAAGAGTACAAGTGTATGTGTAGAAAATGAGAAAAGGTGTGTCTTTCAGTCCCTTCACTTCTGTACACTCTTTCCCATAACATCTCAAATTTCACTCTACCCCCACCAAAACCAAAAATACCAGGTACTGTTCTTCTATCTTTGGTTAGTGGTAGAATGAGATTAACTATAAGTGGTAGCTATATTATCCCTTTCAATTCTACTTAAGTCGGACAGCAGTGCTGTAGCTTGTTTAGCAATGAAAGCCTGCAAATACAAGTGAAATGTAGTTAAAGGGGAACCAAAATCCCATGAAGCAGTATTATTAAGCTTTTAAGATTGGTACGTGTTTCATTTCACCAACCTTGGCAGCTTTTAGAGACATTTGTGGTATGTTTCCATATTAACTCTGGTCTCAACCTGAAACATCCATTGTGTATTAAGGAACATGTTTTATAACAGAACTAGGTGGTATCCATGGAAGGTAGCTTGGGAGTTTATTGCATTCCTTGCCTTTCCCCTGGATTTATAAAGTCTGGTGGATTATATGTGAGTCTGTCCCTAGCCAGTACCCAAAATGGAACAGGGCTGCAATTCAGGTATCAGTTGATGGTATCGTAATGTAAAGGAAAGTACATTGGCTGTTTCTAAACTGCTCTATTTGCTAGTAGGGGATGGACCTGGAGACTTCTGCTACGACTCCAGGCCAGGGAATGGAAAGGTTTATTTGGTCCTCATTCTCGTTTTTTTTTCCCTTTGAGTCTCTCTTTATTATTTATTTATTTTTTAGCTACAGGATCTCGCTCTGTTACCCAGGCTGGAGTGCAGTGGCACAATCATAGCTAACTATAACCTCCACCTCCTCGGCTCAAGCAATTCTTCTGCCCTGGCCTCCCAAGTAGCTAGGACTATAAGTGCACACCACCATACCCAGCTAATTAAAAAAAAAAAGTATTTTGGGTAGAGACAAGGTCTTCCTGTGTTGTCCAGGCTGGTCTCGAACTCTTGGCCTCAAGCAATCTTCCTGCCTTGGCCTCCCAAAGTGCTGGTAGCTCACATTACAGGTGTGAGCTACCACACCAGGCCTTTTGATTCTCTTTTAAACAACATTCTCTGGCAAGTGACTGGGCTCAGAGACACCAGAGCTGTACACAGAAAAGAATGGAAAGGGATTATTATATTGCCTTCCTTAGTTTATTTTGTGAGCTGCTTATCTTTTCTACAGGCAGGACAATGTGTTAAGTTGAGATACTCTGACATGTTGTCATCTTTGGGGGAATCATAACTGCTGTGGTCATTTTAGGCAGCTTGAAGGGAATTGACTTCATTCGGCCTCAGTTACCTGAACTAATTAATGCTTTGGTGAAATGAAATCTTTCCAAGTCAAAGCTTTGATTGAAATTTCACTGACTAATTTCTATGAGATACTTTATGGTCTCAAATACTTTATGCAGATGTGTATTGATAACATTTTACACTTATGTGTACGACTTTTAGAACCTTTGTCTCTTTGGAGTCTTAGAATGCTATAACTTAATAAATGTTTATTGAACATCTACTACCTACCAGGTAGTGGTCTAGATGGTAGAGTATAAGGAACAAGCTAGATAAGCTCCTTTCTTTCTTTGAGCTTACTCTCTTTAGGATATTAGACATTGAATAAGGCTAGTTTAGATAAATTAGTATTTGCAAAAGACCTATAACAAGCTCTTTTGGATGTGTCTAGTCTCCTTCCCTACTGCATGTCCAGATCCTACCTATCCTCATTTGAAGCCTGGCTCAAATGGCAGCTTCCCGTGATACCCTTATCTGATCCTTCCAGCTGATATACTCTTCCCCTCTCTGAAATCCCATGCTGCCTATATGCAACTTTCTTATGTCACCTTAAAATTTTTTTTTCTATTTGTTTTATAGTTGTTAGTGTATATGTTAAGTCTCCCCTATTAGACTATAAGTTTTTGAAGGCAGAGTAAATATCCTATTCGTTCTACATGCAGGCAGCAGGATGTTGTGGGGGAAAAAAACCACACTGAACTTAGAGCCAAAAAACTTAAATTGAGTCCTGGTTTCTCTATTAACTGGCTTTGTGACTATAGGCAAGTCATTTAACTTCACTGAAATTAAGTTTTCTATCTTTTAAGAGTATAGTAATTACCTTTCCACTCCTAAATAGTTGTTGGGAGGCTCAAACTGAGATAATATACGTGACTATACTTTGCAAATTCTCAGTTTCTATGCAAATATTTGATAGTATCATAGTAAATATTCAGTAAATATTTGAATAAACATTTGCTTTATTGAATACCTTTTCCTGAATAGTTCTCTTGCTTAATGAGGTCTTTATGATTTTGCAAATGTGCTAGACTACTTTTCCATCTAATTTTATTAAACTATTCTGTTCCTCAGAATTGGCATCCTTTTTACCCCAAGGAGTATTCTGTTTTTCTCTGTAGATGCTATGTAATATTAAAATAACAAATAACATTTGATCTGTTTCGGCAGGTGGTACATTATGGCTGACATGCAAAATCTGGTAGAAAGATTGGAGAGGGCAGTGGGCCGCCTGGAGGCAGTATCCCATACCTCTGACATGCACTGTGGGTATGGAGACGATTCATCAAAAGGTAAGCACTCTGCAGCCCAGCAGAATGCTTTGTTTGAGTGTCTTGGCCTGAAATTTTTCCTTTTTTTTTTTTTTTTTGAGGCAGTCTTGTTCTGTTCCCCAGGCTAGAGTGCCATGGCATCAGCCTAGCTCAAAGCAACCTCAAACTCCTGGGTTCAAGCAATCCTCCTGCCTCAGCCTCTCAAGTAGCTGGGACTGACTACAGGTGCATGCCACGACACCTGGCTAATTTTTTCTATTTTTAGTAGAGACAGGGTCTCACTCTTGCTCAGGCTGGTCTGGAACTCCTGAGCTCAAGCGATCCTCCTGCCTCAGCCTCCCAGAGTGCTAGGATTACAGACGTGAGCCACCACGCTCAGCCAATCCTGAAATTTTTTTATCCCAGTGAATTCTCCCCTTTGGAGCTAACTTCCCAAAACACTCTAGAAAGTTTATATCTTGTAATTTGTATTGCTGTGAACAGATAAGGGAGGAAGTAACTTGTGCAGGGCGGCCTGTGGTTAAGTTATTTTAACACAAGAACTTCCTGCTTGTGTGATATTTCCTGTTTCTTTAGCAGAATAACTCCAGTGCAAGTCAAATGATAAGTGATGTTAAAATGCCTCTTCACAAATGATTGGCAAACTGGCCATTTTGCACATGCGCCAGTTGAAACATAGAATATTAGCGTTAAAACGAACCTTGGAGGATCATTTTGTTAATTTTCATTTTATACTTAAAAAACATTAAGCTCAGAGAGGAAAAGGGACTTAGTCAGGGTCACATACATAACCAGTTAGTGGTGGTATTGGAAGTAGGATCCAGGATTCCTGACTCCTGTTCCAGCATTCTGTTTACTGTATTACCTTGCCCCCTCCCCCTTTCCCATGGAAGTGCATTTTAAAGAAACATGCATGGTTGATTTTTTATGGTGTGTGTGTCTTCAGCAGGGGCAGCTCCATATGTGCAAGCATTTGACTGTCTGCTTGCCGGTCCTGTGACAGAGTACTTGAAGATCAGTAAAGAGATTGGGGGAGACGTGCAGAAACATGTAAGGATATTTTGCCTTTTTTCACCTCTTTTGAGGACTAGTGACTTTCTTCAAATCCCATCCATCCTTGGTTTCAGAGCCCCTTGAGAGGCTCCTGGCTCCTTTTCTACCTGTACTGAGAAGCTCTGTTCAGGCACAGAAATGATTTCTCATATTTTTCTAGGTCCTCTGCTTTTATCACATATTCTGTGTGAGCTTCTTTTATATAGAAACCTTGCATGGTGCATAAAATATGGCTGTGTTCATCTTTCTAGTGAAGAATATGCTACCAGTCTGATTCCAACATGTTACATAACCAAACCTAGGGAGGCTTATTTAAAGGAGTCATTGTCATGACTTAGCATTTATAAAACTGTGCTCGATAGTTATTAGTTATGCGAATATGGGTTATTTTCACACTTAGCCCACGGCAAGAATATGAAGTAGGCAATGACAGGTGCCTCTCCACCCACCTCCCTTCATGTGCTGCCTCCAGTGTTGTCACCACCACCACCCCACACTCATATTCTACCTCTCTTCTTAAGACCTAAAAACCTTCCTGCTAGCCCACTGAATAATTCTTCATAAACAGTACCATGTTTAGGATCTTCCTCACCTAAACTCTTCAGCAAGACTGGTTGCTTGGCCTTTGGAAGATCTATTTTGAGCCTCTCATATACCATCTGTTGGCAATGGTGTTAGTTAGCTTTAGGGAATGGGACTGGGACTTTGATAGGGCATGGGGACTTGGATTACAGCTGTGTAACGTTTGAAAAAATTTTTAAGCATGTATCATTTTTATATTTTAAAAATGAAAATCCAGAAAAAAATAGATTACCGTCTTTGAATTTTTGTATAATTTCTTTTTTTTCTTTTTTTTTTTTTTTTTTTTAAAGAAATGAGGGCTCACTCTGTCACCCAAGCTAGAGTGCAGTGGCATGATCATATCTCACTGCAGCCTTGAACTCTTGGACTCCAGTGATCTTCCTGCCTCAACCTCCAAAGTAGCTAGCACTACAGGCATGCACCACCACGCCTGGCTCATCTGTTTATTTTTTGTAGAGATGGGGCTTGCTGTTACCCAGGCCGATGTCAAATTCCTGGCCTCAAGCCATCCTCCTGCCTCAGCCTCTCAAAGTGCTGGGATAACAAGGGTGGGCCATAGCACCTGGCTGGCCTCATGTTTCTTAAATTCTTTTAACTGTGACCCTCAGAAAGAAATAACATGTTTGTCACTGAGATAAAAGTTTCACAAAATAGTGCATATGCTCCTACTATGCTTTTTTTTTTTAACTTTTTATTTGGAAATAATTTCAAGTTGATGCACTGCTCTGCATTCATACTTTTGTTTTATTCTATTTAATAAAGTGGTGGTTGTGGCTCACTAAATTGATTTAATTATTTATTCACTAATGGGGTCCTGATCCAGCATTTGAGAAATAGCTTTAACCTAAAGCAGTAAATACTTTGAGAATTTAAGGCATAAATTTAGGTCTTTGCTTTTACTCCTGTCTCCAGTTTTTGAGAAAAGAGGACTTTTTTGGTGATGTGAGATTTTTCAATGCATGTTACATCACACTGTGTTGTTGCCAATTTGACATCACCTAAAGCTAGCCCTAATGATCTTCATTTCCAGCTCTGGATATATATCCCTGATTAGTTCCAACAGGAGCAATTGTGTATGTAATTCTACTATCAGTTCCTGGAATCTGGAATACATGAAGGAAACAACATGAAGTACCTGGGTGGCTGTCAGAGTACATGGAAGTACATGTTTCAGGTTATGCTTATCAAGACCTCTCTAGTTATAATACATCATCAGTAGCTGATTCTTCTTTCTGGCAGGCGGAGATGGTCCACACAGGTCTGAAGTTGGAGCGAGCTCTCTTGGTTACAGCCTCTCAGTGTCAGCAGCCAGCAGGCGTAAGTTCACTGCTAGGGGGTTTAGTTTGGGTTCAATGTTTAGGACAAGTTGAGAGGTCTTTGCTAAGCTGTCACAACGTGCCAAAATAGTCCTAGTAGGCTCACGATAATGTATGTTCACACCAAGTCCCAGAGGTAGAGTCAGACTTAAAGTGGCTTTATGGGAATGTGACATTGAGTACTTATTGGTCTCTACTGGCTTTTTTCTGTCATTTTGCTTAGGACTGTAGTTACCCCCTGGGACTTTGCTGCTTCTCTTAATAGACAGCCTCTTTTAGCCTCTTAGCTGAGCCCAAATTTATCATAGTGTCTCCTAAGCCCTTTAGAGATGGTTTTCTTGCTTCACTGTGGATGGGTTTTAGTCACGCTGCTGTGAATATCCTAAAACTCCTGAAGTACTGCTTCTCCTCTTGTCCTTCACTGGTTGGGGGATCTCTCTTTAACCTTACTCCTACCTCAAAATTTTATGCTGCATGGTGTGAAAAGTTGAATTAGAGAAAATTTAGATTTTTCTTGCAGTCAAAAATTTTAGTTGTGCTCCTTTTGCATTTGCTTTTCCTGGGCATGGAGACATAATAAAGCAAGTCTTCCTGCTAATGCTGTATTAAAACTCTTAGCCCTCAGCATGCCTAAATAATGTAAAAATAGAGCAAGATGTTAAATGTATTAGATTCTAATTCTTAATCTGTCCTGATTAGTTAAGATCTGAGAATGGAGATATTCAGGAAACTGAGCTTTGGAGAAAGGATGAAAACACAAACACAAAATTCATTCATTTTGCTAAGCTGCCTGCTTGACTGCCAAGCCCCCTAATTGCTTTGATTCATCAGCACTCTACTCAGCAGTTGCTATATGGCTAGCAGTGCATTGAGGGCTATAATGATTAAAGAGGGTGAAGACAAAGCCCTTATCTTTGAAGAATTATGAGAAAGGAAAACATAATTCACATAGTTCCATTAATAGTTTATGTGAGTAAGGATAAGTGTGAGAATTGGTTATGCTGACGACAAATGCTGTAGGAGGCTGGTGTGGCTGAGGTTGGAGGGCTGTTCTTCATGAAGCATGGGGAGCATTTGGATTGATGGAAAAAGAAGAGAACATTATGAGTAGAGGCACAGAGATAAACGAGTATCTCCTATGAGTGGGACAAAAAAAAGAAAAGTAAGTGGCTGAAATGGTAGGATTTTGTGGTATACCTGAAGTATGGGTCCTGATCATGAAGAACCATAAAATGCAGCATGAGGAGCTGGAACTCTATGAAGAAAGTGAGATGATGAGCAGTATTTGAGCCTTATGAATCAGGGCAGGATGAATACAAAGTTTATTTGAGTGCTCATTGTAGTCCATAAGGAATTTTTGCCTTCAGGATCAGAGCTGACCAACATACAAAGCTTTTATAAAAAGATTTTAACCTCAATCTTTTCTTGCATCTTTTCTTAGAATAAGCTTTCTGATTTGTTGGCACCCATCTCAGAGCAGATCCAAGAAGTGATAACTTTTCGGGAGAAGAACCGAGGCAGCAAGTTGTTCAATCACCTGTCAGCTGTCAGTGAAAGTATCCAGGCCCTGGGCTGGGTGGCGATGGTGAGCAGCACAGCTTCCATGGTTGGGAAGGGCTAAATTGCGAGGGGGAAGGAGATATGGTTGGAGAGCCTCTGAGTCACTGAGTTTCTCTCTCTCTAGGCTCCCAAGCCTGGCCCCTATGTGAAAGAAATGAATGATGCTGCCATGTTTTACACAAACCGAGTCCTCAAGGAGTACAAAGATGTGTAAGTCTAGGTTTTTCTCAAGGGGCAGAGGATAAACTCAGCTGGTTACTTACTGGAATAGCACTTTGGGGTTAATTAAGGCTGCCCTTGGCTGTTGTGCTCATCTCCTATCTTGGTTGTGTTTTGGAGAGCTTTGACATTGGCTCATAGAAGCTGCATTTGCAAGCAGGAAGTGTTTCTGCCTCCACTTCTGCTTTTCTCTCCATGGTTGGTAGAGGCCCTTTTAGTCTTTTAATCCTTAACCTTCTGGGTTTAGGAGGTTTTGCTGGAGGTAACATGGACTAATGCCCTTTAATTTGCCTGTTTATACAAGATTTTGTTCCTTTGTTGAGAATTTGTCACTGCCCCAGTGGCAAAGGGTTCAGTAGGACTTAATAGAAAATTACCCTGAGTATTCATGCAGTCAGTTAAAGTGGGAGTAAGGCTACCTAGCCAATGCAGGTATTACATAGGGAAGTCATTGTATGTCTACCAGTCCTAACTGACTTACTCATTGCTGGTTTTGAGCTGGAATGATTGCAGGCAACAATTATTAAGTTGCATAGCTACCCAAAATCTTTCTTCTATTCATCATCATTCAACAAACATTTCTTGAGTTACTACTCTGTGTGAATAATAAACCTTCTTGTGTGTGAAATATGTCCCAGAACACCAGGTACTACTTTGATCCTTCAAGCAACCTAGAATTAAGCATGAGAGTATTTTGATAAACAGTTGAGGAAATTAGGTCTTGGGCTAAATAACCTTAAAGTCTTCTAGCTAATATATAAGAAGAGAGAGGGTTCTTGAACCATAGTGCAGTACTATATCTGTAATTTAATGCTGATGGTTTCCTCCTAAAGGGAAGTTTTTAGTTTTGATATTTTTGGGGGAAGGGTGTATTTTGACATAAGGCACTGTCTTATAAGGCAGTTGAGTTTCTTGGAGTCCTAGAGTTCTACGGTAGTGCTCGAGAACTCTCCTCTACCAGGGCTTCATGCACAGAATTTCTGCTTTTATCATTTTTACATATCGGGTTCTGTCTAAAGTGTACTTTGACAAAACAGTTTTGCTACTTAAGAAAAAAGTTTGAGAAACACTGCTAGGAGTGATAGACAGAGATATAAGTGATAGAGATATAATCCAGAGTCCCTATCTTAATGGAGTTTGGTCTAATTAGGGTAACAGATTAGATTATATTAAAAATCTAATAGGTTAAAAATAGGTTTTTTTTTTTTTAAAGTTTGGTGGTGATAGAGAAAGCTGCCATTGAACAGAGCTTAAGAAACACCATAGGTAGGAGGGCATGAACCCACAGGCAGTAGGGGTTCTAGAATCACTATTGTAATATACCCTGACCACCTATGACGAGTTCTTTTATTCTCCCAGGGACAAGAAGCATGTAGACTGGGTTAAAGCTTACTTGAGTATATGGACAGAGCTGCAGGCTTACATTAAGGAGTTCCATACCACTGGACTGGCCTGGAGCAAGACGGTTAGTGACTCCTTCCTCTTGCCCTGCCTCCCTCTCTTTATCTCTTCAGGGTGGGGTCAGGTTTCTTAGACTTCAGCACCACCAAGGTACTTGAAGACATGCTAGTTTTTTTCAGTGGAGGGTAGGAAGAAAAGAGAGAAGGAAAAGGAAAAAGGAGAAGAGAATATAGAAAGCAAGGGTGAGAGGAAAAGGAATATTCAATTCTATTCCATTTCGGTAAACATGGGTCAGGGACAGTGATTGGTGCTGAAGGGGAGACACATGAATGAGTTACACCGTCCCAGCAAGGAGCTTAAAATATAGACACAAAACCCCAGTACCAATTACCAAGCTAATGCTATAATAAAGATACAGACTGTAGAGTATAAGGAAGAGAAGAGTGATTCTCACTGGGAGAGATTGTGCTTTGAAGAGGCATACTCTGTTCTGAGACTTAAAAGAAGTACAGGGCAGTAAAAAGTGGGATACTAACAAAAGGCACAGTTTAAACAAAGCAAATGCAGAGTAAATGTAGAGATTGGTCATCTCTGGCTTCAATAAGGGGAGATGGTCAGAGATTTTTAGGAGAAAAGGCTAGAAAAAAAAGTAGGCTGAAACTTTTAGATATTTGAGCAAAGGAATGATAATGATCAGATTTGTCTTTAAAAGAATCTCGGTGTACAAGTTAGAGGTAAGGGCTCATGCTCAGACTATGGAAGTGGTCATGGTGCTAGAGGCTGGGAAAAGATAGTCTATAGGAAATAGCACCAAGATAACAGACAGATCTAATGATGTTGAAGGAGTGGGAAGCCTCAAAGAAGATTTGAGTGAATAGTCAAGCATGGATGGTCATGTCTTTCACTGAAATAGGTACAAGGGCATGATTATATAGGCAGGGTAGCAGGCAGATGATGAAATCAGTTTTGAATTTGTTGAGTCCCAAGCATTGGTGACACACTAAGGAAGATGTCAAACAGATATTTGGAAATAGGGTTTAGAGCTGGAATCAGGTGAGGTCAAAGGAAAAATGTGAAGGTTGAGGAATGGAGCTGAGAGTTGGATCCTTGGGAAGAGCTGAAAAGGAACAAAGCCAAGTTGGGCATGGGTAGGGAGCATTAATCATTGCGTCAGGGGGTGTAGTGGGGACCTCATGTACACTGGACACATGTAGGGCCCTACTGGCTGTGGTACAGAGGGGAAGAGAGAGGATGACTATGTGACCTGCACTGAACTGTTCCAGGGGCCTGTGGCAAAAGAACTGAGTGGATTGCCTTCTGGACCCTCTGCTGGATCAGGCCCTCCTCCCCCACCGCCAGGCCCACCTCCCCCACCCGTCCCCACCAGTTCGGGCTGCGATGAGTCTGCATCCCGCTCAGCACTGTTTGCGCAGATTAATCAGGGGGAGAGCATCACACATGGTAAGTGAATACTCTGACACGAACAGTTGGTATGGCAAGTTGTCTGGGCCAGACCTCACCAGCCAGAGACTCGACAGCTAGTTGTAAACCTGAACCCTAGCTTGTATTCACTTGGGGTGTCACGTTCCTTTGAGTTGCCCAAAGGGACAGCCTAGCTGGCTTAAATGGAAATTGAAAATGGGTGATTAGAGTACGGCGAAGCCCTCTGTTCCATTGGAAAGTGACTTAATATTAAGTAGCATATGAATATATATTATATTAATATGTGGCCAAGGTACAGTGCTGGTAGTTTTCCCCAGAGCGTTTTCCATGGTACCACATGGTCTCTGGGCAGTTATTCTGTCAGGGGGTTAACTTCCTCAGAGGATGCATACTGGTCACATGGAAAATTTGTATAAGAATGACTTAATAGTATAAAGAAAGTAGATACCCTTATACACAGATGGTGGAAGTCTAGGTTGTCCAGCCCTATTTACCCATAAAAGTATCTAAAATAAAGAAGTTTTATACAGTGCTACTTATAGTAGCTAAAAATGTAACAACCTAAATATCCAACAGTAAGGGACATGGTTAGTTAACTATGCCATGTTGTCTTGATGTAATATTATGCAGCCATTACATTTTTTCCTACAGTGAGCCATGTAATGTTTAAGAAAAAGATCTAGTATTTTAATTATAACCACAAGGAGTGGTGGAGCTACAGAGGCCATTCAGTATTGGTTATATAGTCAACACAGACTGGGCCACGTTCAAGAGCAGCCTGCTGAGGGAGATTACGGAATCTTTTCCCTTAAAAAATAAAAGAAAGATATTTTTAGAAACTACAGGCTAACATGAGAAAGTTTGTGTGTGTGTGTGTGTGTGTGTGTGTGTGTGTGTGTGTGTGTGTGTGTTTTCTCAAAAATATTTTTAACCTGGGAGCATAGATTCAAATTGCCCTGAATATACACTCCTGAGAAAGTTTTTTTCAAGTGTCAGTTGGTTGAACCAAATTTATTAACAATGTGTATAGTTATAACTAAACAAAAAGAAGTGTGAATAGAAAAAATACTGGAGAGTTTCATGTAAACACTTACTGGGAAGGAGGAAGTAGGGTTAGCTGTGGGTGAGGTTTTGTTTTCCTTTTATCAAATTTTCTTTACTTCACATCTTTTTCTTCCTCTGTTGCTTTAAAAGCTACAAACATATTTGTGAGTATATATTTGGTATATGCCTTTCTAGGTCTTTTTCTGTGCATTTACATTTCCATATCCCCTACTCCCACTACACACACATTTTACGCTTTATTTTTAAAAATAGAACCATATAATTTAACCTTGGGGGAGAAGAGCAATTTTAAAAGTACTTCTCCAAAACGGCTTGCAAAAGAATATCTCACAGGCTCCAGTTTTTGGCTTTGAATTTTCTGCTGAGGATCAGTTTAACTTATAACAGAGGTTGGTTATTGCCTTAGCCGAAAGCCCTGGTTTGAAGGACAGGAACAAGGTAGCTGTTGTTCTTACAGCCCTGAAACATGTATCTGATGACATGAAGACTCACAAGAACCCTGCCCTGAAGGCTCAAAGTGGTCCAGTACGCAGTGGCCCCAAGCCATTCTCTGCACCCAAACCCCAAACCAGCCCATCCCCCAAACCAGCCACAAAGAAGGAGCCAGCTCTACTTGAACTGGAGGGCAAGAAGTGGAGAGTGGTGAGTTAAAAAAAGACCAGGACTGGAGTAACAAGGAGCAGGGACAGGGGGTTTAAATGGAATGCAGCCACATGAGTGCAGAGTTCTGGCTTAAATCACGAGAACAAAAGTTTGGGAAAGCCTGTTTTTTGGTTGATGTGTGCTTCATGATGAGAATTCTGGGGTATCTCTTTAACAGGAAAATCAGGAGAATGTTTCCAACCTGGTGATTAATGATACAGAGCTCAAACAGGTGGTTTACATATACAAGTGTGTCAACACAACATTGCAAATCAAGGGCAAAATTAACTCCATTACAGTAGGTGAGTCTTTGTCCTAGAGCTTGAGAGGGCTAGACCCATTTTACCTACCCTGCTTCTAAAGATTTTTAGATGTATTACTTTCAAATTATATTGTTGACCTGCTCTCTTTCTTCTCCTAGATAACTGTAAGAAACTTGGTCTGGTATTCGATGACGTGGTGGGCATTGTGGAGATAATCAATAGTAGGGATGTCAAAGTTCAGGTAACTTGATATCTTGGCTCTTTCTTTTGGTCCCTGAGGAGTTAAAAGAGACACAGCAGACCCACAGATGTTGCTTTGGTGGGAATCTGATTCTACAAAGTCTGTAAGCTGAGCTGCTTTGAATGTGGCAGAAGAGGGGTTAGCTCTTCAAGTGAGCTCTTTCCAGCACCTGTCCCAGCCCGCCCATAGTATCCAGTGTCTGTTGCACACCTGTGAGCTTTTCATGTAGTTGCTGAATCATGTGAAACAGGGAAAGCTTTTCCTGCAACTTACTGTTGTCTTCCCCAACTGCTGGGACTCAGTTCTCTTGGTTTACTCCGCAGGTAATGGGTAAAGTGCCAACCATTTCCATCAACAAAACAGACGGTTGCCATGCTTACTTGAGCAAGAATTCCCTGGATTGTGAGATAGTCAGTGCCAAATCTTCTGAGATGAACGTCCTCATTCCTACAGAAGGCGGTGACTTTGTAAGTTTCTTGATCTCTTCAGTAGTATGATGTTAAAACAGAAGGGACTGAAAACTTCTTGCACTGGAGAAAGCTATTGATGAACATTCTGTACTAAGTAGGTAAAACCCAAATACACACCAAAACCACACAGAAGTGAGGCAGATGTAGGAGGGTGGTTTCTGCCTTTAAGTTGAGCTCAGGGTAGCAAAGAAGAATGGGAATGAGTCATGGCACCCTGTCAAACTGGTGCTATAAAGCCATGTGTATTCTCATTTACACCTCATAGATTTAACAGTCTGTTTAAGATCACAGATCACTGAGCAGTGAACAGTATAACAGCATGATGTTGTGATAGCTTGATGGTTTCAGTTTGTCTCTTAGCACATCCTACCATGCTTTCAGGATTAAGTGGAAACGAGAATTGGAGAAAAGCCTGAGATTTAGCCCCAGCTCATTCTTTAGCTCAGGTTTAAACCCATTGTCTTCTTTATTTGCAGAATGAGTTCCCAGTCCCTGAACAGTTCAAGACCCTATGGAATGGGCAGAAGTTGGTCACCACAGTGACCGAAATTGCTGGATAAGTGAAGTGCCACTGGGTTCTTTGCCCTCTCCCTTCACACCATGGGATAAATCTGTATCAAGACAGTTCTTTTCTAGATTTCCTCTACCTTTCTGCTCTTAAACTGCTTCTCTGCTCTGAGAAGCACAGCTACCTGCCTTCACTGAAATATACCTCAGGCTGAGATTTGGGGTGGGATAGCAGGTCAGTTGATCTTCTGCAGGAAGGTGCAGCTTTTCCATATCAGTTCAACCCCATCAGTCCATTCTTAAGGAACTGCAGACCAGGACTGGTGCATTTTAGCTTTCAGCTTTTGGGGGTTATTCTACCAACAGATAGTCCTTTGAGAAGAATAAAACAGTCCCAGGAGTTAACAGATCAGAACGTTCACACTAGTTAAACTTTTTCTAACAATGAGCATGAAGGTAGCCGAAGCTGGTGTTGATTACAGACAGTTCTAACTAAACTAATATTTCCCTGTTGACAAGTGAGGGCAAGGGTTGCACTGGACCAAAGGCTGAGGCTTGGCCATCTAGCATTCCAAGCAAAATTGTTTCCTATAAGCGTTCCTTTTATTCTGCATTCCATTCTGGGTCTGCCTAAACCATGAAACAGGAGGTTTTCTGGTACCAGCTACTAAAGCAGTGTCCTTCATATCCAGGGCAGTTAAAGGTGTCTTGGACCCTTTCTCTGGGATTGCTGCCCAGCACCTTCCTACAGAGATGACTTTAAAGAAAAAAAAAAAAAAAAAAGGAAAAACAACACACCATTCCAAGGAGTCTGGCATTCCTTCTTCCTTCCCTGCTAGGTGCCTGTCATCCATCTTCACTGCCTCCTTTTCCCTGTCATGCTCAACAACTTACGACTTCTGTCCAGGCACCTGAACAGAGGACTAAAACCTCCACTGCTGGCTGGTTTTAGGTCTTGATTTATGTAAGAATCTTGCACAGCATTGCTAATGTAAATTTCAGTTTTTTTCTCTAGACAAACAATTACCAAAATATGCAACTTTTTTTGGTGGGAAGAGAGATTGTCCTGTGATTTCTACCCATTCCCTGAGGCCTGTGGAAATAAACCTTTATGTACTTAAAGTTATACAGAACATAGAATAAAGTTAATACCAAACTTGCTTAGTTATTTACCTATGATATTTGCTGTACGGAGATATAAAAATATTGATAAGAAAAATGACACCAAGAATAAGAAACTACTCTTTATTTTAGACAACCTCATAAAACTGTTTTCACATCCCCCCCACTTCTTGTCCTTAATCTTCATCTTTTAGTTGAAGAATGAGGCTTAAGAGAGAAAGGAAAAACCATAAAGGGTAAAGTTAGTAGCACTAACAAGATCCTTGCATCAAATCATAGCTAATCATTTCTCCAAACTTGCATTCTACAAAACAGTCTTCTATTAATAGACAGTGTTAATATATTTTCACAGAGTGGGGGCTATGATTTCCATGCTCAAAAAGTGTAGGAGATGGTAGATTATAGTTAATTTCTGTACTGTAACAGGAATTCTCAGAGTCCTTAGATATTCTAATGGAGGTTGACCTCCAAAAAGAGAAAGGGAGTGTGCAATATTTTCTAAGCTTTCTGAGTATCAATTCTTTTCTTACAGAACATACCAGAAATAGTTTGGAGTATGCTGATAAATTAGTTTTGAGGGATGGAAGTTAGAAAGCCCAGTCTCTTCACATTGTTCCTTCTGTTTTATGTTAAAGCCAGCAATTATCATCCAGATTCTAAAATCCAAATCGAGCATCCAAACCACAAGTCATGCTAGGAAAGGGCAGGTGGGTCAACGATGGAATAGAAAGAAGTAACTGCCTCATTTTTCACTCACTCTTACATTTTCTTCACCCCCCTACTTAGGTTATACAAGATGTACATTTCCTCTCTTAAGCAACCCTTCCCTCTTGTGACAGAGCAACAAATTCATCACTACCTAAGGAGACAAAATGGTGCTGCAGAGGCAAAAGGGTAGGCCAGTGGGATTTGGCTAATTATTGCTAAGACGGCATGGAAGGCAACATACCCAGAGAGGAAGGCAGCTTTAAGAAAAATTATGCAGAAGCATCCAAACAATACTTTTCCAAACACTGGTTAAATCATCAGCCTTCTCTCTGCTTGAAATGTGACTAGACTTCCCTGAAGAAGACATTTGCCCTTAGAATCTATCTCATTGCTTTAATTTGTTCAGTCTCCTCTGGGCCTGGGCATAGTTCTGGCATTAACCTGCAGTAGACGGCCTCTCTTAGCACTGAACTTGACTGACCACAACAAAAGGTTGTAAAACAATCTCTATGGTTATTAACTAATTAAATTTGCATTTAACACCATATGGCAAAAGGAGGCAAGAAAGGATAAGAGCAAAGGATAAGATTGGGATCTTAGATCTTTCCAAGTAGGGCATGTCAGATGATGATAGGAGAGAAGGATTAGTTGCAAGCTGGATCTGAGCTCAGACTTGGGCATGAAGGAGACTGTCTCCCATGTGGTTTGGAAGAGTTAGGGGCTCCCTGTGCTATGTTACAAACTTCAAGAGTTTCATTCAAGGAAGGGTATAATGTTGGCATTAAACCATTCTTCAGACAGCTGAAGATGGTCCCCTTCTGTAGCCAGAAACACTAGCTGTCCTGCCTTGTCCATTTCCTTTAACCCCAAGCGGTCCTGCAGAAAGAAAGGCCATAATTAATCAAGAGGATTCTCAAAGTTTTGATGTAGAACAGTAAAGTAATGGAATGTTAACTTGAGATACATTCTCAAAGTGCATACTGTCAAAAATGCCAAAAAGGAAACTTCCCTCTAGTTTTTTCTAAATATTAAAAATGTATATGCAATTGAGATTGTTCTATATAGTTTTATATTGTGCTTTCTGAAAAGCTTCCCAAAGCTGGAGGACCACCGATCAGTGGGCAAGCTATCAGCAAAACTACCTCAGAACATCACAGGTAAGTGGGACTGAGCCATAGACAGGAGAACATTAGCTAGATAGCTTAAAACATATCCAACCCTTGGATAATAAACCTGGGACATTCATATCCCGCAACTGACAATGTTGTCACCCATAGTCTGGGTGCCACAGAACCTCTGGTTGGGAAGATAAGCAGTTACGACAGTGCCACAGTGGTGCTTCTGCTGTGGCTGCCATCAGTCTGAGTTTCACAATAAGGAAGTTCTTAGTTGTAATTTTTAAAACATTTTTTAATTAGACCCCAGCTTCTCTTTCTTTTTACCTTACCCAAGCTGAGACACTAAATGTAAGAGAAAAGCCAAGAGAAGAGACAAATGGCCTCTGAAATTACTTGAAGGAATTCTAGTTAGATGACTGGTTTAAATGTACCACTTGTGCATTTTTTTTAGAGTCTATCTCCAATATAAAATTCTTAGAGTGTGGAAGGCCCCAGAACTGGAGGTGGTGAAATATTGCAACTTCTACTTGAGACAGGACCTCCTATTAAATAAAATTCACAACTCTAGTCCCATTTAACCTCCTACAAGAGGAGTTCCCCTTGTCAGTGCCTAATTTAAAAACGACTTCACATTCATAAATGTTTTAAGGTAACACCGCTCTCTTCTGTGTTTTCATCATGCATGAGGGCTTCTTGGATTTGGAGCAGACTGCACCTCAGCACAGGCAGCCAGTGCTAAACCTTTTTTTATCAAAAGGAACGAGTCAGAGATGAAGTTTTTCTTGTTATTGCTTGAAAGCCATGAGGTGCAAGTCCTTCTACCTGCAGGATGTAGCAGTTTTCTATAAATTAGTGCCTGCTAAGCCAGAGCAACAATCAACAGCCTAACAAGCCTCGCCCATGTCAGATACGAGTCAGGTGCTTCATGAGCATGGGTGGACAGGACAGGGCTCCAGCACCAAAGAACCTAGCAGCTTCAGGGACTGGGAGCTGAAAGAGACGGCACCAGCCTCCCAAGACATCTCTTTCCCCAGTTACCTGTGTGTAGAGGGTGGTCTCCTGTAAGGGAACAGTTTCCTTCGCTTGGCCACTTCTATAAAATCCAAACCACTACCAGAAAGGAAGGAGAAATAAGGTCCAATCAGACATGTAGCACACACTGCCAAACTAATTTGAGACTGGCCAGTAGCTAATAAGACTACCAACAAACTGAACATTATAAGGTTAAAGCAAGAAGGAAACATGGACAGGGCATGTCTTGAGTCATCTTTTTAAGGGTAGATCCTGAGGGATGAATTAATCTTTCCAAAGAGCTTTCCACTTCCCCAGAATTTCTGCTTCCTACATTTATGGAATAATAAATGTAAAAATTCCTGTGCTGAACTCTAGACATTTGAAGATAAATATATAGTCTTGTTTCCAAGATGCTTCCAGTCTGGGAAGGCACAGAAACAATTCAGTGTTAAGCACAAGGGTCAGAAAACTTTCTGGTAAAGGCCAGATACAAAATATTTAGGCTTTAAGGGACATATGGTTGCAACTACTCACTGCTGCCACTGTAACAAAAGCAGCCACAGAAAATATATTAAAAAATGACTAAAACTGTGTTCCAATGAAACCCTATTTATGGACAATGAAATTTGAATTTCATATAATTTTTACATGTCAAAAGTCTTGATTTTTTCCCAGCCATTTAAAAATGTAAAAACCATTCTTAGCTTGTGGCCCATATAAAAACAGGTAGCAATCTGGATTTGGTGTGTGGGCCAGTCTGCCAACCCCTGGTGGTTTGACATAATGTGATGCGTGTTCTAATAGAGGCTGATGATGAGTCCACAAAAGTGAGCAAATTCTGCTTGGAGGGGGCATGGCATCCTGAAGGAAGTGACATTTGAGTTTTGCCCTTGACAAATAGAAGCTTGTCAGGTGGGGAAGCCAGGGAAGGTCACTCTAGATACAGAAAAGCATGAATGAACAAAGGCATACAAGAGAAAAGGCACATGCTAAGTTTGAGGCATTACAGGTAGTACAATATGGCTTGACCAAAGTGTATGAAGTGGGTAGTAAAGGGAGGTTAGGCTGGAAATACAAACTGAAGCCAGATCAAGGCAGACCTTGAACGCCAAGCTTAGGAATTTATAGACTGGGCTAGTGGTTCTGAGCATTTTTTGGGTCTTAGGTCTCTGAAAACTGATTAAAATTATAGACCCTTCCCCAGAGAGTGCAATTATATAATTCTGGGGTGGGCACAGGGGATTATAACCCTTGGTGTCCCATTTATGGACCTCAGGTGAAGAACTCTGTTCTATAAAAAAGCTGGTAGAAAGGACTGAAGGTTTTTTCCCCAGCAGGCAGCTGTACTTTAATGCCATTTTCTCCAGTAGTCTCCTGGCATGTGGCCTAAATAGTATCTTACCTCAGAATCTACAGGGTCCACAATGGAATCATTGAGGAATTTCACCATCACAAACTTCTTCAGGGCCATCAGGTTTTTCTTGTAGGACTCATTGACACCCTGGAAGAAAGGCCAGCAGCACCTTAGGGTCATTACCATTAGGTACCAGCAGGGGGTTAAAGCCTTTCAGTGCTCTGGTCTCCCTGGTCCTGGGCCACCATGTTTCTTCCCCATGGGTTTGGGCTGTTTTCCAGCTTTATCCCCAGAATATACCTTGTACAGCCATTTCTTACCATCCTACCTGAGACACCACAACCATGGCATACAGGTGCAACCATGAATCTGTCACCACATACCACTGGCATCCATCACACAGGTGAAAGGCTTCTAGTCAGAGAAAGCCAAGGCAAAATAAACTGCAAATTCTGACTGGTTCTGCTATACTATTCTGTGTTGGTTTCTGTTTGTTTTGTTTTTTCCCCTTCAAATTTTTTGTTTAAAAACAAAAACTGCTCCCCCCCAAAAACCCCAAAACCTCCAGATGAGCCTAATATAAATTGAGCCATCTAGTTTACCACAACCTCCCAAACCATGCTCGTGTCTGGGACATACTGAGTACCCTCTACAGTCTCTCTTCTAGGTAAGTCTTTCTTTTGAGAAAACCTTCCTCATTAAGATAGCAGCTATGAATTTCCCCTGGGCCCAGCCAGCAACCCAGCAACCTACTGAGCTTATCTTGCTGCTTCAATGCTAGGAAAGGTCAAGAACTTGAGGGAAGAAAGCCAAGTGAATTTCAACCTCCCCTCAAAGGAACCAAATCTCACAGGTACTGCCTCCCAAGACACAGAACTTCTGTTTCCCAGATTCTGCCCAGGATAGTTTGGGTCAAATGTCACTGCTGATTTGGTTATGATGACCTGAATAGAAAAAAGAATGTACAACTCTGAGAGCCTGGTTTGGGTGCTTACCCTCTCCTGATTGATATCTGCCAAGAAGATGCTGTGGTTGCGGTACACATCCTCCTTTATGGGGTCATGCCAGTATTCTGCTTGCACCAGGCTGCAGGAAAAAAAACAATGATCAAGCTGCATGTCAGCTGGCATGCCCGCTTGGGGCATGCCCAGTGCAAAAGCCACCAAGAGACTTCAAAAGGACAAAAGACCAAAGCCCCCAAGTCCCACGCCTTGCCCTCTAATAGGGAAGACAAGACTTCCACCTACAAAATGCTTCATCAACAAGACACCTTGTTGAGACAAGCACAGACGATTCAGCATAGTACAGAAAGTATAAAAGATTTCAGAAAAGGGCTTACCAATACTTGGTTGCCCTATGGCATTGAGCTTTATCACACTTATCATGCCTTCCAGTCATGGTGGCACATGCTGTCCCCTCCCCGAAGCCCCACCTCATCCTGCAAGACTCAACTCAAACATCACCACCTCTGCCTCTTCCTCTCTATCCAGTCATCTATCGCATCAGTCATCCTGCTATCCTTAGACTGGGATGGAGGTCTAACTTCTCAGTCACAAAGCATTTAATACACTGTTGAGTGATGGCACCAGTTTTCAGTATTCTAGTATGTCGTGCTATTTTCAAGTATAAAGGGCAAGTATTTGGTTGTTATAATACTATTATTTCAGACATAGATCAGTAGTTCTGTTCACACTTATTCTCCAGTCTCTTTCCAATTCCCCTTCCCTTCCAGCCTCCATCCCTCCAAAAGGGGCACCTTTACCACAAGGCCTCCTGGGGAAAGAAGGAAATTAGAACATAAGTGGGGCTCTCTATCTTGGGCTGGCAGGGAGAGAAATCAGAATTTCTACCAGAGGAGCTCGCAGCCAGAGTGGAAGAGCTGCCCAGAGGTGGTGGTCCTGAAAGCTCTACTTAACGGAGCAGGATTGCGCTAAAGCCCAATGGCGCCAGCTACATCAGAGAAGGTGGCAGCTCCCACGCCCAGGAGCAGATAAGACTGAGGTTACAGGAAGCAGCAGTCTGACTGTCAGCAGTGAGAGTGACATTCTCTAATGTGTTTATAAATGTATTTGAAATCTTTTAAATGTTTAGTCTCCCTGACTTTTAAAAATTTGATAAACTCTGAACATTTATAAAATACTGCTATTAGTACTGGTCTTGTCATTTCATTTTAGTAGTTGTCACTTAAATGTGAGAGTGCTGGTTCCCTGTCTCTCCCCTAAGGACTAAGCTCTTTGGAATACAGCACGTGCTTGGTAGCAAGGGGTTGCTGAGTGAAATGAACTGATATAGGGAAGTCAGACAAGCTATGAAAGAAACTGGCACTGAGGGAGTGGTAGGATTTAGATGTGAGGAGAAGGGAGGGCAGCACAGTTAGAAGAACAAAGGAAGGAGAAGCTTCAAGGGGGTGGGCAGCGGTGTCAGATGTTGAGAAGTCACTGAGCTGACCAATCAAAGCTTATCAACGTGGTGGCCTATGCCTGTAATCTAGCATGCTGGGAGGCCGAGGCGGGAGGATCACTCGAGGTCAGGAGTTCGAGACCAGCCTGAGCAAGAGAGACAGACCTCGTCTCTACTAAAAATAGAAATTAGGTGGACAACTAAAAAATATATATATAGAAAAAATTAGCTGGGTATGGTGTCACATGCCTGTAGTCCCAGCTACTCAGGAGGCTGAGGCAGGAGAATCACTTAAGCCCAGGAGTTTGAGGTTGCTGTGAGCTAGGCTGACACCATGGCACTCTAGCCCAGGCAACAGAGTGAGACTCTGTCTCAAACAAAACAAAACAAAACAGAAAATGTTGTAATAAATAAATACCTTAAGAGTAAAAAAATGTTAAAATGGCAAATCTTATATATATTTTACCATAACTTAAAAAATTAATAATGTAATATACAAAAAAACTAATGACTTAATAACTTTAAATGGGTGAATTGTATGGTAGATGAATTATATCTCAATAAAGCTGTCAAACTTGCTGTACCAAAAAAGACACCGTAAACAAAATTAAAACATATGCCATAGACTGGGAGAAGGTAAGTGCAACATAGCTAAGAAAGTTTTACTACAAAAACAAAATGTCTGGTGGGGGGGGCGCGGGGTGTGTAATACAAATCAATGAAAAAAGACAAACCACCCAACAGGAAAACAGGCAAAGACTATGAATAGACAGTTCACACAAAGAGAAACCTAAATGGCCAATAAACAAGAACAGATGCGCAATCTGACTCACAGTCAGGGACACACAGATTAGGATGAGTAACCACTCTACATGCATATCTCACTGGCAACAATTTTAAAGATATAAGATCAAAAGTTAGTAGGAATGGAGAAAGCAGGGACTCATACTCTTTTGGTGCCAATATAAATTGGTACAACCACTTTGGAAATATCAAGTAAAGTTTAAAATTACATGCTAATAGCCACTGTAATAATAGCACTAAACATACACTCAGTGTTTTCAAGGTACTGTTCTAAGCACTCTACATACTTTCTCTACAACCTATTGTAGATTACTGCCCTACAATTATTGCCCTATTTTACAGATGATGAAATGGAGGAAGGGAGGTAAAGTATGTTATTCAACAACTGGTAGAGCTTATGATGTGGATTCTACTAGTAGATAAATTCTTGTTTAAGGATGTTCACTGCAAATTGTTTGCTATAACGAGAAACTGGAAGTGCTGAAATGTTGCGACATGGGAAACAAGAAACTGTGGTGTAGTCATATGACAGGACATCAGCAGTTAAGAGGAATGAACTAAATGTATGTGTAACAACATATTTAAATCTGAAAAACATAATGAGTGAAAAAATAATTTGCAGAGTGAAATGTACAATATCTGTTATATAAAATTTAAATATACAAAGTAACAATATATTTTGATTATGGATATGTACATGTATAATAGCAATATTTTTTAATGGACAGAAAGAATATACCCTAATTTTTTTACAGTAGTTACAGAGGGACGGCAGAGAATGGGACCTGGTAGAGATATGTCTAAGAATTCAATTTTATCTGAAATGTTTCAGTTCTTTAGAAAATCCTTAGGCAAATATGATAAAATATTAATTCTAGGACCTAGGTACTTAGTACATACATACCTCATCTTGCTGTACTTTGCTTTATTGTGCTTCATAGATACTACATTTTAACAAAATAAAGGTTTTATGGCAACCCTGAGTTAAGCAACTCTACCGGCACCATTTTTCCAACAGCATGTGCTCATTTTGTGTCTCTATGTCACATTTTGGTAATACTTGCAATATTTCAAACTTTTTCATCATTACTGTACCTGTTATGGTGATCTGTGACCAGTGATCTTTGATGTTCCTATTGTCATTGTTTTGGGGTGCCATGAACCACACCCATATAAGATGGAGAATTTAGTCAACAAATGTGTGTGTTCTGATTGCTCCACTAATTGGCCATTCCCTGCCTCTCTCCCTTTCCTTGGGCCTCCCTATTCCCTGAGACACAAAAATATTGAAATTAGGCTAATTAATAACCTACAACGGCCTCTAAGTGTTCAAGTGAAAGGAAGAGTCCAAAGTCTCTCACTTTAAATCAAAAGCTAGAAATGATTAAGCTTAACGAGGAAGACATGTTGAAAGCCAAGAAAGGCCAAAGGTTACACCTCTTGTGCCAAACAGCCAAGGTGTGAATACAAAGGAAAAGTTCTTTTTTTTGGAGACAGAGTCTCTTTCGCCCTGGCTAGAGTGCTGTGGTGTTGGCCTAGCTCACAGCAACCTCAAACTCCTGGGCTCAAGCAATCATCCTGCCTCAGCCTCCCGGGTAGCTGGGACTACAGGCATGCGCCACCATGCCCAGCTCATTTTTTCTATATATTTTTAGTTGTCCAGCTAATTTCTTTCTATTTTTTAATAAAGACGGGGTCTTGCTCTTGCTCAGGCTGGTCTCAAACTCCTGAGCTCAAACGATCCGCCCACCTCGGCCTCCCAGAGTGCTAGGATTACAGGCGTGAGCCACCGTGCTTGGCCGAAAAGTTCTTGAAGGATATGAAAAGTTCACTCCAGTGAACACATACATGAATGACAAGAAAGCAAAACAGCCGTATTGCTAATATGGAGAAAATGTCAGTGGTCTGGATAAAAGATCAAACCAGCCACAACATTCCCTTAAACCAAAGCCTAATCTAGAGCAAGGCTCTAAATCTCTTCAATTCTATGAAGGCTGAGAGAGGGGAGGATACTGAAGAAGAAAATTTTGAAGCTAACAGAAGTTCATGAGGTTTAAGGAATGAAGCCATCTCCATAACATAAAAGCACATGGTGAAGTAGCGAGTGCTGATGTAGAAGCTGCAGCAAGTTATCCAGAAGATCTAGCTAAGATCATTGATGAACGTGGCTACACTAAACAGATTTTCAATGTACATGAAACAGCCTTATAACAGAAGCAGATGCCATCTAAGCTCACACGTCCCCCTTCCTGCCACTCCCTTGGACTACCTGCCTCTGCAAGTCTCCTACCAGCGATCTGTCAAAATGAGATGTTTCCTATACAAAGAAATTTTAAAAAGAAAAAGCAAAACACTCTACAAAATTAGAAAGGCATCCTAAGAGTTAATCTGTAAACAAGCTATTGAGCACTGAGAATGCATTTTCCCATGGAAACTGTTATAAATGATGAGCTGTATCTGGCTCACAAGCCTAGTTCCTCTACAATGTTATGAAACATATCTCAAGTCATTCCTCTTCTGCGCACCTCACTGTGGCTCCGCTTGTGTCTCAGCCACCACCCCCTCTCACCTAGTCCACTGCCACAGCCCCGAACTGGCCTGTTTTTCCTCTAGCCCCTTACAGTCCACTGTCCACAACGCAGCAGGCATTTTCCAAATGCACAAATCGGGCCACATTATTCCCCTGCTTAAAACCTCCCATGATGCTTAGAGTAAAATCCCAACTGTTTATGTGGCCTATACACCCTTGCATCATGGCAGTCCCCACTTTTCTGTCCCTCTCCCCATCTGTCACTCAACTCTGGTCACCCTGGCCCAGAAACAAGCCAAACTTGTCCCAGCCTCAGGGCCTCTGTGTCTGCTGTCCCTCTGCCTGACCGCTTAGCTCCTTCCGTGCTCCTTCGTCTCATCCTTCAGATCCCAGTCTAACCATCTCTTCTTCAAAAACCATTCTGGGGCCAGGCACGGTGGCTCACATCTGTAATCCCAGCATTTTGGAGGGCGAGGTAGGAGGATCACTTGAGGCCAGGAGTGTGAGACCAGGCTAGGCAACAGAGCAAGACTCTGCCTCTATAAAAAACAAAAAAATTATCTTGGCGTGGTGGCGCATACCTGTAGTCCCAGCTGCTCATGAGGCTAAGGCAGGAGGATCACTTGAGCTCAGGAGTTCAAGGTTACAGAGAGCTATGATCACGCCACTGCACTCCACCCTGGGCAACAAAGCAAGACCCTGTCTCTCAAAAACAAAAAAACAAAAAAAACCAAACCATTCTGTCCAAAATAGGTACCCCCTCCATTACTCTCAACTACTGCATTTGTTCATTTCCATCACAGCTTTATCACTATTAGAGGTTATCTGGTGCGACTGTTTACTTGGAGACCCTTTTCCCCGCTACTATGCTACTTCGTGAGGGCAGGGACCCGAATTGTCTTGTTCTCCATCTATCTAGGAAGCCTATAATAGTGCCTGGCAAATAGCAGTAACTCAGTATTTGATGAAATACTTTATAACTGCAACTAAAAGTTAGAAGAAACAAACCCATTACAATACTTATGAAGGAGACAGAAAACTAAAGTTGAATATTTTAAAAACAGTGAAAACAGCTCAAACCTGCCTACTTAATATGAACGGAGCACTGCACTAAATGTTTTATCCCTAATTTGTTTAATCCTCACAACAGCCCTGCACAAAAGTACAACTATTAAGTTCATGTTAGAGATAATGAAAAGGAGGCTTGCTGGGCACAGTGGCTCATGCCTGTAATCCCAGCACTTTAGGAGGCTGAGGCAGGAAGATCATTTGAGGCCAGGAGTTTGAGACCAGCCCAGGCAACATAGCACAACCCTGTCTCTACAAAAATTTAAAAAATTAGCTAGGTGTGGTGGTGTTCACTTGTAGTCCCAGCTGCTTGGGAGGCTGAGGCAGGAGGATCACTTGAGCCCAGGAGTTGGAGGTTGCAGTGAGCTATGATGACGCCACTGCCAGGGTGGCAGAGTGAGACTCTGTCTCTTAAAAAAAAAAAAAAAAGAAAGAAAATGAGGGTAAAAGACACCCAGGGCCACACAGCTAGACAGCAGTGGAACTGAGGCTTTTCAGCAACCCCCTAGCAAGAGGGTATGGAAGGTCTTTTTCTTCCCTTCCAACTAGTCATGGTGCTGTGAGGGAGTCCACTGCCAGGGATTCTGACTCTGCGTGTGCAGCGTCATTGGGATCTAGTCTCTATCCTTGGTGTCCTGGGATTTCACAGCAACAGACCTCGGTGTGGGTCCTTTTTCAGTCCTTGCCCTGGGTACTTGGTGAGCCCTTTCAATCTGGAAACTCATGTCCTATAGTCCTGGGAAATTTACTTGTGTTACTTCTTCGATAATCCCAATACACTCTTTCCTCTGTTCTCTTTTTGAAATTCCTATTAGTTAGATACTAGACTTCTTAAACTGCTTCTCTAATTTTTATCTCTTTTCCCTTTTTCTACCTCTTTGAATGTTTGTTCAAATTTCTAGAGATTTCCTCAACTTTATATTCCCTTATCTCCAATAAATTTTTTATTTTGGTTATCATATTTTTAATTTCCAAGAACTCCATTCTATTCTCTGATTGTTGATTTAATTTGAATTCTGTTCTGTCTTGGAAGCAATCCCTTTTTATCTTTCCAAAGATAATAACTATAGGCCTTTTTTTTTTTTTTTTTTTTTTTTTGAGACAGAGTGTCGCTTTGTTGCCCTGGCTAGAGTGAGTGCCGTGGCGTCAGCCTAGCTCACAGCAACCTCCAACTCCTGGGCTTAAGCGATCCTCCTGCCTCAGCCTCCCGAGTAGCTGGGACTACAGGCATGCGCCACCATGCCCGGCTAATTTTTTCTATATATATTTTAGTTGGCCAGATAATTTCTTTCTATTTTTTTTAGTAGAGACGGGGGTCTTGGCTCTTGCTCAGGCTGGTCTCGAACTCCTGACCTCGAGCAATCCACCCGCCTCGGCCTCCCAGAGTGCTAGGATTACAGGTGTGAGCCACCGCACCCGGCCACTATAGGCCTTTAAAAACAAAGTTTTCTTCTGCTCTTTGAGTTGCCATCTGTCTTTTCCAAGTTCCTTTTTATTTTTTGTTGGTTTTGGTCGGTCTTTCATGTTCGACACTTTCCTTAGACATTGAGTCTGCCTGGGGACTCTTGACTCAATGCTCACACTTCTATTCAGTCCTACAAGGCTGACTGGAAGCTCTTCACACGAGGCAGAGCTTATCTGCTGGTGCTTTTCTAGAGCTCTCGGTATGGTAGTTGGGAGGAGTCCTAACTTGCTGAAGGATTCCAAAACATCAATGTGTAGGTCTTTTTTTCTTGGTCAGTCATTTTTTTCCAGACAGGGCTCCCCAAAACTTCTGCCTGGCTTCTAGGAGTGGAAAGGGAGGAAAGGGGACGTGCTTTCAGTATGGCAGGTCACCACCATCCTGTGCTTGTTATCTCTAAGTCTGGTGCTTCTCTGGTTAAATTGCCCCAGAGAATAAATTTTTCTTCTCCTATCAGGGTGGGGAAGGAGTCATCACTGGGATGTGTATGCAAGGGAATTGGGGAGTCCGATCATTCCTTCTATAGATTTTTAACAAAAATCCCTGTTTTCACCCTCACCCAAAAGTACATTCCAAAGTACCTTATTTCTCTAATTCCTGAGCCTTTCTGGAGCTATAAAAAGTGAACCTGAGGCCGGGCACGGTGGCTCACGCCTGTAATCCTAGCACTCTGGAAGGCCGAGGCAGGCGGATCGCTCGAGGTCAGGAGTTCGAGACCCATCTCTACTAAGGGACAGGTCTTAGTAGAGACCTGTCTCTACTAAAAAATAGAAAGAAATTAACTGGACAACTAAAACTATATAGAAAAAATGAGCCGGGCATGGTGGCGCATGCCTGTAGTCCCAGCTACTTGGGAGGCTGAGGCAGGAGGATCACTTGAGCCCAAGAATTTGAGGTTGCTATGAGCTAGGCTGATGCCACGGCACTCAAGCCCTGGGCAACAGAGTGAGACTTTGTCTCAAAAAAAAAAAAAAAGTGAACCTGTTCCCTTCTTGGCAATGTATCCTTCTATGGACATACATGTTTCAACTTTTTCTGCTCTGCTGAAATAGTTCTTACACTCATTCATCTGCTCTCTTTCAAAAACACGTTGACATCATTTATCATCTCTTATCGCCTCTCCTGTTCCCTTTGCCCTTGTGGGCTTATCCTTTTTTATTCTTTTGCCACCACTTTATTAAAGTTTAAGGAGAAAGTGAAGATAAACGTATCAACCTACCACTTTTAATCAGTGTATGTGTCCCTTCTCACCCCCTACTGACTGCTCATTTATCATCACTGACATAATTCTGATTGCCAAGGGTTGTGTTTTGGTTCACAGAACAAAGAAATACAAGAAAGAAAAGGATGGGATTTTGAGGCATCTAGGCAAGAGTTACGAGAATAAAGAATAAATAATGAAGTTTAAAACACCGTGTATATCCATGAGAACAGAGAATATGCAAACTCCCTGTTGAAGAACTGAAATTGTGACTAGGCAAACCAGGCAAAGGGTAAAGCTGGGTGTGATTTGAATTGCCTGAGGGTAAAAAAAGGAGGCAGTGATATATAGAGTACCTTAGTTTTCTCTAATGACCATCAGGTGGCACTGTGGGCCCAAAACAGCTTTGTAGCTGTACGTATAGCCAATGGGTAGGAAGGGAAAATAAAGCTAGCTGTAAATTGTCCCAATGTGAGTCATTCACTGGGCTGTACCCTGGAAAATGGCTTCAAGGGTGTATTGTAATGAAGGGTTGTTATTTGACAAGAATGATACACTTGAAAACCCACAGGATAGATACCATAACCATATTAGCGGATCCCAAACGCCAGCTATCACTTAGAATACTCCAGACCTACTGAATCAGAACTTCTAAGGACAGGGCCCTAGAATCCATGTTTAATGAATTTCCAGTGGTTCTGATGTATAATTAAGTTTGGAAACAACTGAACAAGCATACACTCCAAAAATAATTCTGTATATTTTTAAATAACCGAATACATTTGCGTAGTTGGGGACACTGATGTAGGAGTGACAACTCACTGATGACAACATAATATGTCCTCTAAATACTAACAGTAATTCCTTGAGTTTAGTACTTTCTAAAGGCTTTTTTTGTTTTTTAAAGAATGGAAATTTATTCTGTTATAATTACATTCTTCCAACACAGAAAAGTGTCCTTGTTTTCTTTTTTTTTAATTAATAGACTTTTTAGAGCAATTTTAGGTTTACAATAAAATTGAGCAGACAGTACCAAAATATATCTCATTTGAATATCACTAGCAACTACTCCTGGAATCACTGTTAACCTGAAAGTCTGCATGACATTTTCATGCAGATACAGAAAAGGTTTGTATCTTTTTTCCACTAACCATACTTACCGTTCTTGAACAGCTTTGGAATAAGCCCCAGCATTCAGCGTTTTTCTGATGAAGTCGCAGATGTGAGAGCTCTCTCCTGGGCATCGAGGGAGTCCAAAAACACCTGCAGAAGTAGAGGACAAACATCCATTCCTGAAATAACCATGTACTGAATACCTACTGTGTGCAAGGCACTGTGACAAACAAAATGAACAGGACCAAACCCTGACATCATTCACTTACTTCTCGTGAAAATAAAGCTTTTCAACTAATCATACAACCAGCTTCCTCCTGGTGCTCCCGCACTCTCTTCTGCCTGAGGACGTAGGCACCCGCCCACCCCTGGGGAGTGCGGCTCCGCCTCTGGATATTGCATTACAGGGCTAGACCCACTCCATCTCTCAAGTCTTAGGGGAGGGAAGTCCTAGCTTACTACCCTTTTCAAGCAGTGCCCACGCCTCTTTCTTTCCCCTCCCCCAGTTATACTTCATCCTCAGCATCCTCATCAGTAATACTGTTCTGAGTCCCAGGCACAATTCTAAGCACACACTGGCAATAATTAATTTAATCCTCACAACCACCCTGTGGAGTAGATATCATTACTTGACCTGTATCACTGATTGAAAACTTTAAAACAGGAAGGTTAAATACCTTGTCCAAGGTTAAATGATAAGGGATGGAGCCAGGATTCGAACACAGGCAGTCTGGCTCCAGAGGCCACACCTATAACCACTATAACCACTGGTCTGTCCCTCAAACAATATCCTGGTTTATTTTTTATTTTTGTTTCTTAAGAGTCTGAGTCTTGCTTTGCCCAGGCTGGAGTGCAGTGGCTATTCACAGCTCACTGCAGCCTTGAACGCCTGGCCTCAAGTCATCCTCCTGGCTCAGCCAACTGAGTAGCGGGGACTACAGGCACGTGCCACTGCATCTGGAATTTTTTTTTTTTCTTTATCATAGTTACCACTATCTGTATTTAGTTTTTTTGTTTACTTGTTTTTGTTTTTTGTTTATGCCTATTCTTCCACCACCAGAATGGAAGTTTCATGAAAGCAGGGACCTTGTATGGCTTGGTCCTGGCACATAGTAGGTTTTCAATAAATATTTGTTGAATGAATGAATAATAAAGCTGTTTTTACCAACTTGTGTTTATATAACACTTGTACTTTTTAAAAGTATTTTCCTACCTATGATTTCACTTCATCCTCTGAAAAATGTCCACAGGATGGGCAGGGCCACATTTTAGTTTCCTCTATCTATTAGAGGGACCCAGGACACCAAATTACTTGCCCATGAGAAACAGTTAATTGGGTGAATCTAGGTTTCCTGATGATAAGGAGAATCCTTCTGCTCCTACGTTATACCAGCTAATAGCTATATCCACCACAATAGAGATAAAATTCTATTCCAAAGCTACATCCTTCCCCCAAAGTATGTAATTCTGTCTAAATAGAAAAACTACTGTTTCTCAAAGGGTTTAATCTCTACAGTTAAATTTATAGACAAAAGAGCTTTCACGCTATTTTTTGCCTAAGCCTAAATTCAACAGGATATCACCGATGTCAGAAAACAAGAGAGGTCATTAGGTTTTCCTAACTCCTCAACCACCACCTGCCATGTGGCTGTAACTGTCTCACCTACATGAAATCATGTCAATTAAAATGGAGAGGTAGATGGCAACCTAACGATTCATTGCGTTTCAGGCCTCTGGAATCCTGTCTCTTCCTAGGTCTTCATCAATGCTGGCTAGTTTGTTATAAGATAGAGAAACAGGATCTTGCAAGGATGGCTGATTTCTTGTGCAAAGCTGCTAGATTTTTAAAAATCGAGTAATTGTGTGTGCTAGAATAGAGAAAAAGGAGGCGAAGAGGTCAACGTTACCTTGATGTTGTCCCCCAACCGAGATCAGATTGATCATGGGAGGTGACGGGCATCGCTGAGCCACTGCCCTCCTGCAGAATATATGGAGTTATCAGATCCAACTGTCGCATGGAAACGTATCAACCACAATCAGTGTCACAGGTTAAGCTACTAATCCTCTGGGGTTCCCCAAAGCCACAGAGTTTCAGGATTTTCCTCTGATATGGCCAAACACAAATATTTAAATTTTTATAGAAAATAAATTAAGTTCCATAAAGCTTCTAACATGCGAACATTTTAGAAAATTTCCCTTCCAAGATAGGTGAGAATCCCAAAAGAACTGGAGGAGTGGATTTATGTCAATAAAAGAAAAAAAAATCAATTCCATATAAATGATAAGATATAATAAAAAGGGACTTACAGAAACTGGCCTCCCTGGGAGAATCCCATGGCATTGTAGCCTTGCTGCAATCCTGGATCCTTAGCAAGAATCTGACAGACTTTTGTTACTTGGGAATTGACATTCAAGAAGAAGCTATTCTCCACATCCTAAAAAAGGAGCCACAGAGAAATGAAAAGATGGGACTGCAACCCACCCATCTTCTGTAAGAACGGAACGCATTTAGGTTGGTATCTCCCATAAGCCACACAAGAGTGAAAATATCCTTGTACAATTTGCTGCTAAAAATACAAGGTAAAGCATTTTAATAGTATATTCCATGTAATTAGTCAGCAAACCTTCCAAAGAACAGAACTGTGAAAGGCCTTACCTCTATCATGGTCTTCCCAATCTCTAAAGATAAGACGTAAATTCCAGGTATTTTCTTCTCAACCATTTTTTTAATAGCACCCATGCTTAAGGGATTACAACAGCTGTCTCCTAGCCAACAAAAACAATGATGGAAACTGAGGAATCAAAACAACATTATTTATTTTTAAAAAACTTTTACACCTCAAAGGGCATTGTCAAGAATGTGAAGAGACAATGTACACAATGGGAGAAAATATTTGCAATACGTATGTCTGATAAAGGTTCAATATTCAAGATATATAAAGAACATGTACAACTCAACAAAAAGACAAACAACCTAATTTAAAAATGGGAAAAAGACTCAAACAGATATTTCTCCAAAGATATACAAATGGCCAACAAGCACATGAAACAATGTTCCATATCATTAGTCATAAGTGAAATATAAATCAAAACCACAATGAGATACCATTTCACACCCACTAGGATGACTCTAATATTTTTTTTTTAAATGGAAAACAACAAGTATCAGTAAGGATGTGGAGAAATCGGAACCCTTGTACATTCCTGGTGGGAATGTAATGTGCAGTCACTGTGAAAAACAATTTGGTGGCTCCTCAAAAAGTTAAACATACAATTACTATATGACCCACCAATTCAACTCCTAAGTATATACCCCAGAGAAATAAAAACATACCTCCACACAGAAATTTATACATGAATGCTAACAGCAGCATTATTTGTAATAGCCAAAAGGTGGAAACAATCCAAACGTCCATCCATGAATGAATGGATAAATAAAATGTAGTATAGCCACACAATAGAATATTATTCCTTTATTAAAAGGAACAAAGTACTGACATGTGCTACAACTTAGATGAACCGCGAAAATATTACCCTAAATGAAATAAGCCAGGCTTAAAAGGTCTCATATTACGATTTCTTTTATATGTTAAATGCAGAATAGGCAAACCTATAGAGAGACAAAGAGTAGGTTGGAGGTTACCAGGAGATGGGAAATGAGGATTCATTACTTAATGGCTACGAGTGTGTTTTGTCGAGGTGTTTAAAAGTTTTGAAACTAGAGAAGTGTTGGTTGTACAACATTGTTAATACACTAAATGCCACTGAATTGTACATTTTAAAAAGGTTAACTTTATGTTCTATGAATTTCACCTCAATTTAAAAAAGAAAAAAGAACATGTTTTGCTTACCTTTCTCATAGAAAAATAACAAGTTTCAAAAGCCCATACAATATAATTGGGACACCAAATTTACAACTGAAAAATAAGCAGAAGTGTACATTCCCCTTCCTTATAGATATTTGGGGTAGATAGATTAGACTTCTCTTCACGGCCAGGCTAGGGAGAGGCAAGCAAAGTGCCCAGGGCACAAAACTTAAGGAGGCACTCATTTCTAGGTTTGTGCAAGAGCTGACCTTGAACTTACACAAATGTGGGAGTGCCTCCTTAAATTTGCACTCCAGGCACCTCCTTGCCTCATCCTCATCCCAGACTTGTTTCTTTTCCTGTTTTAAGGAACCAGAACTAGGAACTAGAAGCAAACTGTCCACTGAGTGGGAGAAGCAGACTGAGAGAATTTCCCATTTTGAACTTTTCTTTCTCTTTTTTTTTTTTTTTTTTTTTTGCCCTGAGACAAGGTCTGGCTCTGTCGCCCTGGCTAGAGTGCAGTAGCTCACTGAAACCTCAAACTCCTGGGCTCAGGAGCTTCTCCTGCCTTAGTGGAGTAGCTGGGACTGCAGGTGTGCAGCATCATGCCCCAGCTAACCATCTGAACTTAACCATCCCATTTTCAACCTGAGAGAAAGCTTAAGAACCAGTTTTTAAACAAAGAAAAGCCATGCAGGGGTGGGGAAACTGTGGCCTTCTGATTCCATGAATGTTCTTTTTTAAGCATCAAACGAGGCAAGAAAAGCTTCATCTTTCTCTACTGCACCCCTTTTAAGAAAAGGATTTGCTCTGCAAAATTTGGGTTCAGTCAAAAGGCAGCACTTAAGGACCTAGAAGGCCACATTTCACCTTAAGGCCACAGGTTCTCCACCCCTGGAAGAATCTTGTATTCCTTCTATTTTTCTCATAACAACATTCACCACACTGAACTGTTACTGCTGGTTAATTAACCGCCTCGCCTGTGGACTGTCAGATCTGGGACAGCACAAAGCCCCTCCCTATCTTAAGCCTCTTTTACCCACTGTAGTAGTCCCAGGGCGTGGCACAAAGCCTCGAAAGAGTTGTCTGTATTTGCTGACTCTAATTCTTCTCCATATATTTTTCTTTAACCCATTCCAATAAAGCTCTCACTCTCACTATTCCCCCAAGACTTCTTTTGTCAAGATAATGATCTTCTCATTGCTAAATCAAACAATCAATTCTCAGCCCTTAGCTTCCTTAACCCATCAATAAGATTTGATACAGGAGATCATTCTGTTCCTCTTGAAACATCTTCTTCACTTGGCTTCTAGGACACTGCACTCTCCTGATGTCCCTTCGCCTCACAGGTTGTTCTGTCCTTGCCTCCTTTGCTAGTTCCTCTTCATTTCCTCCATCTCCAAATGTTGGAGTGCCTCGGGGCTCACTCCTCTGTGTACTCATTCCCTAGGTGATCTCACCCAGTTTAAAGGCTAGCCATATGCCAAAGGCTCCCAATGTAAACCTCCAGCCTGTATCTCTGTCCTAGACTTCACGCTCCAAGTGCCTCTACAATATCTCCTGGATGTCTAGCAAGGATCTCAAATGTATTAAATCCAAAGGCAAACTCTTTTTTCTTTTTCTTTTTTTTGAGACAGGGTCTCATTTTTTCTTTTTCTTTTTCTTTTTTTTGAGACAGGGTCTCATTTTGTTGCTCAGGCTAGAGTGCAGTGGCATCATCATAGCTTAACATACATCAAACTCCTGGGGTTAAGCGATCCTCCTGCCTCAGCCTCCCAAGTAGCTAGGTCTATAGGCGCACACCACCATACATGGCTAATTTTTCTGTTTTTTGTAGAGATAGGGGTCTCACTATATTGCTCAGGTTGGTCTCGAACTCCTGACCTGAAATTATCCTCCTGCCTCAGCCTCCCAAAGCGCTAGGATTACAGGCATGAGCCACTGCTCTCCACCCAAAAGCAAACTTTTTTTTTTTTTTTTTTTTTGAGACAGAGTCTCACTCTGTTACCCGGGCTAGAGTGAGTGCCGTGGAGTCAGCCTAGCTCACAGCAATCTCAAACTCCTGGGCTCAAGCGATCCTCCTGCCTCAGCCTCCCAAGTAGCTGGGACTACAGGCATGCACCACCATGCCTGGCTCATTCTTTCTATATATATATTTTTAGCTGTCCATATAATTTCTATTTTTTTAGTAGAGACGGGGTCTCGCTCTTGCTCAGGCTGGTCTCGAACTCCTGAGCTCAAACAATCCGCCCGCCTCGGCCTCCCAGAGTGCTAGGATTACAGGCGTGAGCCACCGTGCCCGGCCTGCAAACTTTTGATCTACCTTCCACTCTAAGTCTGCTTGCCTTACAGGCTTCCCTACCTTGGTAAAATGACAACTTCAGCCTTTCAGTTTTCCAGGCCAAAACCTGTGGAGTCACCTTTGGCTCCCTTCTTTCTCTCTTACCCCACATCAGATCTGTTAGCAAATCCCAAAGGTTACACCTTCAAAATATATCCAAGCTTTGACCACTTCTCAACACCTCTACTGTTACTATACAGTTCCAAGCTACCATCACCTCTTTAAATTATTGCAATAGCTTTTCAACTTGTCTCCCTGCAACTATCCATGACCCTTTACAACCTATTCTCAATAAAACTAGTAATCCTTTTAAAATATAAGTCAGTTCATGTTACTCACCTGTTCAAAAAGTTTCCCATCTCACTCTAGCCAAAGTCCCTGCATTAGTCTTAGTAGGGCCAACAATATTTGCACCCACCCCTCCTGCCCTCTAACCTAAACCCATAATTTCTTCCCTTTGTTCAGTTCCAGCCACACTGATCTAAATGTTGTTCCCGGAACACACCAGACATACGTCTGCCTCAGGGCCTTTGCATCTGCTGTTCCTACTACCAGATATCCAAGTGGGAACTTCCCTCATCCACTTCAAGTTTTTGCACATATGTCACTTTCTCAGTTAATTTTTTCCTAACTTTGTGCTATAAAAGTGCAAGCCCCCACCTCCATTCTTTATCCCTCTCCCAGCTTTATTTTTCTCATTTGCACTCATCACTATTTGACATACTATGCTTTACTTACTTATTTTATAGTCTGTCTCTCCCACTGGAGAGTAAGTTCTAAAAGAGCAATGAATTTAATCTGTTTAGTTCACTGCTGTATCCTCAACATCTAGTAGGTGCTCAGTAACTATGTGTTAAACTATGTAAGCATCCCTAATCCAAAATTTAAAATACTCCAAATTCCAAAAGTTTTTGAGCGCCAACATGACACCAAAATTGGAAAATTCCACACCTGACCTCATGTGATGAGATGCATAAAATTATTTAAAATATTGTATCAATTTACCTTCAGGCTATGTGTATAAGGTATATTTGAAACATAAATGAATTTCATGTTTAGACTTAGGGTCCCATCCCCAAGATATCTCATTATGTATATGCAAATATTCCAAAATTTTAAAAAATCCGAAACAGTCTGGTGCCAAGCATTTCGGATAAGAGATACTCACCCTGTAAGTGAACTGTAGGTACCTACCAAATCTCTGTTCGATGTATGAAGGAATAAAAGCATGGACGCGCCAGTTATATAGCCGCAGCCCACTGCACCCTGATGCCACTACTGTGAGAATTAGACGGCATGTAAAAACCCAGCGCAGTGCACAGCTCTCTCTTGAGAGCTCACCAAAAGAAGGCTCCTTCCCCTTTCCCTTTCCAATGCAGAGTAGCCCCGCAAATCCGAAAACGTCGAGCCATCGGGGTGCTGTAGGACCACCGTCCTCGCCTTCCACACTCGCATTTTGCAGACGCGAACCCAGCCTGGGAGAAGAGTCGCCAAGCCCTTTTGGCCCCCTTCTCACTCACTCACCCATCCCGTGCCAGATCACCAGCGGCAGCGGCGCGGGCGCGTCGAGATGCCCCAGCGCCAGGGCAGCGCAGGACCAGGGCAAGAGAGCGACGGCCAAGAGCCACCGGGAGCCGGGCGCCGCCATCTTGGCCGTATCACATGACCGCGGGCGCGCGACTCTGGGAACAGCGCTCCCACGCCTGGGCGGGGCCTGGGCGGGGCAGACCGCATCCTCCGCATCCACCGCATCCTCCGCATCCTCCGCATCCTCCGCATCCTCCGCATCCACCGCATCCTCCGCATCCTCCGCATCCCTGGCGGTTACCCAGGCAGATGGGCCCGGCCCGGGCCCCGGCTCTCTTTGGCACCCGTGACGGAGTAGGCTCCGCGCTCGCCGTCGCTGACAGCCCGCCACGGTCAGTCTAAACAATTGCTGGCATCTATTCAGCACTTACTAGGTATCGGGTGCTACCCTTGAGTGCTTTACATCCTTTTACTGATTTAAAACCCATAACAACGCTATGTACACTTCCCCCCACCTCACAGGTAGGAACACTGAGGCACTGAGAAATTGAGTAGGGTGCCAAGGTCACAGAGATAGCACATTGGTGGCTCCATAGTCGTTGCTCTTCACCACCTCACTCAATGTACTACCTTTGAAAGAAAAATGCTCTGTGGAATGAAGAAAGGAAGGAAGGACTCGGCTCTCCATTAGAGATGCAAGGAGAGACATTATCTCCAGCCAGGACTAATCATGGCAGGGTGTGGTATTTGCTCTGGATCTTGAGGGAAAGATAGGATTTCAACAGGCAAACAAAAGGCAATACCTCAGTATCTTAAATGTCAACAAGTGGCAATCAAGGAAATAAATAGAAGAGGCTGCGTTGGAGCATGTGAAGGCTTCCAATCCTGCCTCTGTTCCATCAAAACTCATATAATTAGATCCACAAAATCCTGGTAATTAACACACATATGCACATATATTACATGAGAGAAGAAAATTAAGTGGTTTCCTTATCTTTTCCTTCCTCTCTCTGAAAAGGGAAAAATGGCTTACTGGGGAGAAAAAGGTGAAATGGGAAGCATGGAATAAACCACCTCTTTAAGGTGGCAGTGAAGACTCCAGGAAAACATACTGAATTAGGGGAGGGAGGGTTCCAAGAATTGAAGCTGTCTTTCCCATGGGAATGGGATAGACCCACCACTAGTAGAGTGAGTTCTGGCATAGACAGACACTTAAAAAAATCTCAGAAGTGATTGTAGGACTTAGGTATTCTCACTAAGGCTGCACACTACATCACCTGAGCTCTGCCCTCTCCCCTCCTTCAGATAAGCTTATAAATCATAGAAAAACTACATAAAGCATAAAATAGCCTTCAAATTGCAGTTCAATAGGAAAAACAAATTAGTTTCAGATAAAGTGGGAAGCGATTTGGGAGGCAAATAGAAAAACAGAAAAAAATTCACCCAAGTGCTTTGAGCTCTAGAACAACTGAATGAGAAAATGGGCTCAATAGAATAAGAACTCAATAATGGGATAATATTTTAAGTGCCCAGGAGATGGATTTTAAAAAGAAAAAAATAAGATAATAAAACAGCTGAAAGAGATGAATAGGGAAATTGCACACAGAGAAAGCAAAGACCAAAACAACATCATTATAGAATAAATACATCAAAACAAGGAACAGAATAGACATGGCTAGAAATGGAATTGTTGATGTAGGAAAAGCGTGAAATAATCAGAATAATGGCAGATGAAAAACACAAAAGAAATTAAAACAATCAGAGAGAAATTCATAGATTAGATAGAAACTAATAAGCTCTGGAAGACACAGATTATTGTGGTCCTTGGAGTTGAGAACTCATTAAATAGAACAGAAATAGTATTCAAAAATAAAAGAACAGAAGTTTTCCCTAAAATGAAGTACTACTCTGTAACTTAAAAGGTCAAAACAGAAGACATTTTAATATAGAATATTTAATCCTGAGACATATTTTAATTTATTGAACTTCAAGTATCCAAACAGAAAAAATAGAATGCCTACAAGCAGAAAAATTCAGGCTGTCCTTAGATTTCTCAACAGCAACATGCAGAGGCAGAAGACAATGGCACATTGGCTATAGAATTCTGAAAGAACAAAAGCATAATCCAAGATTATTATACCCAGCCAAGATGTCATTTGGAAATAAAGGTACTAGGCAGATTCCCACAAATATGAAAGAATGCATAGAAAAGAGCTCTCTCAAATTCTTCTTGAGAAAATGCTTGAAAGTAAAATCCAGCTAATTAAGAAACAGGACAAAATTAAGACTTCAAGAATTAAGAAGTCTTGGTGAAAGGATATGTGACAATCATCGAATCCATTTAGACACAGAATTCATACTGAACACTGTGTGAATTGTTGTTTTATATGTAAAATAATATGACTAAGAAATATTGGGCCGTGTGGGAAGGGGTGATGGACGATAGCATGAGAGTGCTGATGTCCTTGATCTTCCACAGCAGGGTCAATTGATTTCTAATTTAAAACATATTTTTAAAAAACAACAACATAATGTCAAAATCACTTTTCCCAACCTTAAATTGATATTTTAAGAAATAATAGCTCTTGTAGTGAATAAATCCTTAGAGTCCAGCTTTTTAGTTTCTTTTTATCCTGTTAAATTCAAGTGAACTTGAATTTTTGAATTCAATTATTTTGAATTCTATTATATTCAAGTAAACTTTAATATCTTTTAATTTTTTAATAACATATATTTTGATACTAATTAAAAATACATATATCACCCAGGCGCAGTGGCTCACGCCTGTAATCTTAGCACTCTGGGAGGCCGAGGCGGGTGGATCGCTCGAGGTCAGGAGTTCGAGACCAGCCTGAGCGAGACCCCGTCTCTACTAAAAATAGAAAGAAATTATATGGCCAACTAAAAATATATATAGAAAAAAAAAATTAGCCGGGCATGGTGGTGCATGCCTGTAGTCCCAGCTACTCGGGAGGCTGAGGCAGGAGGATCGCTTAAGCCCAGGAGTTTGGCTGAGGCAGGAGGATCGCTTAAGCCCAGGAGTTTGAGGTTGCTGTGAGCTAGGCTGACGCCACGGCACTCACTCTAGCCCAGGCAACAAAGTGAGACTCTGTCTCAAAAAAAAAAAATACATATATCTATATACCTATTTATCATTCTAGCAATATAAAAGCATAGAAAGATATTTAGAATGATGTTATCCAAATGTTATTATTCTCTATTTTTAGATGGTGAGATTTAGGGGTTGGTTTTTGTTTTTGTTTTTGATTGCAGTGACTTTATTTTAGTGGCTTTTCGGGCCCCCCAAAATAGTCTCTTTTGATGAGGCTGTTACCCAGTCAACCATCTTCACTGTGGAGTCTTAATCACTTGATTCTGTTCTGTAGCTCACAAAGATTCCTTCAAATATCTCTTCTTCCTTTCCTTCATATTACATTACATATTCTGAAAGTACATCTATCTTTCTCTAACACTTTGAGGTGGCATATTCTGGTCTCCTACATTGTGTTCAAACCAGGTTGCTGCTGCTTCTCCATCGTCATTAATGTTTTCATTATCTTTTTATTCCTCTTAGTACAGTCAGGGCATAACACATTATCTTCTAGTCCCTGGGATGGGAAATGGAAGGGTGGTAACAGGAAGAGAGAAATCATCTTCCTGGGAGTGGCAGGCACCCAGGACTGACCTGCATGAAAGTGTGGGCGAACCCAACCCTTTGTGTCTGCTGTGAGAGCTGAGCCATGGACCACACACCACCTGAGGCCAGAGGCTTGCATTAAAAAAGCCTCAACAGAAGCAGGAATGGAACATGAATTCACAGGCTTACGCTGGACAGCTCTTGCAGCAATCCTTCCCCACAATGCCAGCAAAGATTCTCAAGGTGACGCTATCACTTCAACTATATTAGTCTCTTTTGCTTTCTCATTCATTTTACAACTTTCTTGAAGCCTTGCTCTCTTGGTCCCTGTCTTGTGTTTCCTTGAATGTGACTATAATCTGCCCTCCTTTGATGTTTCAAGAATATCATATTTCTGTTCAGGATAAGCAAGCTGCTGAAGCCTCAGAAAAACTTCTGTTTTCTTGCCATCAGTACTCAAATTGAGTTGTTGGCACCAGGTCTGCAAAGTCTCAACACACATTATTAATGGAAGGCAAAATGGTTGACAAAGGAAGAATTGGTGTTTTACCTCTAGCTTTTGGGGGAGCTTTGAATTGTTCATTTGTTGGACATAGACAAACTTCATTGTGTTTCCCAGGCTTGTTCGGATTGACATCAGAAGTTGAAGAAACAGTTGATTCCATTTGTTCTATATTTGATTCATCTTTAACTGGAACCAATGTCAAAATCACACTTTCCTCATCATCTGTTTCCTCCTCAGAGAAATTCTTCTTGCTGCTTTCATGACTTGAGTCTGACATTTCCAGCAACACCTCGGGGAAGGGAAATCCAGCAATGTTAAGGATATGTGCAGTTTACTTCTTTTAATCTCAGGGGTTGTTTTTTTAAAAAAATATTTTCTCCCAGTTTTATTGAGACATAATTGTCAAATAATGAGATTTTAGGATTTTTTTTCTTTTTCTTTTTTTTCTTTTTTGCATTGCTTATTTACAATGACAATGTAATATTTTTACAAGAACAATAAGCTGATTTTTCTTAAAACATAAAACAAACCTTCAGCACTTCTTTCCCTAGTCTTCGGGATAAAGTTTAAGTTTTTGTATTAAAAATATTGTAAGAACCCAAACTGTCTTCCCAAACCTATCTCCCTTTACTCCACATTTAACAGGACTGATCTATAAGGAATAGTCCCTGAAAATTCCTGCCACTGCTCCTTTGCCCAAATAATTTTTGCCATCTAGAACAGGATTGCTACCCTTATTTGACTTAAACAAATACAGCCCATTGCAAAAAACTCAACCCCTGGTCCATCTCTTTCACTGGTCTCCCCAGAGCCCCCAATATTTCCTAATCAAATGGTTAAGAGTATCCATGTAAAGCAGTACTAATATAGAGAGTTCTTACTTCCTCTGGATTTGGTTATAAGAGGAACTATATAGTTGGAGACAAAGTTCTCTCAACTTAAGTCAATTCTAGATAGTTACTAATAAGTAGCCTCTTAAGCTTATTAAAATAAATAACAGGAATTGAGAACTTGCAAAGCCGGAATTTCAATGTAACTTCAAAGAGTACAGAAAGTTCATGAGGTGCATCAGTTCCCTGAATAGACGCTATAATTCAGAGAATAATGGGAACATAGAATTGTACCTGAATGTGCATAGGTTTCAATTTCGTTTTCTTTTTCTCTTTTATGGCCTCCCATGCTAACAGAAATCAATTTTCTTTTTTGACACGAGAAATAAAAACACTTTTTGTAGATTAAAAATGTTTACTGCACCATGTTATAGTTGGGTTCCAAAAAACCCAGAAAACTTGCTATTAAAAAACACACTTAGGAATAGTCAAGATCTAGACACCTACTGGCTTTTCAATAAAACGGGCAAAAATTTCCCCCAGTGACTAAGTATTCTATTAATAAATACTCCTGGACTGAGAAATGAACAGTCTACTTCCATCATCTGGTCCATGAAAAAAGATGATGATACCATGACCTGGTGGCAGCAATGGATAAAAGCAACACAAAGATTTCTTAGTTTGTTAAGTATTGAGGGCTACAAAAGTGATATTAAAAGTGAAAAAGTTGGCTGGGCGTGGTGGCTAACGCCTGTAATCCTAGCACTCTGGGAGGCCGAGGCGGGAAGATTGCTCAAGGTCAGGAGTTCGAGACCAGCCCGAGCAAGAGTGATACCCCGTCTCTACTAAAAATAGAAAGAAATTATCTGGACAACTAAAAATATATATAGAAAAAATTAGCCGGGCATGGTGGTGCATGCCTATAGTCCCAGCAACTCGGGAGGCTGAGGCAGGAGGATCACTTAAGCCCAGGAGTTTGAGGTTGCTGTGAGCTAGGCTGATGCCACGGCACTCACTCTAGCCCGGGCAACAGAGCCAGACTCTGTCTCAAAAAAAAAAAGTGAAAAAGTTTTATTAGACATGCCATCTATATTAAAAATTTTGAGAAAAAAAACTTTTATCTATTTTCTTGCCCAATAGAAAACAATATTCATTTTTTGTAGCATTGAGACAACTTTTTAAAACTTTTATGAGATATACACACAAATGCAAAATGTTTAGATTTTAAGAAAGGCATAAAAGAGAAGATAAGGTCTCTCTTTCTTTACATTTCTTACTAAGTCTTATGTCCTAGGGGCAATTCTGTTAACAATTTCTGCTTTTTAGTTTTTCTAATATTTATCATGATTTCTTTAATCAATATAATTATTTATTGATTTACGAACTTTAAGCTGTATTTCTCCGCCGTGAAAGATAAATTAACAAAATTTCTCTTCTTTCTACCTCTCCTCTCCATCTCTAAATTTTTGTTAATCATTGTAAAAATTTATGTTTATATTTTTTTCTGTGACTAAACTAAATCTTCTGTGATTTGTATATAGATGGACTAAAAATTAAAAACCCAAACCCAGAATTTGCTATATTGTAATTCTATATACATTTACTGTAGAACCAAGTGGTGTGATTAGACCCTTAGTGATGGAAATATATTCCCATGTCATTAAGGCTTTGTAACACAAAAAAAGGGAGCCTTCCATGCATCAATATCTAATGGATCTTTTATTTGTTCCCCAAACTTTTTTCACTTTGTCTGCTCGTATACCTCTATTACTTATATGAAGAACCATATGGTTCTCTTTGTGAGATTCCATTTTCATTTTGCTAAAGTACATCTTTGAGTGATTTTTCACATAGAGTATGTGGGGTCAAACATTTGGAGTTGTTTCATGTTGCTTACTTTGCCCTTATATTTGATTGGCAGTTTGGGTAGGTATAGCATTCTGACAAAGACTCTCTCTTTGACTGAATTTTAGACAGGCCCTCCTATGCCCTCCTTTCAACTAGGCCTCATCCTTGGGCCCCTGTCCTCAGCCTGCCTTGCCTGGTTTTAGAGCAAGAATCTAGCTAAGCCAGTTTAGTGAGAATCCCCTCACCCTTTATATCTGGTCACCATTGATATCTGATTATTTTCCTCATTCCCCGCCCTTGATATCTAAGTCCTAGGCCTGCCTTTAGCAAGAATCCTGTTAGGCCAGATTACCAAGAATCCCCCTACCCTAGATGTCTCCTCTTAGTAAATTTCCATCCACTGACACATCCCCTCTGCTTGTTGGCCATGAACCCTCAGCTGTATTTGCTGTATTCGAGGTTGAGCTGCGTTTTACAGAACCTTTCTCCCATATTGCAATAGTACTGAATAAAATCTGCCTTTACTGCCTTTAACTAGTGTCTGACTGTGTTTCTCTTTAACAATTCGAGGGTCCAGTACTTTTTCCCTCACAACTCTGAAGACATTCATTGTTAATGATGACAAGTTTCATTCCTTTGTAGGGAACCCATTTTGTTTTTGTTTTTGTTTCTCTTTGGATGTTTGGTTGCCCACTCAGATTCCTATAAAGAGAAATAGCATGAGTTTCCTCTGCATGTGTGTTTTTCCAACAGCCCTATCACTTAATCATGAGCTTCGCTCTATGTGAGCAGACACATGGCAGCAGTCAGGCTCCTTTGTAGGGTACATAGGTGGGGAGTAGGCAGGCAATCTGGTGACCTCCATAACTGACTCCATCACGAGGGTGGAGTGCATTCAATGAATCACTCCTGAGTGAAGCTCCTGCTCCTTTTTACCCTTTTCCTTCGTTTTACACAAGTCCAATCCACTTTCTGTCAAGCTACATATTCTCTCTAGGAGCCCTCCCCAGGCAAGACTCCACTGTCTTTAGAGAGCCATTTTCATACTTTTGCCTTAAGGCAAAAGGTACTAGTACCAGGTACTCTTATAAGGATAGAGGAATAAAGGCCCAACTGTCCCAAATGCTTTTTAATTGTTTTATTATTATAAATCTTGAATAAATGATATGATAATTATTATAGATTAAATCTCATTTTGAGTTTTTAAAAATTTGTTGACTCTGAGAATAACTGCCCATGTCCTCTAATCCTCTTCTTCTTCTTTTTTTTTTTTTTTTTTTTGAGACAGAGTGTCACTCTGTTGCCCAGGCTAGAGTGCCGTGGAGTCAGCCTAGCTCACAGCAAACTCAAACTCCTGGGCTCGAGTGATCCTCCTGCCTCAGCCTTCCAAGTAGCTGGGACTACAGGCATGTGCCACCATGCCCAGCTAATTTTTTCTATATATTTTTAGTTGTCCAGCTAATTGCTTTCTATTTTTTTAGTAGAGACAGGGTCTTGCTCTTGCTCAGGCTGGTCTCGAACTCCTGAGCTCAAACAATCCGCCCACCTCGGCCTCCCAGAGTGCTGGGATTACAGGCGTGAGCCACCGCACCCGGCCTCTAATCCTCATCTTAAGCATCGTTTCTTTCCCAGATACCCATTCTTGTGTTCTCCCTTAGTGTCCCGTGCTCAATTTATTCAGAGTGTCTATACCCATTTATTTACTGCACGGTCTCTCCTTTACACTGGAAAGTTCTCGAGAGCAGAGGCTAGGTCAAATTTACTTGGTGTTCAGAGGATCTGGCACAAAGTTGGTGCTCACCAAATTCTTATTTATTTAATAATTGAAAGAGGCCGAGTGCAGTGGCTCATGCCTGTAATCCTAGCACTCTGGGAGGCCAAGACAGGAGAATCACTTGCGGCCAGGAGTTCAAGACCAGCCTGAGCAAGAGCAAGACCCCATCTCTACAAAAAAAATAGAAAAATTAGCCAGGCATGGTGGCACACACCTATAATCCCAGGTACTCAGAAGGCTGATGCAGGAGGATTGCTTGAGCCCAAGAGTTTGAGGTTGCAGTGAGCTGTGATGACACTACTGCACGCTAGCCAGGCAACAGACCGAGACTCTGTTTATTGCCAGACTCTATTCTCTAAAAGAGCATTCATTGACCAGTAGAGTTTTCTGCAATGATGGAAATGTTCTTGTGTCTGAGCTGTCCAATACAGTAGCCACTAGTTACCATATGACTTCTAAGCACTTGAAATGTGACTAGTGTAACTGCATAAATGAGTTTTTAATTTTATTTTATTTTAATTAATCTAAATTTAAATAGCTACATGTGGCCTGTGGCTACTGTACCTGACAATACAGTTCTAACAGGTAACCTATGAGAGAGCAGGAACCTTGTCTATATTATGCTTTGCCATACCTTCAGAACCTAGAACAATTAAGTACTCCTAACCAAGATTTCTCCGGAGGATGAATTCTTGCCAGGGTCTAAGCTTTGTGTTGGATGTGGGCAGCACTAGGTCATCCATTGATTTGACTTTTTTCTTAAGAATATTCAAGAAGAAGGTCAAGGATATCCCTTTTCTTCAACATATTGCTGAAAAGACAGCATAACATCATAGAAAATATTTAAAAACAGGTAACCTCCTACAATTCTTTCAGCAAACATTGCAATTATTTTAATTCAATTTGCATACCACCTTTCAGATTTTGTCCACATGCCGATGTCTTTTTTTTTTTTTTTTTTTTTTGAGACAGAGTCTCACTCTGTTGCCCAGGCTAGAATGCTATGGCATCAGCCTAGCTCACAGCAACCTCAAACTCCTGGGCTTAAGCAATCCTTTGCCTCAGCCTCCCAAGTAGCTGGGACTGCTGTGCCACCATGCCCGGCTAATTTTTTTCTATATATATTTTTAGCTGTCTTTTTTCTACCCCCCCATTTTTAGCTGTCCAGATCATTTCTTTCTATTTTTAGTAGAGACAGGGTCTCACTCTTGCTCAGGCTGGTCTTGAACTCCTGACCTCGAGCAATCCTGTCTCGGCCTCCCAGAGTGCTAGGATTACAGGCGTGAGCCACCGCGCCTGGCCTGCGGATGTCTTTTTAATATTTTGCAGATATAGAGGACACCATCAAAACTTTGTCTTTGGGGAACATCTCCAAGGCCCAAGTCTCAGCTCAGATGGAGCTTGACTCTTGGAGTTGGTTGCCTGTGGATCACCCAGTGCGGATATATCACCACCCCAAAGCCACTTGAAAAAAACCCCATGCTTTGGAGATGCTAGGCTTGGCCCTCAGTATACATCAATTGATGATTATTTGTGGAGGCCAAATATTAAAGACAGAAGGGGCTCTGCTGCTTTATTTATTCATCCAGCAACTATTATACTCTGCTGTAGAATCTCATAAATATTTTCCTTGCTTCTGTAGGCTCTAATATTTTTCTTTTTGTGATTGGATAGTAGACACACCAATCATTTAATACTGAATTGTTGAGAATTTAACTTATACCCACTGTTGGATCTCACAGAAATCTGTAATTAACTCTTCCTACATGGAATTTTTTACTTTCATTGTATTATTTCCTCATAGTCTATTGATTATGAGTGTCGGTTCTGGAAAGAGAAAGGTTTTTAACACTTGTTGCATGTATTGTTTACTGTTCGTTTCCTTTTCTTCAAATCCTTTGCCCATTTAACTACTGTGGTTGAAGCCCTTCTTCTTGAACAATCCGTTCCTCAGTATGTCTAATTTAGTCACAGTGAGCTGCCTATGACTAAATAGCTTCTAACAGGGAGAGCTTCAAAGAGGCTAATTGTTTCCTCCTCAAAGGACTCCTTGGGGTTCTACTAGACTCATTTTTCTCATTAGCCAAAGGTCTTCCCAGTAATTAGAGATTCTCCCAGCATAGTCTTTCCCTCCTAATGTACCTGCAGTATTTTTCCTGGAGCCTACACTCTTATCCAGTCTAAAGACAGGATAAGAAAAAGCTTTGAACACATACCCTCTTCTTCTTGCTCTTTGTATATGCTGATTGGGGCTGGGAATTCTGCCAAGGCAAACACTGTCCTCTGCTTTTCAAGAAAATGCAAGGCTTCCCAACTCTCTTTGTGGGGACTACTCCAGATGACAATTCCACAGCATGTTCACAAGGTAACCCTGGATTGAGAAGACCCCCCCCCCAATTTAGAGATAATAAAGCTCCAACTGGAAAGAAAGCATCATTACTTTTCCCTAGTAGAGTAACATTTATTGACATATATAGAATGTTGTAACTGTTACAGTTCCATCTAGATAAACTGGGGATGACATGCACAGAGGTTGGCAAGCGGCCCGAATAGGGGCCTCCTAGCCCAGGGTGAGAGCCCTGTCAGTGTGCCCAAAGAGGATCAAGCTCAGAGAGTGGACTCACAATAACCAAATTCACAGGAGTCTACACCTACATAAAGGATCTCTGAAAGTTCTGCTTGTGATGGTCCTGATGCCCTGAGAGATGAGGATAGGAGTACAGGTTAGTCTGCTTATGTGAGAAAGGATTGGAAACCGTCTAAGAGGACCAAGTGCTCTGAGGGTGGGCTTTTGCTGGGTGCATCCTGCTTGTTCAGATGATACCCTGAGACCACAGGTGACTCCTCGGCTTTTTTCTTCCAGATAAACAACAGAAGATGTTAGCCCAAATAGTCTGGTTAGGAAGGGCCACTAGCAGCTCTTCCAGTCACCTCCATGCTGAGGAGGACACTGCTGGAAGAAGGATGGGCAGTTAGGGAGAAGGAAGCTGTTGGTGCCATTGCTTATGCCCTTATCTACTGGTACCCAGTAATAAGCACCCCCCGCTTGGTAATGTTAGGAGAGCTCCATTCAACTGTCTCTTGTGCATGGATTAGAAAGAATTGGAATTTCCTCTATCCTTAATTCTCCTGTCTCACTCTGGAATAAAACACGCCAATTTATTACTAAATATTCTCTTTGATGAGAATGCTCTTCTCTGCTGAGAAGCACAATATTAATAAAATGCTAGCAGTTCATTCCTGAAAAGCACTGGGATCTTTGAAGCTCAGCTTTATTACATGTTGGCCAGAAACACTAGGCCATCAGAGTATAACAGAATCTATTCAAGTGGGCACAGTTTTTTTACTTAGAACAGTTATTTCTAAGTAAAATAGAAAATGCACACAAGGTTATGTCACCATAATAACAGTTAGCAAAGTGTGCAGACTTCGCAAGCCAACTAAACTATGTAGAGCTCAGCAATCCTTCATTGCTTGTTGGCGGCCCCTAGAGTTATTTTTATGCCAAAATTTGATAACTCAATTGTTAGTAATAGTTAAATGGCATTTTATTTAACTGGGTGCATCCTGCTTGTTCAGCAGATACCCTGAGACCACAGGTCTGAATTATCATGATCAGTGGCCCTTAATAAAATAATATGACTATAGCTATTAGAGAAAAAATCCACAGGTAAGAAGGAATTGGATACGTGAATTAAATTTTAAATCAAATTATGCAACAGTGCAATAGAAAATGTTTGGAAAATGTAGCTTGTCTCAAATAAGCCTTCTATCTAGAAGTCATTAGTTTTAAGGTCATTTCTGCCAGGAAAGGTCAGTGTACTAGGATTTTATCAGAGAACACGAGCTTCAACTCTCTGCTGCCAATACCCATTAAACATCTATTGTAATAAGTGTAAAAAGTATTTTTCAACTATAAAATTAACTTTTAAAAAACTAAAGCCTAACAGAAAGAATTTATATGTATGGAGGATTATAGGAGGGACTATATTTTTTGAGTACTTACTATATATTCCAGGCACAATGCTGAGTTTTGGGGACACAGAAGTGAGCAAAACCAGATATGGACCTTGCCCTCAAGGAACCTGCTAAATTAGAGGGAGGTGGATACAAGTGGAATAACTATATAAAAATTATAAAAGTTGTCTCCAAAAGAAAGAAATACAAATAAAAATAAATCAATTGACCATAATATGAGAATTTATTTTTGAACTCTCATTCCTCTTCCATTGATCTATATGTCTATCTTCATGATATTACCACACTGTTTTGAATATTGTAGCTTTGTAGTAAGTTTTGAAATCAGGAAGTATGAGTGCTCCAACTTTGTTCTTCTTTTTCTAGATTGCTTTGGCTATTCTAGTTCTCTTGCATTTCCTTACGAATTTTAGGATCAGCTCATGAATTTCTGCAAAAAATCCAGCCAGGATTTTCTTAGGGATTGCATTGACTCTGTAGATCAGTTTGGAGGTATGTCCATCTTAGCCATATTAAGTCTTCTGATCCATGAACACGAGATGCTGTTCCATTTATTTAGATCTTCTTTAATTTCTTTCAGTGATGTTTTATAGTTTTCATTGTACAAGTCTTGAGCTTCTTTTATAAAATGTATTCCTAAATACTTTATTCTTTTTGATGATATTGTATATGAAATTGTTTTCTTCATTTCAACTTCAGATTGTCCCTTGTGGAAATACACTTGATTTTTGTATGTTGATCTTATATCCTGAGATCTTGCTGAACTTGTTTATTAGTTCTAATAGTATTGTGCTTTTCCTTTATCCTTAAAATGTTACTTTTTCTCAAAGTAATACTTTCACTGTATCACAAACAGTACAAAAAGACTTAAATTGAAAACAAGTTTTCTATTCTACCCCTCCTCATCTTCTGTCCCTTACCCCATTCCCTGATATGAAGCTTAAAAAAAAAACTTTATTAAAAGAGGTTTGCCCCCCTTGTGCTTACCTTTATATTTCTAAATAATATACTATGCTATTATTTTTTTATTTGTCTATTCTTGGCTTCCTGCTATGACAGATAGGGATTTAGCTCACTTAAACACACCCCCTTCCCTTCTCTCAGTACAGTTATGATGCTATTTTAATAATTCTTAATGATTAAGAATTTAAACATTTGCTTAATTTAATAATTCTAACAATGTTATTACACATTTGTTTCATATCTACTCAATAATAGAAACATCTCTAGATGCTTCATTTTGGAAAATGCAGATATCAGCGACATGACCTTGCCCTTGAGCGTTCTTAGTTTCACTTTTACATGATCAAAATGGAAAACATTTACATTCACTCTTCTGTGCTTTGTCTATAAGTTGATTCCAAAAGTTGAAATCATCAGGAACTATTTCTATTATTTTGACAATGTAATTATGCAGGGCAAAGCCAAATTATAAACTGTAGTTTATATAATATAAATTAATTATATTGTCTTTCTTGCTTAGATTTTTTTCGTTGTATTTTTTAAAATTAAATTGTTGGCAATGCTGTTTATGACAAAAATATGAGCAAAGAAAGCCATTTTCCCCTATTATCAGCAAACAGCCAAAGTGGGGCTTGTTTGCTTGTTTTTGACAAGATCTCTCAGCCAGTGTCCATGGATGTAAAAATTCAAAAGTGGGGATGAAAATAAATAAAAGATCTAATTCACATAGTAATACTAATATGAATTTAAGGAATCAGGTAAATTATGATACATCTCAATTTGTGCTTTGAGCTATGTTAGTGAGCTATTCTAGTCTATAGGCAACCATTTGGGGTGATACAGATTTTATAAAATGCTTTCATGTTTCTTATTCCAGGTAGTACTGTTTTTGAATTGGATGTATATTGTTTGTGAAATGATTCCATATGTTATTTCAAATGTCTAAAAGTTTATCATGTTGAGTCCTTATGTACCTGCCCTGAATATTTCTTTCTTTTTTTTTTTTTTACATGGAAGGGTGCTGTGAGGAGGGGTATCCAGTTGCCTTGTTTGTTTTGGTTGAGACAGAATCTCACCTGTTGCCCTGGGGAGAGTGCAGTGGTATCATTGTAGCTCACTGCAACCTCCAACTCCTGGGCTCTAAGCAATTCTTCTGCCTCAGCCTCCCCGGTAGCTGGGACTATAAGCACACACTGCAACACCCATCTGCCCATCTGCGTTTTTTTTTTTTTTTCCCTTTCTTTTTGGTAGAGATGGGGTCCCACTCTTGCTCAGGCTGGTCTCAAACTCCTGAGCTCAAGTAATCCTCCCGCCTCGGCCTCCCAGAGTGTTAGGATTACAGGCATGAGCCACCACACCCGGCCTCTTTTTCTTTCTCTTCTTTTTCTTTTTTTTTGAGACAGAGTCTCACCTGTTGCCCCAGGTAGAGTGCAGTGGTGTCATCCTAGCTCACTGCAACATCCTGGACTCAAACAATCCTCCTGCCTCAGCCTCCCAGAGTGCTAGGATTACCGGCGTGAGCCACCACGACCAGCCTCCTGAATATTTCTTTATAATGTTTTTAAAGAAGATCAATTTTGGTGAATTTGATATTGCTACTAGTATCTTGAATCCATTAGCTATGAATATAAGCTACAAGTCATGTAAACTAGGAAAAGTAAATTCAGAAGTCTTGCAAAGGACATTAATAGACATAGGCTAAATTTAGCAGGAACAGCTGGCATACATTGAAATTTGAAAATAATTGTGTTAGGTTTATTCCATGTGGGAACCAAAAAAGTATGTATAGGACAGAATGTGGTTAATGCAAAACTTAGGCTTGTAAAACAATAGCCGCAGAAGTCTGGGGTGTCTCTGGACTTTGTAGATCCGACAGCTACAGCCAGCATTCCTTCTGCCTCCCTCCCTGATGGAGACCAAGGCTACCCCTCCCTAGCTCTCCCAATAAGGACAATGCCACAACAGAAAGATGGATGCGACTGGGGCAAAGGGGTAGTAGGTTGTTTGAAGAAAAATTTACTACAAACAGCTGTTCTGCCCACCATCCTCTGCTGCACATAGCAGGAAGCAATTCTTCACCTGTCAGTTTGGCCCAGAAACAAAGAACTGAGCAGGGCAGGTTGGAGGGAGTCGGCTATCCCCGTTTAAAAAAACCCTCACTAAACCCCCTTCTGTGCTGACTCTCTTTTCGGACTCAGCCCAGCCGCACCGGGATGAATAAACCAGCCATGTTGCTCTCACATAGCCTGTGTGTGAAATGTGTCCTTTGGGTCATTCATTCACCTTTCAAATTGTTTATAAACCTTTGGGCTGCATTGTAACTTTTTTTGTAGAGGTAGGGGCTTGCTATGTTTGCCCAGGCTGGTCTCGAACTCCTGGCCTCAAGTGGTCCTCCCACCTTGGCCTCCCAAAGTGCTGGGATTATAGGGATGAGCCACCACACCCAGCCTTGCATTGTAATTTAAACATATGATTTGGTATGACCATATGTGGCATGTGTCAATGTCTATTAGTCAAAGATCACCAGGAACATACCTGTTGTTGATTGACCCAAGTCAATCAAACTTGGGTTATTGACCCATTGCAATGAGGGAGACAGCAAACCATCAGGTCCATGGGATATCTCAATAAGAAGGTGTCATAAGGACATATAAAGTTTAAGCTTGGGTTTCTTGATGGGGGGAGGATGTATTTAAGGAAGCAGGGCTCTGCCTTGGATTGGATGCTTTCGGGAAGCAGGAATATTCTATGACTGAGTATCTTAACACATTTTATCCAGAAAGCAGGAGGAACAACACAGGGTTAAAGCTGTAGTGGCTAAGGAAGCAGGAGTCCTCACATTATATAGGAAAGGGGCATGTTTGGTCTTTTTTTTTTTTTTTTTTTGAGACAGAGTGTCACTTTGTTGCCTGGGCCAGAGTGAGTGCCATGGCATTAGCCTAGCTCACAGCAACCTCAAACTCCTGGGCTTAAGCGATCCTACTGCCTCAGCCTCCCCAGTAGCTGGGACTACAGGCATGCGCCACCATGCCCAACTAATTTTTTCTATGTAGATTTTTAGCTGTCCAAATCATTTCTTTCTATTTTTGGTAGAGACGGGGTCTCACTCTTGCTCAGGCTGGTCTCGAACTCCTGACCTCGAGCGATCCACCCGCCTCGGCCTCCCAGAGTGCTAGGATTACAGGCGTGAGCCACCGCGCCCAGCCATGTTTGGTCATTTTTATTGTTTAGACCATGTTCTTGTTTTTGTCCACTCAGACATGGTTATGGAGTGATCTTGTTTTGCCTGCCTCCCCGATTATCAGAGTGGCCTTATCTAATATTTGTTTCTATACATTTTTTTATGTTCAGCAGGAGAATACCACAACAGAGTTGTGAGTACTGTTCTAGCTCCTAGCTACACTAGGCCCAGGTGTGAGTGTCCAGACAGCTCCAGATATCAGGGGTTGCTTTTTTCTTTATCATATTGTCACTGGCATAAAGGTTCTTGCTAACATTACAGAAAGGAATTTCAGGATGCACACACAACCCAGCAATCATGGCAAGTTTATTGAGTGAAAGCGGACAGGCTTAGGAAAGGCTTTTGCAGAAGGGAAAATGCACTTCCAAGAAAGGGAGTGGGCAGCCTTGAAAGGAGCAACTGTGCCAAACCCCGAATAGTTGCTGTTTTTATTTGTTGAAATCAAAGAAGGCTGGGCGGTCGGTGTTCGTTCTGCTCTTACTCTTATATAATGGGGGAAAGGTCACTTTGTACCTGTCAACACTGGGAAATTAATGGCTCTTTTCTTCTCTTCAGGTCTGTATGTTCAAGGGCTGTTTGTTTGAGGCAGTTGACTAACTTTTCTGTTCCCTCGTCCCTTGCTCATACCTAACTGACTACCTACTCTAACAATATGATAATAAGAATGTGTATGGGCCAGGAGTGGCAGCTCATGCCTGTAGTCCCAATTACCCAGGATGCTGATATGGGAGAATTGAGTCCAGGAGTTCAAGACCAGCCTGGGCAATATAGCAAGACCCCATCTCTAAAAAAAAGGGGAGGGGAAGGTATGGTGACTCACGCCTATAATCCTAGTATTCTGGGGGGCTGAGGCTGGATGATTGCTTGAGGTCAGGAGTTCGAGACTAGCCTGTAGTCCAAGCTACTCAGGAGGCTAAGGCAGGAGACTCACTTGAGTCCCGGAGTTTGAGGTTGCAGTGAGCTATGATGATGCCACTGCACTCTAGCCCAGGCAGCAGAGCAAGACTGTGTCTCAAAAAAAACCCAAAATGTGTGTGGTATGAAGATATCATGTATTAAAAATTAAAAATATGACAATTCCGATAAGAAAGTTAATGAAAATTGAAAGATAGTATGTTAGAAAATATAAGTACCATTTAAAAAAAGAGCAGGATAAGAGGCATCAGGAATGTTGGAGAAGGGAGACTGTAATGTTAAATTATTTGGATTTTTATGTAGAATTTTCAGTTTTATTTAGAATTATTATTTGTATTAGATTAAGATAAAAATAATGAGATTGGAGTTAAATTGAACTCATGACTCTGTAAGGCTTCTGCTCAGCCAATGGAATGGTTAATGTTTGCTTTGTTCTTGGCCCCACTGACACCCAACAGTCACTGAGAATGATCCAAATGCAGCCCTGGTGCCTAAATCCTTCCTGTTAACCTTCACTGAAAGGGCAGCCAGTGACAGATCTCCACACAGAAAAACTCCTGACACATCTTGTTACTGATGGGCAGCAGCAATTCTATGGGGATTTCAGGTATAGTGTTGGAGGAAGCAACAAGGATAGTTTTGAGAAGAAAGTTTTCACACCCAGGGACAGTCAAGCCATAACAAGTTGAATGAGGAAATCAATGACTATAATCAAGTAAAACAAGCTGAATCTATAGATATGCCTTGAATCCAGGATAATATGAAAAAAGGAGATGTTAACATGAAGCATAATTAAATTATAGTTGCAATGTAGAGGTAAATTATCAATATTTGTTTATAAACATTGGAAATATTATTTCTTGATTAAGCCAAATTATAGGAAGTCCACTTTAAAGCTGAGGTCATGACTTGAGTAAACAATCACAAATTATTACCATATAAGGCAGCACCATCCAACAAAAATAACATGTGAGCCATATATGTGAGAAACAGGTAAAATTAATTTTAATAAGATATTTGTTTAATTCAATATACTCAAAATATTATAATTTCAACATGTGAATAATATAAAAGTTATAAATGAGTTTTTTTCATTCTTTTTCTCATTCTAACAGTTTGAAATCTGGTGCATATTTTACATTTACAGCTCATCTCCATTTGTATTAGCCATACTGCAAGAGTTCAATAGCCACATGTGGCCTCAGGCTACCATATTGGACAATGCAGCTGTAAGGCCTCTAAAATGAGTTGCTTGGTTAAAGAATAACTGTGAAAAAAAATCAATGCTTATTATAACAAATTCCCCATTTATCCAAGTTGTGAAGGAAGTTATGATGAACCTAATAAAGGTGTGGGCTTCATGGAAATCACAGAAATAACTCTTTATAATGATCACTAACATGTATTTAGCACTTTCTATGTGCCAGTCACTGTACCAGGAACTTCACAAGGGTTATCTCATTTATATTAATCCTCACAATACCTGATAAGGTAATGATAATAATGGCCTATATTTATATAACATTGTTCTAAACATTTTGCTTATATTAACTCATTTGACCCTCAGGCAACCCTATGTAGTTTCTATCATTTTTCCATTTTAAAGATCTGAGATGCGGCTGGGCGCGGTGGCTCACGCCTGTAATCCTAGCACTCTGGGAGGCCAAGGCGGGCGGATTGTTGGAGCTCAGGAGTTCGAGACCAGCCTGAGCAAGAGTGAGACCCCGTCTCTACTAAAAATAGAAAGAAATTATATGGACAGCTAAAAATATATATAGAAAAAATTAGCCGGGCATGGTGGCACATGCCTGTAGTCCCAGCTACTTGGGAGGCTGAGACAGAAGGATCGCTTGAGCCCAGGAATTTGAGGTTGCTGTTAGCTAGGCTGATGCCATGGCACTCATTCTAGCCTGGGCAACAGAGTGAGACTCTGTCTCAAAAAAAAAAAAGATCTGAGACACAAAGACTTTAAAGCCTTCTGTAGTAAATACAGAGCAAGAACCTGTGTATGTATATTTTTAAAATATACATTAGTATTTTCCTTATTTTAGAAAGAGAAGGGTCATGTTGAATAATTTGATTTCAAGTGCATTGTTTGAGCAAATGAATCAAAGATCATTTTATACTGTTGAGTGATACTTGGCCATAAAAGATGTTATGACTATGAAGTACTTGTTAAATTTTGTCTCCGTGCATAAGATAAAGCAATCCTATCAAGACCCACTAAACTCCTCATGACCCAGTGAAAGCTTGTGGAACAAACAAAGCAATGAGAGGTAAGCTATCTTTTCTGATACAATAGCCTTGGGGGAGATGCACCAGACAGTTGCTGAGCCTGCTCTAATGGGCACAAACAGGAAAGGAAGATCTCATAAAGTGTGGAGTCTTGGGCTTTTTAGCTTTTTCTGAACAAGGATTCAGTACTCTTAAGTCAAAAGGATCCTTAATTTCATGGCTGTGGCCAGTCATGACCATTTTAAGGACACCTGGAGTTATAAGTAATGGGTACCATTTCTTTCTACAGAAAAGCACTTTTAAGAGTTTTTAGTTTTATAGAAAAATTCATCCTAAAATTCATATGGAATTTCAAGGGACCTTGAATAGTCAAAACAATCTTGAAAAAGAAGAAAGTTGTAGGCCTCACACTTTCTGATAAAGAAATTTTAACAAAGCTACAGTAATTAAAACAGTGTGATACTGGCATAAAGATAGACATATAGACCAATGGAATAAATAGAGCCCAGAAATAAACCCTCCCATATATGATCAAATGATTTTGGGGAAGGGTGCCAAGTCCATTCAATGGGGAAAGGACAGTCTTTTCAACATGATGCTGGGAAAGCTGGATATCCACATGCAAAAGGATGGAGTTAAACCCTTACCTTATACCATATGCAATAACTGACTCAAAGACCTAATATAATCAGATCAAAGACCTCACCATAAAAGCATAAAATTTTTAGAAGAAAACACAGGAGAAAAGCTTCATGACATTGGATATGGCAGTGATTCATTGAATATGACACCAAAAGCACAGGCAGCAAAAGTAAAAATAGATAAATTGGGCTACATCAAAATTTAAAACTATGCATTAAAGGACACAATCAACAGAGTAAAAAGGCAACCCATAGAATGGGAGAAAATATTTGCAGATCACGTAACTGGTATGTGGTTAATATCCAGAATATAGAAAGAAATCCTAGAGCTCAACAACAGCAACTCAAACAACCCAATTAAAAAATGGGCAAAGATCCACCTGGTCTTCAAGTGCTAAAAAAAAAAAAAAGAGGAAAGAAGAAAAGAAAGGAAGGAAAGGAAGGAAAAGAAGGAAAGAAAGGAAGAAATAAAGAAAAAGAGAGAAATGGGCAAGGGACTTGAATACACATTTATGTATTCAATGGCCAGTGGGAGGCGATTTACACTGGCTCCCGTGCTTTTTTGTTTTTGTTTTTTTGAGACAGAGTCTCACTCTGTCACCCCAGCTAGAGTGAAGTGGCATCATCATAGCTCACTGCAACCTCAAACTCCTGGGCTCAAGCGATCCTCCTGCCTCAGCCTCCTGATTAGCTGGGACTACAGGTACACACCACCATGCCTGGCTAATTTTTTCTGTCTTTAGTACAGAAAGGCTCACTTTTGCTCAGGCTGGTTTCGAACTCTTGAGCTCAAGTGATCCTCCTGCTTCGGCCTCCCAGAGTGCTAGGATTACAGGCGTGAGCCATCATGCCTGGCCTCTTGTGTTCTTTTGACATTTTCCCATCCATATTAATTTCCTGTGGCTGCTGTAACAAAGTAACACAAAATTGGTAGCTTAAAACAACAATAATTCTCATAGCCATAGAGGCCAGAAGTCCAAAATCAGTTTTATTAGGCCAAAATCAAGGTGTGTGCAGGACCATACTCTCTCTGGGGGCTCTAGGGGAGATCTGTTCCTTGGCTCTTCCAGATTCTGGTGGCTGCTGGCATTCCTTGATTTGTGGCCACACCACTCCAATCTCTGCCTCCTGCCTTCTCGTCTTCTGTGTAATGCCTCTGCCTCCTGCCTTCTCTTATTCTGTGTAATGTCTCTGCCTCTCTCTTACAAGGACACTTGTGATTGCATTTAGAGTCCACTTGGTTAATCCAGAATAATCTCCCCATATCATGATCCTTAATTGTAGCTGCAAAGATCCTTTTTCCACGTAAGATAATATTTACAGTTTGCAGATATTAGAACTTGACATCTTCAGGGGCCATTCTTCAATTTCCAACATCATTATTCTTTGAGTATTTCCTTTCTTTCTGAACCAGTAAGATTTTCCACTGTCCCAGTCATGCAATCAGCCATTTCTGTAAGACGCTTTGTTTCTTTTTAGTGAAGAATGATATTTGGAAGTCAAGATGTAGGTGATAGGTATGCTCTTTGCAATTGGTGTGTCATTCTTGCTGTTCCCTTCAATAGGGCTAGGAAACAGGCTATCAACTGGAAAATGTATGTTTGGATACACATACACACCATCATACATATTACGTGCATTCTGAAATGTTGAAGTGGAGTTGGCTCATATGGGCTTGTGAATGATGATTGTTAAATATTCAGGAATTCTGTGAGAGGCTGTTAAATGGATATTAGCTCAAAATCAGCTATACTAGGAGTATTTATACTGTAGAAATCAGCAAATGCTACAAATCAGACGTTTTTCTAAAAATCAGAAAGCCACTTTACCAGCACACAACTACATATACACACATACACACCCTACCCTTCTTTTTCTCTCTTTATATGTATATAATATACACACATACATAGCCCCCATAGGCTCACACCTCTAATGCTAATTCTGGCCCAACATCACAGGGTTTGTTCTAGTTTTTCCCCTTTCCATATTTGTCTTCTCCAAAAGTAAAAAACCGGCTCTCATTATTTTCAATATATTTACTTATTTGCTCAATCTCCTGACCATGTGCGCCATCTCCTTGGCCCTCCCCACTGACCCTGACCTCAAGCTGCCTCCTTTGCCCTGATTCTATCCTTCCTGACCATGAGGGCTGTTTATTTGGCCCTGGACCTACTAGTTCTGACCTTGTAAGCCCCTCCCTCAGCCCCAGTCCTGCCAGTCCAGACCACAGCGTTGTCTCCTTGGCCTGGGCTCCACCAACCTTAAACTCACTAGACAAATTTTGGGCCCCAGGCCTACTCATTTCCTTATCTACTCTTCCCATTAAAGATGTCCCTTTCTGGCCAGGTGTCGTGGCTCACGCCTGTAATCCTAGCATTCTGGGAGGCCAAGGGGGCAGGCTCCCTTGAGCTCAGGAGTTCAAGACCAGCCTGAGCAAGAGTGAGACCCCATCTCTGCTAAAATTAGAAAAAATTTGCCAGGTGCAGTTGTGTGCGCCTGTAGTCCCAGCTACTCAGGAGGCTGAGGCAGGAGGACTGCTTGAACCCAGGAGTTTGAGGTTGCTGTGAGCTATGATGACACCACTGCACTCTAGTATGGGCAACAGAGCGAGACTCTGTCTCAAAAAAAAAAAAAAAGTTCCCCTTTCCTTATTGCTTTTAAGTTCATGGTATTCCTTCACATGGACCAGTTAAAGATAAGGTTGCCGGATAAAATAAAGGATGCCCAGTCAAATTTGAATCTGGGACATACTTATAGTAAAAAATTATTGGTTGTTGATCTGAACTGCAAACTTAACTGGATGTCCTGTATTTTTATTTACTAAATCTGACAATCCTAGTTAAGAGAAAACTACAATAAGTTTCCTTTAATCCCTTTAAGCGGTCCCTGGGTCATCTGAAACACTATAACTCAAGTCTATAATTCAACACTTCCCTGCACACACTGGCCTCCTAATTGTTCCCGTACCAAGACCTCATATCTCTGCTTGAAACGTACAGGGCCTGGCCCTCTACACACTGTTTTTGCTCCCATCCAAACAACTATGAGAGTTGTAGACAGCAGCACATAGTTTAGTACACAACTAGAAAGTTTGGTTTTATAATTAGGTCACGTATTTTTACCTTGGAATATTCATAAGAGATGAGGCAGCTTCACCAATCCTCCAGGAAGCTTTACCTCCTTAGGTGCCAGTAGTCTGCACAGCACAGCATTCTTTTCATTCCTCTACCATTGTTCTTGCCTTCTTATATTGAAAACCATCTGTTTGATATGTTTTGTTGTAGAATTATCTCCAGGGTAGAATGTTAAGGTTAAAAAAAAAAAAAAAAAAGCAGGAGAACTAAAGAGAGAATAAAGCTACCATATACACAGTACCATACACTAATACATATGTCATATACAAATTGTGCTCATATATGAAAAGAATATCTCTGAAAGGTTGTAAAATAAACTGTTTTCAGTGGTTTCTTTCAAGAAGGGAAACTATGAGACCAAGGCATAGGAGTGGGAGGGAGACATTTTTACTATATATTTTTTTGTACAGATATTTTTAAACCAAGTTTATATTTTAATTACTAAAGAATATTTAATTTAATTTTTTAAAGGAGAAGTTATCTGTTTATGTGTGTGTCTCCTTCACTAGACAGTAAGATGCTGCTTGAGGTCAGGGATCATGTCTATTTCAATTTGTATTCCAAGAGCCCAGCACTGTGTCCAGGTCAGAGTCATAATCTGGGTGTTCTCTCTCTCTCTCTCTCCCCCCCCCACCCCCTTTCTCCCTACTGATTTATTTTCATTACTATTACAGATTGTATTCAAATTAAATTAAAATTTATTAAATTATTTAATGTGTATAAGTTAATGAATAACAACAAAAATAAATACTTTCAAATTTAATTATTACTTAAATTAATTTAAATAAAAACAATTAAAATAATAAAACCTGTGAAAGTACTGGAATTTAAAAAAATCATTTCTATTGAGGTATAATTTACACACAATGAAGTACCCATTTGACTGTACAGTTTGATGAATTTTGACAAATGTATATAACCATGTAATCATGACCATAATTAAGATACAGAACATTTCTTTCACCCCAAAAGGTTCCATTTACCCCTTCTCAATCAATTTCTACCCCACCGTCACCCCTGGCCGCTGGCAACCATTTAATAATCATATTTTTGTTTATTAATGAATTTTAAATATATTTAGCTATATAAATTTAATTTATTAACAGAATATTTTATTATTAAACCAAAAAAGCAAAGAACTGCCTACAAAAAAGAGCATAGTTAGACCATATTCTTGTTCTAATCCATTTTTTTCCTGACTTTCTCTTTACTATGAGAGAATACATTTGTCACATAGCATAAGAAAGGAAAGTGGAGAGGCTGCCTTATTTGCAGCAACAATAATAGCAGCTGCTATTTATTAAGCAATTATGTGTCAGGCACCATATTAGCGCTTTACATGAATCCATTTTCTCATTTGATCCTCACAACAGCCTTGAAAGGTAGGTACTTATTATCCTCATTTTACATGTGACTCAGAAACACCCCTGACCTCACCTATGGTTAACACAATGTTCTAAATCTCCAAGCTCTGAACAACCCACCGCATCCGCAAGTAGCAGTAAAGGCCAGCTTTCAACCAGGTCCCCTTTCCAATTCTCAGAAATAATTGGAACTCCCACTGTCACTGTGCTGCTCAAGGATTGCTGACCTTGTCAATGTCTGTGCTGCCCTCTGCTAGACCGCTGAACTTTGCATCTGTGGCCCACTGTTGGGGCCACCCTTCATGGGGCTGATCTGGAGTCCTCCTCTCTCTCCAGCGTGTCTCAGAAGCTCACAAAGATCCTCAAATGTTCCTAGGGTTCAAAGTCTGTTCTCCCAGAAACAAAAGTCCTCTAGGGGGCAGTGTGAATCAACTCCTTGGGTCAACCCAACAAGGTACCTCTGCCCTGGTTAAAATTCTACTACACATAAAGATGAACCCTGAGGCTCAGAGAAGTTAAAAAACAAACTTGGTCAACACCACTAGCTAGACTGTAGCAGGACTAGGATTCAATCTCGGTCTGACTGACTCCAGAAAGACTTCTTTTCATTCTTTTGGACTATCTTCCTCACCATTTCTTAGACCAAAGGGAAAAGGACGTAGCCAGTAAAGGGGAATTTAAAAATTCTGTGCGGAACACCTACTCTGTGCCAGGCACTAATCTATGAAGGGAACAAAAAAGAAAAGATGACACTTGAGACAAACAGTGTTCTTTGGGGAAAGCAAGGTCTAAGTTAAAGCAGAGAAGTGATGGAGAATATAGGGGATTTTGTTGATGACAGACCATGTCTGTCATCATGCATTATAACCCATTCAATCACTTATGCATTCAGCAAATATTCATGTTTACGACAGCCTGGCACTGTGCCAGGCACTGAAAACTAGAGTGGAGAACAAACAGACATGAACACTGTCTGCAAGTTTACAGTCTAGCAGAGGATGAAACAAACGAATGCTTAAATGTATAATTACAGATTTTGGTAAGTGCTATGAAGGGAAAAAAGAACAGGATGCTTGAAGAGAAAGAATCAAGAGACCTACTGTAAGAGAAGAACCCTGAAGATTGAGAAGGAATAAGTGAAGAATGTTCCAGATAAAGGGAAGAGCAAGTACAGAGGCCCTGAAGTGAGAAAAAGTTTAGGGTTTGAGGGGTTAAAGAAAGACCAATGTAACTGTGAGCCACTCTGCCATGACTGGATGGTACTATCCCTTAATTCCATTTAGTACATATAGGAGGGAGTTCCAAGAAGAGGTAACAAATTGAGCAAACACAGCAGTAAGAGAATTATGTATATTGGGGGTTAGGGTAGCAGTATGTTTGGGGAACTAGCTAGGAACTCTGGTGCTCTTAGGAATAGCAAATAATAAGGATAGGTGGTTGGACTTAAAAGGAAGGCTGAAGATTTTGATTCTCTTTGAAGCAAGAAGGGGCTGAACAATTTTAAACAATGGAGTTAAATATAGGAAGATGAATCTCAGGGAGTAAGAGGATGAACTAGAAGGAGGGATACCTGTTGGGAAGCTCTAGTAGTAGTCCAAGCAAGAGCAAAGTGGGACTTGTCTAAGGGTGGTAGTCCCAGGAAGGAATTGCCCCTCTCTTAAATCCAACAAACATAAAATCCCTCAAAAGGCAGACCAAAGAATTGTTCTCCAGGAGAAATTTCTGGCAGGAGGACCAAGGCTGAAAGAGCGTCTGAGATTTTTGAATTTCCATCTCCTTTGGGGGTTCTCTTCCTTTGGGCCCCTTGACCCTTCATCAAAACATAGCAACGAAGCCTCCCAGAAGGGAAGACTAAGCTCCTGGGAAAGAATCAGAATGCTCTTGGGGTCCCAGTGTGGTGATGGCATTAAGTTCAAAGGAGACAGCCTGGGAGGAAGTGGTGACAGGAGTGGGAAATAATAACTCCAAATGAGGTTCTGGAGCCTATACACTCCTCCCTCACTTGGTAGCTACTCTCATCCTTCAGTTCTTCTCATACCATCATGCCATGTTTTCTACATGTTCTCATTCCCCAGTCATGGATAAATAGAAATTGGTAAGAGAAACGATGGAAGAGAATTTCCTGAGGACAAATTACACGATGTGGAATCTAACATGATTATATTTAGGGGAAGAGAAAGAGAATAGAAAATAACTATGAAAGAAGCCTGAATGTTGGAACAATGGTGATTTAAGATTGTCTCACTCCCCTTACACCGATTCCACCCTCCCTAAGCAAACTTCTTGTGCTAATTTTGTTTCCCAAGCTGACTTCTCTATAGGGACGCCATTATATTTCTAAGGGCAAGTTAGTAAATTGGGTTCTTGTGTCTTAATCGCCACCCAGGTAAAATGACAGAATCAAATTTTTGAGCTTGCAAATCAGAAATTTTAGCCTAGGTCAGGTAGTGGCTCACGCCTGTAATCTTAGCACTTTGGGAGGCTGAAGCAGGAGGATTGCTTGAGCCCAGGCCTTCAAGACTAGCCTAGGCAAAAGCAAGACCCTGTTTCTACAAAAATGAGCTGGGCATGGTGGTGTGCACCTGGAGTCCCAACTACTCAGGAGGCTAAGGCAGAAGGGTCACTTGAGCGCAGGAGTTTGAGGTTGCAGTGAGCTATGATGATGCCACTGCACTCTAGCCAGGGCAAGAGCAAGACTCACACAGGGAAAGGGAAGGGAAGGGAAGGGAAGGGGGAAAGGAAGGGGGAAGGGGGAAAAGAAGGGGGAAGGGGGAAGAGAAGGGGGAAGGGGGAAGAGAAGGGGGAAGGGAAGGGAAGGAAGGGGGAAGGGGAAGGAAGGGGGAGGGGAAGGGAAGGGGGAAGGGGGAAGGGAAGAGAAGGGAGAAGGGAAGGGAGGGGAAGGGAAGGGAAGGGGGAAGGAGGAAGGGAAGAGAAGGGAGAAGGGAAGGGAGGGGAGAAGGGAAAGGAGGGGAAGGGAAGGGAGAAGGGAAGGGAGGGGAAAAGGAAAGGAAAGAAGGAAGGAAGGAAGAAAGAAAGAAATTAGTTCTAGCCTAATCAGCTCCTTTAATGATCTACAATATGGGTCTGTCCTCTGATCATTTGTTCGTTGATAGAGAACAAACTTGTGAAAATAGATGGTTTCCACAGTCAGTAGTTGTGGAGAATCTACGATAAAGGAAACTAATGTTATCCTCTGAAACAGAACCTTTTAAGAGTAATGGTAATAACATTTATTGAGTGCTTACTATGTGTCTGGCCCTATTCTGGGCACTTTAGATGCATCTCATTAGAACTGACAACACTCTTATGAGATACATGATCTTATGATGCCCATCTTAAGATGAGGAGCCTGAGGCTCAAAGAAATTAAATGATATAAAGGCATACAACTAATAAGAAGTTGGAGGTGGGATCCAAACTCAACAAACTTGAATCCAGAACCCTCTGTTTTTCACCTGTATTGAGAAAAAAATTACCATGACCATAGTAGGCATCCACAATTTTTAAAATCTAAATAGATGAACCATTCCAAATTTGACTACCCTAACTCATCACTTGTAAATGTCTTAGTGATGTTATATGGAGAAATATCCAGGTTAGGTCAAGGGGAACTGGGAGTGCCTGTGGAACTGGAATATCACTAAAGATAGTTGCAATTAAATTACCTGTATTACAAAAAAAGAACACAAAACTCAGGATTTATTTTATTTATGACGTATTTTGTACTTTCAGCCCAGAGGACACTGCCAGAAACACAGTAGACCGTCAATTGATATTTTTTGAACAAATGAATGAATGCCACTCCACGCTGTCCTGCAAGCTTCCTGTCTGTATCTAGTATGTATTCTTTCCTCTCTCACTCTGAAACAACTCTAACAAAGTTTTTACTTCTCAAAAGCTCGACATTTTCTCTTTCCCCACCTTGGCTGATGACTTTCTTTCATACTTCATGGAGAAAAAAGCAGCACTCAGACAATGACTCCCAAATTTCCACTACCAAATTTACACACCTACCTGCATCTGTACCCATACTGTCTAGATTCCCTCCTGTTGAAATATTAATAAAAATGTGTCTGGAATTTCTATCCTAGACTAATGAGGGAAAAATGCCAGTTACGGAACACATAACAGAAACATTGTGCTAGTTTGGAATGCACAACAACATTGTTACAAAATAGATTAAGTAGGTACAAAGACAACGACTAGGCCCTGGAAAAGTGCCCAGCACTTTCCTGGGTGCCTCAGCACCTAAAGCCTTGAAATGGCTGCCGGCACAGGTGGGACCTAACTGCTTTAGGACTGCTTTGATTGTCCTATAAGTGCCCTTTAGCTAATTGTAATACTTGTGGAAAATTGTAATATCATTAACATAAAATGGGTTGCATGACAGCCTATGATGATGGTACTGCGCCTGCATGATTTGTTTCACTGTGAACAAGCAAAGATACAATGTAAAAATTTTGCATTACTCATTGGGAAGAAATTTAAGGCAACACCACAGGGTGGGCAGATGTGGATTTTGCATGCAAGAAGCTCCTGTGGAAGAAATTCCTGTGCCACCTGGGAGCAAGCGCCCTTGTAAGTTATCTCTAATAAACTCATCTAACTCATCGACCTGGTCTTGTTGGAATCATTCTTTGGTCTCTCAGTTCCCTCTCAATTGGGGGGGGGGGAGCAGTTTTTCTATACTGTCCTGGGATTTTCCAGAAACAACCAATCCCCTTTTGTATTCTGGATGCCATCTCCTTTCGCCTTCTCAAGGACTTTTCTCCTGCAGTCCCCCACCCCATTTTCTGTATTATATTTTCCCCCATTTTCCTCATCATTTCCATACACATACAATCACGCTCTAGAAAATCCTATCTTTATTTTGTGTGTGTGTGTGTGTGTGTTCGTTGTGGTATGTGTGAGCGTGTGTGTATAGTGTCAAAAATCCTATCTTTAAAAATTCCTTCCAATATCTCATATCCCCTTATGGCACAATTTAATTCTCTTCTTTCACAAAAAACTTCTCAAAGGGGTTAACTGCCCCCCTTTTTACTTCATTCCTTCACATTAATCGTTCAATCTTCTCCAATCAAGATTCTATATGAAAAATCCACAGATATTTCTCTAGTTGAGGTTACCAATAATACCCATGATGTCGTATCAAGTGATCACTTCTGTATCCTCCTCTTACCCAAACTCTTGTCAGCAGTCTACATAACTGATCATTTTCTTCTTCCTGCCACTTTCTTTTTGTGTCCTGAGGAATACCACACTTTTCTGGTTTTCCCTCTACCTCTTTGGTGGAATCTTCTCATCATTCTTTGCTGGCTGGATCCTACTCCTCTGAAATCTCAATGTTGGAGTGATCCTGGACTCTCTTTCTTTTTTCCGTTCTGAAGTTGCAAACTGTTGGCTCCTCAACCATACTGAACTCACAGGTGGGCATTATTTGCCCTACAGTTCTAAAAATAGGGAACTGTGTTAAAAAAAAAAAAAAGAAAAGAAAAGAAAAAGAAAAGGAAAAACCCCTAAATCTGCATTTCCAATTTCTCTTGGAGAATTAGAAGACATGGGAAGATAATTTTCTGGAGCTGAGTACCTGCTACCTGGGTCATTTTCTTAATCAGTTCGCTCCTTCTGAACACCTTATACCCAGCCTGCTTCACTCATTTAGGTTACCTGACAAAGGCATGCAGGAATGCGAGTTTGTGGACCCCTGATGTACACTTTCCCCAGTTGATCTAATCCAGTCACATTTGAATACCATAAGCTTTTAAAATTTCTTCTTTTGTTTAGCAAATATTGAGTGCCCATAATATGCCAGGAACTATGGTACCAGACACTAGGGCTATAGGAGTGAATAATGCAAGTTACCCTACTTCCAAAGAACTTGACTTCTATCGAGGGGAGATACACAAAGAAGTGATCATGTAAGGCCATGACAAAAATGAAAGGAGAGCAAGGGGACAGAGAAGGCTCTTTTAGACAGGGTCATCAGTAAATGCCTGTCTGAGGTGACACTTGAACCTGAATGGAATGAAAAAAGGAAGAGTTCCCCAGGCAGAGGGAACAGTAGGTGCAAAGTCATGGGGCTTGCTTGTCTTGTTTGAGAATGGCAAGGCCAATGTGGCTGGAGCCCAGGGAGTGAGATGAAATGCTGAGAAGGAAGTTTAGAAAGGTGGCAGGGGCCAAAATAGGTAGGACTTTGTGGGCTCTGGTCAAGATTTTCTCATCCTATTCCTGGAGAGATGGGAAGTCACTGTGATGTTCTGAGCAGGGGAAAGTGAAGCAATCTGAATTATGTTTTCAAAGGACTAATGTGGCTATTGTGTGGACAATTGACTTCAGGAGGGTCAGAATAAACATAGCTAGTCCACCAAAAAGATTATCCCTTAAGTTTAGATGGGAGGTATTTGTGAAGGGAACTAGGGTGGTAGAGGTGCAGGAAGTGAGAAAGGGTCGGCTTTGGGAATATACTTTCTTTTCTTTTCCTTTTTTTTTTTTTTTTGAGACAGAGTCTCACTCTTTTGCCCGGGCTAGAGTGCCGTGGCATCAGCCTAGCTCACAGCAACCTCAAACTCCTGGGCTCAAGTGATCCTCCTGCCTCAGTCTCCTGAGTAGCTGGGACTACAAGCATGTGCCACCATGTCCAGCTAATTTTTCTATATATATTTTTACCTGTCCATATAATTTCTTTCTACTTTTAGTAGAGACAGGGTCTTGCTCTTGCTCAGGCTGGTCTCGAACTCCTGAGCTCAAACAATCCACCTGCCTCGGCCTCCCAGAGTGCCAGGATTACAGGCATGAGCCACCGTGCCCGGGCTGGGAATATACTTTCAATCAAGAGCTTGGATTGGATATGGAGTATGAGAAAGAATAGAGTTGCATACAACTCCAAAGTCTTTTGCTTAAGCAATTGAATGAATAGAGGTGTGCTCTCCCAGGAGAGGAACAGTTTGGACATGTTTTGTGTGATATGCCTGCTATATATCACCAGGAGATAGTTAGCAGGCAAGAGTCTGAACCACAGGGCATTGGTGATAGTTAAACAGGCTCACTCTTATTATTTGTAGGGTCTGGGAGCAAGAGCATAACTGGAAGCTCACATACAATATGTCTAAATATTGAGAAGAATACCAAGATAACAATATATTTCTCCTTGATAAAAACACATTTACAACAATAAAAATTTTAAAACATTGTAAAGCTGTAATTTTTATGACTGAATGTTTGAAAATATCAAAGATGACTGAATTTAATTATTATCATGCATGTCTGGGTGTTTTATTGATGGGCCAGGGATGTTTAGACAAATTACAAAGTACATATATTAATATAATTAATACATTATATTTTTTCATACAAGTAATTTTTTCCTTGATTTTTGTGTACAAACAATGTAAACAGAATATTACAGTTTTGATGTCCTAAGGCATCTATTAAAGGGCATCTACAAAATCCCTTTTAATTGATTCTAATGTCAATTGATTTTCCTCTGTCCATTCCAGAGGGTCTGGCTTGTCTTGTTTTAAAGGCTGAGTT